>NC_138993.1:37961539-39161539 GCF_964341445.2 Mesoplodon mirus
TCCAGCCTTGTACATCCCAATTATAAACTGCCTTCTCACTATACATACATGAATAATGAGGAATTGCCTTAGAAGTACTAACTCAAAATCATGTTGATCAAAATAGATAAGGTGGTTAGATAAGGTGGTTATTACAGTTAACAATTAGACTCTGTCTCTAAGGGTTTGCCCCTTTGCATGAGAGCAATTGCTGCAGACTTACTTAAAGAAATAAAAGAAATGGTCATTTGATCTCTCCTGTCTATGCATCCCATTCTGTTGAGGTTCTTCTAAATTTTCACCATACCCAGCACATCTCTCTAGTAGATAAACTTGTTATAAAATACCTCTTATATCTTCCTCAAATGTCGCTATATCTAGATGTCATACTCTCAAACCTGCTACCCTCCTTCCTCAGCTCTTGGATGAATTCCCCCATGAATAACATGATTTCACTGCTCAGTTATTAACCCTTAGATTGAATTTACAGGAAACTCTTCTGGATAATCCCAACCTAGTGATATTCACTGATGATTCTTATTTAAATTGCAACAAAGGAAAATGTTGAACTGGTGTGCTGTGATCTCCCTTCATAAGGTCATGGAAGAAATTTTGCTACCTCAGCCCAACAAGCTGAACTAATAACACTCACTCAAGCCTGCATTATAGCAAAGGGTCAAATTGCCAGTAAGATTTCATCATTTTCCATGATTTCTGTATGTTGTGGAAGAAAAGGGATTTTTAACAGTATAACCAATTAAATATAGCCAGTATGTCTTGGACCTCCAGAAAGACATTCACAAATGAAAACTTCACCCAATATAAAAACTATAAAAATGCCAGGCAAGTCAAAGCTAGGTTCAGAAGAAAGTAAAGGAGATAATTTAACTGATATGATAGCTAGCCCCATTTCAGAAGAACCTTCAATTACGATTACCAAAACTTCTATTAGCTTAGGAGATTTACTAGGAGAAACCCAAATGATTTTTTCCCAGGAGGAACCAGAAAAATGGCTATACCGGGAATGTAAATTTGGGGATGATCATAATTTATGGTACAGGTTTTATGACATTCTAGTTTTACCCTACAGCCTCCAGGAACATATATTATGCAGCATAAACAGACTCATCCATTTTGCAGATAAAGTGATATGGAAAAAATGATATTATTGGAAACTACCCTACAAAATAGCCACTAACATATTTTTGAAATGTCACCTCTGCCCCAAATATAATCCAGGTAAATCTTCCACTAGTTTTTTTTTTTTTTTTTTTTTTTTTTATCTTTAACATACTTCTAGGAATGGCAAATGGTTTTTATCCAATTGCCACCATCTCAGGGATATAGATATGTACTTGTACCAATATGTATATTTTTTTCACTGGATTAAAGTACTTCTATGTCAGAGGCCTACAGAACTTTCAGTAAGCAAAATTCTTTCAGTAAAAATAACTCCTAAATAGAGTATTCCCTCTGACTTCATAGTGATGGAGGGACTCATCTTTACTGGGTGAGTTATTCAGTCAATTTGTAAAATTTGGCCTATTTTTCAACATTTCCACTGCCCCTATCATCCACCATCCTGTGGGTTAGTACACAAGAATCATGAAGACTCAACTGGCTAAACTAGTTGAATCTTTTAATCTCCCCTACCAAAAGTCCTGCTCCTGGTATTGCTCAACATAGGGTCTAATACTTTTGGTAAGCACCAACTTTCTCCCTCTGAAAGAATTACAGGAAGGTCAATACAAATTTATACTGGACTACATAAACTCAATTTGCTTAAAGGAAACATTTTCATGTATTGCCAATATTAGTCAAAATATTGAAGGTTAATGCTTCACTAGTACGAGAAACTTTTAACATTGAGCTCCTGGGAGAGGAGGACCTAAAAGAACACAATCTACAACAAGGTGACTATGTTTACAGGAAAACACACCTCCTTAAAAATGTTTTACAACCTGGATGAAAGAGGCCATACCAGGTATTATTAACTACTTCATGTGTGGCAAAACTTGCTGCTATTGACTCACGGATTTATGTTTCTCATTTTAAAAAGCTATCCAATCCCAAATGTATTTCTCAACCCATTGGAAACTTCCAGCTGAAATGGGTCACATAAGAAAAACTTCCCTGAATCAGAAGCAGACAACATCTGGGTAGACAACACATTCCAAAGTCAGGACCAGACCTGTAACCCAAATCTGCTTTCAGATTGTTTTCCTCTTGTTAACTAATGTACCTATACTCTTGACCCCATTACAGTAATGGTTGATAAACCTTTTTACTCCTTCCCCATATTTTCTTTAATCCTAAACCTTCTCCCAATTTCTTTGTTCATCCCATCTTTATAGTTCACTCTTATTCTTGGAAAGACAATGTTATTGTTTTTTGACACTTGTGTCAGTGCCTTGCCTCCTCTGGAAATTTATCCAAGTGCTGGATATGTCAATATTCTCCTATTGGGCCCTTTGTAAAAAATAACTATGCCGTAGTTGTACCCATAACCAATTTTATCAATGTACTTAAATTTACTGTGGCTTACAAAAGAGAACACACAGAGGTTCCCTCACTCCGCACCTGTCCTTCATTTCTTCCTGACCTCACTGGAAAAAATCCCAAGGAAACTTAGGGGACCTAGAAGTAACCAATCTACTGTTTATGACAATGACATTACTCAAAATGTCTTTACAAAAGAACATACATTATTTGCAAAGTCAATGTCACTTACTTCTCCTCCCTATCCTCTATACTATACTTACTGATCACCTGTTACAATAAGACTAAACTCAAATAAAATTCTCCTTTATATATGATGTTTAGCATCCAACCTACTTGGGCTAATGGGGGACCCACTCTTCTCCCTACGTGCAAGCTCAATTTGACAGCTTGGAAACTCCCATGCACTAGGCCAAGGTTAGAAAATGTGGTTGCATACCTTTCAAAAAATAACTCAATACTTAGAGTACTATGTGTCCCTAAAGGATTTATATTTGTTTGCAGTTACAATAACTAGCCTTGGTGATATGAATGATAGTTGGAAAACAGGAGGAACCTTTCTGCTGGGACATTTAAAGAAAAAAATAGTCCTCTCAATTGTTGAAGACTACCTTCATGAAGACCCATTTGAATATGAAGATAATAGTTGTGGTCACACTCAGGAGTGTGGCCTTCCTGCAGGATATTCAGGGGAACCAATTTAACTGTTTCCTCAGGATTTGGGGCTCTTGGCTAGGAGTTGGTATCACTGATGTGGAAGTGATAAAGAGAAATCTTACCCAAACTGTCAAAATTGCTAGAGCCTCTGCAAGAGCTATTAAGGCTCAATAAAGAGCTTTTGATTCTGGCTCACATAGTGCTTGATAACCATATTGCTTTATACTATCTCCTTACAGCCCAAGGAAGTGTCTGTTCTGTTAATACTTCTTGTTGCACTTGGGTCAATATCTCCTTTCAAGTAGAGCTTGAAATCAGTAAACTTTTCAAGCTTGCCAAAGCCCTTAAAAGGGACTCCAGTGTTGCACTCAAATGACTTAACTTTAAATTTTCTGATATTTTCAGCTGCCAACCCTGGGCATTGGAGAACTCCTGTGGTCAGGACTGTAAATCATCTTTCTATTAATTATTGTTATCTGCTTTGTCTTGATAATGTTAAACTAATTATGCTTTTATTTCAAAATGTTTAAACACTGGATCTATTAGGATGATGGTGAACCAGAGATTGGAGACTATTCATGGAATCTTCTCCTTGTGACCTATTGTTATATCCTTTAAGGGAACAACTAGCTCCAATTTTAATCAAGATGTGACCTGCCTGAGACCATATCACTGAGGCACCACGTTACTCAAGTGTGCCCCAAGTCTGAAACTCTGAAATTGACTCCTCTCACTCCCCCATAACACAAACTTCCTGGGCCAGGTCCATCCCAGGTCCATGGGACAAAAACATCTAACTGATAATAAGGTTGAACCTAAAGGTTTTCCAGAGGAAAATTGTGATCAAAAGGAGGAAATGATGACACTGAAATTATAATGGAGTAACCATAATTCAGGCATACAAAAATGGAGTTGAGCAGCCATTGAGATTCTGTTCTCAGACACATTCCTGCACCACAGACAAGTTGAACTTTTTCAAACTGTACCAAACCCAAGAACACGACCAGCCTGTTCAGAACAATATCTGCCAGCTGCAACCTTGTGGTCTCAAGTTCCCCCCTTGTAACTATGCAACTATTTCATAACTCAACTGATCCTTGCTTAGTAAGTACCCTTTCTTCTTGCCAGCACCAATCATAATTCTTACAAACAATTACATAATAAACTTTGGCCTTGCAATGTTTACCTTTATTAGCTTCCTCCTGTTTGTAGTTTAGTGGAACACAAATCAAGTGCTTTTTGAATCTTTGTCTTCCTGGCTGCAAGCCTAAGGTCACCCAAATAAATCCTTCTTAATTTCCATCAAGTCTCCATTTGTGAAATTTTGGTTAACAGACTTAAATAAATAAAAGTGGAAATAATGGCAGTGTGACTCTCAAGAGAGGGTTAGAGAAGAATGTTGCAGAAGAATAAAACAAAGAATACTGGAGGTGGGGGTAAGCATGTTGTCACACTGGGTCAATATGCCTTTCAGGAAAGAGAAAACAAAAAGCACAGCAACAAAAAAAGCAATAAAGATTAGTTCTCTGATTTAGGAAAGGAGAAAATGCAGGACAGAAGGTGAATATATTCTAGAAAGGCAGGAGAGTTCCAAGAATGGAAAGCTGATACTCCAGAGAGGAAAGAATAAATTTATAGTACACTATATGAGGTGTTAAAAAAAAGGGGGGCTTCCCTGGTGGCGCAGTGGTTGAGAGTCTGCCTGTCAATGCAGGGGACACGGGTTCATGCCCCTGTCTGGGAAGATCCCACATGCCATGGAGCGGCTCTGCCCGTGAGCCATGGCCACTGAGCCTGTGCATCTGGAGCCTGTGCTCTGCAATGGGAAGGGCCACAGCAGTGAGAGGCCCATGTACCGCAAAAAAATAAAAAAATAAAAAATAACTACCATTACTCACTGGCCAGGAAAGAGCTTCCTGTATTTCTCCAGTAAAAGTCTAATGTTCCATGAATGATCAAGGTTCTTAGCCTTTTTCCAGTTTTTACTGATGAGTTGCTCAAAATTCATAGTATTTTTATGCTTGTTGTTGTTGTTGTTGCTAATGACTTGAGGTGGTTAGTGTTATACCAGGTGTAGAAAAACACAGCATTCAATTGTGGTATCTACAATAAAGGAAAAATAAAATTTATAATGAAGAAACATCATCAGGTTTTATAATCTTTGTTCACCATCCTGTAACTTTTTAGCTCTCCTGACCAAAATCTATCAAAATACTAATATATTTTAAATTATTTCAAGAAACATCAAAATCTTTGAAAATAATTTAATTATACTGAACTAGCTATACTTTAACAAAATGTGCACTCTATGTCATCATTTCAAGAAGACTTATGAAATTCAAGAGTAAGGGGAGATCTCCAACATTTGGGAAACTGCTAAAACAATCCTATTTCAAATCACACAGAATAATCCATTGTATAAAGAATGCTACTCAAGGGAGGGGGGCCCCACAGATCCATAAGAAATACATCTACAAATGGAACATCTCCTACAGAACACCTACTGAACGCTGGCAGAAAACCTCAGATCTCCCAAAAGGCAAGAAACTCCCCACATACCTGGGTAGGGCAAAAGAAAAAAGAAAAAAAAGAGACAAAAGAATAGGGATGGGAGGGCTTCCCTGGTGGCACAGTGGTTGAGAGTCCGCCTGTCGATGCAGGGGACACGGGTTCATGCCCCAGTCCGGGAAGATCCCACATGCCGTGGAGCGGCTGGGCCTGTGAGCCATGGCCGCTGAGCCTGCACATTCAGAGCCTGTGCTCCACAACGGGAGAGGCCACAACAGTGAGAAGCCCACGTACTGCAAAATAAATAAATAAATAAATAAATAAAATAAAAAATAAAAGAATAGGGACGGGACCTGTGCCAGTGGGAGGGAGCCGTTAAGGAGGAAAGGTTTCCACACACCAGGAAGCTCCTTCACATGCGGAGACTGCGGGTGGCAGAAGGGGGAGATTCAGAGCCGTGGAGGAGAGCACAGCAACAGGGGTGCAGAGGGAAAAGCAGAGAGATTTCCACACAGAGGATAGGTGCCGACTAGCACTGACCAGCCCGAGAGGCTTCTCTGATCACCCAATGGGGTGGGCGGGGCTGGGAGCTGAGGCTTGGGCTTCGGTCAAGCACAGGGAGAAGACTGGCAGCATGAACACAGCCTGAAGGGGTTAGTGTACCATGGCTAGCCGGGAGGGAGTCCGGGAAAACGTCTGGACCTGCCAAAGAGTCAAGAGACTTTTTCTTCCTGCTTTGTTTCCTGGTGCATGAGGAGAGGGGATTAAGAGTGCTGCTTACTTGGTAAATTTAAGAAAATTGAAATTGTATCAGTTATCTTTTCTGACCACAATGCTATGAGACTAGATATCAATTACAGGAAAAGAGCTGTAAAAAATACAAACCCATGGAGGCTAAACAATACACTACTTAATAACGAAGTGAAAACTGAAGAAATCAAAGGGGAAATTAAAAAATACCTAGGGCTTCCCTGGTGGTGCAGTGGTTGAGAGACCGCCTGCCGATGCAGGGGATGCGGATTTGTGCCCCGGTCCGGGAAGATCCCACATGCCGTGGAGCGGCTGGGCCCGTGAGCCATGGTGGCTGAGCCTGCGCGTCCGGAGCCTGTGCTCCGCAACGGGAGAGGCCATGACAGTGAGAGGCCCGTGTACCGCAAAACAAACAAACAAACAAACAAACAAACAAAATACCTAGAAACAAATGACAATGGAGACACGACGACCCAAAACCTATGGGATGCAGCAAAAGCAGTTCTAAGAGGGAAGTTTATAGCAATACAATCCCACCTTAAGAAACAGGAAACATCTCGAATAAACAACCTAACCTTGCACCTAAAGCAATTAGAGAAAGAAGTACAAAAACATCCCAAAGTTAGCAGAAGGAAAGAAATCATAAAAATCAGATCAGAAATAAATGAAAAAGAAATGAAGGAAACGATAGCAAAGATCAATAAAACTAAAAGCTGGTTCTTTGAGAAGATAAACAAAATTGATAAACCATTAGCCAGACTCATCAAGAAAAAAAGGGAGAAGACTCAAATCAATAGAATTAGAAATGAAAAAGGAGAAGTAACAACTGACACTGCAGAAATACAAAAGATCATGAGAGATTATTATAAGCAACTCTATGCCCATACAATGGACAACCTGGAAGAGATGGACAAATTCTTAGAAATGCACAACCTGCCAAGACTGACTCAGGAAGAAATAGAAAATATGAATAGACCAATCACAAGCACTGAAATTGAAACTGTGATTAAAAATCTTCCATCAAACAAAAGCCCAGGACCAGATGGCTTCACAGGCGAATTCTATCAAACATTTAGAGAAGAGCTAACACCCATCCTTCTCAAACTCTTCCAAACAATATCAGAGGAAGGAACACTCCCAAACTCATTCTACGAGGCCACCATCACCTTGATACCAAAACCAGGCAAAGATGTCACAAAGAAAGAAAACTACAGGCCAATATCACTGATAAACATAGATGCAAAAATCCTCAACAAAATACTAGCAAACAGAATCCAACAGCACATTAAAAGGATCATACACCATGATCAAGTGGGGTTTATTCCAGGAATGCAAGGATTCTTCAATATACTCAAATCAATCAATGTGATACACCATATTAACAAGTTGAAGGAGAAAAACCATATGATCATCTCAATAGATGCAGAGAAAGCTTTCGACAAAATTCAACACCCATTTATGATAAAAACCCTGCAGAAAGTAGGCATAGAGGGATCTTTCCTCAACATAATAAAGGCCATATATGACAAACCCACAGCCAACATTGTCCTCAATGGTGAAAAACTGAAACCATTTCCACTGAGATCAGGAACAAACAATGCTGCCCACTCTCACCACTCTTATTCAACATAGTTTTGGAAGTTTTAGCCATAGCAATCAGAGAAGAAAAGGAAATAAAAGGAATCCAAATCGGAAAAGAAGAAGTAAAGCTGTCACTGTTTGCAGATGACATGATACTATACATAGAGAATCCTAAAGATGCTACCAAAAAACTACTAGAGCTAATCAATGAATTTGGTAAAGTAGCAGGATACAAAATTAATGTACAGAAATCTCTGGCATTCCTGTACACTAATGATGAAAAATCTGAAAATGAAATCAAGAAAACACTCCCATTTACCATTGCAACAAAAAGAATAAAATATCTAGGAATAAACCTACCTAAGGAGAAAAAAGACCTGTATGCAGAAAATTATAAGACACTGATGAAAGAAATTAAAGATGATACAAATAGATGGAGAGACATACAATGCTCCTGGATTGGAAGAATCAATATTGTGAAAATGACTCTACTACCCAAAGCAATCTACAGATTCAGTGCAATCCCTATCAAACTACCACTGGCATTTTTCACAGAACTAGAACAAAAAATTTCAAAATTTGTTTGGAAAAACAAAAGACCCCGAATAGCCAAAGCAATCTTGAGAACGAAAAACGGAGCTGGAGGAATCAGGCTCCCTGACTTCAGACTATACCACAAAGCTACAGTAATCAAGACAGTGTGGTACTGGCATAAAAACAGAAAGATAGATCAGTGGATCAGGATAGAAAGCCCAGAGATAAACCCACGCACGTATGGTCAACTTATCTTTGATAAAGGAGGCAGGAAAGTACAGTGGAGAAAGGACAGCCTCTTCAATAAGTGGTGCTGGGAAAACTGGACAGGGACATGTAAAAGTTTGAGATTAGATCATTCCCTAACACCATACACAAAAATAAGCTCAAAATGGATTAAAGACTTAAATATAAGGCCAGAAACTATCAAACTCTTAGAGGAAAACATAGGTAGAACACTCTATGACATAAATCAGAGCAAGATCCTTTTGGACCCACCTCCTAGAGAAATCGAAATAAAAACACAGATAAACAAATGGGACCTAATGAAACTTCAAAGCTTTTGCACAGCAAAGGAAACCATAAACAAGACCAAAAGACAACCCTCAGAATGGGAGAAAATATTTGCAAATGAAGCAACTGACAAAGGATTAATCTCCAAAATTTATAAACAGCCCATGCAGCTCAATAGCAAAAAACCAAACAACCCAATCCAAAAATGGGCAGAAGACTTAAATAGGCATTTCTCCAAAGAAGATATACAGACTGCCAACAAACACATGAAAGAATGCTCAACATCATTAATCATTAGAGAAATGCAAATCAAAACTACAATGAGATATCATCTCACACCAGTCAGAATGGCCATCATCAAGAAATCTAGAAACAATAAATGCTGGAGAGGGTATGGAGAAAAGGGAACACTCTTGCACTGCTGGTGGGAATGTGAATTGGTACAGCCACTATGGAGAACGGTATGGAGGTTCCTTAAAAAACTAAAAATAGAACTACCATATGACCCAGCAACCCCACTACTGGGCATATACCCTGAGAAAACCATAATTCAAAAGGAGACATGTACCAAAATGTTCATCGCAGCTCTATTCACAATAGCCCGGAGCTGGAAACAACCTAAGTGTCCATCATCGGATGAATGGATAAAGAAGATGTGGCACATATATACAATGGAATATTACTCAGCCATAAAAACAAATGAAACTGAGCTATTTGTAATGAGGTGGATAGACCTAGAGTCTGTCATACAGAGTGAAGTAAGTCAGAAAGAGAAAGACAAATACCGTATGCTAACACATATATATGGAATTAAAAAAAAAAGTCATGAAGAACCTATTGGTAAAACGGGAATAAAGACACAGACCTACTAGAGAATGGACTTGAGGATATGGGGAGGCGGAAGGGTAAGCTCTGACAAAGCGAAAGAGAGGCATGGACATATGTACACTACCAAACGTAGGGTAGATAGATAATGGGAAGCAGCCGCAGAGCACAGGGAGATCAGCTCGGTGCTCTGTGACCGCCTGGAGGGGTGGGATGGGGAGGTGGGGAGGGAGGGAGATGCATGAGGGAAGGGATGTGGGAACAGATGTATATGTATGACTGATTCACTTTGTTATAAAGCAGAAACTAATAAAAAGAAAAAAAATAAAATAAAATAAAAAAATAAAAAAAAAAGAGTGCTGCTTAAAGAAGCTCCAGAGATAGGCGCAAGCAGTGGCTAACAGCACGGACACCAGAGAAGGGCATTAGACACTAAGGCTGCACCTGCTGTCACCAAGAAGTCTTTGTGTGAGCACAGGTCACTCACTACACCTCCCTTCTACGGAGACTGTGCAGCTCGCCACTGTCAGGGTCCCAGGATCCAGGGACAACTTCCCCGGGAGAACGCATGGAATGCCTCAGGCTGGTGCAATGTCATGCTGGCCTCTTCTGCCACAGGCTTGCCCTGCATCCTCACCCCTCCCTCCCCCAGGCAGGCCTGAGTGAGCCAGAGCCCCCGAATCAGTGGCTCCTTTAACCCCGTCCTGTCTGAGCAAAGAACAGATGCTCTCCGGTGACTACACGCAGAGGTGGGGCCAAATCCAAAGCTGAAACCTGGGAGCTGTGCGAACAAAGAAGAGAAAGGGATGTCTCTCCCAGCAGCCTCAGAAGCAGCAGATTAAATCTCCACAATCAACTTCACGTACCCTGCATCTGTGGAATAACTGAATAGACAACGAATCATCCTAAATTGAGGAGGTGGACTTTGAGAGCAAGATTTATGATTTTTTCCCCTTTTCTTCTTTTTGTGAGTGTGTATGTGTATGCTTCTGTGTGAGATGTTGTCTGTATACCTTTGATTTCACTATTTGCCCTAGGGTTCTATCTGTCCATTTTTTGTTTTGTTTTCTTTGTTGTTGTTGCTGTTTTCTTTTACTTTAAAAAATATTTCTTCTTAATAATTATTATTTTTATTTTAATAAATTTATTTTGTTTTACCTTTATTTATTTTATTTTATCCTCATTCTTTCTTTCTTTCTTTCTTTCTTTCTTTCTTTCTTTCTTTCTTTCTTACTTTCTTTTATTTTTCTCACTTTTATTCTGAGCCATGTGGATGAAAGACTCTTGGTGCTGCAGCCAGGAGTCAGTGCTGGGCCTCTGAGTTGGGAGAACCAACGTTAGGATACTGGTGCACAAGAGACCTACCAGCTCCATGTAATATCAAAAGGTGAAAATATCCAAGAGATGTCCATCTCAACACCAACACCCAGCGTCACTCAGTGACCAGCAAGCTACATTGCTGGACACTCTATGCTAAACAACCTGCAAGACAGGAACACAACCCTACCCATTAACAGAGAGGCTGCCTAAAATCATAATAAATCGACAGACACCCCAAAACACACTACCAGATGTGGACCAGCCAACCAGAAAGACAAGATTAAGCCTCATACACCAGAACACAGGCACTAGTCCCCTCCACAGGAAACCTACACAACCCATGGAACCAATTTTAGCCACTGCGGACAGACACCAAAAACAATGGAAACTACAAGCCTGCAGCCTGTGACAAAAAGACCCCAAACAGAGTAAGATAAGCAAAATAAGAAGACAAAAAAAAAAAAAACCCAGCAGGTGAAGGAGCAAGATAAAAACCCACCAGACATAACAAATGAAGAGGAAATAGGCAGTCTACCTGAAAAATAATACAGAATAATGGCAGTAAAGATGATCCAAAATCTTGGAAATAGAATAGAGAAAATGCAAGAAATATTTAAGAAGGACCTAGAAGAACTAAAGATGAAACAAGCAATGATGAACAACACAATAAATTAAATTAAAAATACTGTAGAAGGGATCAATACCAGAAAAACTGAGGCAGAAGAACGGATAAGTGACCTAGAAGAAAAAATAGTGGAATAATTACTGCAGAGCAGAATAAAGAAAAAATAATGAAAAGAACTGAGGACAGTCTCAGAGACTTCTGGGACAACAGTAAACACACCAACATTCGAATTATATGGGTTCCAGAAGAAGAAGAGAAAAGGAAAGGGACTGAGAAAACATTTGAGAGGATTATAGTTGAAAACTTCCCTAATATGGGAAAGGAAATAGATAATCAAGTTCAGGAGGCACAGAGAGTCCCATACAGAATAAATCTAAGGAGAAATATGCCAAGACACATATTAATCAAACTGTCAAAAATTAAACACAAAGAAAACATATTAAAAGCAGCAAGGGAAAAACAACAAATAACACACAAGGGAATCCCCATCAGGTTAACAGCTGATCTTTCAGCAGAATATCTGCAAGCCAGAAGGGACTGGCAGGACATATTTAAAGAGATGAAGGAGAAAAACCTGCAACCAAGAATACACTACACAGCAAGGATCTCATTCAGATTTGATGGAGAAATTAAAACCTTTACAGAAAGCAAAAGCTGAGAGTTCAGCACCACCAAAACAGCTTTACAACAAATGCTAAAAGATGTTCTCTAGGCTAGAAACACAACAGAAGGAAATGACCTATAATAACAAATACAAAACAATTAAGAAAATGGGAATAGGAACATACATATCGATAATTACCTTAAATGTAAATGGATTAAATGCTCCCACCAAAAGACATAGACTGGCTGAATGGATACCAAAACAAGAACCATATATATGCTGTCTACAAGAGAACCATTTCAGACCTAGAGACATATACAGACTGAAAGTGAGGAGATGGAAAATTATATTCCATGCAAATGGAAACCAAAAGAAAGCTAGAGTAGCAATTCTCATATCAGACAAAATAGACTTTAAAATAAAGACTATTAGAAGAGACAAAGAATGATGCTACATAATGATCAAGAGATCGATCCAAGAAAAAGATATAACAATTGTAAATATTTATGCACCCAACATAGGAGCACCTTGATACATAAGGTAAATAGTAACAGCCATAAAAGAGGAAACTGACAGCAACACACTCATAGTAGGGGATTTCAACACCCCACTTTCACAAAAGGACAGATCATCCAAAATGAAAATAAATAATAAAACACAAGCTTTAAATGATATATTAAACAAGATGGACTTAATTGATGTTTATAGGAAATTCTATCCAAAAACAACAGAATACACATTTTTCTCAAGTGCACATGGAACATTCTCCAGGATAGATCATATCTTGGGTCACAAAACAAGCCTTGGTAAATTTAAGAAAATTGAAATTGTATCAAGAATCATTTCTGACCACAATGCTATGAGACTAGACATCAATTACAGGAAAAGATCTGTAAAAAATACAAACTCATGGAGGCTAAACAATACACTACTTAATCACGAAGTGATCACTGAAGAAATCGAAGAAGAAATAAAAAAATACCTAGAAACAAATGACAATAGAGACACGACGACCCAAAATCTATTGGATGCAGCAAAAGCAGTTCTAAGAGGGAAGTTTATAGCAATACAATCCTACCTTAAGAAACAGGAAACATCTCGAATAAACACACTAACCATGCACCTACAGCAATTAGAGAAAGAAGACAAAAAAATCCCAAAGTTAGCAGAAGGAAAGAAACCATAAAGATCAGATCAGAAATAAATTAAAAAGAAATGAAGGAAATGATAGCCAATATCAATACAACTAAAAGCTTGTTCTTTGAGAAGATTAACAAAATTGATAAACCATTAGCCAGACTATTCAAGAACAAAGGGAGAAGATTCAAATCAATATAATTAGAAATGAAAAAGGAGAAGTAACAACTGACACTGCAGAAATACAAAAGATCATGAGAGATTACTACAAGCAATGCTATGCCAATAAAATGGACAACCTGGAAGAAATGGACAAATTCTTACAAAGGCACAACCTGCCAAGACTGAATCAGGAAGAAATAGAAAATATGAAGAGACCAATCACAAGCACTGAAATTGAAACTGTGATTAAAAATCTTCCAACAAACACAAGCCCGGGACCGGATGGCTTCACAGGCGAATTCTATCAAATATTTAGAGAAGAGCTAACACCTATCCTTCTCAAACTCTTCCAAAACATAGCAGAGGGAGGAACACTCCCAAACTCATTCTATTAGGTCACCATCACCCTGATACCAAAACCAGGCAAGGATGTCACAAAGAAAGAAAACTACAGGCCAATATCACTGATGAACATAGATGCAAAAATCCTCAACAAAATACGAGCAAACAGAATCCAACAGCACATTAAAAGGATCATAGACCATGCTCAAGTGGAGTTTATTCCAGGAATGAAATAATTCTTCAATATACACAAATCAATGAATGTGATACACCATATTAACAAATTGATGGAGGAAAACTATATGGTCATCTCAATAGATGCAGAGAAAGCTTTCAACAAAATTCAAGACCCCCTTATGATAAAAACCCTCTAGAATGTAGACATAGACAGAATTTTCCTCAACATAATAAAGACCATATATAACAAACCCACATCCAACATCATCCTCAATGGTGAAAAACTGAAAACTTTTCCACTAAGATCAGGAACAAGACAAGGCTACCCACTCTCACCACTCTTATTCAACATAGTTTTGGAAGTTTTAGCCTCAGCAATCAGAGAAGAACAGGAAAGAAAAGGAATCCAAATCTGAAAAGAAAAAGTAAGGCTGTCACTGCTTGCAGATGACATGATACTCCACATAGAGTGTCCTAAGGATGCTACCAGAAAACTACAAGAGCTAATCAATGAAGTTGCTAACATAGCAGGATACAAAATTAATGCACAGAAATCTCTGGCATTCCTATACACTAATGATGAAAAATCTGAAAGTGAAATCAAGAAAACACTCCCATTTACTGTTGCAACAAAAAGCATAAAATACCTAGGAATAAACCTACCTAAGGAGAAAAAAGACCTGTATGCAGAAAATTATAAGACACTGATGAAAGAAATTAAAAATGATACAAATGGATGGAGAGATATACCACGTTCTTGGATGGGAAGAATCAACATTGTGAAAATGACTCTACTACACGAAGCAATCTACAGATACATGCAATCCCTATCAATCTACCACTGATATTTTTCATGGAACTAGAACAAAAATTTTCACAATTTGTGTGGAAACACAAAAGACCCGATTACCCAAAGCAATCTTGAGAACGAAAAACGGAGGTGGAGGAATCAGGCTCCCTGTCTTCAGACTATACTACAAAGCTACAATAATCAAAACAATATGGTACTGGAACAAAAACAGAAATATAGATCAATGGAACAGGATAGAAAGCCCACAGATAAACCAACGCACATATGGTCACCTTATCTTTGATAATGGAGGCAGGAATGTACAGTGGAGAAAGGACAGCCTCTTCAATAAGTATTGCTGGATTTACTGGACAGGTACATATAAAAGTATGAGGTTAGATCACTCCCTAACACCATATACAAAAATAAGCTCAAAATGGATTAAAGACCTAAGTGTAAGGCCAGAAACTATCAAACTCTTAGAGGAAAACATAGTCAGAATACTCTATGCCATAAATCACAGCAAGTTCCTTCTTGGCCCACCTCCTAGAGAAATGGAAATAAAAGCAAAAATAAACAAGTGGGAACTGATTAAACTTCAAGGCTTTTGCACAGCAAAGGAAACCATAAAAGAGACGAAAAGACAACCCTCAGAATGGGAGAAACTGTTTGCAAATGAAGCAACTGACAAAGGAATAATCTCTAAAATTTACAAGTAGCTCAATAAAAAAAAGCAAACAACCCAATCCAAAAATGGGCAGAAGACTTAAATAGATATTTCTCCAAAGAAGACGTACAGACTGCCAACAAACTCATTAAAGAATGTTCAACATCGTTAATCATTAGAGAAATGAAAATCAAAACTACAATGAGATATCATCTCACACCAGTCAGAATGGCCATCATCAAGAAATCTAGAAACAGTAAATGCTGGAGAGGGTGTGGAGAAAAGGGAACACTCTTGCACTGCTGGTGGGAATGTGAATTGGTAGAACCACTATGGAGAACTGTATGGAGGTTCCTTAAAAAACTACCAAGAAAACTACCATATGACCAAGAAATCCCACTCCTGGGCATATACCCTGAGAAAACCATAATTCAAAAACGAATCATGTACCAAAATGTTCATTGCAGCTCTATTTACAATAGCCCAGAGATGGAAACAACCTAAGTGTCCATGATTGGATGAATGGATAAAGAAGATGTGGCACATATATACAATGGAATATTACTCAGCCATAAAAAGAAACGAAATTGAGCTGTTTGTAATGAGGTGGATGGGCCTAGAGTCTGTCATACATAGTGAAGTAAGTCAGAAAGAGAAAGACAAATACCGTATGCTATCACATATATATGGAATTTAAGGAAAATTTGTCATGAAGAACCTAGAGGTAAGACAGGAACAAAGACACAGACCTACTAGAGAATGGACTTGAGGATATGAGGATGGGGAAGGGTAAGCTGGGACAAAGCAAGAGAGTGGCATGGACATATATACACTACCAAATGTAAAATAGATAGCTAGTGGGAAGCAGCCAGATAGAACATGGAGCCAGCTCGGTGCTTTGTGACCACCTAGAGCAGTAGGACAGGGAGAGTGGGAGGGAGGGAGACGCAAGAGGAAAGAGGTATGGGGATATATGTATATGTATAACTTATTCACTTTGTTATAAAGCAGAAACTAACACACCATTTGCAAAGTAATTATACTCCAATAAAGATGTAAAAAAAAAAAATTGTACCCAAATTAAGATTGGAGTAAACACAAGAAGATGAAGCAGCCAAAATGGGGAAGATATTTCTATCTCTTTCATAGTCCAAGTTTCCAATGTTGTATTTTCTGTAACACCAACAAAACTTTGGTATTTATTTTTATATGCATCACGTCACCAATGCACACACAATGTTACTCAAACTCAGGTTGGATTTATTGTAAAAGGTTTTTCAAAAAAAGAACTAGAAGATTATTCCAAAAGTATTCAGATATTATGAAGTTATTAATAATCCCTGTTTTTATCTGTTTAATCACAAAAGTATTAGGCAAAATCACATTAACCTGTTCCTCTCATTATCTGAATCCTCTCAGTTGTCTTCTGGTTACTCTGTTTTATGTAAAACAGAATAATTGACTGGTCATGGACTGTCTCAGAGACTGAGGCCATTTAAATGATTTTCTTTGTTCTAGTTCTTAACAGTTTAAGTTCACCATTTAGCATATAAAATAATATTTTAATTTAAAAGCAAAATTATTACTTTTTGAAAACTAAAATGAGCTGAGTGTAAATAAAGTAGATAAAAGGTGAGTTGTTCGAAGTAATCATCTTTTGAACTCTTTGTTAAAATGTCAGAAACTTTCAGCTTTTCTAAGAATATTTCCTTTTTGATAGAGAAAATCATTCTAATCAAATTTCTAACATATGTAAGTATACAATCCATGCTGTTATGCTTTATTTGTAGAAATCATAAGCAAATAAAAATGATGAAATGTAAAGACACTATAGGATTATCTACTTTCCAGAATTTTAAATCATAAGGTTATTAATATTAATGATATGTTCCCAAAGTACTTACCATTCTCTATAATGCTGTAAAGGTTCTAGATGTATGACATTACTAACAAACTCATAAATAATTGTATATATCAGTCATGTGTATGTGTTAAGTATGTGCTATATGGCAGTAATGAAAAACAAAAAAATGGCCACATAGATCATGTTAATCAATTCTTTAGTATTTGCCATCAGAGCATACAAGATTTTGCTTAGTTTGTTTGCCTTTTAATTTTTAATAGAGCCAGAATTCAGATGCCATATAGATCTTAAATATTTCAGGTGAATATGTTCTGACAAATGAATAAACTATGTAATCCATACACATACCAATATATAGATATTATAATTACCTATGAAAGTTCCCTCATGCCCATCCCAAGTCAATCTTTACCCACTCCCCACTCAACATAGATCATACAGTAGCATATATTAAATTAGAACCATAGAATCATATAAATTTTATTTTTTCCAGAATCATATAAATAAAATACCCATGGTTTCTATTGTGCCCAGCTCTTTTTTTCTCAGCAAACTTTTGAGATATAACTATGCTTTTTACTTACCTGGTGTTTGCCTCAATGCTGAGTAATATTCACTTATAAAATATATACCATTAAGTGTTTATTTGTTCAACTCATTCATGAATATTTGACTTGTTTCTAGTGTTTGGCTATTATGAATAAAGCCGCTGGAAAGATTTGTGTACAAGTGTTTGGATGGATATACATTTTCATTTCTTTTGCACAAATACCTTAGAACTGATTATGTGGTGAATGAATATATACTTTTACACAGGTTTGTCAAATTTGACAAAGTGGTTACACCAATGTTCTAAATACTTATCAGTATTTAATATTTTGATATTTTCATTTTTAGAATTTCTAGTGTGTTTGTATAGTGATAACTTATTGTGTTTTAAGTTGCATGTCCACAATGATTAATTTGCTGAGTACTTTCTCATGCACTTACTGACTATCTGAAAATCTTCATTCATGAAAAATCTAAGTCTTTTCCTCATATTTTATTGGGTTAATTGTAATTTTATTATTGGTTTAGGTATCCTTTGTACATTGTGAATGTAAGGCCTTTGTCATTTATACATTTTAGAAACATTATATTCAAGTTTATGTCTTGTGAATTTATTTTCTTGACATCATTTTTTTTTTTTTTGCAGTACACGGGCCTCTCACTGTTGTGGCCTCTCCTGTTGTGGAGCACAGGCTCCGGACACGCAGGTTCAGTGGCCATGGCCCACGGGCCCATCCGCTCCATGGCATGTGGGATCTTCCTGGCCCAGGGCACGAACCCATGTCCCCTGCATCAGCAGGCGGACTCTCAACCACTGCACCACCAGGGAAGCCCTTGACATCATATTTTAATGAGCAGAAATTTTATAAAATTAATGTAGACCATAGTATTTTAAATTTTATTATTAGAGCTTGCTGTGTTCTTTCTGAGAAATATGTTTCTACCTCTCACAAAAATAGTTTCCTATGTTTGCAGATTTATAAAGTAGCTTTTCTGTTGAAATATATTATCTATCTAAAGTTAATTTTTGTATATTGTTTGAGGTAGAGCCTAAGAATGATTATTCTCCCTATATGTATCCAAACTAGTTTTTCCAGAGTCATGTGTTGAAAGGAACTCCTTTCCTCATTCAATAGCTTTGGCATCATTATTTTACAGAATAAATAAATAAAATAAATATATTTTAACCTTAACATCTGAAATCTAAAAGTTTCAAAATATAGTCATTAACTACATATAAGTTTTATTTCTCCCTTTTCTTACATTTTTTTTGTTTTCTATCAAACTATTTCTTTATTTCAAAGAAATAGCTAACTTCAAAACTCAAACTTTCCTAGAAATTCCAATAAACTTGTGGTAAACATATCTATAAAGCATAACAATTACTTTAACTATCCTGTAACACATACAAAAGAGAATAGTAAAATAATATTTATTCCCCCAAACATATGATATGTTAACATACTCTATTTCCATAACTGCTTAAAACAACCCTGAAAATTAAATGTAATTGTTACATATGAAGAATGTAAAATTCAGAGTGTTTAATAAGCTGTTTGAATATATGAATCATATAAAAAACATAAAAAATGTTGAAAATTAAAGATGTTTAGGTAGGTTGAAATTATCTCACTACTGAGCATATACACTGAGGAAACCATAATTCAAAAAGAGTCATGTACCAAAATGTTAATTGAAGCTCTATTTACAATAGCTAGGACATGGAAGCAACCTAAGTGTCCATCAAGAAATGAATGGATAAAGAAGATGTGGCACATATATACAATGGAATATTACTCAGCCATAAAAGAAATATGAAATTCAGTTATTTGTAGTGATGTTGATGGACCTAGAGTCTGTCATACAGAGTGAATTAAGTCAGAAAGAGAAAAACAAATACCATATGCTAACACATATATATGGAATCTAAAAAACAAAACAAACAAAAAAGATGGTCATGAAGAACCTAGGGGGAAGATGGGAATAAAGATGCAGAACTACTAGAGAATGTACTTGAGGATATGGGGAGGGGGAAGGGTAAGCTGGGACAAAGTGAAAGAGTGGCATGGACATATATACACTACCAAACATAAAAGAGATAGCTAGTGGGAAGCAGCCAGATAGCACATGGAGCCAGCTCGGTGCTTTGTGACCACCTAGAGCAGTAGGATAGGGAAAGTGGGAGAGAGGGAGACGCAAGAGGGAAGAGATATGGGATATATGTATATGTATAACTGATTCACTTTGTTATAAAGCAGAAAGTAACACAACATTGTAAAGATATTATACTACAATAAAAATGTGAAAAAAAGATGTTTAGGTTATTTTGAAATAATTTCACATTCTGATATATACATTATTATACTCTTTTTAAAATCAGGATGCATTTTTTTGAATGTTAACTTTTTTCTGCTGTAATTAGCAGGATTTTGTTCTATACTCTGTAGGGATGATGCAAATATCCATGTTTTTTTTCAGTAAATTATTCTGTAAATTAGTCTAATGTAAATGTTATTGCATTGAGAACACATGCTTATTTACATTATATTTTAATTACTTGATGTAGGCAAAATAATTAGTAATGTTGAACCTTAAAAAGATGCATAAAATGTGAAATTATATATGATAAATCTATATATGGATGACAGAGATTAAAGATCTACCATTAATTTAGAGGATAAAGTACAAATTAACAGTATAATACAAGTGTGATATTCAACATATTTGCCAACTGGTAAAGGAGACCTTTATAAATCTAACTAGATACCAGCCATAGCAGTGAAACAGACTTTTGCTGAATCATACTTTACTTTTGCTGAACAATATTTTACCCTTAAAACCAGTATTCCAGGTCCTAGTGGACAGACCAGGTGAACAATATAGTGGGAGCACATGAGAAATTAAGAAACAAGGACTATATAGCAACCAAAGTTGGATTACTTGAATATTTTAACAACCACTATTATTTTACTAGTGCACTTGTACAAAATATCCACAGGTATACTACTGCATTTTATCAATTCTATAACATGTATTTTTTTATTTCATATTTTAAGATAAGATTTAATAGATTTAATAAGATTTGATAATAGGGTGTCTGTCATTAATGTTTCCTAAAATTGTAGTTATTCCACAGTCTTCATGACTTAGTTATCATTATGCACATGCAAGTTTCGCTAGACTTATTCACATATTCACCACTGTTAATTACAATGTGTTCAAAACATTACAATTCAGCAAAAGCACTATTGATTTGGATAGTAGAAAATCAGGAAAGAAAGCAGAGAAGTAAATTTTAATGTTTGGAGGAATGATTGTAATTTTATACTTTCTTGTACAGTAATAAGCAAGTGCTTTATGAACTTAAGGGGGAAAATACATCATAGATAAATGTGTGAATATTTTATTCTTGAGATGGTTACAAAATGAGGCCTATTACCCACCAAATGATACAACTGAATGCATGAGAAATTGCCAAATCCCACATAGTGAAAGAAATTTCAAAACAATCAAAAAGTAGTCTTACCTCTTTGTGGACTGTGCATTGAGATTGAGGCATTGTGTCATCATTTAATTGATAACATTTTTTTCTCACTGATTGGTATATAGCTTAATGGTGGATCTGATGATCAAAGAGTCTAACAATCAATAAAATATGGAGGGGCTTCCCTGGTGGCGCAGTGGTTGAGAGTCCGCCTACCGATGCAGGGGACACAGGTTCGTGCCTCGGTCCGGGAGGATCCCACGTGCCGTGGAGTGGCTGGGCCCATGGGCCATGGCTGCTGAGCCTGCACGTCTGGAGCCTGTGCTCAGCAACGGGAGAGGCCACAACAGTAAGAGGCCCGCATACTGCAAAAAATATAATAATAATAAAAAATAAAATAAAATATGGAATGTAATTAATATAACCAAAAAAATGAAATATTGATCAGTAGAATGATTTCAATTAGAATCCTAATGGTATGACCATATGCACTATATTCTCTATTAGCATATGTCATCGATATTTGGGTCATAGTATTTTAAATGGACAAATCATGAAACATTATTTGTTTTAACATAGGCTCCTGGATATAATGAGGGAAAAAAAGTAGGTGTAAGCTTATTGGACCAAAGTAAAAAGATGAGAAATAACGTTG
Organism: Mesoplodon mirus; assembly: GCF_964341445.2. Classification (NCBI taxonomy): domain Eukaryota; kingdom Metazoa; phylum Chordata; class Mammalia; order Artiodactyla; family Ziphiidae; genus Mesoplodon; species Mesoplodon mirus. The sequence continues at coordinate 37,983,762 of NC_138993.1, forward strand.
AATCACATCTTCAGGAAATTTCACAAGACAATTGGGAAATAATTTTCAGATTATTAAAACAAAAAGAAATAGGTGTATCTTCAGTAAAAGAGACTGTACTTATCTCATGTTTATCTGCTTATATCTTTTATCATTTTTTTCATTTTTTCTCTTTTTAATTTAATTTTTATTTTATATTGGAGTATAGTTGGTTTACAATGTTCTGTTAGTTTCATGTGTACAGCTAAGTGATTCAGTTATACATATATACATTATTTTTCAGATTATTTTTATACAACTTTATTGGAATATAATTGCTTACACAATGGTGTGTTAGTTTCTGCTTTATAACAAAGTGAATAACTTATACATATACATCTGTTCTCATATCCCTTCCCTCTTGCATCTCCTTCGCTCTCACCTTCCCTATCCCAACCCTCCAGGCGGTCACAAAGCACCGATCTGATCTCCCTGTGCTATGTGGCTGCTTTCCACTAGCTATCAACCTTACGTCTGGTAGTGTATATATGTCAATGCCTCTCTCTCGCTTTGTCACAGCTTACCCTTCCCACTCCCCGTATCCTCAAGTCCATTCTCTAATAGGTCTGTGTCTTTATTCCTGTCTTACCCCTAGTTTCTTCATGACAAACTTTTCTTCTAAAATTCCATATATATGTGTTAGCATACGGTATTTGTCTTTCTCTTTCTGACTTACTCACTCTGTATGACAGACTCTAGGTCCATCAACCTCACTACAAATAACTGAATTTCATTTTTCTTTTTATGGCTGAGTAATATTCCATTGTATATATGTGCCACATCTTCTTTATCCATTCATCTGATGATGGACACTTATGTTGTTTCCATCTCTGGGCTATTTCAAATAGGGCTACAATGAACATTTTGGTACATGACTATTTTTGAATTATGGTTTTCTCAGGGTATATGCCCAGGAGTAGGATTGTTGGGTTATATGGTAGTTCTATTTGTAGTTTTTTAAGGAACCTCCATACTGTTCTCCATAGTGGCTCTACCAATTCACATTCCCACCAGCTGTGCAAGAGTGTTCCTTTTTCTCCACACCATCTCCAGTATTTACTGTTTCTAGATTTTTTGACGATGACCATTCTGACAGGTGTGAGATGATATCTCATTAAAATTTTGATTTGCTTTTCTCTAATGATTAATGATGCTGAGCATTCGTTCATGGGTTTGTTGGCAGTCTGTATATATTCTTTGGAGAAATGTCAACTTAGGTCTTCTGCCCATTTTTGGATTGGGTTGTTGTTTTATTGTTATTGAGCTGCATGAGCTGCTTATAAATTTTGGAGATTAATCCTTTGTCAGTTGCTTCATTTGCAAATATTTCTCCCATTCTGAGGGTTCTCTTTTGGTCTTGTTTATGGTTGACTTTGTTGTGCAAAAGCTTTGAAGTTTCATTAGGTCCCATTTGTTTACTTTGTTTTTATTTCCATTTCTCTAGGAGGTGGGTCAAAAAGGATCTTGTGGGGCTTCCCTGGTGGCGCAGTGGTTGGGAGTCTGCCTGCTGATGCAGGGGACACGGGTTCATGACCCAGTCCAGGAAGATCCCACATGCTGCGTAGCGGCTGGGCCTGTGAGCCATGGACACTGGGCCTGCCCGTCTGGAGGCTGTGCTCTGCAATGGGAGAGGCAATGGCAGTGGGAGACCTGCGTACCACAAAAGAAAAAAAAAAAAAAGGATCTTGCTCTGACTTATGTCATAGAGTGTTCTGCTTATGTTTCCCTCCAAGAGTTTGATAGTTTATGGCCTTATATTAAGGTCTTTAATCCATTTTGAGCTTACTATTGTATATGGTATTAGGGAGTGATCTAATCTCATACTTTTACATGTCCCTGTCCAGTTTTCCCAGCACCACTTATTGAAGAGGCTGTCCTTTCTCCACTGTACATTCCTGCATGCTTTATCAAAGATAAGGTGACCATATGTGTGTGGGTTTATCTCTGGGCTTTCTATCCTGTTCCATTCATCTATCTTTCCTTTTTTGTGCCAGTACCATACTGTCCTGATTACTGTAGCTTTGTAGTGTAGCATGAAGTCAGGGAACCTGATTCCTCCAGCTCCGTTTTTCATTCTCAAGATTGCTTTGGCTATTCGTGGTCTTTTGTGTTTCCATACAAACTGAGAAATTTTTTTGTTCTAGTTCTGTGAAAAATGCCAGTGGTAGTTTGATAGGGATTCCACTGAATCTGTAGATTGCTTTGGGTAATTGAGTCATTTTCACAGTGTTGATTCTTCCATTCCAAGAACATGGTATATCTCTCCATCTATTTGTATCATCTTTAATTTCTTTCATCAGTGTCTTATAATTTTCTGCATACAGGTCTTTTGTCTCCTTAGGTAGGTTTATCCCTAGATATTTTATGCTTTTTGTTGCAATGGTAAGTGGGAGTGTTTTCTTGATTTCATTTTCAGATTTTTCTTCATTAGTGTATAAGAATGCCAGAGATTTCTGTGCATTAATTTTGTACCCTGCTACTTTACCAAATTCACTGATTAGCTCTTGTAGTTTTCTGGTAGCATCTTTAGGATTCTCTATGCATATTATCATTCCATCTGCAAACAATGACAAGTTTACTTCTTCTCTTCCGATTTGGATTCCTTTTATTTCCTTTTCTTTTCTGATTGCTGTGGCTAAAACTTCCAAAACTCTGTTGAATAAGAGTGGTAAGAGTGGGCAACCTTGTCTTATTCCTGATCTTAGTGGAAATGGTTTCAGTTTTTCACTATTGAGGACGATATTTGCTGTTGGTTTGTCATATATTGCCTTTATTATGTTGAGGAAAGTTCTCTCTATGCCTACTTTCAGCAGGGTGTTTATCCTAAGTGGGTGTCGAATTTTGTCGAAAGCTTTCTCTGTGTCTATTTGGAAGACCTTATGGTTTTCTCCTTCAGATTGTTAATATGGTGTGTCACGTTGATTGATTTGTGTACATTGAAGAATCCTTGCATTCCTGGAATAAACCCCACTTGATCATGGTGTAAGATCCTTTTAATATGCTGTTGGATTCTGTTTGCTAGTATTTTGTTGAGGATTTTTGCATCTATGTTCATCAGTGATATTGGCCTGTAGTTTTCTTTCTTTGTGACATCCTTGCCTGGTTTTGGTATCAATGTGATGGTGACCTTGTAGAATGAGTTTGGGAGTGTTCCCCCCTCTGGTATATTTTGGAAGAGTTTGAGAAGGATAGGTGTTAGCTCTTCTCTATATGTTTGATAGAATTCTCCTGTGAAGCCATCTGGTCCTGGGCTTTTGTTTGTTGTAAGATTTTTAATCACAGTTTCAATTTCAGTGCTTGTGATTGCTCTCTTCATATTTTCTATTTCTTCCTGATTCAGGCTTGGCAGGTTGTGCATTTCTAAGAATTTGCCCATTTCTTCCAGGTTGTCCATTTTATTGGCATAGCATTGCTTGTAGTAATCTCTCATGATCTTTTGTATTTCTGCAGTGTCACTTCTTACTTCTCCTTTTTCATTTCTAATTCTATTGATTTGAGTCTTCTCCCTTTCTTTCTTGATGAGTCTTGCTAATGGTTTATCAATTTTGTTTATCTTCTCAAAGAACCAGCTTTTAGTTGTATTGATCTTTGCTATCATTTCCTTCATTTCTTTTTCATTTATTTCTGATCTGATTTTTATGATGTCTTTCCTTCTGCTAATTTTGTTTTGTTTTGTTTTGTTTTTCCTTTTTTTGATCTTCTTTCTCTAATTGCTTTAGGTGCAAGGCCAGGTTGTTTATTTGAGATGTTTCCTGTTTCTTAAATTGGGATTGTATTGCTCTAAACTTCCCTCTAAGAACTGCTTTTGCTGCATCCCATAGGTTTTGCATCATCATGTCTCCATTGTCACTTGTTTCTATGTATTTTTTTTATTTCCTCTTTGACTTCTTCAGTGATCACTTCGTTATTAAGTAGTGTACTGTTTAGCCGCCGATGTGTTTGTATATTTTTACAGATCTTTTCCTGTAACTGATATCTCATCTCATAGCGTTGTGGTTGGAAAAGATACTTGGTACAATTTTAATTTTCTTAAATTTATCAAGGCTTGATTTGTGACCCAAGATATGATCTATCCTGGAGAATTTTCCATGAGCACTTGAGAAAAATGTGTATTCTGTTGTTTTTGGATGGAATGTCCTATAAATATCAATTAAGTCCATCTTGTTTAATGTATCATTTAAAGCTTGTGTTTCCTTATTTATTTTCATTTTGGATGATCTGTCCATTGGTGAAAGTGGGGTGTTAAAATCTCCTACTATGAATGTGTTACTGTTGAATTCCCCTTTTATGGCTGTTAGTATTTGCCTTATGTATTTAGGTGCTCCTATATTGGGTGCATAAATATATACAATTGTTATATCTTCTTCTTGGATCGATCCCTTGATCATTATGTAGTGTCCTTCTTTATCTCTTCTAATAGTCTTTATTTTAAAGTCTAATTTTTCTGATATGAGAATTGCTACTCCAGCTTTCTTTTGATTTCCATTTGCATGGAATATCTTTTTCCCTCCCCTTGCTTTCAGTCTCTATCTGTCTCTAGGTCTGAAGTGGGTGTCTTGTAGACAGCATATATATGGGTCTTGTTTTTGTATCCCTTCAGCCTATCTGTGTCTTTTGGTGGGAGAATTTAGTCCATGTACATTTAAGGTAGTTATCGATATCTATGTTCCTATTCACATTTTCTTAGTTTTTTTTTTTTTTTTTTTTTTGCTTTACGTGGGCCTCTCACTGTTGTGGCCTCTCCCATTGAGGAACAAAGGCTCCGGACGTGCAGGCCCAGCAGCCATGGCTCACAGGCCCATCCGCTCCATGGCATGTGGGATCTTCCCGTACTGGGGCATGAACCCGTGTCCCCTGCATCGGCAGGCGGACTCAACCACTGCGCCACCAGGGAAGCCCTCTTAGTTGTTTTGAGTTCGTCATTGTAGAGGTTTTCCTTCTGTTGTATTTCTTGCTGAGAGAAGTTCCTCTGGCATTTGTTGTAGAGCTTGTTTGGTGGTGCTGAACTCTCTCAGCTTTAGTTTGCCTGTAAAGATTTTAATTTCTCCATCGAATCTGAATGATATACTTGCTGGGTAGAGTAATCTTGGTTGCAGGTTTTTCTCCTTCATCACTTTAAATATGTCCTGCCAGTCCTTTCTGGCTTGCAGAGATTCTGCTGAAAGATCAGCTGTTAACATTATGGGGATTCCTTTGTGTGCTATTTGTTCTTTTTCCCTTGCTGCTTTTAATATGTTTTGTTTGTATTTAATTTTTGAGTTTGATTAATATGTGTCTTGCCTTATTTCTCCTTGGATTTATTCTGTATGGGACTCTCTGTGCCTCCTGGATATGATTAACTATTTTCCTTAACATATTAAGGAAGTTTTCAACTATAATCTCTTCAAATATTTTCTCAGTCCTTTTCTTTTTCTCTTCTTCTTCTGGAACCCCTATACTTCACATGTTGGTGTGTTTACTGTTGTCCCAGAGGTCTCTGAGACTGTCCTCAGTTCTTTTCATTCTTTTTTCTTTATTTTTCTCTGCAGTAGTTATTTCCAATATTTAATCTTCCACCTCACTTATCCTTATTCTTCTGCCTTATTTATTCTGCTATTGATCCCATCTAGAGTATTTTTAACTTCATTTATTGTGTTGTTCATCATTGCTTGTTTCCTCTTTAGTTCTTCTAGGTCCTTGTTAAATGTTTCTTGCATTTTGTCTATTCTATTTCCAAGATTTTGGATCATCTTTACTATCATTATTCTGAATTCTTTTTCAGGTAGACTGCCTATTTCCTCTTCATTTGTTAGGTCTTGTGGGTTTTTATCTTGCTCCTTCATCTGCTCTGTGTTTTTCTGTCTTCTCATTTCGCTTATCTTACTGTGTTTGGGGTCTCCTTTTTGCAAGCTGCAGGTTCGCAGTTCCCATTGTTTTTGGTGTCTGTCCCCAGTGGCTAAGGTTGGTTCAGTGGGTTGTGTAAGCTTCCTGGTGGAGGGGACTAGTGCCTGTGTTCTGGTGGATGAGGCTGGATCTTGCCTTTCTGGTGGGCAGGTTCACGTGTAGTGGTGTGTTTTGTTGTGTCTGTGGACTTATTATGATTTTAGGCAGCCTTCTGCTAATGGGTGGGGTTGTGTTCCTGTCTTGTTAGTTGTTTGACATAGGGTGTGCAGCACTGTAGCTTGCTGGTCGTTGAGTGAAGCTGGGTGCTGGTGTTGAGATGGAGATCTATGGGATATTTTCGCCTTTTGATATTATGTGGAGCTGGGAAGTCTCTTGTGCACGAGTGTCCTGAAGTTGGCTCTCCCATCTCAGAGGTACAGCACTGGCTCCTCGCTGCAGCACCAAGAGCCTTTCTTCCACACTGCTCAGAATAAAAATTAGAAAAAGTACAAAGAAATAATTAGTAGATGTAGAAAGAAAGAAAAATAATTAGAAAGAAAGAAAGAAGTAAAGAAAGAAAGAAAGAAAGGAGGGAGAGAGGGAGGGATGAAGGATGGAAGGAAGGAGGGGAGGAAGGAAAAAAGAAAGAAGATAAAGTAAAATAAAATATGATAAAATATAGTAAATTTATTAAAATAAATAATAATTATTAAGAAAATAGATTTAAAAAACAAAGAACAACAATAACAAAAAATTGCACGGATAGAACCCCTGGGACAAATGGTGGAAGCAAAGCTGTAGAGACAAAATCTCACACAGAAGCATACACATATACACTCACAAAAAGAGGAAAAGGGGGAAAAAGCATAAATCTTGCTCTAAAAGTCCACCTTCTCAATTTGGGATGATTCGTTGTCTATTCATGTATTCCACAGATGCAGGGTATGTCAAATTGATTGTGGAGCTTTAGTCTGTTGCTTCTGAGGCTGCTGGGAGAGATTTCCTTTTCTCTTCTTTGTTCTCATAGCTCCCTGGTCTCAGCTTTGTATTTGTCCCTGCTTCTGCGTGTAGGTCGCTGGAGGGCATCTGTTCTTCGCTCTTACCGGCCACTTTGGGCCCTCCGGCTTACTCAGTCCTGGGGGTGGGAGGGGTATAGAGTGCAGGGTGAGCCTGCGGCGGCAGAGGCAGGCGTGACGTTGCACCAGCCTGAGGCATGCCATGCACTCTCCCAGGGTAGCAGTCCCTGGAACCCGGGACCCTGGCAGTGGCAGGCTGTACAGGCTCCCCGGAACTGGGTGTGGACCGTGACCTGTGCTCGCACACAGGCCTCTTCGCAGTGGCAGCAGCAGCCCCAGCGTCCCACACCCATCTCTGGGGTCTGCACTTTTAGCTGCGGCTCGCGTCCGTCTCTGGAGCTCCTTTAAGCAGCACTCTTAATCCCCTCTCCTCACGCACCAGGAAACAAAGAGGGAAGAAAATGTCTCTTGCCTCTTTGGCAGGTCCAGACATTTTCCTGGACTCCCTCCTGGCTAGCCGTGGCACACTAACCCCCTGCAGGCTGTGTTCATGCCGCCAACACCAGTCCTCTCCCTGGGCTCCAACCAAAGCCTGAGCCTCAGCTCCTAGCCCCGCCCACCTCGGCAGCAGAGCAGACAAGCCTCTCGGGCTGGTGATTGCTGTTCGGCACTGATCCTCTCTGTGGGAATCTCTCCTCTTTGCCCTCCACACCCCTGTTGCTGTGCTCTCCTCCGTGACTGTGAAGCTCCCCCCTCTGCCACCCGCAGTCTCCGCCCGCAAAGGGGCTTCTAGTGTGTGGAAACCTTTCCTCCTTCACGGCTCCCTCCCACTGGTGCAGACCCCATCCCTATACTTTTGTCTCTATTTATTCTTTTGCCCTGCCCAGGTATGTGGGGAGTTTCTTGCCTTTTGGGAGGTCTGAGCTCTTCTGCCAGTGTTCAGTAGGTGTTCTGTAGGAGTTGTTCCACGTGTAGATATATTTCTGATGTATCTGTGAGGAGGAAGGTGATCTCCACGTCTTACCCTTCCGCCATCTTCCCTTTTTCCTCTTTTATCTTACTAAAAGGAAAACTAGAAGAGAGCAGATTCTTTGATTTACTCCTTCACTGCTATGGATGATTAGAAAAGTACATGACATAGAATAGCCAAATGTGAAGAATAAACAAAGATAGACCCCTGTTTTGTTTATTTGACAATTACTGTTTAAAAAGAAACATGATCTACACACACACACATATATATACATACGTTTATATAGAGAGCCTGAGTATTACAATACATCATTACAAACTTGCTACAAGAATATCAGATGTGAAATGTCAAACACAAAGAAAGCATTATTTTAAACATTTTTCTTATAATAATTTCAGCTTTGGGATCAAACTAATAATCATAATAGCAACAACAACTTCATTCACAAACTTCAATTCTGCTAAATTTCCTCATTTTCCCACATAACCCAGTTGGCACCTGAATGTGGTAGCAGCTAAGGAATAGAGTAACTCTCAAGATTTAATTCATGAATTTGAAAAGATTTTTTGAGTGTTTTTTTATCAGCCAGTAACCAGTTATTGTATGCCCTTGAAATTGTAGAGTGCTGACTAAGCTATCATGGTAATTATCAGGATCATATTTGAATGGATTTAACTTTTGGAAAAAAAATGCAGAAGAAAGTGGGATCTTTGACAGTTCTAGAATATTAGAAAAATAAACATTAGTAGATTCAAAATTAATAGATTCAAAATCAGATGAAGAGGTTTAAGTCATAGATTTATTTATTTTTAAATTATTAGATGTATGTTATTTTATAACCTCTTGGTCTTTATTTCCTTATCTGTAAAATAGATTTAGCAATAAGGATTTCCAGAGCTTTTGTTACAATAAAAACATAATGTGTGTGAAAACATCTTATGATCTTTAAAGCATATAAAATAAAAGCTATTGTTTCAGTTATTCAAAATAGGAAACAGAAAGTTTATTCTGGGTGGCATTCTGGTGTGAAAGCAAATGAGTACGGATTCTGAGAAATAAATGTATGGATTCATACGCAGTTAAGACACAAATTCAGTTTTATGACATATAGTCTTTAAAGATGAAAGAATAGAAGAAAGAAAAAAAAAACAATTCCATTGCCATATATTTGAAGTTTATAAAAATTAACACTAACAACAATAAATTTACAAAGAATTTAAATTTATTGTAATATACAAGGGAAAATATATTCTCCAACTTTTAATTAAATCATTGAATTAGGAGCATTTTTAATTATGATTTTTTATCTTCTGATTAATTTTTAGGTTACTAGCAGTGAGAAAAATTAATATCCAAATGACATCTCTCTAATTGTAGACATATTCTTTATTCCTCATATAAAACCATTGGAAAGATTATTAGTAGGAAATCTTTGAAGTAACACTGAGTATAACTTGCTATCTGAATAATGGCCTTAACTAGAGAATTTGAAAATGAACTATAGGTTGTTCGGGTAATTGATAGTATTTTACAAATCTGTGAAACGAAGCTATTTTCTGTAAATCAGTACCACTTATTTGAAAATGTATTGCTAATGCGGACTTGAAAGGAAAGTCAATTATTTATAAGTATATATTTTACATTTGAATTACTTTCTTTCATAAAATGGAAATGGTAATATAATTTACCAGTATTTTTGTGTTTATTTTGTTCTAAATTGTAGAGATTTAGCCTTATTGACCTGTTGTCTTAGGAACAAGTACTATGAGTAAACATTTCAGATAAATTTCAGTTTCTATAATTACATTCTCTTAATTGCCTGAATCACATAACAGTAGAACTGTTATCTTTATAAAAGTTGTTGTGGGTAATTCCCTGGAGGTCCAGTGGTTAGAACTAGGCAATTTCACTGCCATGACCTGAGCTCAATCCCTGGTAAAATCAATAAATAAAAGATGTTGTGTTTTGTGATTGTCATCTCTTCTGAAAGACAACTTATGTTAGCAATGTCTGACTTTAGTTTCTAGTACATCACTCCCCATCCAGGTACTGGACATCAGGAAAACAAATCACCCTTAGAATTAAATTGAAGTTTTTTGTTTGTTTGTTTGTTTTTGTTTGTTTTCTTTTTTAAGATAGAACTTTATAAAGAAGAATCTTTATAAAAATATATTATTTAATTAGAGTTTGCTAAGTCTCCACACAAAGAGACAATGGGAAAGAGGCTGTCATTACCTCAGAGTAGTGTTTGGATAAAAGGCAGGTAGTAAGATTCATTGCTAATATTCTATCAGGTAAGTAGTCCTGGATGGTTGGGAGCAAAATGTATTTTGAGAGGATAAAATTGAATAGAGATATTGATTTTCATAATAAACATAGAGTATAGTAAAATATCTTGAAAGTAATGTTTCCATGGAAGAAAGAAAAAATGTTGGAATTTAAAGTATTGGGATGTCACAACGTTAGCTCAATGTTATCGAGTATTGAGGACTAACTTTGCAGCTCTATCACCTGGGCTTTATTTGCATACATACAATTATAGTTTATGGAGAGGGTGGATAAAAACATATTTTGTACAATCCTGTAATGTTTTGATGAGCTCCACATTGCGAACTGAAGATAGCAAAGAATACACTTTTAAAACAATAATAAGATGTTTTAATCTCTTACATAGTCCTTCAATATGAATATGTTCTTTCCAAGGGCTACACAGAAAATAGAGCTAAGTTCTTCCAGAAGTGTTCACTTGTGAAGAGCATTCAGTTTGTATTGAGATAAGAATGAAATTCTCCAATCACTATGAACTGTGGGAACTTCTCCAGGAAGTCAGGGAGTCACCAATGTGTTCATCGGTGCAGAAAATTCTTAATGAAATATTGTCAAGAATATCTTATTAAGTGAGGCAACTGTCTTTTCCACAAACTAGAAAGAAGCTCTGTGATGTCTATTCCTATTTTTTTCTAATTCTAAGTAAAATAGAATATCTATAAATATTGGTAGTGCCATTGTACTTAGATTCCTTCAGAAATTCTGTGCTTCAGCTATTAAATTTAGATCTTACAAGTTGGTCAATTATGTGCATCTGGTATTCTTTTTTCTAAGAAAATAATAGATGGAAAAGTGTCATTTTAAAAAGTAATAGGTTATTAAACTATCTCTGTCTCCATTTTCCCATTAGAAAAATTAAAATAATTAAAATATTTTCATGCATAAGTTGTTAGTTAAGACATTCATAAAAATTGTTGAGGAAATTTTAGTATAGTATTGAATCAGTGCAAGGAATTGAAGTGTCCTACTAATTTGTTTCTCAATAAATTTTACAGATCTAATTTTTAAGATAGAAATTAGGTTTAGATGATATGTTTTTGGCAAAACAATTTTTCATTATATTTTACAAGTGTATTTTAGATTCCAATTGTATATAATTATGCCTTGATATAAATTATGCAAAAATAGACATTGCACCTACTTGCACAAAATGCAGAAAACAACTTCTACCATTTAATAAACATTCAGTAGCTTAATAAATATGTTGTTAATGAATAAATGGATTAAGACAGGGAACAATAAACAAAGACATTTTAAATTTCAAAACATACTATTAATTTAGTGATGATATGAAAATAAATCACCAAATGATAGTATTTTTGAGCTAAATGAAACAGATAGATGATTTTAAAGGAAAGTGATTTGGTGATAACAGAGTTAGAGGTTTTGCATCACACATGCAGAATTTGGTCTCCAGGTCTGTAGGGTTTTTTTGTTTGTTTGTTTTTTTGTTTTGTTTTGTTCTCCATTTATTAAGTGATTTATTCACTCATTTCACAAATATTTGTTAAATGTCTATAATAATAACAGTACAATAACTGTGTTAGGCATAGCCATGGAAGGGTTAAAAGTGTAACCTTTGTCCTGGTTCTCAATGTATATAATATCTAAACACATTGGATAATACAAAGGAATAAAGGAAAGCAATGGATCTCCAAGCAAGAATTTCACAAAAATTGCTCTCATGATAGCATATTATAAAGCAAATTCCTATTTTATGTATTTACTATTTACTGGTTGCCTGCACAAATCACTTCCTCAGAGTCATTTGTTCTGGAATAGAAAGCAAGTTAGATTAGAAATTGGTAATCATCTAACTCACACAAGTGGAACTGGATATTCTAAGGAATACTAGCAACAGGCTATGAGTTTGGAAATATTTTTCTTTTACATTTAAAGAGTAATTTTAATCTAAATATTGCTGTACACTAAATATTTATTAAACATCTATTATTCTTATCAAAACAATTTCTTAGAGTAACATTGTCAAATTAGTTCTCTCTTTCTTTTAAACCATGCATAACAACAACTTATATACTCTTTATCATTTTTTAAATATATTGATCACCCACTAGGAGCCACTCTGCTAGGGCCATAATAATAGAAAAATAGACATGGCTTGGATTTCAATCTTGTCATCTAGTTACTTTAGAATAATATTGTATATGTTCCTGCAATTATAGTGTCTGGCCTTGAACAAAGCTTGTTAAAATATTCAGCTATATATTTTATCTTAACACTACTTAGTTCTCAATAAGGAGTGTTAGAAGAGATCCTCCACTCTCCCCAATCTTGATGTTGTATTTTAATTTTAAATTAATAAGTTAAAAAAGATGTTTAACCATAAATATGCACAAATACATATTGAGTAATTTTTTTCTAAAAATGATCTTGCCAGAACTCAATTTTTCCCTTAGATCCAATACAGTAAGGACTTTTTTTATCTTATTTAATTTATATAATTTGAGAAAAACATACTCTACAAACACTGAGTATTTTTTACAAGTATTCTTTTCCTAGTAAAAAAGACAGAGACCTTGATACAAATATTAATGTTTTTTCAGATAAGATATATATTGAAATTATTGATATAGCAAAATAATAACTTTATATGCATTATGTTCATAGAATAATGGCTTATACCTGGGAACTCATATAACTTTAAAAAATATTATTATTACAGATAATATTATCTTAATTCTAAAGTATTTAATAAATTACAATTAATGAAGTACTTGAGGCTTAGATTTTTGTTATTTCATTTACCTTTCATGGCTGAACATTGAAAAAAATTAGATAATTTTATTAATTAAGTAGGTTCTTTTTCTTGCTCAGGATTCTCAAATAGATGCTCGAGTAAGGTCTTGAATAACTGACCACATCCAGAGTGTCAGAGATAAATGTCTATGAAGTTTACACAAAATTGGACTACGGAAATCTGTAAATTCAATGACATTTTACATATTCCCTCATTACAAATCTTGGTCTATTATTTGAATTAGAAAAAATATATATACAGTACCAAACGTAAGGTAGATAGATAGTGGGAAGCAGCCACAGAGCACAGGGAGATCAGCTGGTGCTTTGTGACCGCCTGGAGGGGTGGGATGGGGAGGGTGGGAGGGAGGGAGATGCATGAGGGAAGGGATGTGGGAACAGATGTATATGTATAACTGATTCACTTTGTTATAAAGCAGAAACTAATAAAAAATTATCTTAAAAAAAAGAAATTTAGGATACTTTTGTACAGCCACAGCTATCCCTTAATAAATACTTATACACATATGGCATTTTTTAAAGACTAGGCATAAAACTTTTACTGACAAATATATATTAATTTGGAAGTTTGTTTTTATTCCTTCTTCAGTTACCAGTTGAATTTATCATTAAACATATAAGAAAAAGACCACAAACTGGGTGCTATGTAACTGAAGCCTCAACTTACCAAGCATAAAACAAGAAAAAGTTCATTGTTTCTTTCAGTACATGAGCAAAAGTTCACAGAAAAACATCTCTTGGCAATTTTGACAACATATACTAACATAGTGGAAGACTCCCTTTAATCATTTTGGCTTTTACAGGATCCTCTCATTTTCTAGTTATATTTCTTGCTTTGTCTTTTGATATTGTGCTCCACTGTGATAACCTCCTTTTTTTTTCATCACATAGAAAAATATAATAATGCATGAATTGGCTAGAAAAATAGTAAAAATAATGATGATGTAAATGTCACAGTAAACTGAATTTTACTAAATTGTGTATTTATAAAACAAAAGTATACATAATTATAAATTTCAATAATATGTAATCATTACCTTACAGATGGTTATCCAGTGGAGCATCATTTATTTTGCACACCAAATAACTGTAGAAAATGGTTTAAACCCTGTGTACATAGTTAAAGTTCGGTTAAAGTTTATATATGTATATACATACCACACATAATAGTTTAATATGTGTGTACTTTAACCATATATTTTATATATATACATATGCATATACAGATGCATAAAAATATATTTATAGCCATATCTCCATATGTCTCTGTGTGTATGAATTTGTACATATAACTCTTCAAATTATGGATATACTATATTATATTTACATCATGTAACTTTGTGTACATTCCTTTTTTAAAATAAAATATCATGGATATAATTAGGAAGAATGATCTATAACCTTGTAAGTGAAAGTGTTGTCTTTAAAGTAGAGTTCAGGCCTCTGGGATAAGATGGTGGGGTAGAATGATGTAAGCCCACCCCCTCACAAAAGCAGCAAAATCACAACTAACTGCTGTAATCACAACCATCAAGAACAACAACAAAACACTGGAAACTACAAAAAAATATATCCTACATCCAAAGACAAAGAAGAAGCCAGAACAAGATTGTAAGAGAAGTGCAATAGCCATAAAATCCAATCCCATAACCACTGGGTGAGTGACCACAAACTGAAAAGTAATTATATCACAGAGGTTCTCCCACAGGAATGAAAGCTCTGAGCCCTATATCATGCACCCCAGCCTGGGGGCCTGACATTGGGAGGAGGAACCCCTAGAGCTTCTGGCTTTGAAAGCCAGCAGAGATTGATTGCAGAAATGCCACGGAACTGGAGAAAACATACACTCCACCCTCAGAGGGTACACACAAGGTCTCATGTGCACCAGGACAAAGGGGAAAAAGCAATGATTTCATAAGGGCCTGGGACAGATATAACTGCTGATCTTGGAGGGTCTCCTGCAGAAGGGGGGTGGCTGTGGCTCACTGTGGGGACAAAGAAACTGATGGCAGTAGTTCTGGGGAGGACTCATTAGTGAGAGCCCTCCTGGAGGCTGTCATTTTCTCACCAAGACTTGGCCCCACTGGTGTAGGGTGCCTGTAGGATCCAGTACTGGGATGCCTCAGGGCAAACAACTAACAGGAAGGGAACACAGCCCCACCTATCAGCAGACAGGCTGCCTAAAGTCTTCCTGAGCCCATAGCTGCCTACTAAACACTCACTTTGACATAGCCTTACCCAACAGAAGGACAAGACCAAGTTCCACACACAAGTGGGAAGGAATCAGTCCCTCCCACCAGGAAGCTGGCACAAGCCACTTAGGCCAGCCTCACCCAACAGGGTGCAGATGGCAGAAGCAAGAACTACCATCCTGCAGACTGCAGAATGGAAACCACAATAACAGAAGTTAGATAAAATGAGGTAGCAGTGGAATATGTCCAAGATGAAGGAAAAAGATAAAACCCTAGAAGAATAACTAAGTGAAGTAGAGATAGGAAATCTGCCTTAAAAAAATAAATCATGGTAATTATAGTAAAGATGATCCAAGATCTCAGAAAAAGAATGGAGGCACAGATTGAGGAGATACAATACATTTTAACAAAGAGCTAGGGGATCTAAAGAACAGAAAAACAAAATGAACAATACAATAACTGAAATTAAAAATACACTAGAAGGAATCAATAACAGAATAAATTAGGCAGAAGAATGGATAAGTGAGCTGGAAGACAAAATAGTGGAAATCAATGCTGCAGAACAGAATAAAGAAAAAAAATGAAAAGAAATGAGGAGAGTCTAAGATACTTCTGGTACAACATTAAATGCACCAACATTTGCATTATCTTCTCCCAGAAGGAGAAGAGAGAGAGATAGGACCTGAGAAAATATTTGAAAAGATAGTAGATGGAAACTTCCCTAACATGGAAAAGGATGCAGTCAACCAAGTCCAGGAAGTACAGAGAGTCTCAGGCAAGATAAACCCAAGCAGGAACATGTTGAGACACATAGCAATCAAATTGAGAAAAACTAAAGGCAAAGAGAAAATACTAAAAGCAACCAGGGGAAAACAATAAATATCATACAAGGTAATTCCCATAAGGTGATCAGCTAACGGAGTGGCACAGTATATTAAAATTGATGAAAGGGGAAAACCTACAACAAAGAATAAGCTACCAAGCAAGTCTCTGGTTCATATTCAATGGAGAAATCATAAGCTTTACAGATAAGCAAAAGTGAACAGAATTCAGCAAAACCAGACCAGCTTTGCAACAAATGCTAAAGGAATTATCTTGGTGGAAAAGAAAAGGCCACAACCAGAAGCAAGAAAACTATGAGTGGAAAAGTTCACCAGTAAAGGCAAATATACTGTAAAGGTAGGAAATCATCCATACACAAATACAATATCAAAACCAGCAATCATGAGAAGAGGAGAGTACACATGCAGGATACTGGAAATGCATTTGAAATTAAAAGATCATCAATTTTAAATAATCCTATTTAGGACTTCCCTGGTGGTGCAGTGGTTAAGAACCCACCTGCCAATGCAGGGGACATGGGTTTGAGCCTTGGTCCAGAAAGATCCCACATGCCACAGAGCAACAAATCCCATGCACCACAACAACTGAGTTTGCACTCTATAGCTCGTGAGCCACAATTACTGAAGCCTGCATGCCTAGAGCCCATGATAAACAACAAGAGAAGCCAGTGCAATGAGAAGCCTGAACACCACAACAAAGAGTAACCCCACTCGCCACAACTAGAAAGAGCCTGAACATAGCAATGAAGACCCAATGCAGCCAAAAACAAATAAATAAAAAATAAACAAACAAATAAATAAATTTATTAAATAAATAAATTAATTTAATTAAATAATATTTTTAATATATGGACTGTTTTATTAAAACCTCATAGCAAACACAAACCAAAAACCTACAATAGATACCCACACAGAAAAGAATAAGGGATCCAAACACAAAAGTAAAGTTAGTCATCAAATCACAAGAAAGGAAAGGAAGAAAAAAGACCTACAAAAACAAATCCAAAAAATTAACAAAATGGAACATACATACTAATAATTACCTTAAAGGTAAACAGATTAAATGCTCCAACCAAAAGACTTAGACTACCTGAATAGCTTAAAAAGAAAGAAAGAAAGAAAACAAGACCTGTATATATGCTGTGTAAAAGAGATCCACTTCAGATCTAAGAACACATACAGACTGAAAGTGAGGAGATGGAAAAAGGTATTCCATGCAAATGGAAATCAGAAGAAAACTGGAGTGGCAATACACATATTTATATCAGACAATAGAGATGGTAAAATAAAGACTGTTACAAGAGACAAAGAAGGACACTACGTAGTGAACAATGGATCAATCCATGAAGAAATAACAATTGTAGATATATATGCACCCAACAAAGTAGCACCTTGATATATAAGGCAAATACTAACAGCCATAAAAGGAGAAATTGACAATAACACAATAATAATGGGGAACTTTAACACCCCAAATTCATCAATAGACAGATCATCCAGAGAGAAAATCAATGAAGCCCTTAAATGACATATAACCAGTTGGACTTAACTGATGTTTATAGAGAATTCCATGTGAAAGCAGCAGAATACACATTCTTTTCAACTGAGCATGAAAAATTCTCCAGGAATGATTACATGCTGGGCCACAAAGTGAGCCTCAGTAAATTTAAGAAAACTGAAATGATATCATGAATCTTTCTTTAACCACAATGTTATGAGATTAAAAATCAGCTACAAAAAAAAATTTAAAAACACAAACACATAGGGGCTGAACAATATGCTACTAAACAACCAATGAATCACTGAAGAACTCAGAAAGGATATCAAAAAATACCTAGAGACAAATACAAACAAAATCACAACAATCTAAAAACTATGGGACACAGCAAAAGCAGTTATAAGAGGGAAGTTTATAACAATAAAAACTTATCTCAGGAAACAAAAAAATCACAAATAAACGACCTAACCTTACACTTAAAGCAACTAGAGAATGAAGAATAAACAAATCCTAAAGTTAGTAGAAGGAAAGAAATCATAAAGATAAGAGCATAAATAAATGAAATTGGACTTCCGGGGAAGATGGCAGAAGAGTAAGACACAGAGATCACCTTCCTCCCCACAGATACACCAGAAATACAGCTACACGTGGAACAACTCCTACAGAACACCTACTGTGCACTGGCAGAAGACCTCAGACCTCCCAAAAGGCAAGAAAGTCCCCACGTACCTGGGTAGGGCAAAGTGGAGAGATTCCCACACAGAGGATCGGTGCCGGCCGGCACTCACCAGCCCAAGAGGCTTGTCTGCTCGTCTGCCGGGGCAGGTGGTGCTGGGAGCTGAGGCTCGGGCTTCAGTCAGAGCGCAGGGAGAGGACTGGGGTTGGTGGCGTGAACACAGCCTGAAGGGGTTAATGCACCGCAGCTAGCCGGGAGGGAGTCCGGGAGAAAGTTTGGACCTGCCCAAGAGGCAAGAGACTTTTTCATCCCTCTTTGTTTCCTGGTGTGCAAGGAGAGGCGATTAAGAGCACTGCTTGGAGGGGCTCCAGACACGGGCGTGAACCACGGCTGAAAGCACGGACACCAGAGGCGGGCGTGGGACGCTGGGGCTGCTGCCGCCACTGTGGGGCCTGTGTGCGAGCACAGGTCACTGGCCACGCCCCCCTTCCGGGGAGCCTGTGCAGCCCTTCACTGCCAGGGTCCGGGGATCCAGGGACGGCTTCCCTGGGAGAACACAAGGCACGCCTCAGGCAGGTGCAACGTCACGCCAGCCTCTGCCACTGCAGGCTCCACACGCACTCTGTGCCCCTCCCTGCCCACCGGCCTGAGTGAGCCAGAGACACCGAAGCAGCTGCTCCTTTAACCCTGTCCTGTCTGAGTGAAGAACAGACGCCCTCTGGGGACCTACACAGAGAGGTGGGGCCAAATCCAAAGCTGAGACCCGGGAGCTGTGAGAACGAAGAAGAGAAAGGGAAATCTCTCCCAGCAGCCTGAGAAGCAGCAGATTAAAGCTCCACAATCAACTTGATGTACCCTGCATCTGTGGAATACATGAATAGACAATGAAGCATCCCAAATTGAGGAGCCAGGAGTCAGTGCTGTGCCTCTGAGGTGGGAGAGCCAACTTCAGGACACTGGTCGACAAGAGACCTCCCAGGTCCACATAATATCAAATGGCGAAAATCTTGCAGAGATCTCCATCTCAACACCAGCACCCAGCTTCACTCAACAACCAGCAAGCTACAGTGCTGGACACCCTATGCCAAACAACTAGCAAGACAGGAACACAATGCCACCCATTAGCGGAGAGGCTGCCTAAAATAATAAAAAGTCCACAGACACCGCAAAATACAGCACCAGACGTGGACCTGTCACCAGAAAGACAAGATCCAGCCTCATCCACCAGAACACAGGCACTAGTCCCCTCAACCAGGAAGCCTACACAACCCACTGAACCAACCTTAGCCACTGGGGACAGACAACAAAAACAATGGGAATTACGAACCTGCAGCCTGCAAAAAGGAGACACCAAACACAGTAAGATAAGCAAAATGAGAAGACACAACAACACACAGCAGGAGAAGGAGCAAGATAAAACACACCAGACCTCATAAATGAAGAGGAAATAGGCAGTCTACCTGAAAAAGAATTCAGAATAATGATAGTAAAGATAATCCAAGATTCTATTTCCAAAATACAAAATCTTGGAACTAGAATAGACAAAATGCAAGAAACAGTTAACAAGGACCTAGAAGAACTAAAGATGAATCAAGCATCGATTAAAAACACAATAAATGAAATGAAAAATACTCTAGATGGGATCAATAGCAGAATAACTGAGGCAGAAGAATGGATAAGTGAGGTGGAAGATAAAATAGTGGAAATAACTGATGCAGAGCAAAATAAAGAAAAAAAATGAAAAGAACAGGGGACAGTTTCGGAGACCTCTGGGGCAACATTAAACACACCAATATTTGGATTATAGGGGTTCCAGAAGAAGAGAAAAAAAAGGGACTGAGAAAATATTTGAAGAGATTATAGTTGAAAACTTCCCTAATATGGGAAAGGAAATAGTGAATCAAGTCCAGGAGGCACAGAGAGTCCCATACAGAATAAATCCAAGGAGAAATACGCCAAGACACATATTAATCAAACTGTCAAAAATTAAACACAAAGAAATCATATTAAAAGCAGCAAGGCAAAAACAACAAATAACACACAAGGGAATCCCCATCAGGTTAACAGCTGATCTCTCAGCAGAAACTCTATAAGCCAGAAGGGAGTGGCAGGACATAATTAAAGTGATGAAGGAGAAAAACCTGCAACCAAGATTACTCTACCCAGCAAGGATCTCATTCAGATTTGATGGAGAAACTAAAACGTTTACAGACAAGCAAAAGCTGAGAGAGTTCAGCACCACCAAACCAGCTTTACAACAAATGCTAAAGGAAATTCTCTACGCAAGAAACACAACAGAAGGAAAATATCTACAATAATGAACCCAAAACAATCAAGGAAATGGGAATAGGAACATACATATCAATAATTACCTTAAATGTAAATGGACTAAATGCTCCCACCAAAAGACACAGATTGGCTGAATGGATACAAAAACAAGACCCATATATATGCTGTCTACAAGAGACCCACTTCAGAACTAGAGACACATACAGATTTAAAGTAAGGGGATGGAAAAAGATATTCCATGCAAATGGAAATCAAAAGAAAGCTGGAGTAGCAATTCTCATATCAGACAAAATAGACTTTAAAATAAAGACTATTAGAAGAGACAAAGAAGGACACTACATAATGATCAAGGGATCGATCCAAGAAGAAGATATAACGATTGTAAATATTTATGCACCCAATAAAGGAGCACCTAAATACATAAGGCAAATACTAACAGCCATAAAAGGGGAAATCGACAGTAACACAATCATAGTAGGGGACTTTAACACCCCCTTTCACCAATGGACAGATCATCCAAAATGAAAATAAATAAGGAATCACAAGCTTTAAGTGATACATTAAACAAGATGGACTTAATTGATATTTATAGGATATTCCATCCAAAAACAACAGAATACACATTTTTCTCAAGTGCTCATGGAACATTCTCCAGGATAGATCATATCTTGGGTCACAAATCAAGCCTTGGTAAATTTAAGAAAATTGAAATTGTATCAAGTATCTTTTCCGACCACAATGCTATGAGACTAGACATCAATTACAGGAAAAGATCTGTAAAAAATACAAACACATGGAGGCTAAACAATACACTACTCAATAACGAAGTGATCACTGAAGAAATCAAAGAGGAAAATAAAAAATAACTAGAAACAAATAACAATGGAGACACGATGACCCAAAACCTATGGGACGGACTTCCGGGTAAGATGGCGGAAGAGTAAGACGCGGAGATCACCTTCCTCCCCACGGATACACCAGAAATACAGCTACACATGGAACAACTCCTACAGAACACCTACTGAACGCTGACATAAGACCCCAGACCTCCCAAAAGGCAAGAAACTCCCCACATACCTGGGTAGGGCAAAGCGGAGAGATCCCCACACAGAGGATCGGTGCCGAGCGGCACTCACCAGCCCGAGAGGCTTGTCTGCTCGCCCGCCGGGGCGCGCAGCGCTGGAAGCTGAGGCTCGGGCTTCGGTCAGAGCGCAGAGAGAGGACTGGGGCTGGCGGCGAGAACTCAGCGTGAAGGGGGCTAATGTGCCACAGCTAGCCGGCAGGGAGTCCGGGAAAACTCTGGAGCTGCCGAAGAGGCAAGAGACTTTTTCTTCCCTCTTGGTTTCCTGGTGCGCGAGGAGAGGGGATTAAGAGCGCTGCTTAAAGGGGCTCCACAGACGGGCGCGAGTCGCGACTGAAAGCGCGGAGCCCAGTGACGGGCATGGGACGCTGGGGCTGCTGCTGCCGCCGCCAAGAAGCCTGTGTGCGAGCGCAGGTCACTGCCCACACCGCCCTTCCGGGAGCCTGTGCAGCCCGCCACTGCCGGGGTCCCGGGATCCAGGGGCGGCTTCCCTGGGAGAACGCACGGTGCGCCTCGGGCTGGTGCAACGTCACGCCGACCTCTGCCGCTGCAGGCTCGCCCCGCACTCCATGCCCCGCCCTCCCGCCCGGCCTGAGTGAGCAAGAGTCCCCGAAGCGGCTGCTCCTTTAATCCTGTCCTGTCTGAGCGAAGAACAGACGGCCTCCGGCGACCTACACGCAGAGGCGGGGCCAAATCCAAAGCTGAGACCCAGGAGCTGTGAGAACAAAGAAGAGAAAGGGAAACCTCTCCCAGCAGCCTCAGAAGCAGCGGATTAAAGCTCCACAATCAACTTGATGTACCCTGCATCTGTGGAATACATGAATAGACAACACATCATCCCAAATTGAGGAGCCCGGAGTCAGTGCTGTGCCTCTGAGGTGGGAGAGCCAACTTCAGGACACTGGTCCACAAGAGACCTCCCAGCTCCACATAATATCAAACGGCAAAAATCTTCCAGAGATCTCCATCTCAACACCAGCACCCAGCTTCACTCAACGACCAGCAAGCTACAGTACTGGACACCCTACGCCAAACAACTAGCAAGACAGGAACACAATGCCACCCATTAGCAGAGAGGTGGCCTAAAATCATAAAAAGTCCGCAGACACCCCAAAACACACCACCAGACGTGGACCTGCCCACCAGAAAGACAAGATCCAGGCTCATCCACCAGAACACAGGCACTAGTCCCCTCCACCAGGAAGCCTACACAACCCACTAAACCAACCTTAGCCACTGGGGACAGACACCAAAAACAACGGGAACTACGAACCGGCAGCCTGCAAAAAGGAGACCCCAAACACAGTAACATAAGCAAAATGAGAAGACAGAAAAACACACAGCAGGAGAAGGAGCAAGATAAAAACCCACCAGACCTAACAAATGAAGAGGTAATAGGCAGTCTACCTGAAAAAGAATTCAGAATAATGATGGTAAAGATGATCCAAGATTCTATTTCCCAGATCCAAAATCTTGGAAATAGAATAGACAAAATGCAAGAAACAGTTAACAAGGACCTAGAAGAACTAAAGATGAATCAAGCATCGATTAAAAACACAATACATGAAATAAAAAATACTCTAGACGGGATCAATAGCAGAATAACTGAGGCAGAAGAACGGATAAGTGAGGTGGAAGATAAAATAGTGGAAATAACTGCTGCAGAGCAAAATAAAGAAAAAAGAATGAAAAGAACAGAGGACAGTCTCAGAGACCTCTGGGACAACATTAAACGCACCAACATTCGAATTATAGGGGTTCCAGAAGAAGAAGAGAAAAAGAAAGGGACTCAGAAAATATTTGAAGAGATTATAGTTGAAAACTTCCCTAATATGGGAAAGGAAATAGTTAATCAAGTCCAGGAGGCACAGAGAGTCCCATACAGAATAAATCCAAGGAGAAATACGCCAAGACACATATTAATCAAACTGTCAAAAATTAAACACAAAGAAATCATATTAAAAGCAGCAAGGCAAAAACAACAAATAACACACAAGGGAATCCCCATCAGGATAACAGCTGATCTCTCAGCAGAAACTCTACAAGCCAGAAGGGAGTGGCAGGACATAATTAAAGTGATGAAAGAGAAAAACCTGCAACCAAGATTACTCTACCCAGCAAGGATCTCATTCAGATTTGATGGAGAAATTAAAACGTTTACAGACAAGCAAAAGCTGAGAGAGTTCAGCACCACCAAACCAGCTTTACAACAAATGCTAAAGGAACTTCTCTAGGCAAGAAACACAACAGAAGGAAAAGTCCTACAATAACGAACCCAAAACAATTAAGAAAATGGGAATAAGAACATACATATCGATAATTACCTTAAATGTAAATGGACTAAATGCTCCCACCAAAAGACACAGATTGGCTGAATGGATACAAAAACAAGACCCAGATATATGCTGTATACAAGAGACCCACTTCAGACCTAGAGACACATACAGACTGAAAGTAAGGGGATGGAAAAAGATATTCCATGCAAACGGAAACCAACAGAAAGCTGGAGTAGCAATTCTCATATCAGACAATATAGACTTTAAAATAAAGACTACTAGAAGAGACAAAGAAGGACACTACATAATGATCAAGGGATCGATCCAAGAAGAAGATATAACAATTGTAAATATTTATGCACCAAACATAGGAGCACCTCAATACATAAGGCAAATACTAACAGCCATAAAAGGAGAAATCGACAGTAACACAATTATAGTAGGGGACTTTAACACCCCACTTTCACCAATGGACAGATCATCCAAAATGAAAATAAATAAGGAAACACAAGCTTTAAATGATACATTAAACAAGATGGACTTAATTGATATTTATAGGACATTCCACCCAAAAACAACAGAATACACATTTTTCTCAAGTGCTCATGGAACATTCTCCAGGATAGATCATATCTTGGGTCACAAATCAAGCCTTGGTAAATTTAAGAAAATTGAAATTGTATCAAGTATCTTTTCTGACCACAATGCTATGAGACTAGATATCAATTACAGGAAAAGAGCTGTAAAAAATACAAACACATGGAGGCTAAACAATACACTACTTAATAACGAAGTGATAACTGAAGAAATCAAAGGGGAAATTAAAAAATACCTAGAAACAAATGACAATGGAGACACGACGACCCAAAACCTATGGGATGCAGGAAAAGCAGTTCTAAGAGGGAAGTTTATAGCAATACAATCCCACCTTAAGAAACAGGAAACATCTCGAATAAACAACCTAACCTTGCACCTAAAGCAATTAGAGGAAGAAGAACAAAAACATCCCAAAGTTAGCAGAAGGAAAGAAATCATAAAAATCAGATCAGAAATAAATGAAAAAGAAATGAAGGAAACGATAGCAAAGATCAATAAAACTAAAAGCTGGTTCTTTGAGAAGATAAACAAAATTGATAAACCATTAGCCAGACTCATCAAGAAAAGAAGGGAGAAGACTCAAATCAATAGAATTAGAAATGAAAAAGGAGAAGTAACAACTGACACTGCAGAAATACAAAAGATCATGAGAGATTACTACAAGCAACTCTATGCCCATAAAATGGACAACCTGGAAGAGATGGACAAATTCTTAGAAATGCACAACCTGCCAAGACTGACTCAGGAAGAAATAGAAAATATGAATAGACCAATCACAAGCACTGAAATTGAAACTGTGATTAAAAATCTTCCATCAAACAAAAGCCCAGGACCAGATGGCTTCACAGGCGAATTCTATCAAACACTTAGAGAAGAGCTAACACCCATCCTTCTCAAACTCTTGCAAACAATTTCAGAGGAAGGAACACTCCCAAACTCATTCTACGAGGCCACCATCACCTTGATACCAAAACCAGGCAAGGATGTCACAAAGAAAGAAAACTACAGGCCAATATCACTGATGAACATAGATGCAAAAATCCTCAACAAAATACTAGCAAACAGAATCCAACAGCACATTAAAAGGATCATACACCATGATCAAGTGGGGTTTATTCCAGGAATGCAAGGATTCTTCAATATACGCAAATCAATCAACGTGATACACCATATTAACAAGTTGAAGGAGAAAAACCATATGATCATCTCAATAGATGCAGAGAAAGCTTTCGACAAAATTCAACACCCATTTATGATAAAAACCCTGCAGAAAGTAGGCATAGAGGGAACTTTCCTCAACATAATAAAGGCCATATATGACAAACCCACAGCCAACATTGTCCTCAATGGTGAAAAACTGAAACCATTTCCTCTAAGATCAGGAACAAGACAAGGCTGCCCACTCTCACCACTCTTATTCAACATAGTTTTGGAAGTTTTAGCCACAGCAATCAGAGAAGAAAAGGAAATAAAAGGAATCCAAATTGGAAAACAAGAAGTAAAGCTGTCACTGTTTGCAGATGACATGATACTATACATAGAGAATCCTAAAGATGCTACCAAAAAACTACTAGAGCTAATCAATGAATTTGGTAAAGTAGCAGGATACAAAATTAATGCACAGAAATCTCTGGCATTCCTGTACACTAATGATGAAAAATCTGAAAATGAAATCAAGAAAACACTCCCATTTACCACTGCAACAAAAAGAATAAAATATCTAGGAATAAACCTACCTAAGGAGACAAAAGACCTGTATGCAGAAAATTATAAGACACTGATGAAAGAAATTAAAGATGATACAAATAGATGGAGAGATATACCATGCTGCTGGATTGGAAGAATCAATATTGTGAAAATGACTCTACTACCCAAAGCAATCTACAGATTCAATGCAATCCCTATCAAACTACCACTGGCATTTTTCACAGAACTAGAACAAAAAATTTCAAAGTTTGTTTGGAAAAACAAAAGACCCCGAATAGCCAAAGCAATCTTGAGAACAAAAAACGGAGCTGGAGGAATCAGGCTCCCTGACTTCAGACTATACTACAAAGCTACAGTAATCAAGACAGTGTGGTACTGGCATAAAAACAGAAAGATAGATCAGTGGATCAGGATAGAAAGCCCAGAGATAAACCCACGCACATATGGCCAACTTATCTTTGATAAAGGAGGCAGGAATGTACAGTGGAGAAAGGACAGCCTCTTCAATAAGTGGTGCTGGGAAAACTGGACAGGGACATGTAAAAGTTTGAGATTAGATCATTCCCTAACACCATACACAAAAATAAGCTCAAAATGGATTAAAGACTTAAATGTAAGGCCAGAAACTATCAAACTCTTAGAGGAAAACATAGGTAGAACACTCTATGACATAAATCACAGCAAGATCCTTTTGGACCCACCTCCTAGAGAAATGGAAATAAAACCAAAGATAAACAAATGGGACCTAATGAAACTTCAAAGCTTTTGCACAGCAAAGGAAACCATAAACAAGACCAAAAGACAACCCTCAGAATGGGAGAAAATATTTGCAAATGAAGCAACTGACAAAGGATTAATCTCCAAAATTTATAAACAGCTCATGCAGCTCAATAGCAAAAAAACAAACAACCCAATCCAAAAATGGGCAGAAGACTTAAATAGGCATTTCTCCAAAGAAGATATACAGACTGCCAACAAACACATGAAAGAATGCTCAACATCATTAATCATTAGAGAAATGCAAATCAAAACTACAATGAGATATCATCTCACACCAGTCAGAATGGCCATCATCAAGAAATCTAGAAACAATAAATGCTGGAGAGGGTGTGGAGAAAAGGGAACACTCTTGCACTGCTGGTGGGAATGTGAATTGGTACAGCCACTATGGAGAACGGTATGGAGGTTCCTTAAAAAACTACAAATAGAACTACCATATGACCCAGCAATCCCACTACTGGGCATATACCCTGAGAAAACCATAATTCAAAAAGAGACATGTACCAAAATGTTCATCGCAGCTCTATTCACAATAGCCCGGAGCTGGAAACAACCTAAGTGTCCATCATCGGATGAATGGATAAAGAAGATGTGGCACATATATACAATGGAATATTACTCAGCCATAAAAACAAATGAAACTGAGCTATTTGTAATGAGGTGGATAGACCTAGAGTCTGTCATACAGAGTGAAGTAAGTCAGAAAGAGAAAGACAAATACCGTATGCTAACACATATATACGGAATTAAAAAAAAAAAATGTCATGAAGAACCTAGGGGTAAAACGGGAATAAAGACACAGACCTACTTGAGAATGGACTTGAGGATATGGGGAGGGGGAAGGGTAAGCTGTGACAAAGCGAAAGAGAGGCATGGACATATGTACACTACCAAACATAGGGTAGATAGATAGTGGGAAGCAGCCGCAGAGCACAGGGAGATCAGCTTGGTGCTTTGTGACCGCCTGGAGGGATGGGATGGGGAGGGTGGGAGGGAGGGAGATGCATGAGGGAAGGGATGTGGGAACAGATGTATATGTATGACTGATTCACTTTGTTATAAAGCAGAAACTAATAAAAAGAAAAAAAAAAAAAAAAAAACAAAACAAAAAAAAAAAACTTATGGGACGCAGCAAAAGCAGTTCTAAGGGGGAAGTTTATAGCAATACAATCCCACCTTAAGAAACAGGAAACATCTCGAGTAAACAACCTGACCCAGCAAATAAAACAATTAGAGAAAGAAGAACAAAGAACCGCCGAAGTTATCAGAAGGAAAGAAATCATAAAAATAAGATCAGAAATAAATGAAAAGGAAATGAAGGAAACAATAGCAAAACTCAATAAAACTAAAAGCTGGTTCTTTGAGAAGATAAACAAAATTGATAAACCATTAGCAAGGCTCATCCAGAAAAAAAGGGAGAAGACTCAAATCAATAGAATTAGAAATAAAAAAGGAGAAGTAACAACTGATACTGCAGAAATACAAAAGATCATGAGAGATTACTACAAGCAACTCTTTGCCAATAAAATGGACAACCTGGAAGAAATGGACAAATTCTTAGAAATGCACAACCTGCCAAGACTGAATCAGGAAGAAATAGATAATAGGAAGAGACCGATCACAAGCACTGAAACTGAAACTGTGATGAAAAATCTTCCAACAAACAAAAGCCCAGGACCAGATGGCTTCACAGGCGAATTCTATCAAACATTTAGAGAAGAGCTAACACCTATCCTTCTCAAACTCTTCCAAAACATAGCAGAGGGAGGAACACTCCCAAACTCATTCTATGAGGCCACCATCACGTTGATACTAAAACCAGGCAAGGATGTCACAAAGAAAGAAAACTACAGGCCAATATCACTGATGAACATAGATGCAAAAATCCTCAACAAAATACTAGCAAACAGAATCCAACAGCACATTAAAAGGATCATACACCATGATCAAGTGGGGTTTATTCCAGGAATGCAAGGATTCTTCAATATATGCAAATCAATCAATGTGATACACCATATTAACAAATTGAAGATGAAAAACCATATGATCATCTCAATAGATGCAGAGAAAGCTTTCAACAAAATTCAACACCCATTTATGATAAAATCCCTGTAGAAAGTAGGCATAGAGGGAACTTTCCTCAACATAATAAAGGCCATAGATGACAAACCCACAGCCAACATCATCCTCAATGGTGAAAAACTGAAACCATTTCCACTAAGATCAGGAACAAGACAAGGCTGCCCACTGTCACCACTCTTATTCAACCTAGTTTTGGAAGTTTTAACCATAGCAATCAGAGAAGAAAAGGAAATAAAAGGAATCCAAATTGGAAAAGAAGAAGTAAAGCTGTCACTGTTTGCAGATGACATGATACTATACATAGAGAATCCTAAAGATGTTACCAGAAAACTACTAGAGCTAATCAATGAATCTGGTAAAGTAGCAGGATACAAAATTAATGCACAGAAATCTCTGGCATTCCTGTACACTAATGATGAAAAATCTGAAAATGAAATCAAGAAAACACTCCCATTTACCATTGCAAGAAAAAGAATAAAATATCTAGGAATAAACCTACCTAAGGAGACAAAAGACCTGTATGCAGAAAATTATAAGACACTGATGAAAGAAATTAAAGATGATACAAATAGATGGAGAGATATACTATGTTCCTGGATTGGAAGAATCAATATTGTGAAAATGACTCTAGTACCCAAAGCAATCTACAGATTCATTGCAATCCCTATCAAACTACCACTGGCATTTTTCACAGAACTAGAACAAAAAATTTCAAAATTTCTTTGGAAAAACAAAAGATCCCAAATAGCCAAAGCAATCTTGAGAACGGAAAACGGAGCTGGAGGAAGGAATCAGGCTCCCTGACTTCAGACTATACCACAAAGCTACAGTAATCAAGACAGTGTGGTACTGGCACAAAAACAGAAAGATAGATGAATGGAACAGGATAGAAAGCCCAGAGATAAACCCACGCATATATGGTCAACTTATCTTTCATAAAGGAGGCCGGAATGTACAGTGGAGAAAGGACAGCCTCTTCAATAAGTGGTGCTGGGAAAACAGGACAGGGGCATGTAAAAGTATGAGATTAGATCATTCCCTAACACCATACACAACAATAAGCTCAAAATGGATTAAAGGCCTAAATGTAAGGCCAGAAACTATCAAACTCTTAGAGGAAAACATAGCCAGAACAGTCTGTGACATAAATCACAGCAAGATCCTTTTGGACCCACCTCCTAGAGAAATGGAAATAAAAACAAAGATAAACAAATGGGACCTAATGAAACTTCAAAGCTTTTGCACAGCAAAGGAAACCATTAACAATATCAAAAGACAACCCTCAGAATGGGAGAAAATATTTGCAAATGAATCAACTGACAAAGGATTAATCTCCAAAATTTATAAGCAGCTCATGCAGCTCAGTAGCAAAAAAACCAAACAACTCAATCCAAAAATAGGCAGAAGACCTAAATAGATATTTCTCCGAAGAAGATATACAGACTGCCAACAAACACATGAAAGAATGCTCAACATCATTAATCATTAGAGAAATGCAAATCAAAACTACAATGAGATATCATCTCACACCAGTCAGAATGGCCATCATCAAGATATCTAGAAACAATAAATGCTGGAGAGGGTGTGGAGAAAAGGGAACACTCTTGCACTGCCGGTGGGAATGTGAATTGGTACAGCCACTATGGAGAACAGTATGGATTTTCCTTAAAAAACTAAAAATAGAACTACCATATGACCCAGCAATCCCACTACTAGGCATATACCCTGAGAAAACCATAATTCAAAAAGAGACATGTACCAAAATATTCATTACAGCTCTATTCACAATAGCCCTGAGTTGGAAACAACCTAAGTGTCTATCATTGGATGAATGGATAAAGAAGATGTGGCACATATATACAATGGAATATTACTCAGCCATAAAAAGAAACGAAACTGAGCTATTTGTAATGAGGTGGATAGACCTAGAGTCTGTCATACAGAGTGAAGTAAGTCAGAAAGAGAAAGACAAATACCGTATGCTAACACACATATACGGAATTTAAAGAAAAAATGTCATGAAGAACCTAGGGGTAAAACGGGAATAAAGACACAGACCTACTTGAGAATGGACTTGAGGATATGGGGAGGCAGAAGGGTAAGCTGTGACAAAGCGAAAGAGAGGCATGGACATATATACAGTACCAAACGTAAGGTAGTTAGATAGTGGGAAGCAGCCGCATAGCACAGGGAGATCAGCTCGGTGCTTTGTGACCACCTGGAGGGGTGGGATGGGGAGGGTGGGAGGGAGGGAGATGCATGAGGGAAGGGATGTGGGAACAGATGTATATATATGACTGATTCACTTTGTTATAAAGCAGAAACTAATAAAAAAAATAAAAAAATGAAATTGAAATGAAGAAAACAATACAAAAGATCAATGAAACTAAAAGCTGATTTTTGAAAAGATAAACAATACAGATAAAACTTTAGCCAGTCTCATCAAGAAGAAAAGGGAGAGGGCTCAAATCAATAAAATTAAAATAAAAAGATGTTACAACTGACACCACAGAAATACAAAGGTCATAAGAAATCATGAAACTACATGTCAACTTAATGGACAACTTAGAAGAAATGGACAAATTCTTAGAATGATAGAGTTATCCAAGAATGGACCAGGAAGAAATGGAAAATATGAACAGACTAATCACAAGTACTAAAATTTTTATTGTAATTTAAAAATTCCCAACAAATGAAAGTCCAGGACCAGATGGCTTCACAGGCGAATACTAACAAACATTTAGAGAAGAGTTAACACCTATCCTTCTGAAACTCTTCCAAAAAATTTCAGAGGGAGTAACACTCTTGAACTCATTCAATGAGGTCACCACCATCCTGATACCAAAACCAGACAAAGATGCCACAAAAAAGAGGTTTACCAGCCAATATTACTGATAAATTTTCATGCAAAAATCCTCAACAAAATGTTAGCTATCTGAATCCAATAATATATTAAAAGAATCATACACCAGGATCAATATAAAATAAATAAATAAATAAATAAAATCGAGTTCAGATTCTTGTCGTGACTAGCTCTCTGTCCTTAGCAAGTTTGCTAAAATTTCTGAACCTTCTTCTGGAAATTGTGCATGATACCATTCCATTTTTTCCAGAGCTAATTGTAAGGGCTAAATAAGCTAATGAATTCTGAGAAGAAAATAACACAATCTCTTCTTATAGTAGATGCTCAATTAATATTGAACTCCTCCTTATTCCAATCCCTAGTATTATTTTCTTGGGAGAAATTATTGTGCAAAAATGATTCCAATTTTAAAGAGAGTGTGAAAACCTGTAGCCGATTATACAACACAAATAGAGCAAAAAAATCTGAAAGAAATTATTGCTTTGCTTTTACTTGAGTCTGCTAAATGGAAATTACCTCTGAACTCAAGCTATTATTAACACCAATAACTGTTTATATCTTTATCTAGTGTTTCAGATTATTTTGTGCTATGCTTAATGACATACTAAAATAACTTAATCCATCATCTATTTTAAATACCCTTTCAGCTTATAATTTAAAAATTACTTTGGTACTTTAAGTTTCTAAATGCATTGACCTGGTAAAAATTATTCTGTAATCAGTGCCACTTCAATGCTGGAAGCATAACTACATTCCAGAACCTCAGTGTTAGAGGTACTCTACTGACTGAGTTTGAGGAAAACTGTTCAGAATTTGATGTAGGATACAGAAATTTGTTCAGTCACTGATTTTTATATGTTAAATTCTATATTAAATTAAATGGTAATTGAAAATTCCACACAGCTCTTGGCCTTTGCTCTTAGGTGCTCTAATATTTGTGAACACTACATGGCAGTGTGGTTACTAGAATCTCACTGTTTTCATGTATCTCTGATTTGCTTAATGTAGCCTACAAAAGGGAGTAATATTTCTCTTTTTTAATTGTAATATAGTTGTTACAATATTATATTAGTTTCAGATGTACATCATGGTAATTCAGTATTTTTATAGAATACACTCCATATTAAGTTATTACAAAATATTTACTCTATTCCCTGTGCTATACATTACATGCTTGTAAATTATTTATTTATTTATTTTACCTAGTAGTTTATACCTCTTAATACACTTCACCTATTTTTTCTTTCCACCACCCCTCTCCCCTATGGTAACCAAAAGTTTGTTCTCTGTATCTGTAAGTTTGTTTCTGTTTTGCTATATTTTTTCATTAGTTTTAATTTTTAGATTCTACATATAACTAAAAATATATAGTATTTGTCTTTCTCTCCCGCACTTCTTTCACTTTGCTTATACCCTCCAGGTCCATTCATTTTTTTTTCCCACATCTCAAAATTTCATATTTTATGGCTGAAAAATCATGTATATACATCTTCTTTTTATCCATTCATCTGTTGATGGTTACTTAGGGTGTTTCCATATCTTGGCTATTGTAAATAATGCTAGATGAATATTGCAGTGTACATATATTTTTGAATAAATGTTTTCATTTTCATTGGATAAATACCTAGGAATGGAGTTGCTGGATAATATGGTAGTTTTAGTTTTAATTCTTTGAGGAAACTTCATAATGTTTTCCATTCCCACCAGCAGTACATGAGGATTCCCTTTTATCCATATCCTCATCAATACCTGTTATTTCTCATCTTTTTGATGATAGCCTTTCTGACAGGTGTAAAGTGATATCTCATTAGGATTTTAACTTGCATTTCCCAGATGATTAGTGACATTGAACATCTTTTCATGTGTCTGTTGGCCATATGTATGTCTTCTTTAGAAAAATGCCTATTCAGGTCCTCTGCCCATTTTTTAATCAGATTATATGTTTTCTTTTATGATATTGAATTGTATGAGTTCTTTATATATTTTGGATATTAACCCCTTATAGGTCATATCATTTGCAAATATCTTCTCCCATTCATGAGGTAGTCTTTCACTTTCATTGATAGTTTCCTTTGATATGCAAAAGTTTAAATGTGATTTGGTCCTATTTGTTTATTTTGCTTTTGAATCCCTTGTCTGGGGATATATATATATATATATATATATATATATATATATATATATATACACACACACATATATATATATATATATATATATGGCTAATATCATTGTCAAAGAGCATCCTGCCTATGCTTTCTTTTAGGAGTTTTCAGGTCTTCGGGTCTTACATCCAGATTTGTATTCATTTTGACTTTTTTGTTTGATTATGATGTAAGAAAATATTCTTGTTTCATTCTCTCACATGTAGCTGTCTAGTTTTCCTAACACCACTTATCAAAGAGACAATCTTTCCCCCATAGTATATTCTTGTCTCCTTTTTTGTATATGAATTGACCATATGTGTTTGGGTTTATTTTGGGGCTCTGTATTCTGTTCTATTGATCTATGTTTCTGTCTTTGTGCCAGCACCATATTTTTTTTGATTTCTAGAGCTTTGTAGGATAGTTTGAGTCAAGGATTGTGATATCTCCAGCTTTGTTCTTTTATTCCCCTAAGATTGCTTTGGCTATTCTGGGTCTTTTGTGGTTCAAAACAAATCTGGGGATTCTTTTTTTTTCTAGTCTTTTGAAAAATGCCATGGATATTTTGATAGAGGCTGCATTGACCCTGTAAATTTCTTTGGTTATTATGGATATTTTAAGAGTATTAATTCTTCTAATCTATAAACACAAACTATCTTTCTATTTATTTTAACATCTTCAATTTCCCTCATCAGTGACTTACAGTTTTCAGAGTACAGGTCTTTTTACCTCTTTGGTTAAATTTATCCCTAGCTTTTTATTCTTTTTTGATTTGATTATATATAAGCTTGTTCTCCTGTTTTCTCTTACTGGGTTCATTGTTAGTGTATAGAAATCCAACATATTTCTGTATATTAATTTTGCATCCTAAAAATTTACTGAATTGATTTATTTGTTCTAAATGTTTTTTGGTGAAGACTTCAGCATTTTTTAAACATAGTGTCATGTCATGTGCAAGCAGTGAGAGTTAACTTATTCCCTTCTAATTTGGAATACTTTTATTTCTTTTTCTTGTCTTATTGCTGTGACTAGGACTTTATACACTATGTTAAATAAAACTGGTGAGAGTAAGCATCCTTGTCTTGTTCCTGATCTCAGATAAAAAGCTTTCTGCTTTTCACCATTGCATATGATGTTGGCTGTGAGTTTGTCCCACACATGGCCTTTATTATATTGGAGTATGTTCTTCCATACAAAGTTTGTTGAGAGGTTTCATGATAAATGGATGGTGAATTTTATTTAATGATTTTTTTTCATCTATTGAGTTGATCATGAGATTTTTATCCTTCATTTTATTAACATGGTGTAGCATGTTGATTAATTCATGGATATTGTACCAACCTTGCATTCCTGTTATAAATCCCCTTGATCTTGATGTATGATTATTTTAGTGGATTGCTGAATTTATTTTCCTATATTTTACTGAGAATTTTATATCTATGTTCTTCAGAAATATTAGCCTATAAATTTCTTTCTTTATTATTATTTTTTGTAGTGTCTTTGTTTGTTCTGGGTATCAGGGTAATACTGTCCTTGTAGAATGAGTTTGAAAGTGTCCCCACCTCTTAAAATTTTTGGAATATTTTGAGAAGGATATGTGTGAACTCTTATGTAAATATTTGGTAGAATTACACTTTGAAGCTCTCTGTTCCCAGACTTTTGTTCATTGGGTGTTTTTTTTGATCACTGATTAAATTTCAATACTAGCAACACTTTTGTTCAAATTTTCTATTTCTTCCTTATTCAGTCTTGGGATATTTTTTGTATGAATTTATCTATTTGTTTAGATTGTCCAATTTGTTGGTGTATAACTGTTTGTGGTATTCTCTTATGATTGTATTTCTGTGATATTGGCTCTACCTTCTCCTTTTTCGTTTCATATTTTGTATATTTGGGGCCTCTCTCTTTTTTTCTTGATGAATCTGGCAAAGGTTTTTCAATTTTCTTTACCTTTTTAAAAAACGAGCTCTTGGTTTCAATGATCTTTTCTATATTTTCTCTATTTTATTTATTTCCACTCTGCTATTATTTCCTTCCTTCTGCTGACTCTGGACATTGTTCTTTTTATAATTCATTTAGACAGAAAGTTAGGTTTTTTATTTGAAATTTTTCTTTTTTCCTGGGGTAAGCTTTTATCACTATTAATGTCCCTTTTAGAATTGCTTTTCCTGTGTCCCATAGATTTTGTACAGCTGTGCTTCCATTTTCATTTGCCTCAGTATATTTTAAAAATTTCCTCTTTTATTTCTTCATTGACCCATTGCTGTTTTTATAGCAGGTTCTTTTTAGTCTCCACACATTTGGGTTTCTTCTAACTTTATTCCTGTAATTGAATTCTAGTTTCATACTGGTGTGTTTAGAAAAGATGCTTGACATTTCCATCTTCTTAAATTTATTGAGATTGGTTTTGTGGCTAAGCTTGTGATATATCCTGGAGAATGTTGTACGTGCACTTGAAAAGAATGTGAATCCTGCTGTTTCAAATGAAATTTTTCTGTAGATATCTATTCACTCCATGTGGTCTAATGTGTCATTTAAGGTTTCTGTTTCATTTTCTGTCTGGATGATATAACCAATGGGGTATTAAATTCCCCTACTATTAATGTGTATTATCAATTTCTCCCTTTATGTCTATTAATACTTGCTACTTATATCTGTTTTCTTTTTCAAGGCAGGAAGTTTTTTAGCCATTGTTTCATCAAATATATTTTCTGCCACTTTCTCTCTTTCTCTCTTCTCCTTCTGGGGCCCTATATTATGAATGTTAGCACATTTGATGTTGTCCCAGAGGTTCATTAATTTATCCTCATTAACTTCTTTTTTCTTTTTGCTGTTGTGACTGGATGATTTTCACTATTTGGTCTTCCAACTCAGTTATGTATTCTTCTGTTTCATATAGTTCTTCCTAGTGTATTTTTAAAGTTAGTTTCTGCTTTATAACAAAGTGAATCAGTTATACATATACATCTGTTCCCATATTCCTTCCCTCTTGTGTCTCCCTCCCTCCCACCCTCCCTATCCCACCCTTCCAGGTGGTCACAAAGCACCGAGCTGATCTCCCTGTGCTATGCGGCTGCTTCCCACTAGCTATCTACCTTATGTTTGGTAGTGTATATATGTCCATGCCTCTCTTTCACTTTGTCACAGCTTACCCTTCCCCTCCCCATATCCTCAAGTCCATTCTCAGTAGGTCTGTGTCTTTATTCCTGTTTTACCTCTAGGTTCCTCATGACATTTGTTTTTTTTCTTAAATTCCATATATATGTGTTAGCATCCTAGTGTATGTTTTATTTCACTTATTTTTATTCAACTCAGATTGCTTCCTTTTATATTTTCTAGTTCTTATTTGAAATTCTCACTGTTCTCTTCTATTCTTTTCTTGAGTTCAGTGAGAATTTTTATTACTATTGCTTTGAACTCTTAGGTAAATTACTTATCTCCATTTTATTTTATTTTATTTTATTTTATGGGGTTTTATGTTTTTCTCTCATTTGGAACATATTTCTCTGTCTTCCCATTTTACTTGACTTTCTCTTTTTGTCTCTATGATATTAGGCAAAACAGTCTTGAAGGTAGGTCCTTATGTGAGTATTCCTATGCAGTCTGTTTGTGCCCAGTTGTTTCTGTGGGACAGCTGAATCTGAAGTAATAACTGGCCACATCTTTTCTCAGGGTACATTGACAGCCACCACCTTGGTGGAGCATAGGGCTGGAGTTGAGTGTGGGTTTAGAGCCCAGGTGTGAGCCAGGGCTTCTCAAGGCTCAATGGCATTTGCTGGCCTGATGAAGGGGCAGGGTCCGAGTCTAAGGGACTGGAGCATGAGCTGGGCTTCTCCACAGTATGGTACTCTCTGCCTTGTATGGTGCCAGGGAAAGGCCCCAGCTTGTTTGAGCTGTAAGTATCAGCTAGCTTGGCTTTTATCTAGCAAAATATTAGTTTCCACCTTGTTTGGAAACAGTTCCAAAGCAGGAAAGGCTGGAGCAGGAGCCTAGTGAGGGATGGGGGGAATGGTATTGTTGTCCTGGCTGGCTGGTCAGAATGCAAGACAGTTTTCAATCTGCTGCCTCTGTACTGGGACTGGGAGAAGGCAAGTCTGTGTGTACACTCTTCAAAAGCAGAATCTTAGTTCCTACAGCCCTTCAGTAAGCCCCATTAATTTTCAAACTAGCCAAGGCGGCTAGTCTTCATGGTGCCAGACATCACAACTGTGGTCCCCAATATGAGTCTTGAACCCCTTGCTCCTTAGGCAGGTTCTTCTAGCCTACAATAAACCCCTCCTCTCCGGGATTACCTACCAGGTTTGTGGATCACAACTAGATTGCTTCTTCTCCCCATCTGACTCCTTGTTGTTCAAATATTTTATAATCTTGGTTGTAGTTAGCCATTCTACCAGTTTTCAGGTCATTCTCAGACAGAGTTTCTTGATATATAATTGCAGTTTTGATGTATTTGTAGGGGGGAAATGAGCTTCAGTTCTTTCTAGTACACCACCTTGAAACTACTATTTGGATTAATGTTTCTTAATCCTATTGTAGTGCTGTTATTCCACCTTAACAATAAAGATTGTTTTATCAGATTTGTTTTATCATGTATTAAACAAACTTTTAATAAAGACCTACAATGCAAGTATGTCCAAGTCACTGTTCTGTGTGTTATTAATAAAACTGTCCATATTTCTAATGGAGAAAGGTGATAATAATGTTTATCAATTTATTCTTAATATTTTTGACTATTTAATGGACCCAAAAAGCACCACAGAAATTTTGCTCCCACAAAATGTCCAGGTTTTCAATGGTGCTATTTTTCTACTGAATTGGTGACTGTCTTAAATATCATCACACATGGAATAAAAACTATGTGACTTTTCAGAGATTTATTTTCATCTGTATTTTGCTATCACATCCTTTGTCCACCTCAAAGTATTTTTTGGAAGTTAAAATTTAAAAACATATGATAAACCTGGAACAATTTTTGTAACATGGAATATTCATAGAATAGAATTGATAGGTTCAGTTATCACTAATATCTAGTGTGTGAGCCCTCCTTTGAAGGGGTTCATTTTTTGGGGGGTAATGAATGGGGAAAGTGGCAAGCATATCTCCCAGTGAGACAACAACCCAACCACATGTTCTTAATACAAACTGCCACATATCTCAGCTTTTCATTTTAATGTTTCTCATAATATTTCTTTAAGAAATATGAATGTATTTTACTGATAAATATTGAAAACCATTGATCTAATCTTACTATAAATTACTGGTGTTAGTATCAGTTATCTACAAGCTCTAGGTTATAGACTAAACTAATGTTGAGTTTGATTCAGTAATATTGTCACAGATTTTGTGATAAGAAATGAGTCATTGAGTATATAGAAAAGTGAGACACAATATAACTATGAGCAATTGCCTGATCAAAGTTTTCAGGTGTTATGCACCATATGTACACTTAGTCAACAATGTCAATTATCTCATATTTTCATCTTCTAAAACATTGCTAAGCTTTCCTTGGTGGAGCAGTGGTTGAGAATCTGCCTGCTAATGCAGGGGACACGGGTTTGAGCCCTGGTCTGGAAAGATCCCACATGCCGTGGAGCAACTAAGCCCATGAGCCACAACTACTGAGCCTGTGCTCCACAACAAGAGAGGCTGCGATATTGAGAGGCCTGCGCACCATGATGAAGAGTGGCCCCTGCTTGCCACAACTACAGAAAGCCCTCACACAGAAATGAAGACCCAACATAGCCAAAAATAAATAAATAAATAAATAAATAAATAAATAAATAAATTTTAAAAAGCCAAGCATTTGAAGCCTTTAAAAAAAATTGCTAAAATGTCTACATTTCATGCATCTCCTTTTTCTGTTTATTTCACATAAATTGAGAAAAATATATTATCTTTGATAGAGCAATGCCAGTGTTTTGTGTTTTGCTTTATTACAGCATAAGCACTTAAGAGCAGCATAGTAAGTTATTATCTTTTTTATTATAAGTGAAGAAATTCAGTCTTTAGAAGGTCAATTAAACTTCCTAGGAGCCCAGAACAAGAAAAAAAAAAGCAGTTTCTGGCTTCTTTCAGTAGATTTTAATAACTTCAGTGACACTTTCTATACACTTAACAGGATGCTTCATAAAAGTGTGAAGTCAATAAGTCTTCCTGACTAACCTCTAAATAAAGCTGATCACAGCAACTCTAACCAAATAAAATTAGCATACCATTTCCCTAATTTTATTTCTTCAGTCATAGTAAGTTAGTGGAGAAAATATATTGATTAAATACGTCCTTCATCAATATTCTTGAAACTAATAGAAAGAAAGAAGGAGTAATAGGAAACAGTGTTTCATCAATAATAGAAAATACCTACTATCTTGAATCTTACCTATGAAGGAATAGTGACACGATATAAATTACATCTTGTACAGCTGTCATATGTAAAGACCTTGGAGAACAGTAAAGTCTCCTTTTCTGAAACATGAAACCAATACTCTTTTTTTCCCACTGTTTTCAGAACATTCTAAATATAGTTTGCCAAAACTTGTCAGGGAAAACAGGGGCCAAAACTGACACAGTCAGCTCTCAGTATCCACAGCTTCCACATCCATGGATTCAATCAACTGGATAAAAAATATTTTGAAAAAAATAAATTCCAGGAAGTTCCAAAATGCAAAACTTGAATTTGCTGCACACTGACCACTATTTATGCAACATTTACATTGTATTAGGTACTATAAGTTATCTAGAGATGACAAGTATACAGGAGGATGCATACAGATTAAATGAAAATACTATGCCATATTATATAAGGAACTTGAGCATTCCTGGGACTTTGGTATCCACAGAGTTCCTAGAACCAATCCCCCTCAGATATTGGAGGATTTTAATTGTGTTTTTAAAGAGATTGATGGCCAAAACATAGGAAAAGTGTTAGTTTCAACCTGGTCCACTACTGTTGACTTTGTCTTTTGAAGGAAAATAAATGCTAAGTCACCATAGGAGTATAACCTGTAGGCATCCTAGGTCAACCAGCTCTTCTCATTGTCAGTCCAGAATTAAAGTATACACAAATATATAAGCGGCTTTATAAATATTTTCAACAAACATACTTAACTTATTGATTTTCAGTGTCATATCTATGAGGCTCTTGTCCTCAAAATATAGCAAACAAATAAAACTTGCAGCTTCAAACTAATTTTAAATTTATTTCAATAAAAATTTATAGTAATCAGAAAACACCATATTGAAATGATTCTGAAATATGTGAAAAATCACAGAACATGACAAAATAATAAAAGAACTGAAATTAATATATACAATAAACTTTTTCCCATGGACTCTATGAAGTAAGGAAACATAAAACAAACCAGATTCAAAGAAAATATAACAGGACACATGATTTTATGTAAAGATAATTGGCTGTACTTATAATAGACATGAAAAAAAGTTAAAAAAATAGAAAATAGACCAATAGCAAAACATTTAGAAAATAGAAATCAGAAGAATATACTTTACGTATTTAAGCAAAATAAAGCACACACACACACACACACAAACATTCAATGTGATTAGGACAAAAAAAGAAGTGATGCATAATTTTTGAATCAAAGTTTATTTTTATAAAGTAAAGAAATATTATTTTGAGAGTCTGAATATTATACTGTGTCCCAAAGTAAAAACAAGTATTATATAATAGCAGAAATAGAGAGAAATTTAAAATCTGAAACAAAAAAGAGGGAATGCTGAAAGGCTAATGTATTTATTTCAAAAATAAAAGACTAGATTAGTGTTAGAAAACCTATAAATTCATCTAACCATATTGATAAAAGAAGATGCATTTGACCATTGCACTAGGTGTAGAAAAAAACATTTTATAATAGTTAATATGCAGTCATTTAAAACTATCTTATCTTAGAGAAACTTTCTTAACCTGATGAAGAACATCATAAAAGCCTACAGAAAAGTATCACAATAAATGGACATTCATCAGAAATATTTTTTTTTAAATCAAGGAGGTTATAAGGTTGCTTACTACCACCACTATTTTCAGTAAACTTTGCTTTGAAAATCATTATCTGTGCAATAAGAAAAGAAAAATTATATTCACAAAGTTTAAAAATAGAAAACATTCTTATTTGTAGAAGATGTAAAGTTTGCACAGAATGTATTGGTGATTTTACAGAACTACTAGATGAGCTTAGAAGGTTGTTGTATATAAGTCAAATATAAAAGTCAACTGCACATCTAGACACCAGACATAAACAACTAGAATGAAAAAAAAACTAAAATAAAAAGAGGGCTATTTTATACCTTTGACCAACATCTCCCTATTTTCTCCACCTCCTTGCTTCTGATAACCACCATTCTAATCTGTTTCTATGTATTCAACTTTTTTAGATTCCACATATAAGTGAGATCATGTATTTTTAAAAATAATTCTTTCCATATCAGGCTTATTTTATTTAACATAATGGTACAAAGTTGCAGTTATGTAGAAGGAATGGGTCTAGAGAACTAATATACAGCAAGATATATACAGTTAATAGCAACATAAGAAGAATGTTTCTTCATTAACAACATTTTCAGAGTTTGAAGTTTTTATTATACATTTACTCTGTAAATGTATAATATAGGGAATGTTCTTCTTAATAAAATATATCTAATAATAACTAAAGGAATAAACATGATAAAAAGGACAAAAAAAGAAAACAATAATTTTATTACAAATTGCTGTATTAATTCCTGGCTTTTGCTGCTAAGAAAGCAATTTAATCTGAACCTAGTCTGGTGATACACGTCTGAACTAAATTCAACTTGAGCAGTGCATACTATTATTGGTGGTTTTTTAAAGAGTGATTTTTTTTTTCGGTACGCAGGCCTCTCACTGTTGTGGCCTCTCCCGTTGTGGAGCATAGGCTTCGGACACGCAGGCTCAGCAGCCATGGCTCACGGTCTAGCCGCTCCGTGGCATGTGGGATCTTCCCGGACCGGGGCATGAACCCGTGTACCCTGCATCAGCAGGTGGACTCTCAACCACTGCTCCACCAAGGAAGCCCTAAAGAGTGATTTTTTTTTCTTAGTTTAGTTTGATGATTTTGAATATGTAACCAGGGTAAGGGAAGGAGAAATAACTATTTGGCTGCAGAAGCCCACTTTAGATATGATTCTATTTAAAAGCAAAGGTATCCTAGGAACTAGCACCATTATTAAGTTGAGATTAGACCAAATACTCCAGATGTACATAAAGATGGTGTTTTCAAATTCTTAGGAGCAGGCTTGAACTCATATGACCCACAGGAGATTCAGAAAAAGGAGAAGGAGGTGGATTTCTAAGCACCCTTATGGCATCAATAATTAAGTTATGAGTTGTGAAATTGCATATATATATTTTTACTTTGCTTTGCTCTTTATTAAAATAATTCAAGGAGATGAAGAAATGAGGATATCTTATAATTTCTGGATTATGTTGGCATGTTATTAGCTGATCAATTCTTTCTGAGAAAGAACTAATAGTTGTTATAGAAACAACACTTAAAATAAAACAAATAGGCATGTTTAGTATGTAACTGAAAAACAGACAGATTGTAATTTTATCCATTTCTGACAAATATATCAGTAGCGAAAAACGTTCTTGTGCCTTGAGACAGAAATCTATAGCCAAAGTCACAGGTAGGCTGCCCATTTTATGCACTCAAATATATCATAGATTATGTCTATTTTGTATTCTGCTGTATTTTTGAAATTGTACTTTTAGGTTTTATGCATAATTTAAGAAAAAGTTAATTCTATATACGTAAATTATCTTGTTATGTGATGTCATGTCTTACTTTAGAGCTGTAGTAGGGAATGCAGCAAGAGAATGGTGAGAAAAGTAAAAGCATGTGAGCAAGACAGAGAAAAAGACAGAAAACGTTAAAAAAAAAACATACTGAGCTCCCAGGTCTCATATGTATATCAAAAAGTTAAATTAAAGAAATGTTATAATTATCTTACACAAGATGTGAATACTTTAAACACCTTGAGTCC
Organism: Mesoplodon mirus; assembly: GCF_964341445.2. NCBI lineage: Eukaryota > Metazoa > Chordata > Mammalia > Artiodactyla > Ziphiidae > Mesoplodon > Mesoplodon mirus. The sequence continues at coordinate 38,027,781 of NC_138993.1, forward strand.
TCTTCACACTTCACCATTCCTGCTTTACTCAATTTACCCATCTGGGTCCTGATATTATTTGAGTTTGGGATCTCCCAAATAAATAAACTAGCTTCTGAATGTTATTTATATTACAACAAGTAAGTATGATAACTTGATTATGGTAAATGTCCAACAATAATTTACAAATATAAATTAAATATGTAGTAGCTTATTGTCTGTATGCCATCAGTTAAGTTTTTAAACAAAAGTAATAAGAACATAAATTAAACAACAAAATACCACAATTCTCCTAAATCAGTGAGTAATTCCTGATACCGTTCAGTATTTCTCATAATTTTCTTTGAAAAAAGAATGCAACTTACCTTGATTCAGAAATGAATCAATTAATAGAGGATAAGTGGAATTCAGGGCAACTCCAAAATATATATTCTCTCTTAAATAATTCAGTGCAGAAATGAATCAGGCTTAGGGCGATAGCCTTGTTTGAGAGATCTCAAAAATGATAAAGTATAATTTAAGGCATCTATGGTCTACTGATTAAACTATTAATGATAAGCCAGACAGTGCTACTGCTGGTTCTGAACTTAAAAATGTGTCTGCATATTTAGCAGGGTTTTTTTTTCCCCAAAAAAGGAATGGGCGAGGACATTTGGTTCTGTTATACGCTTTGTTTATATATCACAAATATCACTTGATATGCACATTCATTAGAAAAGCATCAATCCAACAGAGTGAGTTAAATGAAGTATGCTAATATGCAATGATTTTAAACTACCACAGGGTGGTAGGAGATTCACTTTCCACAACGTTTAGCAAATTGGCAGAACTAAATGCTTTGCTACACTTCTACCATATTCAAATCCATTATTAGAAGCTATATCATTGTTACTGCTCAGTAAGTGAATAAAATCTCAGAGGCAAAAATACACTTTAGGATATGCTATACTTAAACCAAATTCAAAACTGGAAAGGACACAGTGTCCATATATTAACTTGGTTCCTTTGCTTTTCTGTTTGCATGTTTTCTGTTTGGTTTTGTTTGTTTTGCATAAAAGACAATTTATATTGAATGATTTATGTAGGGAAAATTCATTGGATACTTACAATAAATTTAACATATTAGTTGTTATGCCATTTAAGGTAACATAAATAGTTTTATTAATAAACTTTTTCATCACTTTACCTCAAAAATGGAAATATACATGTACATGATATTAAATCAGAATTTTAGAGTTAGAAAAATTTTATAACTCTCTATATAGAGTTATAGAGCAAATTTCTTATTTTGCAGATATATAAAATAAAATTAGGGTAAGTTACAAAAATCACACAGATAATTTGCAGAAAAGATAACTCTAACAGATAACTCTGTTTTAATACTCTCTATTGAAATAATGCACATATACGTAGCCATCTAGAGATATTTTATTATTATTATTATACTTAAAGAAATGTAGGACAATTGGATTAGATGAATGAGTGTAGTAGGGATCACTTCATTGTCCCTATTTCCTATGTGTGTTTACAATGGATTAGTAAGATTATTAATATACTTTAAAATTATTCAAGATTTGGGTAATATTTTTTGAAAAGTTTAAAAGCCAACTTGTACATATTTCACAATCTACCTATGTGACAAAAATAGACAGAAAAGAGATTACTAGAACTTGTTTTCTCATCAACTCATGCCATTTAAATATTTATTGTCTTATAAAAGTAGTTCATATATTTATTATATATGCCTATTTAAAAAGATCTGAATTCCACCATGGAATTTTTAGTGTGTTTCTCTTTAAGCTGTGATACAATTTATATATTTAAACTAGAAACATTGTATTACTTCTTAAATGCTTGATAGAAGTAAATTTCATGGTCTACAGAATGTTAATTTTTAAGTGAAATATTTAAGACATGTTTATCTCCTGTATTTTAGTTTACATATAAATAAATAAATATTCACATATAATATTTACATGTATATAAATAAATAAATACACAATTCAAATTCTGGTTGATATTTGGGGACTAAATAAAATTATTTTGAAAGTCTTATCTCCCTCAAATAAATTTTGAAAATATATGGAAATGTATTTTCTTACATTTTTGAAGACATAATAATTCTCAGTCTATATAATCTATAAGGAAAATGTACTGTGTTGGATTTTAAGGAGACATTGTATGTAATTCATTTTTTACCTTAACTATTTTACACATTTACTGGAATATAAGCACTATAATTTGTATATGACCCAAATCACTCTTCTATAATATCCACTTTAGTATAGACAAAAAATGTAGCCAAGTATTTTTGGGTAGGGAGTAACATGGTGAAGTAGTGCCATGAAATGATGATAATGATAATAACCAGAGTGTATATGGGGAGAAAATTAAAGACATGAGGGCCAATTAAGTTTCAAATATTCCTTGATAAGTAGAAGAGCCTTCACAAATTGCAAAGAGAAATTGAAAGGAAAGAAGGAAGATAAGAAATTTGTTGAAGTAAATGTGACACTCAGGTGGAGGCAGTATGGTGAAAGAGAGGATGTTGTCATATAGGACTAGAGGGTTTTCAGCATGGAGCCTTCAATAAAACAATAAGAATAATAATTTTAAATAACTAATTTGGGGGCTTCCCTGGTGGCACAGTGGTTGAGAATCTGCCTGCCGATGCAGGGGACATGGGTTCGTGCCCCGGTCTGGGAAGATCCCACATGCCACAGAGCAGCTAGGCCCGTGAGCCATGGCCGCTAAGCCTGCGCGTCTGGAGCCTGTGCTCCGCAACGGGAGAGGCCACAACAGTGAGAGGCCTGTGTACCACAAAAAAAAAAAAAAAAAAAAAAAACTAATTTGGTATCAGGAAATAATTAGATTTGTTGTAAATACATTGAATTTGAGGGGTTTACATTACATTCTAGTAGAATTATTAGTTATTCAAGATTGCATACTAAATCACATGGGAGATATTATTTTAGAACATGGATTTTGGAGCCATATGAAAAGAAGATATGTGAGTATATGGAAATGAATGAGAGAAAAATGAAAAGTTTGAAGACAGAACTTAATAAAATGCCAGAATGTAAAAGTTATTGAAAAGAACCAAATATATGGGCTGTAAGATGGGAAACTAAAACAAAATACTTGTGGGTTGCTCAATTAGATATATTATCTTCCTATTCTGTGTCTACATAAGTTATAGCTCTGAACTAGATTGGAAACTCCTTAATCATCTTTTCCACAGACACCCCTAACACTACATCTCACTAAAAAGAATAATAGTTGCCTTTGATGTATAATATCAATAATACCAAAATGTATTTTTAAAGTTATATTTGATTATTTGAAAATCATTAGTGATGAGCAAGAATGAGGGAGTGTAAATTATTCTGTCAAATCAATAATAATGAAATAAAGATATCCAATGGTATAGAAAATTACATATATTTTTTCTTCAGATCATAATTCTTGTTTTATTCATACCTAGAAAAAAATCAGCAATATGTTTAAACTCAGTTTTTGACTGTAAATATGCATTTATAACTCCCCAATCACTAAAATAATAAAATTTTAAATTCATTATTTCTGCAGCCAATAAGATTTTAAATTTAATTAAATTTAACTCTTCTTATTACCTTAAATTGTAAGAGTCCTACATTTTGATGTTTTCCATAATGACTAAAATGTTTAAAAAATAATATTTTAGAAAGTTCTTTAAACTTAAACAGAGAAATGAAATATAGCATCTAAAATTTCTACCTATATGTACATTTAATTAAAAAAAACACTGCAAACTTTTTTTTTCTCTTTACCATCTACTTTTTTTATTAGTTTCTGCTTTATAACAAAGTGAATCAGTCATACATATACATCTGTTCCCACATCCCTTCCCTCATGCATCTCCCTCCCTCCCACCCTCCCCATCCCACCCCTCCAGGTGGTCACAAAGCACCGAGCTGATCTCCCTGTGCTCTGTGGCTGCTTCCCACTATCTATCTACCTTACGTTTGGTAGTGTATATATTGTCCATGCCTCTCTTTCGTTTTGTCACAGCTTACCCTTCTCCCTCCCCATATCCTCAAGTCCATTCTCAAGTAGGTCTGTGTCTTTATTCCCGTTTTACCCCTAGGTTCTTCATGACATTTTTTTAAATTCCATATATATGTGTTAGCATAAAGACCTAAATGTAAGGCCAGAAACTATCAAACTCTTAGAGGAAAACATAGGTAGAACACTCTATGACATAAATCACAGCAAGATCCTTTTGGACCCACCTCCTAGAGAAATGGAAATAAAAACAAAGATAAACAGATGGGACCTAATGAAACTTCAAAGCTTTTGCACAGCAAAGGAAACCATAAACAAGACCAAAAGACAACCCTCAGAATGGGAGAAAATATTTGCAAATGAAGCAACTGACAAAGGATTAATCTCCAAAATTTATAAACAGCTCATGCAGCTCAATAGCAAAAAAACAAACAACCTAATCCAAAAATGGGCAGAAGACTTAAATAGGCATTTCTCCAAAGAAGATATACAGACTGCCAACAAACACATGAAAGAATGCTCAACATCATTAATCATTAGAGAAATGCAAATCAAAACTACAATGAGATATCATCTCACACCAGTCAGAATGGCCATCATCAAGAAATCTAGAAACAATAAATGCTGGAGAGGGTGTGGAGAAAAGGGAACACTATTGCACTGCTGGTGGGAATGTGAATTGGTACAGCCACTATGGAGAACAGTATGGAGGTTCCTTAAAAAACTAAAAATAGAACTACCATATGACCCAGCAATCCCACTACTAGGCATATACCCTGAGAAAACCATAATTCAAAAAGAGACATGTATCAAAATGTTCATTGCAGCTCTATTCACAATAGCCCGGAGCTGGAAACAACCTAAGTGTCCATCATCGGATGAATGGATAAAGAAGATGTGGCACATATATACAATGGAATATTACTCAGCCATAAAAAGAAACGAAACTGAGCTATTTGTAATGAGGTGGATAGACCTAGAGTCTGTCATACAGAGTGAAGTAAGTCAGAAAGAGAAAGACAAATACCATATGCAAACTTTTTATTTGCACTCTATTACTCCATGACACAGAATTGACAGTGGAAATACAACTAAGTTGATAAATTAGAATTGATATACAACACTCTGAAATCTCATCAGCAATTTACTTTGGCTTTTATTTGTCTGGATTCATTAGGCATTAGTAAATAGTTATAAATGTTTCCTAAAGAAATAGAAATCCATAAAACTATTTATTCAGGAAGAGATTAATTGGAATATTTGTTTTAGTAATAAAATTTAAAATATCAGTTTAATGGTTTACATTATTATATGGTGTACAAGGAGCTGGAATTTTATGAAGCCATTAATATATTAAATTAAAATGAGGTAAAAAAGGCAAATACAATAATATAAACAAGAATAATGTCCCTATTCATTTCCAGTGGTTGGCATAATAAGTTACCACAAATTGAGAGGTTTAAAATGACAGAAAGTTACCCTTTCACATTCTGGAAGCCAGAAGTCTGAAACCAAGTTTTTGAGAGGGTCAATTCCCTTTGGAAGAGAGGAAGGAAAATCCATTTTATGCCTTCTTTTAGTTTCTGGTGGCTGCCATAAATGATTGGTGTTCCTTGGCTTACTGATGCATAACTCCAAATTCACCTCCATTTTTGACATTGTCTTCATGGTATTTCTCTGTGTCTCAAATTTTGCTCTGGTCTTATCTTATAAACACACCTCAACTTTCATTGGATTTAGGGTCCACTGTAAATCCAGAAGGAGTTCACCTGGAAACCCTTAACTTAATTATATCTGGAAAGATATTTTGTCCAACTAGCATTATATTTGCAGCTTCTGGTGGTTAGGTTTTTGGACATATCTTTTGTGGAGGACACTATTCAACCCACTACAGTGCCAATTAAATTAGAAAAATTGATATGCTAAACATTTATTGTGTGCTATGTCATGTATTAAGTGTTTTGAGAGCTATTAATGTATACAATTATTAGAATAAACTTGTGAATTATCCTGCTCCTGAAGGCAGATTTCTTGGTTTCAAATACTTCTTCCATTATTTACTTGATATTTGATCTTGGGCAGGTTATTTAAATATATCATGCCTCAATATTCTCAATTTTCTCATCTGGAAAGGGGGTATATGGATACTTATTTAATAGAATTGTGTTAAGTATTTAATAAGCTAATATTGAAAAATGTGTGTGTGATAAAACTGATTGGGTAAGCACACCAAAAACTTAATAATAAAAGTATATGACAATGTGACTTCTTTTTCATACTATTAATAAATGGAATGTCTGATAAACATACATATCTACTTTCCATAAATAACCAGTAAATTGGGGGAAATATATGAAACAACTATTTTTTTAGATATTGGATAATAGATAATGCAGGGCAATGACCAACGAGAGAAGAAAAATAACAATAGTGAATACCACAGTCACCTATGCAATTTGCCTGGATGCAGTTTTCTGTTCATGATATGGAGATCAATGCCTAACAGAGCAAAGAAGATTCACTGAGATATGGAGACAGCAATTGGATTTCGGTAGTCTGAGTCTGGAGTTCATGGGGCAGAATACCAAAGAAGGAGATTGTCATAGATCACTTTGGAAAATAAAAAACTACAAAAACCTACTGTAATCTAAACAATTCACAGAACTTACACAGTAAGAATATCTGAGAATTATTATCCAATTTGAACAATAAATTTAATTGTCAAACCTGAATTCATGTGCCCAATGCACAGTGAGGCCAACAAGCTAAAATGTCATAGTTTGGAACAGAGTTCATCAGGGCCACAGAAGGAGAATTGGCACCTCATGCTCAAAAAGCCCAAATTCCCTGATGGTCTTTGGGGAAGAGTTTTTATAGGCAAAATTTGGAAGAGGGCTGCAGGGTGTGTGATTGGTTGCTGGTGAGGTAACAGGGTTGTGTTCTAGGAATCTTAATCTTCAACCTTCTGGTTCCAACCAGTCTGGTATCTATGTGCTTGTGCTCTATCTGAAGTTACCATCCTCAACCTGGGTGGGGATCCCATCTCCTGTAGAAGAACTGAGAGATATGTATCAGATTGCTATGCACAGCCCCGAGGAGGAACCAAGACCCTGTCCCATCTCTGCGCTATTGTTCCTTGATTACCTTTACTTCGTTTCTGCATTCACTCTCTGCCCTAATTAGTAACTGTTTGAATTCACCCTTTGGAACTCAGGGAAGGGCTAGAAGGCTGACGCCTTTTTTCTACAAACAAGAAACGGGGGACACAGATAGGCTTTTTTACCCAGAAAGGTCCCACAAGGTCCTGCTCAGCTTTAAATTCATAATAAATCAAAATTTTCACACCATTTTTTAGTAGGAGTTGACAGGCTGGTTCTAAACAAAAATATGCCAAATAATTTTGAAAGGGAGAAAAAAATAATCAAGGAAGTAACTTCCTAAATTTGAGGGATAATATAAAGCTACATTTTTCAAGAGAACACAATATTGGCTCACAGATACATAGATTAATGGAACAGAAATAATTCAGAAATAAATATATGTCTATAGGGTCAATCTTTTATTTTTTTTTTAACAAAAGCACTGGTGCAACTTAATATAGAAAAAAGAGTCTGCAATAGTGGTACTGAAACAACTAGACATTCATAAGAAAATAATAACCTAGGGTTTATCTCACATCAAACACAATATTGTGTCAAGATAAATATAGTAAACCACAAAAGATTAAAATATATTTTTATAGGTGAGTACTTCTTATACAAGACATAGAAAGTCCTAAACATTAAAAAATGATTAATTGGGCTTTATTAAAATTAGTTATGTATCTTTTCAATTACAAATTAAATGTAAATATTGTATATATGTGTATTATATATATATTATATATATACACATAATATATATTGACAATTTATATTCAGTACATGCAAAAATCTACGAGTTCACAAATAAGATTAATAATCTAATAAAAAGTTTATTTTTGAGTAAACTTCTAAAAGAAGACATACAAATGAACAATTAACACAAACATTTTTCAAAATCATCTGTCATTGGTGAAATGTTATCATGTATTTGCAAGAATGTGGACAAACTTGTACTCCATAAAGTGCTGGCATTTTACTTCTTTATTTATTTACTTTTGTGTTTTATTGGAGTATAGTTGATTTGCAATGTTGTGTCAATTTCAGGTGTACAGCAAAGTGAATCAGTTATACATACACATATATCCACTCTTTTAGATTCTTTTCTCATATAGGTCATTACAGAGTACTGAGTAGAGTTCCCAGGGATATACAGTAGGTCCTTATTAATTATCTATTTTATATATAGCAGAGTGTATATGTCAGTCCAAATCTCCCAATTTATCCCTCCCTGCCATTACACTCTGGTAACCATAAGTTGGTTTTCTACATCTGTAACTTTATTTCTGTTTTGTAGATAAGTTCATTTGTACCCCTTTTTTAGATTCCACATGTAAGAGATATCATATGATATTTGTCTTTGTCTGACTTCCTTCACTCAGTATGACAATCTCTAGGCCCATCTGTGTTGCAGTAAATAGCATTAGTTCATTCTTTGTTATGGTTGAGTAATATTTCATTGTATATATGTACCACATCTTCTTTCCCTATTCCTCTCCTGATGGACGTTTAGGTTGCTTCCATGTACTGGCTATTGTAAACAGCACTGCAATGAACATTGGGGTGCATGTATCCTACTGAACCATGTTTTTCTCCAGATATATGTCCAGGATTGGGATTGCTGGATCATATGGTAGCTCTGTTTTTAGTTTTTTAAGGAACCTCCATACTGTTCTCCATAGTGGATGTACCAATTCACATTCCCACCAACAGTGTAGGAGGGTTCCCTTATCTATTTATTTATTATAAATAAAATTGTATTTATAAATAAGCATAAATTTATGCTTAAAATAAGCATAAATCAGCATTTATTATTTGTAGACTTTTTGATGATGGCCATTCTGATTTATTTTTATGTTTTATTATTTTTCTTTTAATTTTTTTGGAGTATATTTGATTTACAATGTTTTCTTAGTTTCTGCTGTACAGCAAAGTGAGTCAGACACATATATCCATTCTTTTTTAGATTGTTTTTCCATGTAGGTCATTACAGAGTATTGAGAAGAGTTCACTGTGCTATACAGCATGTTCTTATTAGTTATCTATTTTATATAGAGTAGTTTGTATATGTCAATCCAAATCTCCCAATTTATCCCTCCACCTGCTCCCTGCTTTTCCCCTGGTAATCATAAGTTTGCTTTCTACATCTGTGACTCTATTTCTGTTTTGTAAATAAGCTCATTTCTACCATTTTTTTTAGATTCCACATGTAAGCAATATCATATGATATTTATCTTTCTCTCTCTGACTTATTTCACTCAGTATGACAATCTCTAGGTTCATCTATGTTGCTGCAAATGCCACTATTTCATTCATTTTGTGGCTGAGTAATATTCATTTGTATATATGTACCACATCTTGTTTATCCATTCCTCTGCTGATGGACATTAAGTTTCTTCCATGTCCTGTCCATTGTAAAGAGTGCTGCAAAGAGCATTGGGGTGAATGTATCATTTTGAATTAAGATTTTCTCTAAATATATGCACAGGAGTGGGATTGTTGGATCATATGGTAGTTTTTTTTTTTGCATTTGGGTTGCTTTTTGTGTGTGTGTATCTATTGTTGTTTTGTTTGTTTGTTTGCATTTCCCATGAGGTTTTGATATAGGAGTCTGCATATATACAAGGTTGTCTTAAATTGCTGGTGTCTTAATTTCAAATTCAATTCCCATCTCCTGCATTTGTACTCTTCTCACAGTTGCCAGTTTTGATAAATCTGTGTGTGGATGATTTCCTTCTATTACTTTATGTTTGTCTTTATCAGTGAGCTTTCCCATTTTCTTGTTTCTAGTTGTGGACTCTTTTTACCCACTGCCTAGAGAATTTCCTTTAGCATTTGGTTTGGTAGTGCTGAATTCTCTTAGCTTTTACTTGTCTGTAAAGATTTTGATTTCTCCATTGAATCTGAATGAAGGCTTTGCTGGATAGAGTATTCTTAGTTGTAGGTTTTGCCCTTTCATCACTTTAAATACATAGTTGCTACTCCCTTCTGGCCTCCAGAGTTTCTGCTGAAAAATCAGCTGATAATCTCATTGGGATTCCCTTGTATGTTATTTCTTCCTTTTCCTTGTTCCTTTTAAAGTTTTTATTTGTCTTTAATTTTTGTTGGTTTGAATAGTATTCATCTCAGCATGTCCCTCTTTGGGGTATCCTGTATGGGACTTTCTGTGCTTCCTGCACTTGGGTGACTATTTCATTTCCCATGTTAGGGAAGTTTTCCACCATAATTTCTTCAGACATTTTCTAAGGCCCTTTCTTTCTCCTCTTTTTCTGGGACCCCTATAATGCAAATTTTGCATTTAATGTTGTACCAGAGGTCTCTGAGACTGTCCTCATTTCTTTTCATTCTTTTTTCTTTATTCTGTTCTGTGGCAATGATTTCCACCACTCTGTCTTCCAGCTCACTTATTTGTTCTTCTGCTTCAGTTATTCTGCTATCAATTCCTTCTAGTGTATTTTTCCTTTTAGTTATTGTGTTACTCATCTCTGTTTGTTCTTTAAATCTTCTATCTTTTTGTTAAACATTTCTTGTATCTTCTCGTTCTGTGCATCCATCCTTTTTCTGAGATTTTGGATCAACTTTACTATTATTATTTTGAATTCTTTTTCAAGTAGATTGCTTATATACTCTTCATTTCATTGTTCTTCTAGGTTTTTATCTTGCTTCTTCTTTTGCAACATATTTCACTGTCATCTCATTTTTGTCTAACTTACTGTGTTTGTGGTCTCCTTTTCATAGGCAGCATGATCATAGTTCCTTTTGATTCTGGTATATGCGCCCTGGTGGGTTAGGTTGGTCCAGAGGTAGGCTTCCTGGTGGGAGGGACCAGTGCCTGCCCTCTGGTGGGTGGAGCTGGGTTTTGACCTTCTGGTGGGCTTGGCCATGTCACAGTGTGTGTTTGGGGGTGGCTGTGAACTTACTATAACTTTAGGCAGCCTGTCTGCTGATGAGTGGGGCTGTGCTCCTCTCTTTCTGGTTGTTCAGCCTGAGGCATTCCAAAACTGGAGCCTGCAGGCTGTTGGGCAGGGATAGGTCTTGGTGCAGAAACAGGGACCTCTGGGAAAGCTCACATCAGTTAATATTCCCTTGGGTCTCCGCTCCCTCTGTCCTTCCCCCACAGTGAGCTACAATGAACCCCTGACTCCCCAGGAGACCTGGTAGGTATAGCCTAGGTTCCTATGGAAGTACTGCTTTGTGCTGGGTCCTGGTGCATGTGAGACATGGTGTGCACCCTTGAAGAGTAGAGTCACTGTTTCCCCCACCCCTGGGGAACTCCTACACTCACTCTCTAATGACCTTCAAGGCTAGATGTTCTGGGAGTTCTTCATCCTGATGCCAGACCCTCAGACTGTCTTGTGGGGGTGGGGTTATTTTTATGTGGGAAACTCCCTGTGTAGCCTGTGTGTGTTTAATATTTTATTATTATCATCATCATCATCATTATTGGTGTAAGGGCTGTTTTTAGAATGGATGTCTGTCATCTCTTTCCTCAGTGTATGCTGAGCGTTATCCCCTTGATAGGGGTTTTGATTGGTGTTGTAGTGACAAGAGCCTGCCCTGGATATTGAGCGGGGCCTCCCCTTTGCTCTGTGATTGTCATTGCCCTGTTATGGACAGGGTCTGCTCCTTAGTTGTTCCAGTAGAAGCCTCCAGTTCTGTTTCTTAGCTGTGTTTCTGATTTATGGTGTAAGGGGTATAAGTTAGGCAAGATTGGAGCACTCCCACTGGGAGAGAAGCCACTGAGTATTCCTTCTCTGGATCTGTTTACCTGTTAGTATGCTCTATTGTGCCACCTTTCACCCATTGTGCAAGCTCACAAGTTACTCTGTTGTTGCCATTGCTCTCATCCACACCTTAACCACAGCTATACCAGCAACTGACTCTGGTGTCTCTCAAGTGCTGTTTTCACTACACCACCAGCATAGATACACTGAAGCCAGGTCCCAGGATTGCAGTAATCATGGATCTGGAACCACTGTGGGTGCCATGAGGGCAGCTCAGAATCTGACTTGGTCCAGCTCCCATGTGTACATGCTCACAAAGTCCACAGTTGTTAAAGCTAGACCTGTCTCAGTTGCATGAGCACTTGTCTGTTCAGATGTTCCACAGATGCTGACTTTACCAAGCCAGTCATGGGGGTTTAATCTGAGGTTCATGGAGCTGCAAGGAGAGATTTCAGCTCTTTATCCTTAGTCGCATACTGCCTGAGACTCAGCTTTGGTTTCAGCCCCACCTCTGTGTGTGGGTCATTCACAGGCATCTGCTCCCTGCCCAGGCAGTAGGGTGCAGAGGCAGCAACCAGCAGATGCACATGAACCTGCTCTGCAGAGAGGCCCTCCTAGTGCCTGCAGAGGTGGGGGCAGGCACGTGGGCAGAGAGGTTGCATTGGCAGCCTGCCTTTTGTATGTCACTCAACAATGGTGCTTCAGTTCTAAGGAGCTCCTGGCTTCTTCCAGGAGCATTCCCAGTTGCAGAGCTCCTCAGTCTTATCACCTCAGGCTGTCTCTGAGCAGCCATCAACAGTCTCCTCTCCAGGCCTGCTCTCCAAACCCACGTTCTGGCCCCCAGCTCCCGTCTGATCTGGCAGACACACATCTCAGGCTCAGACATGCAGGGCTGCATATAGACCATCTCTGTAGGTCTTACTCTGTCTTTCCTGTCACAGACCAGGTACAGTGCTCTCCTCTGGGCCCCCAAAGCTCTCCATCTGTTTCAGCTGATCTCCCCACTGGTGAGGAGGCTTCCCTCTCCTCTCCTTTAGCTCCCCCCACTCAGGGGCATTGGTCCAGTCCCACTTCCCCTTTTCTTTTTTTCCTTTTCTCTCTTTCACACTACCTGGTTACAAGGGAATATTTCTTGTCCTTTTAGGTGTCCGAGGTTCTCTGCTAGTGTTCAGCAGATTCTCTGTGAGAATTGTTCTATTTTCAGATTTATTCCTGATGCTCCTGTAGAAAGAGGTGAACTCCATGTCCTTCTACACTGCCATCTTGACCCCTCTCCCTATTTTTATGTTTGAGATAAGTATTCTTTCAAGAAATGGATGTGATATGTTTTTGTGCTGCATTTAGAGAAGTCTTCATACGTACTTGTAGTAATGATGTTTATAAAGTTGTACCTGCATGCTATGAAACGAACACTGTTTTTTTATGTGAAGCTGGCATTGTATTAATATGAATGTCTATAGTAGTCAAAACTAAAGTGACAGAAAGCAAATGAGCTGTAGCCTTGGGTCGGGTTTGAGTAGGGGTATTGGCTATAAAAAGACAAAATGGAACTTTCTGGTGGAATATAAATGTTGTATATCTTCATTGAGATGGTGATTAAATGGGCATACACATTTTTGGAAACTCATTCAACTGTATGTTTAAAGTGGCTGCATTTTATTGTGTATAAAAGACACCTCTATAAGGAAATTTGAAAAGTAAAAAAATATTTTGAATGACTAATTGTAGGAACAATATTCAATATGTTCTTTATGTATTTGTTAATTTTCAAACATATATACAAGGACTTCCTTGGTGGCATAGTGGCTAAGAATCTGCCTGCCAATGCAGGGGACACGGATTCAATCCCTGGTCCAGGAAGATCCCACATGCTGCGGAGCACCTAAGCCCATGTGCCACAACTACTGAGCCTGCATTCTAGAGCTCACAAGCCACAACTACTGAGCCTGCATGCCACAACTACTGAAGCACATAGAGTCCATGCTCCATAACAAGAGAAGCCACCACACTGAGAAGGCCGCACACTAAAATGAAGAGTAGCCCCTGCTCACTGCAACTACAAAAAGCTTGTGCACAACATCAAAGACCCAACCAGCCAAAAATACATAAAAAATAAAATAAATAAGTTTAGAAAAAAATGTGGAAAATGATATGTATGCATCTCCTTTCAATTGAAATAATCAATTACCATAAACTACTAATTTGAGTCATATGTTTATTTTTAAACTAAGATAAATATCTTAATGCTATAGACAGTTGTAACACTCTAAAACCTAGATCAGATAAGTAAACATATATGAGTGATATATGCAATAGAGGTTAGCAATTGTGCTACATTTTATTTCACCAAAATATATTCCAAATAATGTGGGAAGAAGAAACATGCACACTATTGATCGGGGCATGTTTGCCACTCTCTTGGGTTTTATTCCACATTTCTCAATCCCCAGGTAAAACGTTAAGTTCTGACCTGCTCAATATCTGCACAAGTATTGATTTGTAACAACAAATAAGGTGGCACAATTAAAGAACAAAGTCAGAAAGATACATCAGCTCCTTGCAGAAGCTGAAAGCTCTGTTGTTAGTCAAGCTGTTGATGGCATCACTAATGAAGTTAGCAACTAAACTTAGAAAAAGAGAAAATGCTCATTTGTCCTCATTATATGACATACTTGTGCATGCAAGTTTTATTCCTTTCTTTCCTTCTTCCTACCTTCCTTCCAAACCAGTGTAAAAATAAATATCAAAGCTAAATATCATAAACATCTTCCATCATAACACACCCAGTAATGCCCTAGTTTATGCAGAATTTTAGACAAAAATATTCCTTACTTACTAATCATACCCATAGATGTTTTAAAACTAGAACAGAGAAATAACATAGGAATATATTTTAGAAGCAAACATACACATGTAACTAATTCATTAGTGCCCAGAAAGAGTATCATGTGTAAACATATATGAACATCACTGTCAAAATCCTTTGAATCCTTTGAAAAGCATAAAGTGTTAAATTGACATAGCATAGCCCTTGGTTATCAAGTTTTAGAACATTTTATTCCTTCATTTGCGAGATATCATGAGAATTGAATGAAAACATTCCCTGTACTAACAAAGGAAAAATTATTCTTGTTCTTCTGAAAAGTGAAAATAATTAGAGGACTTAGTGCAGAAGACCTGAAATTATTTATTTATGTTAAAATTTGACATATTGAATTGCTATTCTGGGTTAGTACATTGTTTCAAATGATATTTTCTATTTCATGGTTTTTGTTTGTTTGTTTCTAATGAAATATTTTATTGAACTAAATGCACTTCATTTTACTAATAGTAGAGTTGATCTTGTAATGAGAAACTTAATTAGCTAATGAAACACTTCACATCATTTATAGAAACAATTGTTACTGTGTTTTATGAAAGTTTAAAACATTTAATATAGTAAACAGAAAAAAGTCAGAAATCATACATAAAGAGCAATTTAAGACAATAGAAAAAAGTGGAAGCAAATCTTCACATTGTGAAAACACTAGCTAGCAGGAAAAAACTATAAAAAATGCTCCAACATAAATATCTTTAAATTAGCTTTTATATCTAAGAAAGTACACAATAAATCAGTAATTTGTAAAATTCAGAGTAGAATTTTAAAAATAATAACAGTAAGATGTGAGAAGAGAATTCAGAAAATTCACTGAAGAAAATCACCAGATCAAAACAAAAAAGGAAGACAGAGTTATAAGATGATCAGTAAGTGTCACTGTGAAGAGAAACAAAACAGTGAAGAGAATAAAAACAATATAATGTGCACAAAAAATGAGAAAGTGAAATATTTAGAACACTCAGACTCTAACCCTAAACCAACCCTAATACAAAGTGCAAATGGGAGTTCTCAAAGAAAAACAAACAACACAATGGGGTAGAAATAACACTTAAAACAATTGTTTTTTTAGTTTTAATGTTTGTATTGAAAGTTTCATCATTTAAGTAGGAAAGTTGTACCATGATTGACAATTTTAGGACGTACACCTTTGTTTGATTATAGTAACTAGAGTTAAATATATTTATTGCTGACCATAGTTCTTCACTGAAGTTTCAGCAATCTAGTTGATTCTTCAGAAAAGAAACATGACTATATTCTTATAAATGCCATTATTCTAATATTCTTTATGGTTGAAGGACAGCTTGTCTGAAGTTTAAAATTTTGCTCACTCTTTTTTTCTTTGCCATTCTTAAAATATTATTTCACTGTTGTCTTATTTTGTATGTTATAAAAAAGCTGGTGTTGACCTGATTTTCTCTATAAGTGACTTGATAATTTTGCCTGGATGTTTTGCATTTTTTCCTGGTGAATTTACAATCTAACAGTTTATTTCATGGTATTTTAAAACTATTAGTAACATTACAATCCATGTACAACCTTCAAATCAGCAAACACACTATTACAGGAGAATAAATTCTCATGTTATGTACATAAATGGTTTCATTGTTGAGCTACTCCAACTACTCCATTTTTTTTAAGGAATCCACTCCTCATGGGACTACAAATATCTATTACTTGTACCAGTTCATACTTCTAGGGTCAGATAACAAGTACGACTCTACATAAATAGCCCTTTCAAATCTGAAGGTCCTTATGGTGTACAAACTTGTATTCTCTAGGCTGTCCAAAGTAAACAGTGGTATGCTGCAGTGAGCTTTAACTGTCTCTTGGCACTGAATGCTAAATTTTCAGGAATTTTGCTAGCATTAGATAACAGGTTGGTAGCTTCAAATGGAGCATGGCATAATATTTACACCATGATAATTAAATCCACAAATCAGGGCTTCCTTGTTATTCACCTCCTGCTGGTTATTAAGTATTTAGCACAAGTATTACTAGTGATACCCCATGTCAAAAGTTTGTTGTTTTTTTATTTCCCCCAGAAGAGGCAAGAAATGAAAGTAGAGAAAAGGAAGAGAAGATTAGGGAAGAGAAAGGAGGATGGAAAGGATGAAGGCAACACTGAAGAAAAGAAGGAGGGAAGGAAGGAAGGAAGGAAGGGAATGTCTAAATCATTTAACCTACATTCACACACTTCCTGAAGGTAATATTTTATTTTTTGACATATTTTGGAAAACTGCATTAAAATATGACTTAAAAAACATTATTTGGAATATGAAAGTAGTTTTTTAGTAACATTTTCATTATCTCCTAAGCGATGATACATTTTTCTATAATACTGCATAAGCTTCCTTTTCAGAGGAGAAAAATTACATGTAAATATATTTCAGAGAAAAAAAGGAAAGATTTCCTATCCATAAATAACAATAAATATCTTCATGCATAAAATAAGAAGGGTGAAATGAGCATTACATATTTGAATTAAATCTGATTTGGAAAACTATAATAACTTTTAAAATTTATATCTCCATGACCCCTGTAACAGTCTTCTAATTTTATTCTTTTTTCAGGACTCCTCCTTTTGAATAAATTTCCTAGACTGCTGTCTGAGGAAACTTACTAAAATATAAATGTTATCATGTGACTACATTGTGTAATTCTGCCCCTAAATTAAATGTGCATTAATTATTTTTTAAACACTATCCTTGAAAAGTAGAGAAGGGGGACAAAAAGAAGCAAATGTAGAAAAAATATGGAAAACCTGCTGAAAACCTATTCATTTATAGCTTTTTCCATTACTGTAGATTTATAAATACTTCTTAAACTGTACTATATGCTCTTTAATCTTGTAACCACCATCTGCCTTTAATTTAACATGTCTTTATTCAAATATTTAATAGTGAGCAACTATTGTATACTCAGCATGGGCTGGTCCTGAGGTAGACAATATATAGATGGAAAATGCATGACACATGAATTAAGGAATTTATATTTTGGATAGAAAAACTGATAAGAAAATAGATAATTATACAAAGGTTTTGCAAATTAACTCACACTGTAAGTCAAATTCATAGATAAAGTAAACATATTTGATTTTAGTTTACTTGAATACTAATTTCTCTGCCAATTCTTCATCAAAATATTACTAGGGAGATAAAGACAGTTAACTAAATATTGCATCAGATCAAAAATATAGGATAATGTAAATGCTCCCTGGAGATAGAACTCTCACTTAGAAACAACAAATCTACATTTCTTCCCCCATTCCTTTCTATAAAGTAGGTTATTTATTTATTTATTTAGTGTTGAGGTCATGCTTATGCATCCATGTGAAACAGGGTGAAGGCACAAACTGATTCTATGACAGGATTTGGAGATTCACTGTCTTCTGTCACATGCCTTTGGTGAAAATTCACTTTCCCATGAGATATGGCTTTCCCTGCTGGAGTTCCTAGTTAATTTTGACAACTAATACCATTATGTTGAGTCTTCCTGACTTACTCATGGACGAGTAGTGCCTTCTAGATGGTTTGCTTTAATCTGGAATTAAGCTATCCTTAGACTCTTCAGTGTTTTTCAGAGGTCCAACCTCTAGTAGATCAAGCATTTATTCTTCCATCCTATACATACACCAATTAATTCCAATCTATACATACACCCATTAATCTTTCTCTATATCACAATTCCATTCTATATATATACCCGTTAATCTTTCTCTATATCACAATTCCTTTGGGTTTGGAAATGAGGCAGATTATTTTATTTCCTCTATGACATATCCTATTACCATAAAGTGTGCCAAATTTTTGTAAATAAAAGGGTTATATTCTCTATAATAGCAGGAAAATCTCTGATCTAAGCCTATGTTATACAGAATTCAGATATAAAAATTTGAAAAATAATCTAAGACAAAAACATATTTTGCAAATATTTTGTATATTATATAATACTATTATATAAAATCAGTATTTACTTTTTGTCAGAAATTTTCACTTAAGTAATGGACATTTTGGATTAGCTTAGGTAAAGTATTTTTACTCAGAAAGGCTGAAAAAAGATCCACCATTAACAATTTACAATATTTGTTTACAAAATTATTATACCATAAAATTTGGTAATTGCTGGTAATCTAAACTGAGGAAAATGGGAACCAAAGATTTCTTAGGAAAGCTAAGCTAAAGAATAGAGATGTTTGGAGCAAAAGTAAAACATGCAAAATCTACTAGAGCAACATATCTGTGGGAAAATACAGGGATTTAACAATGAAGGAAATGTAGAATGTGAGGAATGAAAGGAAAACAGTAAGGCTAGAGAAATAAGTAAGGTAAGATTAAGCTATATATTGGATGTAGTTCTATGAATACAAGTTAAAGGCTCTAAGAAAAAGGTATCTTTTGGGTAACAAAATAATGTATTAAAATTATACTTAAAAAGTATTTTTGAAGACAAAAGAATGGTTTGGGGAAGACCATAAATTTTGAGGCAAGAAGACAATGCTAAGTTAGTGAGAGAAAAATGAGGTGACCTGGGTTTGAAATATGTATATGGAAAAATGTTTAAATATATAAAATGTAATAGTTAAATTTTTAAATATATATATTTAAACATGTATATTACCCACATACTTGACTCTCCCCTTAAAAAATAGTTTGAAGTGTAAGACAATAGTTGATTATATCATTAATGAGAACCTTGAGAAGAAAGTTACTTGACAAAGGGTGTAAGAGAATGTAAAACATTGACATGACATTGACATGATTGTTTTTACTGTAAAGGTAATGGGAAAAGTTAATAATATTAACAATATTTACATAAGTGAGAAATAATACAGAACTTTGGACAAATATTGTAAATATCTTCTATTATATTAATATATATTCTGTGTCTTGGTTATCCTAAAATAAAACCTTGGCTAGTTTGTTTGCTGAGAAACCCAAAGACCTTTCCCTGGAATAGTTATTTCCATCTTCTATAGACTGTAACTCAAATCTTTTATTTTGAAGCTACTTTTACATGTTTATTGTGGGATATTCACTATATGTTATAGAATCATATGTATGTTATACATTAGATCTCTAGACTCCTTCATCCTGTATAAATGCAACTTCATATCCTTTGACCAACATTTACCCATTTCCTGTACCTTCCTACCCTTGGTAACCAGCATTCTACTCCCTACTTCTGCATATTCAACTTTTTTAGATTCCACAGATAAAGAAATCATGTGATACTTGTCTTTTTGTGTCTGGCTTATTTCACTAAGCATAATGTCTTCCAGATTCATCCAGGTTTTTCTTCTATGGCTGAAAAATATGCCAGTGTGTGTGAGGGGTGTGTGTGTGTGTGTGTGTGTGTGTGTGGTGTTTCTGTGTGTATACCACGTTTTCTATATTCATCTGTCAATGGACATTTAGGTTGTTTCCACACCTTAGTTATTGTGAATAATGCTGTAATAAACATGGAAGCACAAATATCCCTTAGAGTTACTGATTTCATTACTTTGGGGTTTATACCCAGAAGAGAAATTACTGGATCATATGGTAGTTTTATTTTTACATTTTTGCAGAAACTCAATACTGTTTTCCATAATGACTATAACAGTTTACATTCCCATCAACAACATACAAGGGGTTTCCTTTTCACTACATCCTTGCCAACACTTGCCATAGTTTTGATAGTAGCCATCTAACAGTTGGGAAGTCATATTTCATTGTGATTTTGATTTGCATTTCTCTGATGACTTGTGATGTTGAGGACCTTTTCATATACCTGTTGGGCATTTGTATGTCTTCTTTGGAAAAATGTCTATTCAGGTTCTTTGCCCATTTTTTAATCAGGGTGTTGTCAGGTTTTTTTTCCATTGAGTTTTATGAGTTCTTTATATATTTTGGATATTAACCCCTCATCAGATATATAGTTTGCAAATATTTTCTCCCATTCAGTAGGTTGACTTTTAATTTTGTTGATTTTTTTTCCTTTGCTGTGTAAAAGCTGTCAATTTGATGTGGTCTCACATGTTTATCTTTTCTTTTGTTGCCTGTGCTTTATGATATTCAGAAACTTATTACTAAGGCCAATGTCAAGGAGCTTTTCCCTTCTTCTAGGGGTCCTATGGTTTAATGTCTCACATTTAAGTCAGTCCATTTTGAGTTGATTTTTTGGTATGGTATAAAATAAGGGTATGATTTCATTCTTTTACATGTGGCTATCCAGTTTTCCTAACACTATTTACTAAAGAGACTATCCTTCCCCCATTGTGTATTCTTGACACCATTGTCAAATATTAGTTGACCATATATGTGTTCACTTACTTCTGGGCTCTTTATTTTGGTTCCAATGGTCAATATGTTTGTTGTTATGTCAGTGCCATACTCTTTTGATTACTATAGTTTTGTAATATGGTTTGAAAGCAGGAAATGTAATGCCTCCAGATTTGTTCTTTCTAAAGAGTGTTTTGACTATTCAGGGTCTTTTGTGGTTCCATATGAATTTTAGGATATTTTTTTCTGTGAAAAAAGAGCCATTAGACTTTTGATAGGGATTACCATGAATATATAGATGGCTTTGGGTTGTATGGACACATTCACAATATTAATTATTCCAATACATGAACAAGGAATATCCTTCCATTTACTTGTATCTTCTTCAATTTATTTCAACAATGTTTTATATTTTTCAGTGTATAGATCATTGAATTCCTTGGTTAAATTTGTTCCTAAATATTTTACTCTTTTTGATGTTATTCTAAATTAGAGTGTTTTCTGATAGCTCATTGTTGTTGCAAAAAAATGCAAATTATTTTTGTATGTTGACTTTAACCTCTTTCAATATTAAATGCTCTACTTATTTACACTTTAATATTCCACATCTAATTTTCCATATGTTTAGGAACACTATATGCTTGATTTACATTATGCTTCTTAATTTTATGTTCTCTATCACATTGCTAAACTTCAACAGCACTTTTAAATTTTAAGGCCCTATATTACATTGTGGTTTTCATGTATATATTTGTCTCCTGGGCTTTAAGTCTCTGGAGTGTAAACACTAGGTAATTTTTTGTTTGAATTCCTAAAAATAGAATACTTTCTATCACACAACAGGTACCTAATAAAAGTGCACTTAATGGTGAAAAATCAGATCACAAATCCTAAAAAGAACATAGATAAAATATGCTAAGCTTCTGTTAATGACCAGGTTATATCTATGCATATCTAAAAAATGTCAAAATTTTATGGGATAGATTTGTAATTTATTCCTTTTTACAAAAAATGGACACAGAAATAATCACTTTAAAAGCTAGCTGTTGGGGAGTGCACTGAGTGTCATGGAAACAGCACCTTATTCCCCTGCTCCCTGAAATGCAGCCTTCAAATTTGGGACTCCCTCATGTACCTCAGGTACCGCTGCAGCCACCAAGAACCTCATGGGTGGGTTTGGAGCTTTTGGGGCAAAATCTACAACAGCAGGTTCTGCATTCAGTTTTTCTGCTCCAGCTAACACAAGCATTACTGGACTCTTTGGTGTTACTCAGAACAAAGTTTTGGATTTGGTACTTATTTTGCCACAACAGCTGGAACTAGTATGGTTTAGGTACTGACTTGGAAACTAGACTTGGATTTAGAGAATTTAATACACAGCAGCAGTGGAAGCAACAAACTACATTAGGTGGTCTCTTCATTCAGCCTACAAAAGCTCCTGCCCAGTTCAAACAACTGATAAATACTGCAAGTGCTCTTTCTGTTCCAATGCTACTGGGAGATGAGAGAGATGCCATTTTGGCAAAATGGAATTAACTACAGGCCTTTTGGGGAACAGAAAAAGGAAATTTTAACAGTAGCTTTCCACCAACAGAATTCAAACAAGAAAATCCCTTTTGCTAGTTTAAGGCAGTAGGTTATAGTTGTATGCCCAATAATAAACATGAAGATGGGCTAGTGGTTTCAGTTTTCAACAAAAAAGAAACAGATATTCAAAGCCAGCAACAACAATTGGTAGAATCATTGAATAAAATTTTGGGAGGAAACCAGACCCTTACTGTAAATGTAGAGGGTTTTAAATCATTGTCAGATGATCAGACAGAAATTGTCATTTATGTTGTTGAGTGTTCTCCAAATGGTACTTCAAGAAGAGTCCCAGCTACAATAATATATGCCCATTTTGAACAAACCAATATAAAAACACAGTTGCAGCAACTTTGTGTAATGCTTTCTATGACTTGAACAGAACATTCTTCTGCACAGATTGAACAGCTTTTACAGAATCCTCCTGCTGATGTTGATCCTATTATCTGGGAGCAAGTCAAAGTGGATAACCCTGATTCTGAAAACTTAATTCCTGTACCAATGGTGGGTTTCAAAGAACTTCTTTGAAAACTGAAAGTTCAAGATCAGATGACTAAGCAGCATCAGACCAGATTAGATATCATATTTGAAGATATTGGTGAATTACAGAAGAATTAAACTACAGCTACAACTATGGCCAAAATTGCACAATATAAGAGGAAACTCATGGACATTCCCATAGAATCTTCAGGCCCTAATCAAACAGTAAATTCAGAGGAAGAGTGTATATGGCATCCAAGCTGATGAAATTCAGCTAGATACATTTCATTGTGAACTAAATACCCTACTCAGTTTAAGGACTGGGTAAATGAACTGATGTCCCAAATCAGGATGCAGAATCATTTTGGAGGAGTCAAATCTGAAGAAAGATATTATATAGATGCAGACCTGTTACAAGAAATCAAGCAGCATTTGAAACAACAGCAGGAAGACCTTAGCCACTTGATTAGCATCATAAAAGATGACCTAGAAGATGAGTTGGTAGAACATGGATTGAATGAAACCATCCACATCAGAGGTGGTGTCTTCAGTTGATATTTCACAAACTTGTGTTAAAGGTTTTTGAAATACATCTTGTTATATCAGGCCATCCTTAAGAATGAAACTGACCACATGGAGGAGAAAAAAACAAAAACAAAAAGCAATCCTCTCCCTGACTTGGTTTTTGAGAAGATTACTGACAAATTATCATTCATCAAATCTGAAATACCAGTCATTTCACTGCTCTTCAGAGATAGCCTTCGAAAGATTTACATCTATTATAAAAGCTGTAATTACTTTAAAAGAGAAGTACATAATTACCAAAAATATGTACTATTGTACATTTTTACAATAGCATTGTTCTTAAAAATAATCAGTGTTTAATGATTATTCTTCATTGAGCCTGTACTCTGCTTCAAATAGCAAGTAAATATGAAATGCCTACTTTGCACATAACAAAATAAACTGTGTAATTACTTGGCTGCTGAGGATTTGTACTTCAGAATGTAAATGTGCATCAGTTTTTACAGTTGTGAATTAATCTATGGGAGGAGTAAAGGAAACCCAGGAGTATTTAATCATTAATATGGTTTCATTCTATAAAGATTTGAAAATATATTTTCATATTATTTTACTTGTTTGGAATTTAAAGAACACACCTAAGCAATTAGGATATAACAAAATTACATTTTATCATTTTTTTAAACTTTTTTTGTTTTTTGAAACTTTTTATTTCTTTTTTCTTTTTTCTTTTTTTTTTTTTTTTGCAGTATGCGGGCCTCTCACTGTTGTGGCCTCTCCCGTTGTGGAGCACAGGCTCTGGACGCGCAGGCTTAGCAGCCATGGCTCACGGGCCCAGCCACTCTGCGGCATATGGCATCTTCCTGGACCAGGGCACAAACCCGTGTCCTCTGCATCGGCAGGCGGACTCTCAACCGCTGCGCCACCAGGGAAACCCCGTTTTATTTCTTAAAAATGAAAATTCCTTGGCAGTAATTTGGACTCTGTGCTTTCACTGCTGAGGGTGCGGGTTTAATCCCTGGTTGGGGAACTAAGATCCTTCAAGCCTCAAGGGCAAAAAAAAAAAAAAAAAAAAAGAAAGAAAAGAAAAGAAATAAAACAAATAAATTATTGATTGTAAATAGTTTTTATACAAAAATAAAAGTTAGCTGTTGAATTAAAACATATCTAGTTTCAAAGTTATTTCTACCTAAATACACTGCTTATATAAGCCAAGACTCATCTGCATAAGTTTCTAACTCTCAAAGGAATAATTAAGTTCCATGATTGTTCTTCTTTTTCTTTTTTTTTTTAATATTCTATCCAAAATCCTTTAGTCATTAAATGGTGCTGATATGGTTAACAGTTTTGAATCCTGGGTCCTAGCCAGATCAGATTCCTTTTCAGATCAGAAGCAATGTTTATATATCTTCTGTTTTTTCTCCCACCTAGCCCAAGCCTTTGCCCAAATCAGAGCCCTACAATGTTAGGTTTCTGATTCTAATTATTTCTTCATATTTTATTGGGATATAATTGCTTTACAGTGTTGCATTAGTCTCTGCTGTACAATGAAGTGAATCAGCTATATGTATACATATATCTCCTCCTTGGACCTCCCTCCCAACCCCCACCCCTCCATCCCACCAATATATGTCATCACAGAGCACCAAGCTGAGCTCTCTGTGATATACAGCAAGTTCCCACTAGCTATGTATTTTACACATGACAGTGTATATATGTCAATCCTGATCTCTCAATTCATCCTACCCTCCCCTTCCCCCCCACCATGTCCATATGTCCATACTCTACGTCTAAGTCTCTATTTCTGCCCTGAAAATAGGTTCATCTGTACCATTTTTCTAGATTCCACATATATGTGTTAATATAAGATATTTGTTTTTCTCTTTCTGACTTACTTCACTCTGTATGACAGACTCTAGGTCCATCCACCTCTCTACAAATAACCCAATTCCATTTAATTTTAATGCTGAGTAATATTTAATTGTATATATATATACCACCTCTTCTTTATCCATTCCATTCTTTATCAACTGTATCCATGGTTGTTTCCATGTCCTGGGTATTGTATATACTGCTGTAATGAACATTGGGGTACATGACTCTTTTTGAATTATGGTTTTTTTCAGGGTATATGCCCAGTAGTAGGATTGCTGGGTCATATGGTAGTTCTATTTTTAGATTTTTAATGAACCTCCATACTGTTCTCCACAGTGACTCTATCAATTTACATTCTCACCAACAGAAGGTTCCCTTTTCTCCACACTGTCTCCTACACTTATTGTTTGTAGATTTTTTGATGATGTCCATTCTGACTGGTGTGAGGTGATACCTCATTGTAGTTTTGATTTGCATTTCTTTAATAATTAGTGATGTTGAGCATCTTTTCATGTGCCTCTTGACCATATATATGTCTTATTGGAGAAATGTCTATTTAGGTCTTCTGCCAATTTTTTGATTGGCTTGTTGGATTTTTGATTTTGAGTTCCATGAGCTCTCTGTATATTTTGGAGATTAATCCATCCATTTCTTCATTTGTAAATATTTTCTCCCATTCTGAGGGTTCTCTTTTCATCTTGCTTGTGGTTTCCTTTGCTATGCAAAATATTTTCAATTTAATTAGGTCTCATTTGTTTATTTTCATTTTTATTTTCAGTACTCTAGGAGGTGGGTCAAAAAAGATCTCACTGTGGTAAAGCACAGCAAATAGTGTTTTCCCTATGTTTTCCTCTAAGAGTTTTATAGTGTCTGGTCTTACATTTAGGTTTTTAATCTGTTTTGACTTTATTTATGTGTATCGTGTTAGATAGTGCT
The DNA here is from genome assembly GCF_964341445.2 of Mesoplodon mirus. Taxonomy (NCBI): domain Eukaryota; kingdom Metazoa; phylum Chordata; class Mammalia; order Artiodactyla; family Ziphiidae; genus Mesoplodon; species Mesoplodon mirus. Next base: position 38,054,203 of record NC_138993.1, read on the forward strand.
CTAACTTCCTTCTTTTACATGTAGCTGATCAGTTTTCCCTGAACCAATTATTGAAGAGACTCCATTTTCTCCATTGTATATCCTTGCCTCATTTGTCAAAGATTAGGTGACGATAGGTCCATGAGTTTATCTCTGAGCATTCTATCCTGTTCCATTACTCTACATTTCTGTTTTTGTTCCAGTACCATACTGTCTTGATGACTGTAGCTTTGTAGTATAGTCTGAAGTCAGGAAGCCTGATTCTCCATCTCCATTTTGCTCTGTTTTTTCTCAAGATTGCTTTGGCTATTTGGTGTCTTTTTTGTTTCCATAAATTTGTAAATTTTTTTGTTCTAATTCTGTGAAGAATGCTACTGGTAATTTGATAGGGATTGAATTGAATCTGTAGATTGCTTTGCATGGTATAGTCATTTTCACAATATTGATTCTTCCAATCCAGGAACATTGTATATTTCTCCATCTGTTTATGTCATATTTGATTTCTTTCATCAGTGTTCTATAGTGTTCTGAGTACAGGTCTTTTGAATCCTCAGGTAGGTTTATTCCTATGTATTTTATGATGGTAAATATTATTGTTTCCTTAATTTCTCTTTCTGATTTTTCATTGTTAGAGTATAGGAATGCAAGAGATTTCTGTGCATTAATTTTGTATTCTGCAATTTTACCAAATTCATTGATTAGCTCTAGTAGTTTTCTGGTGGTGTCTTTAGTATTTTCTATGTATAATATCATGTCATGTGCAAACAGTGACAGTTTCACTTCTTTTACAATTTGTGTTTCTTTTATTTCCTTTAATTATCTGATTGCTCTGTGTAGGACTTCCAAAATTATGTTTAATAGCAGTGGCAGGAGTGGACATCATTGTCTTGTTCCTGATATTACAGGAAATGCTTTCAGTTTTTCAGTTGAGAATGATGTTTGCTGTGGGTTTTGTCGAATACCACCTTCATTATGTTGAGGTAGGTTCCCTCTATGCCCACTTTCTGAGAGTTTTACCATAAAAACCCATTTAATGGGTGTTGAATTTTGTCAAACACTTTCTCTGCATCAGTTGAGATGATCATATGCTTTTTATTGTTTAATTTGTTAATATGGTGTATCACATTGATTGATTTTTGTATATTGAATAATCCTTGCATTCTTGGGATAAATCCCATTTGACCATGGTGTATGATCCTTTTAATGTGCTGTTGGATTCTGTTTGCTAGTATTTTGTTGAGTATTTTTGCATCTATGCTCATCAGTGATATTGGTCTGTAAATTTTTTGTGATATCTTTGTCTGGTTTTGGTATCAGGATGATGGTGGCCTCATAGAACGAATTTGGAAGTGTTCTCCCTCTGCAATTTTTTGTAAGAGTTTAAGAAGTATAGGTGTTAGCTCTCTCTAAATGTTTGGTAGGATTCACCTGTGAAACCATCTTGTCCTGGACTTTTGTTTGTTGGAAGATTTTTAATTACAGTTTCAATTTCATTACTTGATTTGTCTATTCATATTTTCTAATTCTTTCTGGTTCAGTCTTGGCAAGTTGTACCTTTCCAAGAATTTGTCCATTTCTTCCAAGTTGTCCATTTTATTGTCATTTAGTTGCTTGTAGTAGTCTCTTATGATCCTCTGTATGTCTGCCATGTCAGTTGTAATTTCTCCTTTTTCATTTCTAATTTTATTGATTTGAATCATCTCCATTTTTTTCCTGATGAGTCTTACTAAATGTTTATCAATTTTGTTTACCTTCTCAAAGAACCAATTTTTAATTTTATTGCTCTTTTCTATTGTTTTCTTCATTTCTATTTCATTTATTTCAGCTTTGATTTTTATGATTTCTTTCCTTCTACTAACTTTGAGTTTTCTTTATTCTTTTTCTCTAGTTTCTTCAGGTGTACGGTTAGATATTTTATTTGAGATTTTTCATTTTTCTTGTTGTGAGATTGAATTGCTATAAACTTCCTTCTTAGAACTACTTTTGCTGCACCCCATAAGTTTTCGGTCATAGGGTCATTTTTGTTGCCATTTGTTTCTATGTATTTTTTAATTTCCTCTTTGATTTTGTCAGTGATCACTTGGTTATATAGCAGCACACTGTTTAGCCTCTATGTGTTATATATATATATTTTTTTTTTCCTGTAACTGATTACTAATCTCATACATTTTGGTTGGAAAAGACACTTGGTATGATTTCAATTTTCTTAAAATTAGCAAGGCTTGCTTTGTGGCCCAAGATGTGATCTATCCTGGAGAATATTTCATGTGCACTTGAGAAGAAAGTGTATTCTGCTAATTTCAGATGGAATGTCCAATACATATCAATTAAGTCTATCTGGTCTGTTGTGTCATTTTAAGCTTGTGTTTCTTTATTTATTTTCTGTCTGGATGATCTGTCCATTGGTATATGTGAGGTCTTAAATTCTTCCACTAATATTGTGTTACTTTCCATTTCCCCTTTTTGGCTGCTAGCATTTGCCTTATGTATTTAGGTGCTCCTATGTTGGGTGCATGCATATTTATAATTGTTATATCTTCTCCTTGGATTGATCCCTTGATCATTATGTAGTATACTTCCTTGTCTCTTGTAACAGTCTTTATTTTAAAGTCTATTTTATCTGATATGAGTATTGCTACTCTGACTTTCTTTTGATTTCCAGTTGCATGGAAAATCTTCTCCCATCCCCTCACTTTCAATCTGTGTGTGTCCCTAGGTCTGAAATGGGTGTCTTGTAAACAGCATATATATGTATATTGTTTCTATATAAATTCAGCCAGTCTGTGTCTTTTGGTTGAGCATTTAATCTATTCACATTTAAGGTAATTATTGATGTGTATGTTCCTATTACCATTTTCTTAATTGTTTTGGGGTTGTTTTTGTAAGTCTTTTTCTTTTCTTGTGTTTCTCCCTTATCGAAGTTCCCTTAGCATTTGTGGTAGACCTAGTTTGGTGGTGCTGAATTCTCTTCATTTTTGCTTGTCTGTAAAGCTTTGATTTCTCCCTCAAATATGAATGAGATCCTTTCTGGGTAACCTTGATTGTAGGTTTTCCCCTTTCATCTCTTTAAATATATCCGACCACTCCCTTCTGGCCTGCAGAGTTTCTGCTGAAAGATCAGTGAATAATGTTATGTGGATTCCTTTGTGTATTTTTTTTTGCTTTTCCCTTGCTGCTTTTAATATTTTTCTCTGAATTTAAATTTTGTTAATTTGATTAATATATGTCTTGGTGTTTTTCTCCTAGGTTTTATCCTGTATGCGACTCTGTGCTTCCTAGCACAGAGAGTTGCATACACTTGGATGGCTATTTCCTTTCCCATGTTAGGAAAGTTTTTGACCATAATCTCTTCAAATATTTTCTCAGACTCTTTCTCTCTTTCTCTTCTTCTTCTGGGCCCCTATAATTTGAATGCTTTTTCATTTAATATTGTCCCAGAAATCTCTGAGTCTGTCCTCAATTCTTTTCATTCTTTATTCTGCTCCTTGGCAGTTTTTTCCACCATCTATCTTCCAGCTCACTTATTCATTTTTCTGCCTCAGTTATTCTGCTATTGAATCCTTCTAGTTTATTATTCATTTCAGTTATTGTGTTATTCATCACTGTTTGTTGTTTCTTTTAGTTCTTCTATGCCTTTGTGAAATATTTCTTGTATTTTCTTGATCTGTGCCTCCATTCTATTTCCAAGATTTTGGATCATCTTTACTGTCATTACTCTTAATTCTTCTTCAGGTAGGTTGCCTATTTCCTCTTCATTTACTTGGTCTTATAAGTTTTTACCTTGCCCTTTCATCTGTAACATATTTTTTTGTCTCATGTTTTTTTTTTTGATGGGTGGGACTATGTTCCTGTCTTGGTGTCTGTTTTGCCTGAGGTGTCCAGCACTGGAGTTTGCAGGCAGTTGTGTAGAGCCGGGTCTTGTTGCTGAAATTACGACCTCCAGAAGACCTCACTTCTATTAGTTTTACCTAGTGTCTGTGGTTCTCTGTTACGCCAGTGGTTTGGATTTGGCGCTCCCACCACAGGAGATCAGGCCTGACATCTGGTCTGTGAACCAAGATCCCTCCAGCCACATGCTGCAGAAAAACAAAAGAGCAGAAAAATAACAAAGAATAAAAAATAAAATAAAATTAGAAAAATAAAAAAAATATGAGAAAATATAAAAATATAAATGAAACAACAACAACACAGTAAAGCAGAATCAAAATAGCAAAAAAAATTGCCCGTAAAGGCCTTGGCTGTGGGGGCATCTTAGGCAGGGTTGGGGCTTAAGCGGGGGCAGGGCCTAGGCCCAGGGAAAGTCCCTGGCTAGTGAGGGACAGGGCTTAGGCTCAGCACAGCTGGAGGTGACCTTGAAGGGGTGATGTTTTGGCCTGGGACCCCAGCAGGCTTACTGGAGCCCAAGTGAATGGTGGAAATGCTGGCTGCATTCCTTTCTGATTCTCCAATCCTCCAAAGGTCTCTCCCCCTCCCTGCTGATCCCCTCACCATTTTGGGTCCCTCCTGAGCATAGAAACCCCTCCATTCCCCAGTCTCCCCTCAGGGGCACTGGCCCCATCCCACCTCCACTTCTCCTCCCCTCCTCACTTCCCCCCACATCCTACCCAGTCACTCAGGGGACATCTCCTACTACTTAGGTCTCTAAGTTCCCACACCAGCACCTGGAAGTTGCCCTAGTTGTAAGGAGATGTGAACTCCACATCATCCTACTCTGCCATCTTGACTTTGCCTCCTCCATGATATCTTAAACTACTATCATATGCCAAACACTGAAATAAATATTTCACATGCCCAACTTCATTTAAACACTCTCTAATAACATTATATGGGTACTGCTAGTCATATTGTATTAGAAATTAAATAGAATGTGGAATGTGGAACCTAGATGCAGAGGACTTTATCTACTTTACATAGCAAGTGATGAATGGAATTGGGAATCCTACTCATGTCTATTTGACTCCAAAGTCTCTGCACTTGAATATTATGCCAAATTCAATCATTAAAATTATAACTACATCTACACAGGGTAAGGAATAGTTATGCAGTAAACAGGGTAAAATTTGGCAAATCATATGAACATGACTTTCCAAATGAGGTTTTTAATTTTCTCTCTACTACCCTGAATAAGGTAGGTTTCTATATCCTCAATATATAATTAAGGAGAAAATTTATAGTTTCACATATTTTTTTAATAATATAGATTAAAAAGAATGAAAGATTACTGAACTATCACCACCTTTATATCTACTTTCAATATGACTTTTTAAAGTTAATCTTTTAGGTATCTATTTACTTACCTCACTTGATCTCACTTTAAGTATAGGGAACAAATTGGAATCAATAGTTACTTATTAACAACACTCTTCTTAAAAATATGTGTCCCCAACATTTTGGCACCAGGAACCAGTTTTGTGGAATACAATTTTTCCACAGCTGGGGGTGTGGGAGGATGGTTCATGTGGTAATGCTAACAGTGGTTCAGGCAGTAATGCGAGAGATGGGGAACAATAGATGAAGCTTAGCTAACCTGCCTGCCTCGCACCTCCTGCTGTGCTACCCAGTTTCCAATAGGCCACCAACTGGTACCAGTCTCCAGTCTGGGGATTGGGGACCCCTGTGTTAATATAATCATGTCTTAGTTACCTTAGTTGGAAAACTTGTATAAATCTTTAATTCTTTCATTCTTCTGGACCCTTACATCCACAAAAGCCAAAAAATAAAAAATAAAAACTTTCAAATAGAAGAAAATAATCCTGTCATGTTCAGGCATAACCCACACATGGGACTCCACTGTGCATAGAATTCACCCTTAGACTCTTGATCATATCATGCAAAGTTCTTCACAATCCATTGCAGCCTATTTTTATCCTTATCATATGCTATCCTTCCTCTATACTGTATAGTCTGTGTTTCTGCCATTCCTTGAACATGTGCTACTTCATACTTCCATGTTTTTATAACATTCTCTTCTCTCATCCTTGAATGCACATTTCCCATATTTCTGCTAGGAGAATAGAAACATTTTTCTCATGGCACAAATTAAAAGATATTAAGAATATACCTTCTGGACTAGGCAGAATTAACAATTCTTCCTTTATGAAATCAGCAGTTTGCAAACAAGTAATATTGTTTTTGTCATGCTGTGTTGTAAATGCAATTGTTTACAAATTCATGTAAAGTCATGTAAATTTACTTGGAAAGGACTTTTTGTCCACCTTTAATTAGTATGCCTCATTTAATAATTAAAGATTTTTGAACAGAATACCCAGTATATACTTATTTTGTTAAATTAGTGTATTGTATGATCCCTAACATAATTTTTGGACAGAGTAGGCACTTAATATATTTTAATTTTAATGTATCAATAAAATACCAGTGAATAACTAATTAGAAATCGTATTGAAAATTAACATAAAAATTCTAAGCTATTACAGCTAAAATGACTGTTTAGGAAACCTTGCTAGATGGAGGGATTTCTATTTTCCCATAATGAGCAGATGTTGATATATTCAACTCTTAAAACATTGTAACATCTAGGTAAGTTTTATTTACTTTTTATATTAAAATAGCTTTTCCAGTTATTCTCTGATATCAAAAACCATTGTATGAAATGTTACATGATTCAAATTTCTGAATTCATTTTTAAACACAGTCATGTTTCTCCAGTGATGGAATGACAACTTCTGTATTTCATACACTGTCAGATTTTCCATATTGCTTAAGAAAAGGTGTGAGTAAATACATAAACCATGTCCTAAACTCTAAAATCTGAAAATTTATTGTGCATCTAAAGGAATGTGCCACTCACTGACAATATTTTGTATTCATTCTGATACTCATAAAATGACTCAGTCAGAGAATCTTAATGTCATAACATTCTGACATGATAGAATAAAAAAGAAGAGATAGTCGTCTAGTAAAGGACATCACAGAACTTATAATTGAGAATAATAATTTATGTTAGTTACAGTCATATCACTAATTCATTATGGTCTATAATTTGCCCCATTTTACAGACTAATAAGGACTTATGAATGGATCTCCAGAAAAACATTCCTTAACACAATAATCTTTATACCAATAATTGTTGAGGACTTAGCTGAAGCCACTGTGTTGTTACAACCTTGGAACAGCTTTATTTTCTCTAGTAAACTGACAAGTTATGATAATGCAACCTTAGCAGTAACTTGACTTTATCCTTTCTAAAAATCACATTGACCCATATTTGTTCAGACCCTTAGATTTCTATTTCTATAGAATTTCCTCCCTGAAATTCTCACTTTTTTTTTTGCCCACACTATATCCATTTTTATCAAATCTCAATTTTATCAAAAATTAACTTACACACAGTTAATGCATTTTTAACATCTGCTCACCACAATTTTTCTAACATTTTGATATATTTTACCTTTTTAATGCATTCAAGTCAGGTTTTAGGCAGTAGTACATTTTATCAAAGAAAATTGTGCACTGAACACCAATTAAAACATTAGCAATGTGATGGGTAAACAGAAATGAATGGGAGAATTTCTGCTTCTGGCCAAGATAGAGTAAAAGGAACCAAAATACTCCTCTACCTGAAACTAAAAGTTGGAAAAAATATGAAGCAAAAGTGTTCAGACAGTGATTCTTGAAGAGATGGGAAACAAATAGATTGAATGCTGTATTGGGCAGAATATTTTCCCCACAAATCCATGTCCACCTGGAATCTGTGAATGGGAACTTATTTGGAAATAGGGTCCTTGCATATATACTTAAGATGAGGTCATCTTGGGTTATATAGAATGGACCCTCATTCAATGGCTAGTGTCCCTATAACAAGAGGGAAATTTGGATGCAGAGATAAACAGGGAAGCCCACCATGTGACAAAGAACACTGAGATTGGAGTTATGCTACCCTAAGGTAAGGAAAGCCAAATATTGTCAATAATTACCAAAATCTAGGAAGAGGAAGCATGCTACCAGAGTCTTAAAGAGAGCATGAATTTGCCTACACCTTGATTTCAGACTTGTAGCCCTCAGAACTGTTTGACAATAAATTTCTTTTTTTCTTTTCCTTTTTTTTTTTTTTTTTTTGTTTGCAGTATGCGGGCCTCTCACTTTTGTGGCCTTTCCTGTTGCAGAGCACAGGCTCTGGACATGCAGGCTCAGCGGCCATGGCTCACAGGCCCAGCCACTCTGCGGCATGTGGGATCTTCCCGGACCGATGCATGAACCCGTGTCCCCTGCATTGGCAGGCAGACTCTCAACTACTGCGCCACCAGGGAAGCCCAATTTCTATTATTTTAAAACATCCAAATGTTTTGTAATTTCTTTCAGCAGCCCTAGAAAACTAATCCAAGCCTCAATATCACCATATATTACTGTGCAGAGAGATTCCAGACTGCAAAAGAATCTAAGTATCACTTGATAATTTCTCCAAATTATCAATAGAGAGCTGGAAGATTCCAGGTTAGAGTTTGATATAGTACTGGAGAAGAGAGAGCTTCAATGAGGGAGATCTCCAATAATCTATGAGAATCCCGTAGGATTTTTATCTGTGTACTGATCAGCACATTTGTATGGGTAAGATACCTAAAGTGTAGTAAAGAACCATTCAAGAGGGGAGAAGCATGAATTCCTTGACCTTGAACAACACCAGAATTATCTCATGCTCTAATTCTCCAGAGTGGAATATCTCATAATTCACAGGGTATCATACAGAATAATCTAAAGCTCCTCAGGAGTGGAGCTAATTAGACCTACACTAAACTAAACTCTTCACCTACATAACAAAACAAGCTTTCAATGGTCACAAATCCCATCAGGCATGTAAAGCAGAAGGAAAACTGGGCTCATAATATAGAGGAAAATAAATTAATTGAAACTGAACTAGAAATGATAGAAATTATAGAATTAGCAGAAAAGGATATTTTAAGAGTTATTAGACTTCTAACTTCAGCTCTGACATGCCCAAAATTTGGAAGTATCACTCCCATTTTATAAAAAAAATACAAACAAACCAAAGAACTGAAAATCAGTGCCTTCTCTGAACCCCATTAGAAATCTGAGGTCACAGTGTTAACTATGTCAAAATCCATACGGACAAGAGAATCCAGAGAGTCACAGCCAAAACCTGCTTTGCTGAAGCAGGAACAGTTGGAACTAGAAACTAATAGAAGCAACTAAATGATAATTATGATTGATTGCTGGAAGCTGAGTGTGAATTAGCATGGAAGTGAGAAACACTTGTGGCGGGGAGGGGTCACACACTTTTCTGTATTGTACCACTGAAAACACTCCAAGGTCATATGATGACTATGTGAGATAGATAAGTTCTTGGCTAAACCAGGGGGAGGGGAAGAATAATCATGAAATATATGAGAGTGTTCTCTATAGCAAAATTCTATTTTCTGGAAGAAAGATTTTACCAGAGTTTCATCCCCCTTGAAAGAGCATTTTTCCAATTTCTCTCTCCAGGAGTTTCTCTGTTTCATGTAGTAGAATAAAAATGTTGAAAAGCCCTTGTGATTTTTACATGCTAGGGACATAGGCCTACTAAAAAATTGAGATTTAATTAGAAGATTATAAAATAATCCCTCCTACAAACACCTAAACAGCATAGGAAGAGGGCTCCAGGATAATAATAGTAGAGTACAGTTAAAAAGGCTACAACTTTCAGAGGAGTACTTAGGGAAGCCCAGAATTTACAGGAGAGTTGAAAACTAAGGCACTAGAGAAAAGTTAAGACTCTGGCACCTACAGATGTTACAAACATTAAACACAACAAAACTTCTAGTCAGATTAAAAACAAAAACAAACAAACAAACAAAAAACTACCACTAAATGACTATTTTCCTCAGTTTTTGTCACCCAATACATCATGTTTGACTTCCTATAAATAATTACAAAGCATGTTAAGAGGCAAAACACAAAAACATCTGAAACAAAAAAAGTAAGCATCTGAAGCCAACTCACATTTGACACAGATGTCAGGAGACAGGGAAATTAAAATTCAGTATTTAAAATAACTATGATTTTTTAGCAAAAATAAGGTGACCTTATGTGCATGGGTTTATCTCTGGGCTTTCTATCCTGTTACATTGATCTATATTTCTGTTTTTGTGCCAGTACCCTACTGTCGTGATTACTGTACCTTTGCAGTATAGTCTGAAGTATGGGAGCCTGATTCCTCCAGGCTCTGTTTTTTTTTTTTTTTTTTTCTTTTCTCAAGATTGCTTTGGGTGTTTGGGGTCTTTTGTGTTTCCATACAAATTGTGAATTTTGTGTTCTAGTTCTCTGAAAACTGCTGTTAGTAGTTTGATAGGGATTGCATTGAATCTGTAAGTTGCTTTGGGTAGTATAGTCATTTTCACAATGTTGAATATACAAGGGAGAAAAGACAGCCTCTTCATTAAGTGGTGCTGGGAAAACTGCACAGGGACATGTGAAAGTATGAGATTACATCACTCCTTAATACCATACATAAAAATATGCTCAAAATGGATTAAAGACCTAAATGTAAGGCCAGAAACTATCAAACTCTTAGAGGAAAACATAGGCAGAACACTCTATGACATAAATCACTCAACATTCTTTTTGACCCACCTCCTAGAGAAATGGAAAAAAAAACAAAAATAAACAAATGGGATATAATGACACTTAAAAGCTTTTGCACAGCAAAGGAAAGCATAAACAAGACAAAAGGACAACCCTCAGAATGGGAGAAAATATTTGCAAATGAAGTAACTGACAAAGGATTAATCTACAACATTTATCAGCAGCTCATGCAGATCAATATCAAAAAAATCAAACAACCCAATCCAAAAATAAGCATAAGACCTAAATAGACATTTCTCCAAAGAATATATACAGATTGGCAACAAGCACATGAAAGGATGCTCAACATCACTAATCATTAGAGAAATGCAAATCAAAACTACAATGGGGTATCACCTCACACCAGTCAGAATGGCCATCATCAAAAAATCTACAAACAATAAATGTTGGAGAGGGTGTGGAGAAAAGGGAACCCTCTTGCACTGTTGGTGGGAATGTAAATTGATACAGCCACTATGGAGAAGAGTATGGTGGTTCCTTAAAAAACTAAAAATAGAACTACCATATGACCCAGCAATCACACTACTGGGCATATACCCTGAGAAACCATAATTCAAAAAGAGTCATGTACCCAATGTTCATCTCAGCTCTATTTACAATAGCCAGGACATGGAAGCAACCTAAGTGTCCACTGACAAATGAATGGATAAAAAGATGTGGCAAATATATAAAATGGAATATTACTCAGCCATAAAAGGAAACAAAATTGAATTATTTGTAGTGAGGTGGATGAACATAGAATCTGTCATACAGAGTGAAGTTAAGTCAGAAAGAGAAAAACAAATACCATATGCTAACACATATATATGGAATCTAAAAAAAAAAAAAAAAGTGGTCATGAAGAACCTAGGGGCAGAACAGGAATAAAGGTGCAGATGTAGAGAATGGACTTCAGGACAGGGAGAGGGTGAAGAGTAAGCTGAGATGAAGTGAGAGAGTGGCATGGACATATATACACTACCAAATGTAAAATAGATAGCTAGTAGAAAGCAGTCACATAGCACAGGGAGATCAGTTTGGTGTTTTGCGACTGCCTAGAAGGGTGGGATGAGGAGGGTGGGAGGGACACCCAAGAGGGAGGAGATGCGGGGTTATATGTATGTGTATAGCTGATTCACTTTGTTATAAAGCAGAAACTAACACACTATTGTTAAGCTATTATACTTCAATAAAGTAAAAAAATAAAAAAATAAAATAACTATGATTAATATATTAAGGGATCTAATAGAAAAAATAGACAACTTAAGAGAAGAGATGAATAATTTAAGCAAAGGTGAAAATTCTAAAAATTGGTAAAAGGGAAATGTTAGAACTCAAAAATACTTAAACAGAAATAAAGAAGGCCTTTGATGGTCTCAACAGTAGACTACATATGGCTGAGTAAAGAATAATTGAACTTGAGGAAAGGTAATAGAAACTTCCCAAATTATAATACAAAGAAAAAAAGAATGAAAAAATAAACAAACAAACAAACAAAAAACACAGCAGAATATCCAACAACTATGGGGCAAGTTCAAAAGCTGTAACATACATATACTTGTAGTAAAAAAAGAAGAAAAGTAAAAAAAAAAAAAACAAACATTGAAAGTAATAAAAATCAAAAATTTTCCAAAATTAGTGACTTATACCTAATCACAGATTCAGAAATCTCAGAAATTATCAAGCAGGGTAAATAGCAAGAATATCTATACCTAGAAATATAACAGACTGACAAAAAGCAAAAAAAAAAAAAAAAAAGTCTTTGAAATTAGTTAGAAAGTAAAACAAAAATAACCTTACATGCAGAAGCACAAGGATTAGAATTATAGGTGTTTCATTGGCTGCCATGTACTTATTGCTAAGTTAAAGAAACAAGTCTGAAAGGCTTAATCATTATATTATCATTATATAATATCATTATCATTATGTGATACTTTAGAAAAATCATAACGATAGGAATGGTAAAAAAAAAAAAAATCAGTGTCTGCCAGGTACTTAGAGGTGGAAGAATATTGAAGAAGTGATGTACAGGGCATTTTTTAGTAGTGACATTATTCTAGTAGATACTTTAATGGTGGCTACATGGAACCACATATTTGTCAAATCTCAAAGAATTTTCCAGCAAAATGAGTAAATTTTAATGTGTGCAAATTAAATCTAAATGAGTAAGCTAATATCCCAGTATGGAATGAAGACTGTGGACAAAACAGGCTTCCCTGGTGGCGCAGTGGTTGAGAGTCTGCCTGCTGATGCAGGGGACACCGGTTCGTGCCCCAGTCCAGGAAGATCCCACATGCCACAGAGCGGCTGGGCCTCTGAGCCATGGCCCCTGAGCCTGTGCATCCGGAGACTGTGCTCCACAAAAGGACAGGCCACAGTAGTGAGAGGCCCGCATACGGCAAAATAATAATAATAATAATAATAATAATAATGTGGACAAAACAATCTAACTTTAGTACAAGTGAATTAAACTAACTCACTGAGGGGCTAAGGGGTTGGTGACCAAGTAACTTTGGTAATAAGTGGAATCTTCAATGCTAAAGGCAAAAATAACTGTTAATAAGTAACCAAAATACATTATTTGATAAAATTATATATACTCAATACAAGCAATTGTTTATCAATTATATCTCAAAAATTTTTTTAAGTAATACAGGTACATAGAGTCACAGATGTAGAAAACAAACTTATGGTTACCAAGGGGAAAGATGAGGGAGGGATAAATTTGGAGATTGGTTTTGACATATACACACCAGTATATATATATAAAATAGATAACTAATAAGAAACTACTGTACAGCACAGGGAACTCTACTCAATACTCTGTAATGACCTATATGGGAATAGAATCTAAAAAAGTGTGGATATGTGTATACATATAACCGATTCTTTGCTGTACAGCAGAAACTAACACATTATAAATCAACAATAGTCCAAAAAAATTAATTTAAAAAATAGAGGTAAAGATCCAGGAACCTGCATAGTTTTGTCCCCATTCCATCTAATGAGGTAGAATTTATGAAAATTTCACTGTATGTGAAAACATTTCTTATTCTCAATGCTTTATTTCCATTTACTGTCACACTGTTGATCTTGGCTTGTTAAATTTCATACTTTTCAAGCCTCAATGTCTATGCCCCTTTTTTTGGGAAATCTCTCTAATCCTCCAACCACTCACTTAATAGCTCTTCTGGGAATCTTACTATATCTTTATATGTTCGTATCTAACTATTCTCTCTTTAGTAATGTGTGTAAATGTTTATACCTGAGTGGGACCTAGCTGGTACTCTGAGGTTATTTAAATTATGACCATATTATGACAAAAAAAGTTAAGAAAAATTAAATGCACATCTTTTGATGTTATAAATTTAATATTTTATGTAAAAACACAGAACAAGCAAAATACACCAAGGAATTCTGTTATAATACTCAAACCTTCTAAAAAATATTTTGTATTTTACCACAGATAAGACTGAAATGAGGTTCTATTCTATTTCATATTTACTAATCCTGTGCTTATGGTCCCTTAATATGGCAAGAGTTACATTCTCCAATTCTCCTTTGAACTGAGATATAATGTTCTTCTATCAATTTTCTTAGTATAATTGGCAAGCAGAATTAAAATCTTATTTGCCTATCTTGGAGATTCCCTTTAAATTCAGAATCCTTAAAAACATTACTAAGGAGTTATTATTTTCCGCTGAATACACACTGCAACTTGCTGACTTTACTAATCAACAGAGGAATAATAGCTATGATATTGATTGTTGCAACTCTATTTCACAGATTCCACAGCCTATTCTTTGGAGAAAATTTAGTGTATGATAGGCCCATTTTGCCCTTTCTGATCTGAAGCAATGGGGGAAAGTTTTATCTTTTTCCTTTAGATGTGGTAAAAAAAAAAAAGTAATTTAGATCTGAGTTGGAAATGATTCCTCCCCTATTTGGGTAATTCTTGAGGAGGAGTGGACATGTATAATTATTTATATTGTTAAACCCACGATCATATGTATTACATGTGTTATCTTTAAAAATAAGTGAAAATAACATTAAAACATGAACTGCATTTCAAAAACAACAATTATCTTCAAATAACAAACAATCAATTTTCTGAAAATCTGGTCAAACATGAGTGTTTTGTTGGGGAACAAGTAACAATTGTCTCACACTAATTAATCACTTTAGAGTTTATAGAAGAAATTCATGTCAAAGCAGAGATGGGAAGGGCTCTGGAACATTTGTAACAAATAATCTTTAATACAAGCAACAGGGAACTTTAAGTTTGAAATATCATATATATTATAATTAACTTAATTTACATAGATAAATAATAGATAAATACTTTAAAAATATTTTTAACTTACACCACTGTCTTTTGTTAAAAAAAAAAAAAGCAGGACCCTAACAAAGTTGTAGATCATCTAAGATATTGTACTGTTTCCTACTAAGCTTTTGTAAACCCCCTGATTTGAGGTTTGGAAAATATTATTTTTGTGCAACATCTGCAAAAATTCCCATTATAATTGACTTCTTCCTGAACTTTGTGTAGCACCATGAACTAGATTTGAAAAATATATATATTTTTTAATCAAAATACATAGCTAATAGAGATTTTATTTATATAAAGGGTCACAATGATTTGATAATTTATATTGCATACCAGTAATATCCAACATTTTCACTATAATTTATAGCACATAACAGGTAGGCTGAATATGTTAATAAAAGAAATTCATTAATAAAGTTGATTATGATTCCAAAATTGATAAAAATTATAATTAATATAAAACCTATGTTTTAGGTTATATCTTCATGTTAGGACCTCATCAAAAAGAATGCTAAGAAATCATAAAGCTAGCAAAAAGCTTTAAAACTACCTAAGTCAATATTGTGTATTTTCTTGTATAGCAGAGAAATGTTTTAACACATATAAAGTATTTTAAATAGAATAAAAGCCACATTTAAGAAATTATACATATATCACACTTTATATAACTAATGAAACAATCTTAATGGTAAAAATGCACTTTTAAGGATGGCTAGGTTTTTGTCTGGCTTTTTTTTTATATGACTCAATATAGCTCTTTATTGTTGCTTGTGTTCTTTTAGTTTATATTAAAATAAACAGCTGGGCCTAGATTATTAAGCATATTTATGTTACACCTAAGCCTTTAATGCAGTGGCCATTTAGTAAGAATCTAGAACAGATAACATTTTAGGAAAAACCTGAGATATGTTCTCAACAAAAAGCAGCATTGCACTTAGTGTGAGTTCTTAATATCATGGGTTTAGGAAGATGTAGATTTGTAGTAATATATTTTTTAAATTACTTCTTTATCCTGACACAAACTTATTTGCAGAAGAAGTGTGCATTATGAGTTGAACTGTGTCCCCCAAAAAGATATGGTGAAGTTATAATGCATAGTACCTCAAAATGTGACCTTATTGGAAATAGGGTTGTTGCAGATATAATTATCAGCTCAGTGCTTTGTGACAGCCTGGAGGGGTGGGATAGGGAGGGTGGGAGGGAGGGAGATGCAAGAGGGAAGAGATATGGGAACATATGTATATGTATAACTGATTCACTTTGTTATAAAGCAGAAACTAACTTTGTAAAGCAATTATACTCCAATAAAGATGTAAAAAAAAAAAAAACAAGGTCATAGTGGAGTTAGGTGGACATTTAATCCCATATGACTTCTTGGTTAGAAGATTATCTGAAGATACATGGATAAATTCCATGTGAAGATGAAGGCAGACATTGGAGTTATGCAGCTGCAAGCCAAGGAATGCCAAGGATTTAGGGCCAACACCACAAACTAGGAAAAGGTAAGGAAGGATTCTTTCAACTCAAGCATCTCAGAGTGAATCTGGCCCTGCTGACACCTTAATTTCCTACAATAAATGTTTGTTGTTTTAAGCTACTCAATTTGTGATATTTTGGTAGAATAGTTCTAGGAAATGAATACAGTAAGTATTTTTTCCTTAAGTTTCTAAGCATTTGTAAGAAAATACACATTTAAAAAGAAATGTTTGATATACTTATTATGTTGTTGCTTCGAGAGGAGACTTACACATATATGTGTATTATATATGCACACATACATATATCTACATACATTTGCATGTGCCCATATATATGTGTAATATGCACACATGCATATATTTATATATGTGAGATTACTTATATATGTGTTTCCAAGCCTATGTAAGTACATATGTATGTATATAAATATATACCCAAGTCTTACTGACTTAGAATATCTAGAATTTAATGCCAGGAATATGTATTTTTAATCAAGTGTCCCAGATGATTCTAACACACAAATGTTTCAGAACAATTGTTCCATGTCATGATGACTGACAGTAAATATTACTAGTATGTCTTATATTATTATTCCTACAGAAATATTTCCTAAAATACTGCTGTGAGTTGCTTAATTAACTGTTCTATACTGAAGCATTCCATGATCAAAAAAGTGTTGCCGATTTTGCTTAATGTGCCTCCTACTTGGACTTTCATGATATATATTAACAATAATGTAGAGGTATAAAATTATGTATAATAATTATGATTTTCTCTTCTCTGCATTTTTGTATCCCAGACCCTATAATCATTGCATTAAAAAACATTACTGCTACAGAAAGCATTTTTCTTCCCCTGATGGTGGAACAAGGAAGGTCACCAAAGGAATCCAGAGATGTCAAAGAAACCAGTTTAGTTGCCACAATTAAATATACTGGGAAACAAAGTTTTCTTGAATTTCAGCAGCTAATTTTTTTCTGAGCAAAAGAAAAAAAATTAAATGCAAAGCTTAAAGCACTGTAAGCCACAGAGCAGATCTCAGAAAATAAAGTTGATAGCATAAAAAAATGGAATTGGAAAAATATATGTGAGTATGTAAGTGCCAGTTCCCCTCTGATGTTGATCAGCTGGTGAATAAGAGTTGGAAAAAGCTACACATCCATTAGAAGGACTGAAAAAACATACTGACATTAACATTTGACGGAGAATATGTGGGTAGATTGGATATCTCATACATTGCTCATGGAAATATAAAATGGTTTAGGTCCTCTGAAAAATAATTTCAAATAAAATTAAATATATACCTATCCTATGACCCAATGAAGAAATTCCTGGACATTTATCCTAGAAAAATTAGAATTTATGTTCTCACAAATCTTCATGATAGTTATATTTGTAATAATAAAAATTAAAATAATAACAATTATTATTATCCTTCAATAAGTAAATGCTTAAATAAATGTGGTATAGCCAGGCCATTAAAATTTACTTATCAATGAAAAGAAGCAAAAGATTGACTGATACACACAACTTGGATGAATTTCAAGGATATTAAGCTGAATGAAAAAGAGCCATCGTAAAAGATTCCATAAGTATTATCCCATTTTTATAGCATTCTTAAAATTAACAAAATTAGAGAGATGGAAAACCAATTAATGATTTCCAATAGTTAAGGCTGGTGAGAGATGGGTTACCACTATTAATAAGTGGCATGAGGAATATTTGAACATCCTATGTCTTGATTATTTGTAGTGGTGATTACACAAATCTACACAAAATGTTCATAGAACAACACACACAAAAACATACACACACAAATGAGGACATGAAAAAACTGGACAAATCTGAATAAAATCTATAGATCAGTTAATAATATTTTATCAAATCAATGTCCTGGTTATAATATTGCACCATAGTTATATAAGATGTTACCATTGTGGTAATCTGTGGAGGATACATAGTATGTAGTATTTTTGTAGATTCCAGGGAGTTTGAAATTATTTTTAAAATAAAAAGTAAAACAACAACAAAATAAACAATAGTGGCAGGCCAGTTTGGCCTGAGAGCCACTGTTTGCTGACCAGTGACCCAAGAGGTGATATATTCCTTATCATAGATAGTAAAACTAATAAATAATTTAAATCCAACTTAACTTTAAAAAATAGTTGTGATAAGTTGTGATAATATAAAATTAGATGTAATTTCTCTGAATAGAAATGCCTCACTCTACCATACCCACATCGTATGTGGAATCATGAGGAAAACCTAGGTAAATTCTAGAATTATTTGAAAGCAAAGGGCCCAAGCCCTTGCTATCCAGAAGGTAGTCCTATACCTAAGTTGGCAAAGAAGTTGTAGAAGAGTAATGTTTGACTAGGTTATTCATGTAGATGTGTCTAAGAGAAGCCCCTCATTTTCCAAGACATCAGATAATTCTGCATGTGAAATCACCTAAAACTTTCCCTTCCTCCAAGACATGTGTTAGACGTGGACCAAATAAACTTGAATCCAAGACAAGGATTATATCTTCTTTGCTAACGTAGCATAGGTAGAGGATTGTATGAGTTTTGTGGGCTAGGTTGTAATGCAGCATAGACACCCCTTCAAATGAAAACCAAAATTGAGTGACTAAACACAAAAATGAATTTCCTTTTTATTCACACTGCTTTCCCAATGCAGTCTGGCATAGAGTTCTACTCAACATCATTCCTCAGTGTCCTAGGCTTAAACAGGCTCCATTTGGAAATGTGCTTCCACAGTCATCATCTTAACAGGAAAAAGAGAATCCTGTAAGGTTTTAAACAAACAATTAAATAATTGGACCACAAATTAATCCACTTTGATTCCATTCATTTTCATTCACTAGGACTAAGTAAAACTCCAAACCTAAACCAAAAGTGCCAGGAATTTCAGCCTTTGTTGAGTCCAGAAGTAGTGGAGAGATAAATATAAGTGAGAAGGTTAAAATGAGTACCAAAATAATGATCACCTAAAATATATTGAGATGAAATCAAAGTCTATGGACAGCTGAAGAATTCAAAGGATAAAATAGACTTCTGCTTCCCCTCTGTTAACACTGTCAATAACTGAGCCCCCCATTTCCACCACACCACAAAATTAGGGGGTGAGGATAGAGCTGAACTAACCAAAATTAAGTTAAATTTATTGAATATAGACCACATTTAGTGAATAAAAATTTCAATTTTGTTAAGATAGTCATTATCTTTAAATATATCTGTGGAGTAAGTAATGCAATGCCAATCAAAACACTACCGGGCTGCACATGTTGTAAAATTAGATTCTGGTGATTTGTGCACAACTCTGTAATTTACTAAAAAATTATCAAATTGTTCACTTAAACTTGGTGACTTTTGTGACTTACATAAGACAAGGTAATTATACTGATATCAGGCTTGTGAAAAACAAGAGAGACCAGGCAGAAATGGATCAGCATTTTCAAAAACACTTAAGAGGAAAAAAGAAAGAGTAAACCAAAAATATTAGTTGTTCTTCAAGTTTTAAGACTATAGGAAAACAATTTTGAATGAGCCAGAATCTAATAAATACTATAAATATGTGCCTATTTAAATTTAAATTCAAATTAAATTAATTATAATTCAATTAACTAATTTTCATTCCTCTGTCCGAGGTGCATTTTAAATGCTCAGTACTCATGTGTGGCTAGTGGTTAACATATAAGAAAATATAGACACAGAATATTTCCAACATTGATTAAAGTTCTGTTTGATAGCTCTTTATAAGAAGATCAGCTTTATCCATTCAAAAATACCTGGAAAATTTACAAAATATCTCACTTAAGCATTTATATATTCAACTGTAGAGTTAATATTAAAATGAGTGGATCATAGGATATTGAGTTGAAGCCTAATATGTAAATATATTATGTTCTGAAAAATAGGAAATAATCAACTAAAAATGGGGAAATGAAAGTAGAGTACAATTATTGCCAGTTGTATAGGTAATAAGTGGGAGAAAAAGTACACCATTTAAAACTGACAGGTAGTATAAGATTAAATAATAAAAATTAGATTATGGGCACTGTAAAATGTTTATAAAATGGTAATTACTAGAATAAAATGCAGATCTTCTTAAATACCAAAATATATTTTTGAAAGGAATAAAGTTCAGAAAACATGGATAGAGAAAGATTATATTTATATATAAAAATGTAACATATTAAATACAGTAATTATTTTTAATTAATTAATTATTTATTTATTTTGCAATACACGGGCCTCTCACTGTTGTGGCCTCTCCCATTGTGGAACACAGGCTCCGGACGTGCAGGCTCAGTGGCCATGGCTCATGGGCCTAGCCGCTCCATGGCATGTGAGATCTTCCCCGACCAGGGCACGAACCCATGTCCCCTGCATCGCCAGTTGGACTCTCAACAACTGCACCACCAGGGAAGCCCTACATACAGTAATTAAAACATAAGATATGACAGGAGGGAGAAAGATGGTGAAGTGAGAGGATATGGAGCTTACCTTCCCCCATGAACACATAAAAATAAGAAAAATCTACACATGGAAAAATTCTCACCGAAAAGTAACTGGAAACTGGCAGAAGGATTATGGTACAACAAAGGCTATAAAAAAGATACAAATTTAATCAGGTAGAAAGGAAATAAAAGGGATTGGACTAAAACCTGTTCCCTGGTAGGGGACTAAGAAGAAAAAGGAGATTACCTGGGTAGACATTGGCCAAGGGAATTGAGTGGTTGGAGCCACAGATTGAACACTCCAGTCCTGGGGTCTGTCACAAGAGAGACAAGCCCCATTGGCTGGTTTGAAGATTGCTGGGACTAAGAGAAGGGCAGTGGGATGTCTGGACTTTACCGGTAAGGAGCATGCACACACTGGCTTTCCCCAGAGACAGGGCAGAGAGAGGTCTGATCTAGCGGCTGTTGGGTTTCTTGCAATTGCCTTGCCATGCAAACTAGACCGAGCAAAATGAATGCTTTAGACCTACCACAACCATGGAAAGACTCAACCATGGGATGCAGAGGTGACCCAATCCTAGGGTGAAGTCTGGATTGGGCTTCGGTGGCCAGTGTTGGTGCTTACTGAAGCAATGCTTTAGAAGGTACCCGGATCTTTGACAACAGCCACTGTACCACAGCTCATCCCTTGTTACATGCTGAGAGTCAACAGAGCAATTCCATAACAGGGCAATGAAGCTAAGGGCAATGATCAGCTATGAGGGGCAAAGGGGACTTGCACCTGAGGCTGTATTCTAAGCAGAGCTGCAGGCACCTGCACAGGCAGGGCATCAGACCTCTATCTATGTGTGATATGAACTAAAAGCCAGCATAAGTCCCACTTGCTTTAGCACTCCCCTCTCTGGGGCAAGGATCCCAGTGAAGGGAGAGGAAAAAAACACTTAAAGGGAAAATGAACCAGCACAAGCCTGACCCTCAGGGCTTCTGCTCCAGCAACTTGGGATCAGACAATTCCCCAGAAAGGGTGCTGATGACCACTGAGCAGAGAGAAAGTCTCACCCACACCCAGTGTCAGCTCTAGCCCTTCCATATCCAGCACCATTCCATACAAATGTGATATCAGCACACTCGGAGGAAAGATGTGACTTGCAACAACATCAAATCTAGATCTCTCATGAAAGGCATTGGGCATACACAATCTTTATGGGGATTATCCCACATAAGAATTGTCTTCAAGATCACAATATGTAACTGTTCACCTAAATTCATAAAAGCAGAGAGTTAAGCAAAATGTAAGAGTAGAGAAACTACTGTCATTTGAAAGAGCAAAAGAAAACCCCTGAAAAAAATAAATAGTAAAACAGAAATAAACAATTTACAAGCTAAATAATTCAAAGCATTGGTAATAAAATAGTTAACTGAGTTAAGGAAAAGAACTGATGTACACAGTGAACACTTTTTAACAAGGGAGTAGAAAACGTAAAAAAAGACCCAACCTGAAATGAATACTTCAATACCTGAAATAAAAACTCACTAGAAGGAATGAATAGCAGATTAGGTGACACAGAAGAATGCATAAGCAATCTAGAAGATGGAATTAAGGAAGTCACCCAATCAGAACAACAGAAAGAAAAACACATTTAAAAATAAAAACACTTGACCCCGGAGGAAGATGGCGGAAGAGTAAGATGAGGAGATCACCTTCCTCCCCACAGATACATCAGAAATTCATCTACACGTGGAACAACTCCTACAGAACACCTACTGAATGCTGACAGAAGACCTCAGACCCCCCAAAAGGCAAGAAACTCCCAACATACCTGGGTAGGGCAAAAGAAAACAGAATAAACAGAGACAAAAGGATAGGGATGGGACCTGCACCAGTGGGAGGGAGCCGTGAAGGAGGAAAGGTTTCCACACACTAGAAGCCCCTTCGCTGGCGGAGACTGCGGGTGGCGGAGGGGGAAAGCTTCGGAGTAGCGGAGGAGAGCACAGCAACAGGGGTGTGGAGGGCAAAGCGGAGAGATTCCCGCACAAAGGACTGGTGCCCTCAGGCACACACCAGCCCGAGAGGCTTGTCTGCTTGGCCGCCGTGGCGGGCGGGGCTGGGAGCTGAGGCTCGGGTATCGGGTTTCAGTCTGAGCGAAGGGAGAGGACTGGGGCTGGCGGCAGGAAGATAGCCTGAAGGGGTTAGTGCACCACGGCTAGCCCGGAGGGAGTCCGGGGAAAGGGTCTGGAGCTGCCGAAGAGGCAAGAGACTTTTACTTCCCTTTTGTTTCCTGGTACGCGAGGAGAGGGCATTAAGAGAGCTGCTTAAAGAAGCACCAGAGACGGGCGTGCGCGGCTAAAGGCGCGGACCCCGGAGACGGGCGTGGGAAGCTGGGGCTGCTGCTGCCGCCGCCACAAGGCCTGTGTGCAAGCGCAGGTCACTGTCCACCCCGCCCTCCGGGGAGCCTGTGCACCCTGCCACTGCCGGGGTCCCGGGACGCAGGGACAGCTTTCCCGGGAAAGTGCAAGGAGCGCCTAGGTCTGGTGCAACGTCAAGCCGGCCTCTGCCGCCGCAGGCCCGCCCCACACTGCGCGCCCCTCCCTCCCCTCTGCCTGAGTGAGCCAGAGCCCCCGAATCAGCGGCTCCTTTAAACCCGTCCTGTCTGAGCGAAGAACGGACGGCCTCCGGTGACCTACACGCAGAGGCGGGGCCAGGTCCAAGGCTGAGACCCGGGAGCTGTGAGAGCAGAGAAGAGACAGGGAAATCTCTCTGTGCAGCCTTGGAGGCAGTGGATTAAAGCTCCATGGTCCACTTGATGTGCCTTGTGTCTGTGGAGTGCATGAATGGACAGCGAATCATCCCAAATTGAGGAAGTGGACTTTGAGGACAAGATTTAAGACTTTCCCCCCTTTTCCTCTTTTTACAATGAATTATCCCAAATTAAGGAGGTGGACTTAGAGAGGAAGATTTCAGACTTTTCGCCCTTTTCCTCTGTTTACAATGAATTATCCCAAATTGAGGAGGTGGACTTGGAAACCAAGATTTTTGATTTATCCCCCTGCTCTCTTTTTATGAATGTGTATGTGTATCCTTCTGTGTGAGATTTTCTCTGTATAGCTTTGCTTCCACCATATGTCCCAGGGTTCTATCTGTCCGTTATTTTTTCAATAATTACTTTTTTAATTTTAATAAAGCTAGTATATTTTAAACTTTTTTTCTATTTTACTTTACCTGCTCTTTCTTTTTTTCCTACCTTCCTTTCCTCCCTCCCTCCCGCCACCCCTCCTTTCCTTGGTTCTCTCTTTCTTTCCTTCCTCCCTCCCACCTAACCTTCTTCCTTTAACTCTTTCTTTTTCTTTCCTTCCTCCTTCCCTCCCTCCCTCCTGTCTGTCTTTCTTTCCTTCCTCCCACCCTTCTTCCTTTCACTCTTTCTTTTTCTTTCCTTCCTCCCTCCCTCCCTCCTGTCATTCTTTCTTTCTTTCTTTCTTTCTCTCTTTCTTTCTTGCTTGCTTTCTTTCATTCCTCTCTCCTTCCCTCCCTTCTTCCATTCACTCTTTCTTTTTCTTTCATTCCTCCCTCCCTCCTTTCTTTCTTTCTTTCTTTCTTTCTTTCCATCCTTCCTCCCTACCTCCCTCCTTTATTTCTTCCTTCCTTCCTTCCTTCCTTCCTTCCTTCCTTTCTTTCCTTCATCCTTTCTTTCTCTCTCTCTTTCTTTCTTCTACTAATTCTTTCTTTCTACTTTTTCTCCCTTTTATTCTGAACCAGGTAGAGGAAAGGCTCTTGGAGCTGCAGCCAGGAATCAGTGCTGTGCCTCTGAATTGGGAGAGCCAACTTCAGGGCACGGGTCCACAAGAGACCTCCAAGCTCCACATAATATCAAGCATCGAAAATCTGCCAGAGATCTCCATCTCAACCCCAGCACCCAGAATAAGTCAATACCCAGCAAGCTATAGTGCTGGTCACCCTATGCCAAGCAACTAGCAAGACAGGAACACAACCCCACCCATTAGCAGAGAGGCTGCCTAAAAATAAAATAAGGCCACAGGCACCCCAAAACACACCACCAGACGTGGACATGTCCACCAGAAAGACAAGATCAAGCCTCAACAACCAGAACACAGGCACTAGTCCCCCCCACCAGGAAGCCTACACAACCTACTGAAACAAACTTAGCCACTGGGGACAGACACACACAAAAAAAAACGGGAACTACGAATCTGCAGCCTGCAAAAAGGAGACACCAAACACAGTAAGATAAGCAAAATGGGAACACAGAAAAACACACAACAGGTGAAGGAGCAAGATAAAAACCTACCAGACCTAACAAATGAAGAGGTAATAGGCAGTCTACCTGAAAAAAGAATTCAGAATAATGATAGTAAAGCTGATCCAAGATTCTATTTCCAAGATCCAAAATCTTGGAAATAGAATAGACAAAATGCAAGAAACAGTTAACAAGGACCTAGAAGAACTAAAGATGAAACAAGCATCGATTAAAAACACAATAAATGAAATGAAAAATACTCTAGATGGGATCAATAGCAGAATAACTGAGGCAGAAGAACGGATAAGTGAGGTGGAAGATAAAATAGTGGAAATAACTGATGCAGAACAAAATAAAGAAAAAAGAATGAAAAGAACAGAGGACAGTCTCAGAGACCTCTGGGACAACATTAAACACACCAACATTCGAATTATAGGGGTTCCAGAAGAAGAAGAGAAAAAGAAAGGGACTGAGAAAATATTTGAAGAGATTATAGTTGAAAACTTCCCTAATATGGGAAAGGAAATAGTTAATCAAGTCCAGGAGGCACAGAGAGTCCCATACAGAATAAATCCAAGCAGAAATATGCCAAAACACATATTAATCAAACTGTCAAAAATTAAACACAAAGAAATCATATTAAAAGCAGCAAGGGAAAAACAACAAATAACACACAAGGGAATCCCCATCAGGTTAACAGTTGATCTCTCAGCAGAAACTCTACAAGCCAGAAGGGAGTGGCAGGACATACTTAAAGTGATGAAGGATAGAAACCTGCAACCAAGATTACTCTACCCAGCAAGGATCTCATTCAGATTTGATGGAGAAACTAAAACCTTTACAGACAAGCAAAAGCTGAGAGAGTTCAGCACCACCAAACCAGCTTTACAACAAATGCTAAAGGAACTTCTCTAGGCAAGAAACACAACAGAAAGAATATACCTACAATAACGAACCCAAGGCAATTAAGGAAATGGGAATAGGAACATACATATCAATAATTACCTTAAATGAAAATGGACTAAATGCTCCCACCAAAAGACACAGAGTGGCTGAATGGATACAAAAACAAGACCCATATATATGCTGTCTACAAGAGACCCACTTCAGACGTAGAGACACATACAGATTGAAAGTAAGGGGATGGAAAAAGATATTCCATGCAAATGGAAATCAAAAGAAAGCTGGAGTAGCAATTCTTATATCAGACAAAATAGACTTTAAAATAAAGACTATTAGAAGAGACAAAGAAGGACATATAATGATAAATGATAATGGGATCGATCCAAGAAGAAGATATAACAATTGTAAATATTTATGCACCCAACATAGGAGCACCTCAATACATAAGGCAAATACTAACAGCCATAAAAGGGGAAATCAACAGTAACACACTCATAGTAGGGGACTTTAACACCCCACTTTCACCAATGGACAGATCATCCAAAATGAAAATAAATAAGAAAACACAAGCTTTAAATGATACATTAAACAAGATGGACTTAATTGATATTTATAGGACATTCCATCCAAAAACAACAGAATACACATTTTTCTCAAGTGCTCATGGAACATTCTCCAGGATAGATCATATCTTGGGTCACAAATCAAGCCTTGGTAAATTTAAGAAAATTGAAATTGTATCAAGTACCTTTTCTGACCACAATGCTATGAGACTAGACATCAATGACAGGAAAAGATCTGTAAAAAATAAAAACACATGGAGGCTAAACAATACACTACTGAATATTGAAGTGATCACTGAAGAAATCAAAGAGGAAATTAAAAAATACCTAGAAACAAATGACAATGGAGACACGACGATCCAAAACTTATTGGACACAGCAAAAGCAGTTCTAAGGGGGAAGTTTATAGCAATACAATCCCACCTTAAGAAACAGGAAACATCTCGAGTAAACAACCTGACCCGGCAAATAAAACAACAAGAGAAAGAAGAAGAAAAAAAAAAAGAAAACAAAGTTATCAGAAGGAAAGAAATCATAAAGATCAGATCAGAAATAAATGAAAATGAAATGAAGGAAACGATAGCAAAGATCAATAAAACTAAAAGCTGGTTCTTTGAGAAGATAAACAAAACTGACAAACCATTAGCCAGACTCATCAAGAAAAAAAGGGAGAAGACTCAAATCAATAGAATTAGAAATGAAAAAGGAGAAGTAACAAGTGACACTGCAGAAATACAAAAGATCATGGGAGATTACTACAAGCAACTCTATGCCAATAAAATGGACAACCTGGAAGAAATGGACAAATTCTTAGAAATGCACAACCTGCCAAGACTGAATCAGGAAGAAATAGAAAATATAAATAGACCAATCACAAGCACTGAAATTGAAACTGTGATTAAAAATCTTCCAACAAACAGAAGCCCAGGACCAGATGGCTTCACAGGCGAATTCTATCAAACATTTAGAGAAGAGCTAACACCCATCCTTCTCAAACTCTTCCAAACAATTTCAGAGGACGGAACACTCCCAAACTCATTCTACGAGGCCACCATCACCTTGATACCAAAACCAGGCAAGGATGTCACAAAGAAAGAAAACTACAGGCCAATATCACTGATGAACATAGATGCAAAAATCCTCAACAAAATACTAGCAAACAGAATCCAACAGCACATTAAAAGGATCATACACCATGATCAAGTGGGGTTTATTCCAGGAATGCAAGGATTCTTCAATATACACAAATCAATCAATGTGATACACCATATTAACAAGTTGAAGGAGAAAAACCATATGATCATCTCAATAGATGCAGAGAAAGCTTTCGACAAAATTCAACACCCATTTATGATAAAGTCCCTGCAGAAAGTAGGCATAGAGGGAACTTTCCTCAACATAAAAAAGGCCATAGATGACAAATCCACAGCCAACATTGTCCTCAATGGTGAAAAACTGAAACCATTTCCACTAAGATCAGGAACAAGACAAGACTGCCCACTGTCACCACTCTTATTCAACCTAGTTTTGGAAGTTTTAGCCACAGCAATCAGAGAAGGAAAGGAAATAAAAGGAATCCAAATTGGAAAAGAAGAGGTAAAGCTGTCACTCTTTGCAGATGACATGATACTATACATAGAGTATCCTAAAGATGCTACCAGAAAACTACTAGAGCTAATCAATGAATTTGGTAAAGTAGCAGGATACAAAATTAATGTACAGAAATCTCTGGCATTCCTGTACACTAATGATGAAAAATCTGAAAATGAAATCAAGAAAACACTCCCATTTACCATTGCAACAAAAAGAATAAAATATCTAGGAATAAACCTACCTAAGGAGACAAAAGACCTGTATGCAGAAAATTATAAGACACTGATGAAAGAAATTAAAGATGATACAAATAGATGGAGAGATATAACATGCTCCTGGATTGGAAGAATCAATATTGTGAAAATGACTCTACTACCCAAAGCAATCTACAGATTCAATGCAATCCCTATCAAAGTACCACTGGCATTTTTCACAGAACTAGACCAAAAAATTTCAAAATTTGTTTAGAAAAACAAAAGACCCCGAATAGCCAAAGCAATCTTGAGAACGAAAAACGCAGCTGGAGGAATCAGGCTCCCTGACTTCAGACTATACTACAAAGCTACAGTAATCAAGACAGTGTGGTACTGGCACAAAAACAGAAAGATAGATCAATGGAACAGGATAGAAAGCCCAGAGATAAACCCAAGCACATATGGTCAACTTATCTTTGATAAAGGAGGCAGGAATGTACAGTGGAGAAAGGACAGCCTCTTCAAAAAGTGGTGCTGGGAAAACTGGACAGGGACATGTAAAAGTATGAGATTAGATCATTCCCTAACACCATACACTAAAATAAGCTCAAAATGGATTAATGACCTAAATGTAAGGCCAGAAACTATCAAACTCTTAGAGGATAGCATAGGCAAAACACTCTATGACATAAATCACAGCAAGATCCTTTTGGACCCACCTCCTAGAGAAATGGAAATAAAAACAAAGATAAACAAATGGGACCTAATGAAACTTCAAAGCTTTTGCACAGCAAAGGAAACCATAAACAAGACCAAAAGACAACCCTCAGAATGGGAGAAAATATTTGCAAATGAAGCAACTGACAAAGGATTAATCTCCAAAATTTATAAACAGCTCATGCAGCTTAATAGCAAAAAAACCAAAAAACCCAATCCAAAAATGGGCAGAAGACTTAAATAGGCATTTCTCCAAAGAAGATATACAGACTGCCAACAAACACATGAAAGAATGCTCAACATCATTAATCATTAGAGAAATGCAAATCAAAACTACAATGAGATATCATCTCACACCAGTCAGAATGGCCATCATCAAGAAATCTAGAAACAATAAATGCTGGAGAGAGTGTGGAGAAAAGGGAACACTCTTGCACTGCTGGTGGGAATGTGAATTGGTACAGCCACTAGGGAGAACAGTATGGAGATTCCTTAAAAAACTAAAAATAGAACTACCATACGACCCAGCAATCCCACTACTGGGCATATACTCTGAGAAAACCATAATTCAAAAAGAGTCATGTACCAAAATGTTCATTGAAGATCTATTTACAATAGCCCAGAGATGGAAACAACCTAAGTGTCCATCATCGGATGAATGGATAAAGAAGATGTGGCACATATATACAATGGAATATTACTCAGCCATAAAAAGTAACAAAACTGAGCTATTTATAATGAGGTGGATAGACCTAGAGTCTGTCATACAGAGTGAAGTAAGTCAGAAAGAGAAAGACAAATACCGTATGCTAACACATATATATGGAATTTAAAAAAATGTCATGAAGAACCTAGGGGTAAAACGGGAATAAAGACACAGACCTACTTGAGAATGGACTTGAGGATATGGGGAGGGGGAAGGGTAAGCTGTGACAGAGCGAAAGAGAGACATGGACATATATACACTACCAAACGTAAGGTAGATAGCTAGTGGGAAGCAGCCGCAGAGCACAGGTAGATCAGCTCGGTGCTTTGTGACCACCTGGAGGGGTGGGACGGGGAGGGTGGGAGGGAGGGAGATGCATGAGGGAAGGGATGTGGGAACAGATGTATATGTATGACTGATTCACTTTGTTATAAAGCAGAAAGTAATAAAATATAAATAAAAACACTTCAAGAGATCTCTGGGATAACATTAAGCATACAGACATTTACATTGTAGGGATTCCAGAAGGAGAAGAGAGAGAGAAAGGGACTGAAATGTATTTGACTAAATTGTGGCTGAAAACTTCCCAAATTTGAAGAAACAGATATCCAGGTACCAGAAACACAGAAGGCCCCAAACAATATGAATCCAAACAGACTCACAGCAAGACATAATTAAAGTGGCAAAAGTTAAAGATAAAAAGAGAATTCTCATGGTAGCAACAGAAAAAACAGAGTCATACATACAAGGGGATCCCCATCAGCCTATCAACTGATTTCTCTGCAGAAACTTTCTAGGCCAGAAGGGAGTGTCATAATATACTCAAAGTGCAAAGATGAAAAAACCCTGCAACCTAGGATACTTTACCTAGCAAGATTATTATTTAGGATTGAAGGAGAGGTAAAGAACTTTTCAGAAAATCAAAAACTAAAAAAATTAATCTATACAAAATCTATCCTAAAAGAAATGTTCAAAATAAGTAAGGATTCATAAAAAGGAAAAATTCAACTAGAAAAAGTAATATATAGTAAAAATTGAGAATTAACGAAATAAGCCAGTATGTAGATTAAAAGACAAAAACTGTAAAAGCTACTGTAACTGAAATAAACAGTTAAGGGATAAGTATGACAATGTTAAACATAACATCAAAACACAGAATATATGTGGTGGAATTTAAAAATGTACATTTTTTGAATGTGGGTGAATTTAAATGACTACCAGCTTTAAAAAAATAGATATAGTTATAGTTCAACATATATGAACTCCATGGTGACCACAAATCAAAAACCTACAATAGATGTACAAAAACTAAAAATAAAGGGACACAAGCATACTACTAAGTAAAATCATCAAACCAAAGGGAAAGAAACAAACAAAAAAGAAATGGAAAGAGAAGAACTACAAAAACAACCAGAAGACAAATAATAAAATGGAAATAAGTACATATCTTTAATTGTCAATGAAATAAATGCTACAGTCGAAAGATATAAGGTGGCATTAAAAAAAAGCAGGAGCCTTTTTTATGCTGTCTAGAAGAGACTCACTTCAGAACTAAAGTAACACACAGACTGAAGGTGAGGAGATGGAAAAAGGTATTTCATGCAAACGGAAATGACAAGAAAGCGGGAGTAGCAATACTCATATCAGACAAACTAGACATTAAAACAAAGGTCAAAGAAGAACATTATATAAAGATAAAGGAATTAATACAATAAGAGGATATTACACTAGTTAATATATATTCACTCAATTCAGGAGCTGCAAAATATATAAAGCAAATACTAACAGACATAAAAGGAGAAATTGATGATAATACAATAATAGTGTGGGACATTTAACACCCCATTTACATCAATGAACAGGTCATCCAGGTAGCAAATCAATAAGGCAACTGTGGTGTTAAATGACACAGATCTGTTGAACTTAATAGATATCTTCAGGACATTATATCCCAAAGTAGCAAAATACAGTTTTTTCAAATGTGCTTGGAATATTCTCTAGGAGAGATCACATGCATGCCAGGCCACAAAACGAGTCTGAGTAGAAATTATATCAAGTATTTTTTCCCCACCAAATTGGTATGAAACTAGAAATCAATTACAGAAAGAAAAATAGGAAAAGTACAAACATGTGTAGATCCAAAAACATGCTATGAATTTTTTTAAATCAATGAATAAATAAAAGGGGAAAACAGAAAATACCTCAAGAATAATGAAAATGGAAGCAACACTCAAAGTCTTTGGGATGCATCAAAAACAGTTCTAAGAGGGAAACTTATAGTGATATAGGCATTCCTCAGTAAACAATCAAAATCTCAAATAAACAATGTAACCTACCACCTAAAGGAATTAGAAAAAGTAGAATTAAGCCCAAAGTCAGTGAAGGAAGAAAATAATAAAGATCAGAGAGGAAATAAATAAAATAGAGATTTAAAAAATAGGATAGATCAATGAAACCAAGAGATTGTTTTCTAAAATAATAAACAAAATTGATAAAATTTTATCAAGGTTCACCAAAAGAAGAGAGAGGACCCATATAAGCAAAATAAAAAATGAAAGGGGAGAAATAATAACCAATACCAAAGAGATACAAAGAAACATGAGATAATAGTACAAACAGTTATATGCCAATAAATGGGAGGACCTAAAATAAAAGGATACATTTCTAGAAACATAAAACCTGCAAAACTGAATCAAGAAGAAACAGACAATTTGAGTAGAATGATCACTAGTAGTGAAATTTAATCTATAATAATCAAAGTTCCAGCAAACCAATGTCTAGGATCAAATGGTTTCACTGGGGAATTCTACCAAAAATATAAAGGAGTACTAATACTTATGTTTCCAAAACTATTCCAAAAAATTGAAAAGCATAGAAAGCAACCAAATTTATTCCACAAGGTCACCATTACCCTGATGCCCAAACCAGACAAAGAAACTAAAAAAAGAAAATTTCAGGCCAGTATCTTTGATGAAAATAGATGCAAAAATCCTCAGCAAAATATTAGCAATCAAAATCCAACAATATATATATAAAAAAAACCACCATGATCAAGTTGGATTTATTCCAAGGACTCAAGAATGGTTCAGTATTTGCAAATCAATTAATGTGATGCCACATGAACAAAAGGAAGAATAAAAATCACATGATCTACAGGAATCCCCAACCCCTGGGCTGCAGACGGGTACCAGTCCATGGCCTTTTAGGAACTGGGCCACACAGCAGGAGGTGAGGGGAGGAGAAGTGAGCAAAGCTTCATCTGTCACTTCCCATAGTTCCCCATTGCTTACATTACTGCCTGAATCATCACTCACATTACCACCTGAACCATCCTCCCATTCCCCACAAACCCAGTCTGTGGAAAAATTGTCTTCCAAGAAACCAGTACCTGGTGCCAAAAAGGATGGGGATTGCTGTCTTAATAGATACAGAAAAAGCATTTGACAAAATTCAAAATATATTTTTGATAAAAACTCTCATCAAAGTGGGTATAGAGGAAACATATCTCAACATAATAGAAGACATTTATGACTAACCCACAACTAATATCATACTCAATAGTGAAAATCTGAAAGCTTTTCCTGTAAAATCAGGAATAAGACAAGGATGCCTACTCTCACTACCCCTAGTAAATATAGTATTGGAAGCCATAGCATTCATACAAAAAAAAAAAAAATTAAATGCATCCAAACTGGAAGGTAAGAGCTAAAATTGTCACTATTTGCAAATGACATGATACTGTATATAGAATACCCTAAACATTGTACCCCCAAACTATTAAAACTAATAAACAACTTCAAAACAATTGTGGGATACAAGATTAATATGCAAAAAATCTGTTACTTTTCTATATACTCATAATGAGTTATCAGAAAGAGAAAGTTAAAAAAAATCAAATTATGTCAAAATAATAAAATAGCTAAGAATAAACTTAACAAAAAAGGTGAAAGACCTATACTCTGAAAATTATAAGACATTAATGAAGAAAATTGAAGGTGATACAAAGAAATGGAATGCTATCCTGTGCTCTTCCATTGGAAGAATTAATATTGTTAAAATGGCCATATTACCCCAAACAATCTACACATTTAATGAAATCCCTATCAAAATACCCAAGACATTTTTCATAGAACTAAAATAATAATTCTAAAATTCATATGGAACCTCAAAAGATTCCAAATTTCCAAAGCAGTCTTGAGAAAAAGAACAAAGTGGAGGTATCATTTTCTCAGATTTCTGACTATAGTACAAAGCTACAGTAATCAATACAGCATGGTATTGCACAAAAACAGAAACATTGACCTACTAAACAGAATAGGAATGTAAATTTGTGCAGCCATTATGGAAAATGGTATGGAGATTCCTTAAAAAAACTGAAAATAGAACTACCATATGATCTAGCAATTCTACTCCTAGGTATATAACTGCAAAAAATGAAAACACTAATTTGAAAGATGCATGTACTCCCATGTTCATAGCAGCACTATCTACAATAACCAAGATATGAAAGCAACCCAAGAATGAATAAGGATGATGTGATACATTATATATATATATGGAATATTACTCAGGCATTAAAAAGAATGAAATTCTGACATTTGCAGCAATGTGATTGAGCCTAAAGTATATTATGTTTAGTGAAATAAGTAAGACAGAGAAAGACAAATACTGTATGATATCACTAGTATGTGGAATCTAAATAATAATACAAATGAATGTATATAGCAAGACAGAACAGTCTCACAGAGACAGAAAACAAACTAGTGGTTACCAGTGGGGAGAAGGAAGCAGGGAGGAGTATGTTAGAGGTATGGTATTAAGAGATACAAACTACTATATATAAAATAGATAAGCAACAAGTATATCTTGGATAGCATGGGGAATTATAGCCATTATCTTGTAATAACTCAATGGAATATAGGCCATAAAGATACTGAATCACTATACTGTAGACTTGAAACTAATATTATGTTTTAAATCAACTATACTTCAATAAAAAACATAAGATATGACAGAATTGAGACAAACCTAATAATCATTATGATAATTATTATAATAATAGGTTTAGCTGAATATTAAAAGAAGTGATTTAATATCAACTCATAATAGCTCATGCCCCAATAGATATACAGCATTTATGAATAACTTAACTCACACAAAATAACATAGGTAAAAATGCAAGAGATGAAAGAATAAATAGAATTAAACACATTAATATGAGGTAGGAATAGTGGAGAAAAAAAGTAAGAACTAAAAAATCCAAGCTACATTATAAAAACACAGTTCTCTTGAATCAGACACTATACACTAATATAGATAATATTTTCTAAAACTCAGTGGAACATTCACAATTTGGTAATTTACTAAGACACTTGTAGTGCATAATTAAATTACATAAATTTTGTTACAAAGAACACTTCTGATATATTAACGTTAGAAATTTTAAATGGTGCCAAAAGAAAATACAAATCATACAACAAGAAATAAAACAAGAAATATATCCACTCTTCTAACTTAAAAAGGGGAAAGATCAAATTGCCAAGGTCTAGAATTTGAAATAGTTTCAAGCATAAAGCAACAGTGATAAACATCTGTTTGTAGGTTTATAAATAAGGATTCTAGAGTTTTCTCCTCAATCTCTGCTTGTGATTTATTCTACAGTCTTTGCTCTAATTATATCATATAAGTTAACAATTCTCAAATCTATACACTACCCAGACAACTCTTGTGATCACCACACCCTTGTTAAAAATAGCTTCCTGGATGTCTCACTGAATTGTCCTATAAGACTTCAAACAACATTTCAAACTGAACAACCTGTTTTCTACCCCCTGCAACATCACCCACATCATCACATATTTGCATTATCCATACAGATGTCCATGATGAAATCTAGATCTTTCAATCTTGCCTTATCCCCCCTTATTCAATGGATTATATTTTTCTTTTATTCTCACTTTACTTTTCCTGCAATATATTCTTTCCACTATATTCTTCCTGTCATTATTCTAGGCCAAGTCTTAATCATCTTTGATTATAAAACCTGTATTATAACTGTCCCATGATCTCTTGTATTACATTTCTGTTCCCTGAACTTTCATATTACTGCCTCAGTTAACTTTCTAAAGAACCTACAACACTCATCCTATCACTAACCTATTCGAAACATTTAAATATCTCTCCCTTGTATGTACTACAGATGTTAACTGGTCTCTGACAAGCCAAATTGTGTCAAGGAATGCATTTGCTTTGTAGGGATCTTTCTTGTTGTTTTAGAATTTTAGTGTCCATTGGCTTATCCAGTGTGTCAGAGGCCACCAGTCCTGTTTATCTTATGTTCCAGATTCTTCTATTTATGCTATCTCCTTGGTCCCATAAGAATTGTGTTTGGACATTGATTTTTGCATTATAAAGTACAGGCTCTTCTGCATATTTTATAGGTCCTTCATCCTCTGACCTCTGTTTATTTCTCTAAACTGAAGTACACCATCCCCGTCTCTTCAGGTCACTCTCCTCATCACTCTCCTCTGACACTATTCTACAGGGATACTGTAGACATTTTAATCCTCTGTAGATGTTTCTTATAATGTTATGTGTCTTAGCAGGTGCTGTCCTTTCTGACTGGAATTGTTTCATTCTCTTGCACTTCATATGCTTAGTAAAATTCCCTTCAGTTAGCATGTCCTTTACTAAAGTGTCAGTTCTATGGCTTATATGTCTTCTAATATATTCAAGATGCAAAATATCATCATATAATCTTTTCTTGTAGGCTCTAATGATTGTTATAAATATAACACACTCTGCTTGAATGATTTTCATCATAACATATACAGAATAAACCAGATGTTACTTAACAAATCTACAAAGTAACTACTTTCTCTACTGGGACAACAATGACCTCTCTTCAGTAATTATAATATATCTATTGTCTAGACAAAACAAATCCCATCTTCATGTGAATTTAAAAGCATTACTTTACGTGATAAATGTGTTAAAGTTTTATAATATTCTATGCTTCCCTCTCAGAATTTAATCTGTTGGCCTCAAACATAATGTTGAAAAAGGTATAGGTAGTAAAAAAATTGATACAGGAACCTCAGTTAAATAGAGTTGGGTGATCAGAAAGGGGAGATCTCACACAAACAATGATAGCAGAGCCTGACAGAAAGGAGAAAGACTTATTTCCTAGCAACAGTTCAGCCCACAAAAAGCAATGGACTCTGTTTACTATAGCCCTTCCAATTTCCTTTTCCCCTCTATAAAGGAATTACCATTCCCTTGCTGGGTGGGGGACTTGTATGTGGTTCTCCATGATTGAAGACCCTGAATTACAATTATTGTCTACCAAATAAACCCATTTCTCTGAAGAAATAACTGAAGAATCCTAGTGAGTCTAGGGCTGGTGAGTAGACAGGTGCTTTTCTCACCAACCCTGGAGTTTGAAGGTACATTTTTCTCCTGAATCTGAGCTTCTGCCTTTCTTTTTTGTTTGTTTGTTTCTGTTGTGTTTTTTTTTGTTTTGTTTTGTTTTGTTTTTTCATTTGAAGCTCTACAGGCTTTATTTGGGATCTGTTTGAAGGTTTCATCCTTTAAGGTTAAGGCCTTGTTTTGTATGGGAGTATTCTTTTCACAATTTGGTCTGATTTTGAAATCAGACTGTTTAAAAGGAACTGGCTAGACTTCACCTTATTCCTTTGGGAACAGGATCTGTTTCATTAAAACTGTGCTGGTTCAGCTTTTGGCCCTTTCCTTTGGAATAGGGGCTGTTCTATGGGAACTACACTGAGAAGTCTTTGGCTTGGCTTCTTCAGGACCAAGCTGTTCCCTTAGAACTGGCTGGTATTAAGCCTGCAGGCAGTTTGAGTTGCAAGCTGTTTGAGATATTTGAGCTGTTGAAACTGAACTATAAGCTGTCTGAGCCATTTGAAAATTCTTCTTTTACTCTAGAGAAACACCTCTGAGAAATGGGATCTCAGGTGTCCAAATATTTTAAAGTACAACCCCGCCTCAGGGACATTGGCTAATTTTATGTTTAAAAACACTGGTCCTTTTTCATATGTTTTTCTAACTAAATAGATCAACCTAACCAAAGGAAATTTAGAATATTGGTGGCCACTATGAGGAGCCTCATGCTCTGCTTCCTTGGCTTCTTTGTCTTAGGCTTTTACTCTGACACCATCTTGTATTTTCCTCTCTCTTAAGTCCTCATGCTCAGGCCTTGCTCCCAGCACTATCTTCTTCCCTTCTATGCAGTCTATACATTTTATGTAAGCTCAGTTCCCTCATACTAATTCTCTTGCCAAACCTCACTTTCCCTCTGAACTTATCAGAAACTGTTCCTTTAAAATTAAACCTTTTGAGGATTCAGAGGCTAAATCCTTAATTTCTTATACACCTTAGACTAAAGCTGAACTGTTGAGACATTGTCAAAAAATTTACCAAAGTAACCAAAGATCCCTCGCAGATTTGCTGAGAAATTTAATACAGTTATTCAAACTTACCAACCTGGTTTCTCTGTTCTACATCATGTAGTTCATAGGCATGTCAGTGAAGGCCATGGCCAGCATTGGATCAAAACCACTAATTGGGAAAATCTTAAAGGTATATAGAATTATAACCAGGAGACCAGCCCACTAACAATATATGATGAAACTTGGGCAATCACTAGGTGACTTCATTGGGCAATTCCTAGGGCTTTGGCAAAGCCTGATGATTAGAACAAAATTCAGTCTTGCCCACAAAAAATCAGATGAACCTGTTCATGAATATTACAATAGACTTCAGATTCTTAAAAATAAACAGACAAACAAACATACAAAACTGTTGTCTTTATTCAGATGTTGATACCACTCAGGTAGCTTTTAACTCTATGTTTATTGGTGGGCAAAAATGGGACATTTCCCTTCTAGTAAAAAATATCAGAATGGAATGGGAAATTATGTCCACTCTAGATTTAGTTAATCTGACAAACCAACTCACTTGCACTCTAGATGAGTCACCTAAAAGGAAGACTGCCAAAATTCTTAATGTTCAACTTCAGCAAATGAAGCCTCTTAAATGAAACCAAAGCCCCCCCCTCCCCCACCTCTAGTTTCTTTTATGCAAAGAGCCAGGGCATTGGAGAAGAATTTGCTACAAATTTAAGCACTTCAGTTGCATTCAGCCTTCTAACAAGCATCCATTTTCTAAATCTGTTGGCCTAAAGTGACATAAGGTCACCAAAGAAAAATTGCAATTTACCCAAACCCAGGTTTAATATTTAGGGCATCCAATAGCATAAGAATGGCTAAATCTGGATCCAAGTAGAATTCATATTATCCTAATTTCCCCATAACCCAAATTAATCACCAAGTGTAAGGTTTTCTCAGGCTAGTTTGTTATTATTGAAACTGGATTCCAAATATCTTTCTTATGGCCAAATCTCCATCTGTTTTACTAAGCGATAAAAAACCCAATCCAATTTTACCAGCAGAACTGGACAACATAGGTTTCAAGACTTTAAAGTGGAGTTGATAAACTCTTCCTCTTGGGCAACCCAATTATCAGATTCCCTTTTTCCTTTTTCTATATGAAAAGGAAGGAAATGTCCTTGGGGTACTCACCTAAAAACATGGAGATGAGCACCATCAACACATGGAGTATTAAACTAGCAACTGGATGCTGTAGCACAGGGATACCAACTTTGCCTTGGAGACATTTTGGCCACTACCCTTTTGGTCAAGACCACTGAAAAAAATTTTGTACCATTTTTGTACCTCATTCAGTAGAAGCTCTCTTGTTCACACTCAACATTTCTCAATCAGCTACTTCACCTCCTATGTAGTCCTTTTGCTAATTGCTTCTCACATAATTTTTTTATGTTGTAATAACCTTAACCTGCTACTCTTCTCCCCTCCATCACTGATGAAGTCCCTCTTGACTGTTTAACACTCATGGGTAACCTCCTTACTCCTGATGATGATCTGCAGGAAAATTCTTTGGATAATGGTGACTTCTCATCATGTACTGATGGTTCTTTTATAAAAAGTGACAATGGTAAATATTATACTGGGTATGCTATTGAAACTTCTTTGTTTTGTTGAGGCTGTATCTTTACTTATGGATACTTAGGCCCATCAGGTTGAATTATGTGAACTTATACATGCTTGTACCTTAGCCATGGACAAAAATGCCAATGTTTATATTGATAATAGATATGCTTTTGGAGTAACTCAAGATTATGGAATATTGTGGTAGCAACATGGCTTCCTTACTTCCAGTGGGAATAAGATTTAAAATGACCCTTACTTTCAGGAATTATTGGATGCAATACTTTTACCTGCAGCTTTAGCTATTGCTAAGATTCTGGAACATTCAAACTTGATTCTCTGGAAGCTAAGGGAAAACACCCTGCTGACATTTCTGTAAAGAATGCTGCCCTTAAGTAAACAACAACAGCCAAATCTCTGTCATGGTCCAAAGAAATATTTCCCCAAAGGATAATTTAGAAAAACTTGCTCGAGCTGCAAAAATTGGCCTCTGAAAAGGAAAACAAAAATGTATATATATATATGGAATTCAAATTTTGTTGGCTTGATAAAAAAAAAAAGAGTTATCGTTTTTACCAAATGAAAACCCAGTCCTACTAGAGACTCTAAAATTCTCACTACTCACCACTACATGCATTAAACTATCAATAAAAATGACAAAATGATAGCATTCATTAATCAATATTAGTGGGGAAACATTTACAAGACCCCCAAAAGCGCCTACCTCACTTTCCTACTTATCTGAAATACAACTCAAAGAAGCCTGCTTATACTGCTCCCAGAGATTTTAAAGTGCCTAATGGACCATTTGAGGTATGGAAAATGGATTTTAAACAACTTCCTCTTGGGTATAAGTTTTTAAAGTCATGGTCTGTATATTTTCACACTGGATTAAAACCTTCCCTTAAAGACAGGCTACTGCCTCTTCTGTGGCTAAAGTCCTTTCAGAAAAGTTTACCGCTTCCTGGGGAGCCTTTCTGGAACTTCATGGTAATCCAGGAAACTCTTTTACTGGTCATGTATTTCTACAGGTCTGCACTCTTTGGCCAGTTTTATAATACTTTAACTGTGCTTACCACCCTCAATCCTGTGGTTTACCTGAACACACTATTGGTATTATTAAGACTCTATAGGCAAATTTACAGAGGCCCTCCAAATAATTTGACCAAAGCATTGCCATTGGTCCTTCTAAACTGAGATCTACCCATTTAGGAACTCATAAACTCATCTTTTGATACAGTCACAGGATGCCCAACACACTTGACTCCACCTTCATTTGACCTACAACTGAAAAAAGGAGAGATACCCTGATATTGCAAAGACCTAAATACTTACTTTTAAAAGTAACCATGTTTTGATATAGCAATCTTTTCACAGTGTGCTCTTGGAGACAAAGAACTAAAGCATTACACCTTGCAACCTGGAGATTTTGTCTATTGGAAAAGACACTTAAAAACCTTCTTCAACCCCCTGCAAAGGCTCCTATCAGGTACTGCTAACCCAACCTTATGATACCAGACTCCAAGGAATAGACTCTTTGATTCATGGGACATACCTAAAGAAAGTGCCGAACATTGGCTGAAAATCAACTTGTTAACTGAAAAAAAAAGATTTCCTGAAATTGAAGCAGATGAGATCTGACAGCTTTCCCAAAATATCCAAACCAGGCTTGTTGGAAGTTTGTTTCTGATCCTTTTGTGATGACATAATGCTTCAGAGGATCTCCAATGTTTATGAACATGATAACATATGCAGTTTAGATTAAAAGCACACAAGAGTTGTCCTTCCTACTACTTTTTGTTACTCAAATGTGACCTCAATAGGTTTCAAATCTGTACACTTTCCCTCTGATCTGTGCAGTGTCCCTCTTAGACACTACACCCACAAAAGTTCCTTCCTTGCATTGAAGAACAAAGAGCCACTGAACTGGGAAAAACTGACTCTTGATCAGTGATGCTTTCAGAAAAAGATCTTGATCAAAAGGGGGAAATGTTAAAAAGTAATAAATAGAAACCTCAATTAAATAAAATCGGGAGACCAGTAGAGGGAGATCTCATGTCCTGCCATGGTAGCTGAACACAATAGAAAGAAAAAAATTCATCTTTTTTCCTGGCAAGGACTTAATCAATGAAAAGCCATGGATTCGTTGTTTACTATATCCCGTCCAACTTCCTTTTCCTTTCTATAAAGCATGCTCCTTCTCTTGCTGTGTAGGGGACTTGTACATGGCTTGCCATTTTTTCTGACCCAGAATTGCAAATAATTGCTGAATCTGAATGAAAAAAACTTTCTTTGGCCACACCATGTGGCATGTGGGATGTTAGTTCCCCAAGCAGTGACTAAACCCATGACCCCTGCAGTGGAAGTTCAGAGTCATAACCACTAGATTGCCAGGGAATTCCCTGAATGAAGCAATTTTTGAACTGGCATTTAGATGTCAACAATAGACATCTAATTGTTGATAGCTTTTAAATATAATATCATGCCATTTAGCAATACTAAAATGTCCATCCAACAATATACACAGTAGCAGTGTCATTAACTAAAATAAAAACCTGTTTACAAATTACATCCTTGCATGAATAAAATTCATTTCTCAGAACACAGAGAGGAATGAAAGTGATTATGGTCCAGAGTCCATCTAGTTAAAGGAAAATTCAAGTCCAATAACAACTAGACTTCAAGGAATGTGCAACACTCTTGAAACAGCTAATTTATTTTAGGACTAGGGATTCAGAGCAAAATCATTCATTTCCAAAGATTCATTAACACTAAATACGTGTAGAATATGAATAGGAAACAATTGAGGTTAGTGGTTAAGGTACTTGAAAATAAGAACATTGATTTTTTTTTCTTTGAATATTATTCGTTTTTATCAGAATGATATTTAAAAGAAAATGTAAGGATTAATGAATTTAAATCTAGATTCAGCCTATCTCTATCCTTGACTAAATTACTTAGATCTCTATGAGTTTTCTTTTTTTTTTAACTAATAGATAATAGAACACTTACTTTGAAGGATGGTTGTGAAGATAGGGTGTATCAAGCTTTTTTAAAATATCACTTATAAGCATAAAAATGGACTTGGATTTGCAACTTCATTAATTTAACCCATATTTATTGAGTGTCATACATGATCCAGGTACTATTTTAGACACTGGAGGTTT
This sequence comes from Mesoplodon mirus, assembly GCF_964341445.2. Lineage (NCBI taxonomy): Eukaryota > Metazoa > Chordata > Mammalia > Artiodactyla > Ziphiidae > Mesoplodon > Mesoplodon mirus. Next base: position 38,097,152 of record NC_138993.1, read on the forward strand.
ACAATGAAAGAATGTGGAACTGAGCCCACAGATGAATTTTAAGATCTAGAGAGGAAGACAAAGATACAGATCCAAAGAAAATAGAAGAATAACTGAAGTGAAATATAGGTAGAATTCATAAGCACTGTTGACTTGTGGAACTTGGAGTTAACTAGGAATAAAAATATTTAGAATAATCAGAAACTCAGAAACATGATTAGAATTTCAGAGTAAGGGAATTAAAGGAAAATATGTGGGAACAATTTTTTGTTTAGTTGTTAGCATGGGAAGATCTAAAGGGAATAGATACGCTTATATTCTCAAATGAAAGAGCTGATGGAAAGTCTGATGCTAAGGGTTTTCTCTGTGGTAATTTGAAGAGCAGCAAAAAACTTTACCTACCTCAAAAATCTATCCCCTATTGGCCTATTATCTTGTCTGAAAGTGTCACCAAGTTTGGGGATTTTTATGCCAAGAAATTATTTCCATCACATTTGTGCTAAAATAAAACCTGTGTTTCTTGTGTTACTTGGGGAAGTCTGAAGGGTCATGCAAAGATTCAAGGGTTTAGAATATTATCTAACTATAATACAAATGAAATAAAGCCCTAAACATGAAGAGGCGAAGAAAGTTTGGTTTTTTTGTTGTTTGTTTCTGTTTGTGTTATTTTATTATTATTATTATTATTATTATTTTATTTTTGCGGTATGTGGGCCTCTCACTGTTGCGACCTCTCCCATTGCAGAGTACAGGCTCCAGACGCGCAGGCTCAGCGGCCATAACTCATGGGCCCAGCCGCTCCACGGCATGTGGGATCTTCCCGGACTGGGGCACGAACCGGTGTCGCCTGCATCAGCAGGTGGACTCTCAATCACTGCGCCACCAGGGAAGCCCCTGTTTGTGTTTTTTGATTTGAGTGGATAGGTTGGAATATTTTCAAAAGTTGCATGAGTTTGCTGATGAGAATAAAGGCACAACAAGCCAAAGGAACATACTAAGCATAAAATAAAACTTTTCCTGAATTTCAGAACTGAAATAAGGTAGGATACGTGTCTATTGGTTTTAGAGAGAGACACTCAATTCAGCCTAGCTCATAAGGAAGAAAATGTTGAGCTCCAACTAGGAATTCCTGAATAAATGACAAGAGAGGGACATCTTTGATAACTTGAGGATGACACACTTGTTATTAAACTTACATTGTTAATAAGAAAGCTAAGAATGCTCTTTTGCAATTAATATAAATGAGATGAAAATATGATTATTGGATCACAGAAAGTAATGTGACAATCAATGATTTAGTTTTCTTAACATTTCCTATATATGCTGTGCTTGCAATTACTAAATTAGCATCATAACAGGTAATCAGAGCCCTTAAATTTGTACTATATCCCAGTAGGGAGGGACATTAAGTTGCTTGCTGTTCACTTTTAATAAAACAATATAATGTTTATGAAGTCCTACAGAGTCCTAGAAAGCTCTGTGTCATCGTAGTTTTTCTGTTATGCCCCTGCTCCTCCCCCCCAACCCCCGCCCACCATGGGTACAGAAGAAACTCTTCTGTTTTATGATGAATTCCTGTTAACATCCCAAAGTGACTTTAAAAAATTCAATAGTCTTTTCTTCTGACAAAGAACTCCTCTTCCATTCTCTCGCTGCTTAGTTGTGCTTTCCCTTAAAAGGGAACACTGAAGAGGGAATTTGAGATCTCTAATAGCTTTTGTATTGTTCTTATTGATATGATAGTAGTGTTTTTAGCATCACTATATTTATGGACTTGTCAGAACTTATAAACTTCTACTTTAGTGAAATTCCACTCGGCATATAAGTTTTCAGCCCAAGAGTAATTTTCACTTTAAGCTTTAAAACCATCTCTTAAATATTTGTAATATTGTGGTTAAAACAAAAGCTTACTGTTCTCAGATGATTCTAGATTCAGAATTGTTCTTTGCCAGTTTCTCTTTTCATTATAAAAATCAATTAGCTCATAAGAGATAAAGAGAATAGGAAGTTTTTAACAGTAGTAACAATGTATGTAGTACTGTTTTGCACATCAAGATTACATATAATTTATTTTTAAAATGACACAAATGAACTTATTTATGAAACAGAAACTGCCTTACAGATATACACACAAAATTGTTGTTACCAAAGGGGTAATATGAGTGGGGTGAAGGATGAACTAAGAGCTTAGTATTTTTTTTTAGACAAATGTTTCCTTTGAAAAAAACTATTATTATTATTATTTTTGACCACACTGCACGGCATGTGGGATCTTCGTTCCCCAGCCAGGGATCAAACCTGCACCCCCTGCATTGGAAGCGTGGAGTCTTAACCACTGGACCACCAGGGAAGTCCCAAGAGCTTGGTATTAACATACACACTCTACTTACATAAGATAGATAACTAACAAGGACCTACTTATAGCACAAGGAACTCCACTCAATATTCTGTGATAACCTATATGAGAAAAGAATCTGAAAAAGAATGAATATATGTATATGTATAACTGAATAACTTTGCTGTACACCTGAACTAACACACATTGTAAATCAACTATACTCCAATATTTTTTTTTAAAAAACAAAAAATGTTGATAAATAATAATAGTTTGCATTTTAATACATAACAAATACTTCTTGAAAGGCCAAGTTTTAGGTGCTACTTAAAATATAAAGGTGAAATATTTTCACTGGGAAAAAATTTTAGTCTTAAGATATTACATGTGTTGTTTGGAGACAATATAAAATTTATTTTATTTTATTTTTCTCTTTTTAATGTCTAGCAAATTACTTTAGAGAACCCGAGATTGTAGGTTCATGTCTAATTTTCCTGGAGGTTTCTTCTTTAACTTCTTTCCTGGCTTCTCCTTTTTTTACTACATTTCTAAATGATAGAGTGCTCCAAGGCACTTCTCTCAATGGGTGTCTCACTCTAGGTCATCTCATTTAATTACATGGTTTTAATCTTAACCCTATTCTGATAAATCTCAAATTTACATTTCTAGAGTGTAAATCTTCATAAACTTACAGCTGTACTTTTGATATTTGATAAGCATATGGTAATTTTAAATGCATATTTAGAATCTTGATTTCCTCCCACTCATTCCCTCACAATCTGTTTTTCTTTTCTTTTAAGCCTCTTCAATCTCAGCAAATTTCATTGGTCATAAAAAAAAACCTTACATATCATTCTTGATTCCTTCTTTTTCTTCTTCCCCCACACCCAATCCATCAGCTAGCCTTTCAGGTCCAATTCAAAACATATCTCGAAACTATTTCTCTCCATCTTCATAGGTGCCAGCACCTCCAAATCAGTTCTGCCTCCACCTGGAAAGATTGAGTCACTTTCAAAAATACAAATGCTGTCAGGGCCTTCCTCTCATAAAATCCTCCCCAAGCACCAGGAATAACATTCAAACATCTTGCACTTATTTACAGAGTTCTTCACTATCTGTACCCACCCTAGTTTCCAGTTTAATCTTGTGCCAATCTCCAGTCAAGTGCATAAGAACATTTTGACAGAATAGAAATTCAGAAACATTTATTATTTTTTCTCATCATTTGTTAGAATTTTTCCCTTGCTTTTGTCCTTGACTGTTCATATCTAAGGGTTTCTCTAAAAGAAATTGAATTTTGTCAAAAATATATGTAAACTGGAATCAGTGGGCTCCTATATGCCAAATCCACAATAATTTGAGTACCACAAAGAATAATGAGATAATGAGGATAATGGATTTTAAAATAATGAATAAAAATCTATAAGTCCTTAGTGATAGTTTTAAAAAATTTGAGATAAAAGGGAAAATGAATAATTCTTTTAGAAGAATGTCAGCTATGCAGATTATATATGTAGAAAAATTGTAGAATTAGAAAACTGCCATCTTGTAACCAATATATAATCACTGATTCAGACAAGGATCCCAAACTGATGCTAAACTGTGAGTTGAAAATTTTTTGTGACTGAGTGAATCAGATAATAACAAATTATAATCTCACAGTTTGGTTATTAATTACCAAAAGCATATTTCCTTTACTAAGGAGAAATCTAGAAGTTACCAGCTTACATAAATGTCCAAGCATTGTATTGCCAATAACCCTGTTGAGACAATGTGTGTCTCTTGATGCAATTCACCATACTTATGTACTGTTGGCCAGAATAGTTTGATATCAAATTAATCATGAGGAAAGTGAAAACAAGTAGAAAGCAAGGCACGCTCTAATACAGCGAGCCAAAAATCTTCAATAAATTCAATATTGTAAATCACAGAGAGGTAGAGGGAGATTTCTAGACTGGGGGAAATTAAAGATATATAACAGCCAAGCCCATGTTTCACAATGTTTCACAATTGTGAAAACAACAGATAATTTGGAAATTAAAGAAACCATGTTTATATAAACAAAAACTGACACAAAAAATCAATCATATAATAGGATATTTAAGTGAATTTAAGCCAATTTCGAATTTCTTGGAGTTCTACTCCAGAAGTTAAAAAAGTAATTGTTTCTTTGATCAATTCTGGATAGAAATAACAAAGAGGAAAGCTGTCACATGGAAAATAGAAGATCGTAAATAAAGAATCTTTTTTCTTTATTTTTTTAAAAAGTAATCTTTTGAATAGTGTTTGTCCTAAAAAACACCTCCACACCCACTTCATACCATCCACTAAACTATGAAGTAATGATAAACCGTGTTTTCAGGTTTTAGTAAACTGAGACCAAAGAGAGTACTATGGCAGAAATAGCAACTAGAAATTGAGGTTGAAATGTGTTAAGAAGTTTTATAGGACACTGCTCATAGTTAAAGACATAATGGTAATTTTGAAGTCAATATTTTGTAATCAGTCTGATCATAACATGGAAATTTGACTAGTTAAATACTAAGGAAAATGACATTACCGCCCATAAAGATGCCACTAAGGACCACATTTACTTGGTTTTCATAAGGTCAAAGGTAGGGTACCCTGTAGAAAAATGTCTGAGTTCTAACCTTGGATTACAAAGGACCAAACTCTATAGTATATACCTACAGCTTCGAAAGGAAGCAAGTGAGATATTGAGCTTAAAATGAAGAAATGCAATGCACAGATGTGCTATGTCAAGAAGTTTCTGCCAAAGCAGAGAAAACATTGTGACAGAGTATTACTCAATATAAATGAAATGTAAAAATAATACCATGAGTATCTGAAGGATAAATTTGAAAGTTCCTACTGCAGTCAACTGTGAATGCATAGGAACCAGGGCTTGACTTTAGATTATTCTCCTAGAACAGACTCTGAGAGTTTAGTGAAAATACTATTTAGTGGGTAATCTCTGGCTCTAACAATAAAAGTGACTTCAAGTTCCTACTCAGCTATTATTGGAGTTGTAATTCTGTGTTTCACTTTACCTCAGTCTCCTCATTTATAAAAAGAGGATAAAAATACTGGCCACCTCATGGTTGCTCTGAGGGTTAAATAAGATCCTAGGAGCAAATCCCTGAGTTCATTCTCTGTTGTGAAACGTTAAATGAAACAGTATTTATGAAGCACATTTTATAATTACTTTTAAGCATCTAAATTGATAACTCAGTGATCTTGTGTAAATTTGGCCTGGAAATAGACAGAAATTAGCTCATCAAATAGTGATTCTCAAAGAATTTCAAAACTGAAGCGAAGCTATCCCTAGAAGAGAACTGCTGAAGATAAAGTGGATGAGCTGTGCAAACTGCAGTTGTTCAGTGGTTATATGTAGTGTATCCAGCTAATATTAGTGTTATATATTATTTCTGGTAAACATAAATTAGTGATGAGGATGCATACTAATATTTTAGTTATTTCTAGTATTACTTTACAGGAAAACTAAGTAAGAAAACAAAATTCTCCATTAGTAAATTTAAGATAAACACCTATATTATTTGAGGAAATTCGATGTACTTTTCTACTGTTTTCTTTATTATGCAACAATCCAGTTTAGTGTGATGCATGGGCATAATCAAATATATAAAATACATATTGAAAATCCTGTCATACAGTAGATACTGAATTTAAAACCACTTTTAGTACTATAAAACCTGGGATTAGGGCATGGAAAGCCTTGGGTGAGGCCAAAGAGTTCAGGTTATACTCAAGAAGCACAAGTGCTGCCTAAGGTTCCCTAGCAGGAGTGGGAAACAGGACAGAATACAACTCCTTCACATTCTGTAATGTGGTTGAGGGAAAAAGAGAGAAGAAACAATTTGAAGTTGGAAATTTTAATTTCATAGCTGTTTTGTTATTTATATTTTTATCTTCTTATGTGTGAAAATGAATGCTTCTCATGGATATTTCTTTAGAATTATAAAGAAAGAAATTTCCTTTTTGCAAAATCTTATGTAATCTGAGGTCTTGAAATTCTGTTCTACACCTATCTTAGAAGTTTTGGTCGTTATGGCTAAAGTGCTTTTGTCCATATAATTTATTATAGAAAATAGCAACAAACACAAAAGAATGCATTTTCTTAAACATTTACAATGTTTTTGATAAATAACATTTATTAAAACTGATGTTTTTTAAATAAAATTTTAAAGCTACAAATTGATGCTCTGTGTCATTAAATGGGGATCAATTATTATAACTTCATAAGAATATCACCTTTGAAATATAAAGTTCTTTTAAATGAAAAGTTTTCTAGTATTATACAAATAGACATATTCTTCTTCTCTGAAGTATTTCAAAATTGTTCATTTTAGTAGATAGTTTGGAAATTATACTTATATTCTGACTGTAACAAAACAGGATTCATAGTAAAGGAAAAATAGGTATTGACATTGTTATATGATTTTTGTTATTAGTTGCTCTACACTTTAAATATTTTGTTTTAATAAGTAGAACAGCCCTCCTTTTCTCTTCATCCTACCAATTATAGTAATATACAATTTGTTTAATATGGTTGTAGCTTTTTAAAGGTAAACTTCTCTATTATGTTCATTTGCAAATTCTTAGTTATATGATTGCTCCAGACTTAAATTCTTTTAAGATTTGTGGAAATAAACAAGTTGGTTTCCCTTGAATAAATATTGACATCTGAATGAAAGACAGCAGCACTGGATAAGGGTCTTGAGAGCATAATCCATTCACCAACACAATGTTAAAACCTATGATATTTAATCTTATTTTTAGTTAGCTTGAACTTTGTAAAACTCATTTTGAAATCTAAATGGGAGAAGTAGTTTATATATCAAATCAACTTTATGCCATAACCCTTTAGTATTTCCAGGATAAAATATTTTTTAAACATACAAAATGGAGAGTAAAAATGACTCTTTAAAGTTTTGACCCTTGAGAATTCCTTGAAAAATAGTAACAAGGTATGACACTGGAGAAAGAGTCAGAGGGCAAAGGTGTGTCAAGGCACTAAGTACTGAGTGCATGTGTGGACAGACATACAGACACACACACATACACACACAAAGACATATATTTTACAGTTAAAACTTTAACTTGAAACTACTAATATTCTGCTATTTAAGAAAATAGAATTAGTTTTCTTTATTTTCTTTGTTCATTTTGGGAGAAAATTTATTTTTTTAAACTTAGTTCTTTTTAAAGATATTTTTAGCATTGTCTTTTTTTCCCCATGAAGTCAGGGAAGCTTCTGTCTTTTGGTTAGCATGTTAATATTATTGCGTTTGATAATTATCTTAAAAACAGCACTTGATATTTTACAGGCTTTTTTTTTTTTTTTTTTTTGGTATGCGGGCCTCTCACTGCTGTGGCCTCTCCTGTTGCGGAGCACAGGCTCTGGACTCGCAGGCTCAGCAGCCATGGCTCACAGGTCCAACCACTCCGCGGCATGTGGGATCTTCCCAGACCGGGACACGAACCTGTGTCCCCTACATCAGCAGGCAGACTCTCAACCACTGAGCCATCAGGGAAGACCTTATGGGCTTTTTTTTTTTTTTTTTTTTTTTTTTTTTTTTGCGGTACGCGGGCCTCTCACTGCTGTGGCCTCTCCCGTTGCGGAGCACAGGCTCCGTGGCCATGGCTCTCGGGCCCAGCCGCTCCGCGGCATGTGGGATCTCCCCGGACTGGGGCACGAACCCGTGTCCCCTGCATCGGCAAGCAGACTCCCAGCCACTGCGCCACCAGGGAAGCCCCCTTATGGGCTTTTTAAAACCTGTCAAACACATTATAACTTTAAAGGTTGAAAGATTTGGAGAACAAAATGTAGGTAATGACTTTTAATCAAAAAAAATTTCATTGAAAACTTTTGCATATTAACTAAATCCAATAAATAATCTGTAGAAATCTCAACAAAGGGAAATGTTTAGGATATTTATCATTAGAAGACTGTGATTAAGCTTAAGATCACTTTCACCTGACAAAGTGGAAGGCAGCAGAAAGAGGCACTGTTTAATTTGTAACCATGAACCATATTTTTTCTCTTCCTTATTGTTCTCCTTCTAGTCATTTCATTCTCTTTACAACTTCTACGAAGGCATGGGCTTGGAAGAGATAGGAAATACATTCACATAACAAATTAAGAAGCCAATAATTTACACTTTTTTACATGATCAGGTAGAGAAGAGACTGATATTCTTGTTCAGCTAAACAGCTTCATTTGATCTATCCTTTTCATGTATTTGTATTACCCTGACAACAAGGCTTTTTGAACTGAAGAATTTGTAGAGTAAATGTGCATGTTGCTGAAGATCCTAAGTTTTAACTTTGTGAGATTAAACCAGTTTCATAAATTTAAAAATGTATATTTATTTTTCTTCTGATTGATTGATTTATTACTAAGCTATTATTTCTCTTTAAACATAAGTTACCTTATTTTACCTCCATCAACATTTTTACATTCCCATTAACGTTTTTTTTGAGAATCACACATTTTAAAATTCATTAAATATAATGAATCACAAAAGAAACAGGTATGTAATTAAATTTCCTTTTCTGTTGTATTATGAAATATATTTATAAATGTAAAACTATTAGAGTTCTCAAATGTGAAAGGCCCATATAACCAATATAGCATAGAAATTTTATAATGGGTATTTAGTGCTTATGTGATGATATCTCACAGACAGCAAATTCTTGTCTGAAGATGTAATTTCCCCCTGTAGGCAATGGGAATACCCCTTTTAAAACTGTATTTAGTTAGGAACATTAAGGTTTTTCATTATTTTAATATGAAAGTCAGAAAGATTTAATTAAAGGCAGTCATTTAAGGGAAGAGTGTGTAGAGTTTCAGTTTAAATTCTTTCATTTTTAAAATGTAAAATTGCTATTTTGAAAATTATTTTAGTTCTTCATTGAACAAAACATAAAACATCATATACCTTTTTCTGAATAGTTTGTACATGTTATTGATTTTTAATTTGAAATAACTCAAGCTATAATTGTACATGACATATTTTATAACCAACTAGCTGGCCATTCCTTTAATAGCTACTAGGTATATAACACTAAATCCAAAATTGTGCATTAAAATAGATAGCTAGTGGGAAGCTGCTGTATAGCACAGGGAGATCAGATCCGTGATTTGTGAGGACCTAGAGGCATGGGATGGGGAGGGTCGGAGGGAGGATCAAGAGGGAGGGGATATAAGTATACATATAGCTGACTCACTTCCTTGTACAGCAGAAACTAACACATTGTAAGCAATTTTACTCTAATAAAAAATTATTTAATCGGAAGCCATACAGAGAGTAGTTAATTACTCAGATTCTGAACACTAAGTGACCTAGGTTCAAGCCTGATCCTACCACAAACTAGGCATGGGAACTTGGGAGAATTATTTTAATTCTTGGTATCTCAGCTTCAACTTTAGTTAAATGGGGTTGAATAATTCTATCTCCTAGGTTTCTATGAGGATTCCATAAATTAATGCGTACAACGTTCCTAGAATACTGCTTGGTATATGTTAAATACTATGTTAGTATTAACCATAATTATCAATATTATTATTATTTTATAGTAATATGAAATGATCATATCAAAGGTTTTGAAAAGCATGTCACCAGCTCAATTTGAATATATTGCTACCGGAGACTTGAAGTAAGAAACAAACAAAATAACTAATTTAAAATATAAAATATAGAATAATATATTTCTTACCAATGCACTAAATTTTAGATTGGTAAGTCCATTATCTCCTTTTTCATTTGAAAGGGATTGCAAATGTTAGAATATATATATTATAATCTTTCCTGTTTCATTTATTTTTAATAATCTATTTATTTTAATCCTGTCATGCAGAATAGTAAAACGTAAATTCCCAAACGTGATTTTTCATAAGCTGAAATAATATTTAAACTCTTGAATCTTATTCTTTCCCAAACCAAGTCACTTTTGCCTGATCAGTGAAGCTCATAAACTCAGAACACCAGGGAAACATACATTATATTATTCTATTGCTGCTACAGCACTAACTGACATCTTCATTGTGTAACATGAAACCATAGGGAGAACATATTCTTAACACTTTTCACACTTTATGCAGTGACATGGTTCAGATTATTCTTTTCCTACTCATATGACCTCAGTGACTTCTTCAATAAATCAAAACAAAATATTCCCACTTTTTAAATTTACTTAGAATATGTCTCTAGTTTATAAAACAAAGGAACGTTGGAGTAAGTTCACTATATAAGATATAATGCAACAAATCTTTTCTATTTTCATGGAATAGTATTTCATAGATTTATAATAAAATCAACTTCTTTGAGAGTATATCAAATCAAACAGATTATTCTCATTTGAAAATTATCAAAATGTCTTGATTCACTCTACCCTTAATCTACTGCTTTCTGTTATAACATACGCATTTTTAAATTGCATTCTCTGTTAGAAATAACTTTTTAAATCCAATATTTGAATTTAAAAATAATATGGAGAAATAAAGATTTTGCCCTTAAGATTTATGTTTCTCTCAGGAATAAGTCTTACTGAAATTATCAAAATATAACATTATGAATGTGATAATAAATTATTCAGAACTGTTTTAATTTTGCCAACTAAGTGATTTTATATAAGAAATTCCTTAGAAAAAAGTATTAGCAATAAATGGTTATTGGAGTAGTAATAGCAATTCAACACATTATACAGTTTTTGGAAACAATTCTTTCATGGTTATCATGTAGTAATGCAGGAAGCAAACATTATTAATTAAATGTTTTAAATGATCTTAGATGACACAGTCTTTTAGGATGAAGGTTGCAATGGTATCAATGTAATCGTTATTAATAGGAACTAAATTTCTATAATGCTTACTTCCTCTTACAAATATTGCTAGGTATACAACAACAAAATACTGAATCACCAGAGCTTATTAAAATTCTTAGCTTGTAATGAATCAGAATAGAAGGCCTTGTTTAGTTTACACGTTAATGAATCCTTTGGTTTGCAAAAGTGGGTCCTAAACCTAGTACAAGATGAAAAATGAAATTGCCTTAAACAATATAATGGTATTGTTTCCCCAAAACAGTCTGAGAGGGGTGGGTTTGGAAAATAAAGGAACATAGAAGAATTATCAGAGATCCAAACATATAGCCCATGTAATAAGGTCTAAGAGGCAGGAGGCTAAAAAGACTTTAGGAAACATGGATATAAAGTATTATATATTTATGGATTTCTGTTACTCTAAAGTCAAAATATCTCTGTTACTTTAAAACTTCAGTAAAGTTGTATTACCAATTAAATGTCTTGTTTAAATAGAAATGTCCTTGATGGGACTTCCCTGGTGGTGCAGTGGTTAAGAATCCACCTACCAATGCAGGGGACACAGGTTCGATCCCTGGTCCAGGATGATCCTACACTCTGTGGAGCAACTAAGCCCGTGCACCACAACTACTGAGCCTGTGCTCTAAAGCCTGCAAGCCAGAACTACTGAGTCCACGTGCCACAACTACTGAAGCCCACTTGCCAAGTGCCCATGCTCCACAACAAGAGAAGCCACCAAAATGAGAAACATGCACACCACAATGAAGAGTAACCCCCGCTTACCACAACTAGAGAAAGCCTGCGTGCAAAAACGAAGACCCAACGTAACCAAAAATAAATTAAATAAATATATTTATTAAAATAAATAAATTAATAAATAAATAGAAATATCCTTGAGAAAATCAAAAAAGCTGTGGAGTGACATATTTAAAATGTTCTTCTCTGCTTCTGACTAGAGCAATTTAAAGATTAATTCCTCTTCTAGACACACCTATACATTCACCAATATATAGCAGAGAAACACTAACAACCAAGGGAGACAGAAAACAGAAAACAGTAGAATAAACCTACATAGACTTCAAAATTGTACAGAACTCATGAAGAAAGTAAGCCTCTCTATATAAATATAAAAATTAAGTTAATAGATGATAAATAGATATATTTATTTTTGTTGTTATTGCAAAAGCTCCTTTCTTGAGTAGTTTTACACTAAAATTAATATTTCTTTGAGGTTAGTTAAATATTGACCAGTCCAATGAAAAAATATATGGCATAAAATTAGCTCTGAAAAAAAAATGTTGCAGCAGGTTATGTATGTAAAATAAAAAGAAAAAAAGGGCAACATGGTATACTTTATACACTGTTTGGTTAGGACATAGGGACTATAAAATAAAACAGAATATAATTGCATTTAAAATTCATTGAGGTTGGCTCTATAAAGTTAGCAGGGTTGACCTAGTCTTCAATTTGGCAACATCTTTTGTCAAGTAGGCTATAATTCCATTGTTTTTCTTCATTTATATCCTCTACATTCCACTATTTCACCAAGTATTGAATCAGAAGTGTGGTTAGCAACATCTGGATTAAGTTGGTCTCAACAGAAAATTATCATAACATGGCTGGTTCCTGAAGTAGAGGGAACATACAAATGGTACCACTTCCTGATTACTACCATAATGAAGCTTATTCTAGTTGCAGTGTATTAAATCTACACAACCCTGATTTATATAGTATTTATGTAGGAAATAGAGCAGTACTATAGTGTTATTGGTTTTTTAGTTGATTGCTGTGTGATTATTCTATTTTCTGTTGTTGTTGACCAGTATTGTAAACTCTTCCCTTTGTTCTTGTTTTTTGAAGTTGTGAATTGCACATAATCAAAAATGAATACATTAATATTTTTAGAAATGGAAGTAACACAGGCATTCCAAAAAAATTTTATGGTGAATGTAAAAGTAATTGAATAAAAGGTAGAAGGCTGAGAAATTATATTTGGGTATCCTGTGGTACAGTTAAATGATAATTACTTTCTTGTTACAAGATGTTTTTAGCTATTGAACTATGGCCCATATTTTCTTATATAAGCAATATCTCGTACTATCCCCAGGTTCTCTTTGAGTACAGGAAACATTAGTGTAAAATCTTTATATTATAACTAATAAGGGAAACTTTCAAATATGGGGTGTAGCTGTGAAGAGAAGGCAGAGTTAAAGTAATGATATAGCTTACAAACCTCTTCCAGTTACAAGAATGGGTTCAATTCCTTATAGTTACAGTGATGAGTGCAACAAGTTGATCCAACTATTTAAGAGATACATGGTATTCTCTGGGCACAAGCTTAGAGAAGAAATATGACAAAGTGTGAACAGCCCTGGAGAAAAAGTTCTCTCCTCATATCTCAATGGGACCAAAGTGCTGCTCAGATATATGGTGATTTAGCGCCTTTAGAAATGTCTGGTAAGCATTATTTGCTTGAACATCAGCATTATCTTGAAAGGTAATAATGAAAACAACATTTTCCCAAGTCATTCTGGTGTGAACAGATAAGAATGAGGAAAAAGTAATAGCCCTGGTGAATGCAACTGAAGAAATAACTCTTGAACACATAAAAAACACTGCTTTGGGGACAAAAAAATAATGGAGAATTTAAAGAAGACCTTCAGTCTTGTAATTATACAGTAGAAACTATTCAAACAACAGACATTGGGTTCTATTCTTTAAATAATATTGTTACAGTAGTAACAATGAGAAAGATGTGTATATCAGTAAAAAAGAATGAGAAGAATAAAAGAAAAAAAATATTTAGATCCAGCTATATGTTTTCTCTTATTTTGCAATCTTTATGTCATAAAACCTAATGTTATTCAAACTTCAGAGGAATTTGTCATTCCTTAGCTTATCACTGAATGTTTAAAAGTAAAGAATAAATTGAGAACGGGGTAGAACTGACACCCACATTTTATTAACCTCTGTCTTGTTATTAAGATCAGTTTGGAAAATCAGCTCAATCTCATTACTTCTCCTCAGTTCTAAATATTAACATTTATACAGGTGAGAAAAAGAGAAAAAGCAGAATGCAGGAACACATCATATATATAAAGGTCCCTGGAAGGCATGTTAAAAATCATAAACAGGGCTTCCCTGGTGGCGCAGTGGTTGAGAGTCCGCCTGCTGATGCAGGGGACACGAGTTCGTGCCCCAGTCTGGGAAGATCCCACATGCCGTGGAGTGGCTGGGCCCATGAGCCATGGCCGCTGAGCCTGTGCGTCCGGAGCCTGTGCTCCGCAACGGGAGAGGCCACAATAGTGAGAGGCCCGCATACCGCAAAAAAAAAAAAAAAAAAAAAAAAAAATCATAAACAATTACCTTCTAGGGATACCCATAAGTTAAATTTTCCATATATTTTAAGCTATTATTGTCAATAAACTGATTTTAACAGATAGATGAAGCACATAACTTTGAGTCCATTCCATTTAACTATGACTTATCTCACTAAAAGACAAGGCTGGGGTTACTCCATTCTTCTTATTCATTTGGATGCTTACTCATCTCCCTACCTTCTTCTCACTGCCTCCTCTTCATTGTGGTCCAAATTGAAGTTAATTTATTTAATATGCCCTTACCCCTTAGGCAAAGTGATTGGTCTAAGGGTGGGCAGTCATAATACTTACTATCTCTGGCCTGTGTGATTTCTGGCCAATTGGCTAGATCAAGTAGAATTCTTCCTGAGATTCTTAGATCAGGAGATTGAAGAAGAGGATCTTTTCTGTAGGGTATAGAAGCTGAGAGTCAACTTACCAGAGGTCATATTCTTAGCAAGAAGGAGAAAATTCTACCTCTAATAGGATGGAAAAAAGTATTAATGCACAGGAAAAGCAGAGAAGAGAGAACTGATGTGACTTTTGTCCCTAGTTCCTGTTCCATCTGAGACCAGCATCAATTCTGTCATTCTCAAAACTTAGCCACACAAACAATTATATCCTCTATTTTTGCTTAGGTTAGTCCAAGTTGGATTTCTATTGCTTTGAATAGTCATAGTGCAAAGATCAATGAATGGTTTATGACTTCTTAATGCTGCTTAACCAATAAAGGAATAAATGATTAACAGGAAATACAAATTATGGTACCAAATTTATAGATCCCTGCAGGAAAATAAAGCACATGTGAAAGATAAATGGATAAACATGAAGAAAATGATGAATGTGTAATATAGCAAATATTTAAAATCTTTGTTTTAATTCTGCAATTTTCTATATATTTATTTATTAAACCATGCCTATGGTTGATTAATACCCTTACAATTTAATTCAGCTCACTTCTATTTTTCCTGTATTTTAATTGTTGTAATCAATGTTTTTGTCTTTAGCCAATGAAATATCTTATTGAACATATTAAAAGTTACTTTATATTTTATACTTACAGGAGTTGAAAGGAAAGAGATTTTGTAAAGCAAAATACAATCAATGTAAACATTGGAAGTAAAATAAAAATAATAAATAAGCATGATTAAAAAAATAATGCTATGAAACTAAAAGCTCAAATGAAGGGCACTATTTCTCATTGATTTTCTGCTATTTATGATGACATTCCAAATGTCTAACTGGTGAGCTTTGCTGATTTTTTTGTAAAACTTTTTCTTACTTTCTCTGAAACCTGGGTATATTGAAACTTCACTAATTTATCTGTTTCAGTCAGATTTATAGATTCTAACAAACCAATAATATCTCTTTTTGTCAGATATTATCTATTTATACTTAGCTCCACCCCAGGCTTTCTAAGCTCTTCCTTGATCCACCATAAAAACTGTAGTGAAAATAGTAGATAAGAAATTAAGCTCAGGAAATTTAAGAAAGATGGATAGAGTTTGCAAGAGCTGGTGGCTCATACTACATCAGTATCAATTCCTGTGACATTGTCTATAATTCCTAATTCAGACTTATGGTCTTATGAATAGTGTATAGTGGCCAGTTGACTGAGGAAGTAAAAGCATGTTCAGATTTATAGATAGTCTACATGCTATACTGATTCCAACTGTGACTGAATAGGTGAAGAGATAAATCCCAATACAGAAGTGGTCCTGAAGGACAGTAGGAGAGATAAATCTTTTGATTTATCTTTTGAGTGGGTAGAAATTCAACCAGTATATTTGCTTTTCTCCTTAATCCAGATAAGAAATTGTAATAAGTAAAGAATGACATAGATTTATGTGCAGCTGTTTACAGTCTGGATGAATGATAAAGAACCTGAAAAGAACAAGATTTGAAGATTGGTAGCAAGGAACTCTGAGGAAGAAATATCAGGATGAGGCTTTAAGAACAACTAGAGGTTGTGAAGATATTTGTGTTCCATGTGTATACTCCCCAAAGGTCATTATCTGCAGAGGATGCTTTCAGTAATCAAGTGGACAAGATGACATATACTGTGGATAAAATTCAGTTTTTTTCTTTAGCCATCCTGTGCTTACACAACAGACTCAATAAAAAAAATCATAATGTTGGTAATGTAAGTACAGAACTTCCCTTTACCAGGCTATATCTAACCTATTAATAGCAGATAAAAACATTGTTTTCCATGTGGAACTACTTCCTGGTGGTAGATTGATTACACTGTATATCATAGAGAAAATCATTTGTTCTCAAAGGAACAGAAATATGTTGGGAATATAGAATTGCATTTTTGTCCCATAACACTTCTAAGACTACCATCTATAAACTTATCAACTGATACTCTGTACACAATTGCTTTTGACAAAGGAACAGATTTCATAGCATAAGAAGTAGAACAATGGGTTCATGCCCAGAGAATTCATTGGTCTTACCACAGGCCTCATTAGCTATAAATAACCGGCCTGGTGGAATAAGTATGTGCCTTTGGCAGAATCAACAAATGTATGCCAGTTGAGAATGAACATCCAGGAAGGATGGGGTTCTATCCTACAGAATGCAGTATATTTCATGCATCAGCAACCAAGATATGGTGCAGGATATATTGGTCTGAGAATACAGTAGGAAAAATGAGAGTGGTTTCTCTCACGATTACCCTTATTTTCTCACCTCATTTTCCCCTCTATTTAATTCCCACAGGTTTGAGATCTACTGATATGAAGATTTTGGTTCCCAAGAAGAATATTTTTAGACAGGAACAATACTGTTCCAATAAATTGGGAGTTGAATCTGACACTCAACTTTTAGCTTTTTTGTTTTTGTTTGTTGTTGTTTTATGATCTTGAGCCAGCAGACAAGAGTGTTACTCTATTGGCAGAGTGATTAAGATTTCAAGGGAAAATAGAATTGCTGTTCCTCAGAAGGGGGTCTGAGAGTATTACTTCTGGAATCTCTACAGGGTGCCTCTTATTACTTTAATGTCCAATAGTAAAAGTTAATACAAAGTTATAGCAAACAAGTAAAGGAAGAATCATTAAGGATTCAGTCTCTTCAGGAGGGAAGATTTTTGTCATTCTGCAGGTAAAGAATTAGGCCTACTGAGTTATTATCTAAGAGCAAGGGAAACATGTAGTGGCAGATCAGCTATGGATTCATGACCGGTTACAGGAATGAGAACTGTACCAGCCATGTGTAGCATATTTTCCTTTGGGTATTATATCCGTTTCTATATCTACCTCAGTATTTTTACCTAAACTATATTTTTCTTTTTGTCTTTCCCTAATTATTTTATATAAAGGTCTTTGTTAGTGGTTATTTTACATTTTTTCCATAGGTACAAAGGATTCAGATGAGACTGTGAATGAATGTGAGAAGAAATTAACAAAGCTTACAGATGCATATTGTGACTGTCTCCCCGGCATGGATACTGACAGCAGGGACTTGTAAAATTTTAGGAAGAGTGGAAGAATAATTTTGTTTGTACAAAATGAAAATTATCTCTTGTTAAGAAAAATCATAGTTTTTTTTGTTGTTGTTAAAATAATTATGGGAGGGAGGGAGACGTAAGAGGGAAGGGATATGGGAACAGATATATATGTATAACTGATTCACTTTGTTATAAAGCAGAAAATAATGTACCATGTGAAGTAACTATACTCCAATAAAGTTGTAAAAAAATAATAATAATTATGGATGTTGTGCTAGATAATTACCTATTTGCACTCACCTTCAATCAACACTTTTATATTCCAGATTTGCTAGTGATGGGACTCTACAAACCACTTTTCTATTTTGTCAGCTAGATCTCTCTTAGACTCTGACAATATGGGATTTTAGTGTAAGAAAGGAAGGATGAATGAAAAAGAATGAACTTATTATTATTTTCTATTCCTGTCAGTCACTCCTATAATTTGTTCTCATCTTGGCAATGATAGTTGAATCAAGTAAGAACAGTTAATTTCAGTTTTCAGGTTGCACACGTCAGAACCAGCCTTACTGCACCTCTCCAGGATAGTTGGCTGCCTCCGCATCCACTGAGGTCTGAGTTTCATCTCCCTGAGGCCTCTTTTCAGTTTTAAGATACCATAGACTTCCCTTTGTTTCCTCAGGCATAAAGGTTATTATTATGCAATTATTAACTCCATGAAACGTCCTTCACATCATAGAAGCCTTTTCAATTCTCTAATGCCCAGTTAATGGTTTTTATATGAAATTTCCCTGTTGAAATAATTGGTTAGATTTCTGTTTCTTGTCTGACTCTAACTAATATAGATACTGAGTATTGAAGGTATAATGAATGAGACAAAGTTCCTATTCACAGGTTCACAATAACAAAGGGAGAGGACAAACAGAGAATTACAATACAGTGGGTTTGCAAATCCCCAGAGATAGTACAAAACCATCATGAAACACAGGCACTTCTCCAATGTTACACTGTTTTCTCTGCCTAGAATATTTCACTCATTCTTTTATTCATTCATTTATTCTGTTGATATATATTCAGCTCTCTCTCTCTCTTTCATATACATATGGTATATATATATATATATATATATATATATATATATATATATATATATATATATATCTTCAGGAGTTCTGGAAATAAAGAAATAAGAATTATGTATCTGCTGTCATGCACTCTACCATCTGTAGCCAATGACACATATTAAACAACCAGAGCAATCTATAATTGCAAACTGTGATAAATGCTCTGAAGTAAAACTACAGGGAGATAAGGAAAACTTAGGAAAGCTTTATCTACTCTGGTGAGTCAGGTAAGTTTTCTCTGATACAGGGACACTTGAGCTGAAATTATAAGATTTAGGAAGTTAATTATAGATAAACATTTATTTATTTATTTATTTTTATTGAAGTATAGTTTACTTATAGTATTATAATATTTTCAAGTGTACAGCAAAGAATTATAGAGGAAAATGCATCTCAAGCTTGGGGAATAACTTGTGCAAGGAGCCTGATTTGAAAGGGTGCACCTCTAATTTTGTGAAGTGAAAGCAAGCTGTCAGCACTCTCTCTACACTTGTCTCTCTTCCTCCTTTCACTTAATTATCACCTACTAATAATTCTTGGAGCAATTTTCGTCCAAATTATCTTAGAAAATATTGCATGACAACTTACCAAGCTGCCTCCCTTATGCTCTCCAAGGCCAGGTTTAAATAACTGTTATGTGCTCATCCAACACTAGACTTCCTCACCATGACTTTTCAATATGCTATTTGTATAATTATCTCCCTCACTACACATTCAAACACAGTGCCTTATATACAGGTACATTCCCAAACACCAATCATTCCAGTACAATTTCATGACTATTGCTACATCTAAACTTATATACTCTATCATTTTCAAAATATTTCCTTTAATTTTGATTTCTTTAACTTAAATGTTTACTGTAAAATAAAACTTTATGTCACAATTGTTACTTGTACATAGATACTAATATAAGTGACAAGGGGGTAATCATAAAAATAAACATAGTAAGTACAATGTAATGTTACATACATAATTTGTAATAAAAACACAATAATAAATTGATGTCAAGCACCAATTACACACAGGAAAAGAGTTCCTTAGTGAAAAGAATAAAAGACTTTATGACGTAAAAAATAAGTAGATTATAATTTAAATGTTACCTTAAGATTCAGTTGTAGTAATCTCTCATATGAGGCTAACTACTAACCAGAGAGTGAGAGTTACCATGTTTTCCGACTGAGTTCTAATTCTCAATTTAAAAACAGCAACACACCTATAGCACAATTATAAGTTGTATTTTCTATGGATTTCAGTGGCTATCTGAATGATGAGAAAATGGGTGAAATCTCAGTCTCTAATATTTTCATCTGACTCAATATCTATCTTTACTCCAGAAAAAGGGATTTTTAAAAACCTTAAAATTCACACATCTTCCTTTTCTCCCCACTATATTCATTGTTTTTCCATATCACATATTAAGGAAAGGAAGCTTATAGCACCCAGGGCTAAGGCAAAGATCCTTCAGTCTTAGAGCTTGCTGTGTGTAGCTTTGTGTGTGTTCTTGTGTCTATGCTCATGTTGAAGGCCTGTCAACATGCATGCATCTCTTTAGCAAAATGTGTTATCTTGGAACTATGTGTTTTTTTTTTTTTTTTTTTTTCAGGATCATGGTAATGTTATTGAGTGTCAACAGAAAACTAATACAGATTTTGGTATCTGGAAGTGGCAGGCTGCTGTAACAAATAAAATATGGAATCAGCATTTTTTGTCTTTTTTAATTTTTAGGGTTTTTTTTTGCTTTTTAATATTTATTTATTTATTTTTAAAAGCTATGATCATCAATGTTTGTATTAGATAACTTCCTCCAAGATCCTTGTAGATACAAACTGTGAGCATTTTCAGTAATTCGTGGAAGACAGAGAGAAGTGCTCCAAAATCACCCCACCTGTGAACAATGATTTTTTTTAAAAAAGTTTTATTGGAGTATGGTTGATTTACAACATTCTGTTAGTTTCAGGTGTACAGCAAAGTGAATCAGTTATGCATATATATATACATCCACTCTTTCTTAGATTATTTTCCCATATAGGCCATTACAGAGTACTGAGTTCCCTGTGCTATACAGTAGGTCCTTATAGTTATCTATTTCATGTATAGTAGTGGGTATGTCAATCCCAATCTCCTAATTTATCCCTTTCCCACTTACTCCCTGGTAACCATGAGTTTGTTTTCTACATCTGTAAATATTTCTGTTTTGTAGGTAACATCATTTGTACCCTATATTTTAGATTCCACATATAAGTGATATCATAGGATATTTATGTTTCTCTGTCTGACTTACTTCACTTAGTATAATAATCTCCAGGTCCATCCATGATTCTGCAAATGACATTATTTCATTCTTTTTAATGGCTAGGTAATATTTCATTGTATATAGGTACCACATTTTCTTTATCCATTCATCTTTTCATGGACATTTAGGTTACTTCCATGTCTTGGCTATTGTAAACAGAGCTGCAATGAACATTTATTTTTCTTTCTTTTCTTCTTCTTTTATTAGTTTCTGCTTTATAACAAAGTGAATCAGTCACACATATACTTCTTCCAACATCCCTTCCCTCATGCATCTCCCTCCCTACCACCCTCCCAATCCCACCCCTCCAGGTGGTCACAAAGCACCGAGCTGATCTCCCTGTGCTCTGCGGCTGCTTCCCACTATCTATCTACCTTACGTTTGGTAGTGTATATATGTCCATGCCTCTCCTTCGCTTTGTCACATCTTACCCTTACCCTTCTGCATATCCTCAAGTCCATTCTCAAGTAGGTCTGTGTCTTTATTCCCGTTTTACCCCTAGGTTCTTCATGACATTTTTTTTTAATTCCATATATATGTGTTAGCATACAGTATTTGTCTTTCTCTTTCTGACTTACTTCACTCTGTATGACAGACTCTAGGTCTATCCACCTCATTACAAATAGCTCAGTTTCGTTTCTTTTTATGGCTGAGTAATATTCCATTGTATATATGTGCCACACCTTCTTTATCCATTCATCTGATGATGGACACTTAGGTTGTTTCCAGCTCCGGGCTATTGTGAATAGAGCTGCAATGAACATTTTGGTACATGTCTCTTTTTGAATTATGGTTTTCTCAGGGTATATGCATAGTAGTGGGATTACTGGGTCATATGGTAGTTCTATTTTTAGATTTTTAAGGAACCTCCATACTGTTCTCCATAGTAGCTGTACCAATTCACATTCCCACCAGCAGTGCAAGAGTGTTCCCTTTTCTCCACACTCTCTCCAGCATTTATTGTTTCTAGATTTCTTGATGATGGCAATTCTGACTGGTGTGAGATGATATCTCATTGTAATTTTGATTTGCATTTCTCTAATGATTAATGATGTTGAGCATTCTTTCATGTGTTTGTTGGCAGTCTGTATATCTTCTTTGGAGAAATGCCTATTTACGTCGTCTGCCCATTTTTGGATTGGGTTGTTTGTTTTTTTGCTATTGAGCTGCATGAGCTGCTTATAAATTTTGGAGATTAATCCTTTGTCAGTTACTTCATTTGCAAATATTTTCTCCCATTCTAAGGGTTGTCTTTTGGTCTTGTTTATGGTTTCCTTTGCTGTGCAAAAGCTTTGAAGTTTCATTAGGTCCCATTTGTTTATCTTTGTTTTTATTTCCATTTCTCTAGGAGGTGGGTCCAAAAGGATCTTGCTGTGATTTATGTCATAGAGTGTTCTTCCTATGTTTTCCTCCAAGAGTTTGATAGTTTCTGGCCTTACATTTAGGTATTTAATCCATTCTGAGCTTATTTTTGTGTATGGTGTTAGGGAATGATCTAATCTCATACATTTACATGTCACTGTCCAGCTTTCCCAGCACCACTTTTTGAAGAGGCTGTCCTTTCTCCACTGTATATTCCTGCCTCCTTTATCAAAGATAAGTTGACCATATGTGCGTGGGTTTATCTCTGGGTTTTCTATCCTGTTCCATTGATCTATCTTTCTGTTTTTGTGCCAGTACCATACTGTCTTGATTACTGTAGCTTTGTACTATAGTCTGAAGTCAGGGAGCCTGATTCCTCCAGCTGCGTTTTTCGTTCTCAAGATTGCTTTGGCTATTCGGGGTCTTTTGTTTTTCCAAATAAATTTTGAATTTTTTTGTTCTAGTTCTGTGAAAAATGCCAGTGGTAGTTTGATAGGGATTGCATTGAATCTGTCAATTGCTTTGGGTAGTAGAGTCATTTTCACAATATTGATTCTTCCAATCCAGGAGCATGGTATATCTCTCCATCTATTTGTATCATCTTTAATTTCTTTCATCAGTGTCTTATAATGTCCTGCATACAGATCTTTTTTCTCCTTAAGTAGGTTTATTCCTAGATATTTTATTCTTTTTGTTGCAATGGTAAATGGGAGTGTTTTCTTGATTTCATTTTCAGATTTTTCATCATTAGTGTACAGGAATGCCAGAGATTTCTGTGCATTAATTTTGTATCCTGCTACTTTACCAAATTCATTGATTAGCTCTAGTAGTTTTCTGGTAGCATCTTTGGGATTCTCTATGTGTAGTATCATGTCATCTGCAAACAGTGACAGCTTTATTTCTTCTTTTCCAATTTGGATTCCTTTTATTTCCTTTTCTTCTCTGATTGCTGTGGCTAAAACTTCCAAAACTAGTTTGAACAAGAGTGGTGAGAGTGGGCAGCCTTGTCTTGTTCCTGATGTTACTGGAAGTCGTTTCAGTTTTTCACCATTGAGGACAATGTTGGCTGTGGGTTTGTCATCTATGGCCTTTATTATGTTGAGGAAAGTTCCCTCTATGCCTACTTTCTGCAGGGATTTTATCATAAATGGGTGTTGAATTTTGTCGAAAGCTTTCTCTGCATCTATTGAGATGGTCATATGGTTTTTCTCCTTCAACTTGTTAATATGGTGTATCACATTGATTGATTTGCATATATTGAAGAATCCTTGCATTCCTGGAATAAACCCCACTTGATCATGGTGTATGATCCTTTTAATGTGCTGTTGGATTCTGTTTGCTAGTATTTTGTTGAGGATTTTTGCATCTATGTTCATCAGTGATATTGGCCTGTAGTTTTCTTTCTTTGTGACATCCTTGCCTGGTTTTGGTATCAAGGTGATGGTGGCCTCGTAGAATGAGTTTGGGAGTGTTCCTTCCTCTGAAATTGTTTGCAAGAGTTTGAGAAGGATGGGTGTTAGCTCTTCTCTAAATGTTTGATAGAATTCGCCTGTGAAGACATCTGGTCCTGGGCTTTGGTTTGTTGGAAGATTTTTAATCACAGTATCAATTTCAGTGCTTGTGATTGTTCTATTCGGATTTTGTATTTCTTCCTGATTCGGTCTTGGAAGGTTGTGCATTTCTAAGAATATGTCCATTTCTTCCAGGTTGTCCATTTTATTGGCATAGAGTTGCTTATAGTAATCTCTCATGATCTTTTGTATTTCTGCAGTGTCACTTGTTACTTCTCCTTTTTCATTTCTAATTCTATTCATTTGAGTCTTCTCCCTTTTTTTCTTGATGAGTCTGGCTAATGGTTTGTCAGTTTTGTTTATCTTCTCAAAGAACCAGCTTTTAGTTTTATTGATCTTTGCTATCGTTTCCTTCATTTATTTTTCATTTATTTCTGATCTGATGTTTATGATTTCTTTCCTTCTGATAACTTTGGGTTTTATTTTTTTCTTCTTTCTCTAATTGCTTTAGGTGCTGGGTCAGGTTGTTTACTTGAGATGTTTCCTGTTTCTTAAGGTGGGATTGTATTGCTATAAACTTCCCCCTTAGAACTGCTTTTGCTGCATCAAATAGGTTTTGGCTCATCGTGTCTCCACTGTTATTTGTTTCTAGGTATTTTTTAATTTCCTCTTTGATTTCTTCAGTGATCCCTTCGTTATTGAGTAGTGTATTGTTTAGCCTCCATGTGTTTGTATTTTTTAGAGATCTTTTAATGTAATTGATGTCTAGTCTCATAGCATTGTGGTCGGAAAAGATACTTGATACAATTTCAATTTTTTAAAATTTACCAAGGCTTGCTTTGTGACCCAAGATATGATCTATCCTGGAGAATGTTCCATGAGCACTTGAGAAAAATGTGTATTCTGTTGTTTTTGGATGGAATGTCCTATAAATATCAATTAAGTCCATCTTGTTTAATGTATCATTTAAAGCTTGTGTTTCCTTATTTATTTTCATTTTGGATGATCTGTCCATTGGTGAAAGTGGGGTGTTAAAGTCCCCTACTATGAGTGTGTTACTGTTGATTTCCCCTTTTATGGCTGTTAGTATTTGCCTTATGTATTGAGGTGCTCCTATGTTGGGCACCTAAATATTTACAATTGTTATATCTTCTTCTTGGATCGATCCCTTTATCATTATGTAGTGTCCTTCATTGTCTCTTCTAATAGTCTTTATTTTAAAGTCTATTTTGTCTGATATAAGAATTGCTACTCCAGCTTTCTTTTGATTTCCATTTGCATGGAATATCTTTTTCCATCCCCTTACTTTCAATCTGTATGTGTCTCTAGGTCTGAAGTGGGTCTCTTGTAGACAGCATATATATGGGTCTTGTTTTTGTATCCATTCAGCCACTCTGTGTCTTTTGGTGGGAGCATTTAGTCCATTTACATTTAAGGTAATTATTGATATGTATGTTCCTATTCCCATTTCCTTAATTGCTTTGGGTTCGTTATTGTAGGTATATTCTTTCTGTTGTGTTTCTTGCCTAGAGAAGTTCCTTTAGCATTTGTTGTAAAGCTGGTTTGGTGGTGCTGAACTCGCTCAGCTTTTGCTTGTCTGTAAAGGTTTTAATTTCTCCATCAAATCTGAATGAGATCCTTGCTGGGTAGAGTAATCTTGGTTGCAAGTTTCTATCCTTCATCACTTTAATTATGTCCTGCCACTCCCTTCTGGCTTATAGAGTTTCTGCTGAGAGATCAGCTGTTATCCTGATGGGGATTCCCTTGTGTGTTATTTGTTTTTTTTCCCTTGCTGCTTTTAATATGATTTCTTTGTGTTTAATTTTTGACAGTTTGATTAATATGTGTCTTGGCGTATTTCTCCTTGGATTTATTCTGTATGGGACTCTCTGTGCCTCCTGGACTTGAATAACTATTTCCTTTCCCATATTAAGGAAGTTTTCAACTATAATCTCTTCAAATATTTTCTCAGTCCCTTTCTTTTTCTCTTCTTCTTCTGGAACCGCTATAGTTCAAATGTTGGTGCATTTAATGTTGTCCCAGATGTCTCTGAGACTGTCTTCTGTTCTTTTCATTCTTTTTTCTTTATTTTGCTCTGCATCTGTTATTTCCACTATTTTATCTTCCATCTCACTTATCTGTTCTTCTGCCTCAGTTATTCTGCTATTGATCCCATCTAGAGTATTTTTCATTTCATTTATTGTGTTTTTAATTGATGCTTGATTCATCTTTAATTCTTCTACGTCCTTGTTAACTGTTTCTTGCATTTTGTCTACTCTAGTTCCAAGATTTTGGATCTTGGAAATAGATTCTTGGATCAGATTTACTATCATTATTCTGAATTCTTTTTCAGGTAGACTGCCTATTACCTCTTCATTTGTTAGGTCTGGTAGGTTTTTATCTTGCTCCTTCATCTGCTGTGTGTTTTTCTGTCTTCTCATTTTGGTTATGTTACTGTGTTTGGGGTCTCCTTTTTGCAGGCTGCAGATTCGTAGTTCCCGTTGTTTTTGGTGTCTGTCCCCAGTGGCTAAGGTTGTTTCAGTAGGTTGTGTATGCTTCCTGGTGGGGGGGACTAGTGCCTGTGTTCTGGTGGTTGAGGCTTGATCTTGTCTTTCTGGTGGACATGTCCACGTCTGGTGGTGTGTTTTGGGGTGCCTGTGGCCTTATTATGTTTTTAGCAGCCTCTTTGCTAATGGGTGTGTTTGTGTTCCTGCCTTGCTAGTTGCTTGGCATACGGTGACCAGCACTGTAACTTTCTGGTCGTTGTGTGATTCTTGGTGCTGGTGTTGAGATGGAGATCTCTGGGAGATTTTCACCACTTGATATTACGTGGAGCTAGGAGGTCTCTTGTGGACCCATTTCCTGAAGTTGGCTCTCACACTTCAGAGGCACAGCACTGACTCCTGGCTGCAGCACCAAGAGCCTTTCATCTACCCGGCTCAGAATAAAAGGGAGAAATAGTAGAAAGAAAGAATTAGTAGAAGAAAGAAAGAGAGAGAGAAAGAAAGGAAGAAGGAAAGAAAGGAAGGGAGGAAGGAAGAAAGAAAGAAAGAAAGGAGGGAGAGAGGTTGGAAGGACAGAAAGAAAGAAAGAAAGGAGGGTGGGAGGGAGGAAGGAAAGAAAAAGAAAGAGTGAATGGAAGAACGGAGGGAAGGAAGGAGGAAGGAAAGAAAGAAAGAAAGAAAGAAAGAAAGAAAGAAAGAAAGAAAGAAAGAAAGAAAGAAAGAAAGACAGGAGGGAGTGAGGGAGGAAGGAAAGAAAAAGAAAGAGTGAAAGGAAGAAGGGAGGGAGGGAGTGAGGAAGGAAAGAAAGAGAGAAAGAAGGAAAGGAGAGGTGGAGGGAGGGAGGGAGGAAGGGAAGGTAGGAAAAAAAGAAAGAGAATGCAAAGTAAAATAGAATAAAGTATAAAATATAGTAGTGTTATTAAAATTAAAAAGTAATTATTGAAAAAAAAACGGACAGATAGAACCCTGGGACATATGGTGGAAGCAAAGCTATGCAGAGAAAAATCTCACACAGAAGCATCCACATACACATTCACAAAGAGAGCAGGGGGGAAAATCGAAAATCTTGCTCTCAAAGTCCACCTCCTCAATTTGGGATAATTCGTTGTAAAAAGAGGAAAAGGGGGAAAAGTCTTAAATCTTGTCCTCAAAGTCCACTTCCTCAATTTGGGATGATTTGCTGTCCATTTATGCACTCCACAGACGCAGGGCACATCAAGTGGACTATGGAGCTTTAATCCACTGCCTCCGAGGCTGCACAGATTTATTTCCCTGTCTCTTCTCTGCTCTCACAGCTCCTGGGTCTCAACCTTGGACCTGGCCCTGCCTCTGCACGTAGGTCACCGGAGGGCGTCCGTTCTTCGCTCAGACAGGACGGGTTTAAAGGAGCCGCTGATTCAGGGGCTCTGGCTCACTCAGTCAGAGGGGAGGGAGGGGCGCACAGTGTGGGGCGGGCCTGCGGCGGCAGAGGCCTGCATGACGTTGCACCAGCCTGAGGCGCTCCATGCACTTTCCCTGGAAAGCCGTTCCTGGGTCCCGGGACCCCGGCAGTGGCGGGGTGCACAGACTCCCCGGAAGGCAGGGTGGACAGTGACCTGAGTTTGCACACAGGCCTTGTGGTGGCAGCAGCCGCAGCCCCAGCATCCCAAGCCCCTTTCTGGGGTCTGTGCCTTTATCTGCGGCTCGTGCCTGTCTCTGGTGCTTCTTTAAGCAGCTCTCTTAATGCCCTCTCCTCGTGTACCAGGAAACAAAAGGGAAGAAAAAGTCTCTTGCCTCTTCGGCAGCTCCAGACTTTTTCCCCAGACTCCCTCCGGGATAGCTGTTGTGCACTAACCCCTTCAGGCTCTCTTCCTGCCACCAGCCCCAGTCCTCTCCCTGCGCTCTGACTGAAACCGGATACCCGAGCCTCAGCACCCAGCCCCGCCCACCCCGGAGGCCGAGCAGACAAGCCTCTCGGGCTGGTGTGTGCCTGTGGTCACTGATCCTCTGTGCCGGAATCTCTCCGCTTTGCCCTCCACACCCCTGTTGCTGTGCTCTCCTCCACTACTCCGAAGCTTTCCTCCTCCTCCACCTGCAGTCTCTGCCCGTGAAGGGGCTTCTAGTGTGTGGAAACCTTTCCTTCTTCACAGCTCCCTCCCACTGGTGCAGGTCCCGTCCCTATCCTTTTGTCTCTGTTTATTCTTTTTTCTTTTGTCCTACCCAGGTATGTGGGGAGTTTCTTGCCTTTTGGGGGTTCTGAGGTCTTCTGTCAGCGTTCAGTAGGTGTTCTGTAGGAGTTGTTCCACGTGTAGATGAATTTCTGATGTATCTGTGGGGAGGAAGGTGATCTCTGCGTCTTACTCTTCCACCATCTTCCTCCGGGGCTGCAATAAACATTTCTAACCATGGTTTTCTCAGGATATATGCCCAATTGTGGGATTGGTGCATCATATGGTAGCACTATTTTTCATTTATTAAGGGACTTTCACATTCTTCTCAATAGTGGCTGTACCAATTTACATTTCCACCAACAGTGTAGGAGGGTTCCATTTGCTCCACATCTTCTCCAGCATTTACTCTTTGCATATTTTTGATGTTGGTCATCTGACTGGTGTGACGTGCTATCTCATTGTAGTTTTGATTTGTATTTCTCTAATAATTAGTGATGTTGAGCATCTTTCTATGAGCCTTTTTGTCATCTGTATACCTTTGGAGAAATGTCTATTTAGTTCTTCTATTTTTGATTCGGTTGTTTGTTTGTTTTTGATGTTGAGCTACATGTGATATTTGTAAATTTTGGAGATTAATCCTTGTCAGTTACACCATATGCAAATATTTTCTCCAGTTCTGTGGGTTGTTTTTTTTGTTTTGTTTATGGTTTCCTTTTCCGTGCAAAAGCTTTTGAGTTTAATTACGTCCTATTTGTTTATTTTTGTTTTTCTTTCCCTTACTCTAGGAGATGGATCAGAAAGATAGTGTTGTAAATTATGTCAAAGAGTGTTCTGTGTAAGTTTTCCTTTAGAGTTTTATAGCATCCAAACTTACATTTAGTTCTCTAATCCATTTTGAGTTTATTTTTGCATATGGTATTAAATAATGTGCTAATTTCATTTTTATATGTAACTGTCCAGTTTTCCCAGCACCACTAGATGAAGAAACTCTTTTCTTCATTGTATAGTCCTGCCTTTGTCATAGATTAATTGATCATAGGTGCATGGGTTTATTTCTGGGCTTTCTATCCAGTTCTATTGATCTATATTTCTGTTTTTGTACAAGTACCACACTGTTTTGATGACTGTAGCTTTGTAGTAGAATCCAAAGTCAGGGAGCCTGATTCCTGCAGTTCTGTTTATCTTTGTCAAGATTGCTTTGGCTATTTGGGGTCTTTTGTGTCTTCATACAAAGTTAATTTTTTTGGTTCTATTTCTGTGAAAATGCATTGATCATTCGACAGAGATTACATTGAAGCTGTAGATTGCCTTGGGTAGTACAGTCATTTTGACAATATTGATTCTTCCTATCCATGACCATGGTATCTTTCCAACTATATGTTTCATTTTCCATTTCTTTCATCATTATTTTATACTTTTCTGTGTACAGGTATTTTGACTCCTTATGTAGGTTTATTCGTATGTATTTTATTATTTTTGATGCAATGGTACTGAGTTTTTCTTTAATTTCTCTTTTTGTTTTTAGTGTATAGGAATGCAAGAGATTTCTGCATATTAATTTTATATCCTCAACTTTACCAAATTCATTGATGAGCTCTAGTAGTTTTCTGGTAGCATGTTTAGGATTGTCTATGTATATAGTATCATGTCATCTGCAAACAGTGGCAGTTTTACTTCTTCTTTTCCAATTCGGATTCCTTTTATTTTTTCATCTCTGATTGCAGTGGCTAGGACTTCCAAAACTATGCTGAATAAAAGTGAAAATTGTGGACCTCTTTGTCTTCTCCCTGATCTTAGAGGAAATGCTTTCAGCTTTTCACCAGTAAGTATGATGCAGCTGTAGGTTTGTCATATATGGCCTTTATTATGTTGAGGTATGTTATCTCTAGGCCCAATTTCTGGAGAGCTTTATTCTTTTTTTTATCATAAATGGGTGTTGAATTTTGTCAAAATATTTTCTACATCTATTGAGATGATCATATGGCTTTTATTCTGCAATTTGTTGATGTGGTGTATCACACTGACCGATTCATGTATATTGAAAAATATTTGCATACTTGGAATATATCCCACTTGATCATGTGTTTGATTGTTTTAAAATATTGTTGGATTTGGTTGAGTAGTATTTTCTTGAGGATTTTTGTGAGGGTTATGTTAATCAGTGATATTGACCTGTAATTTTCTTGTTTTGTGGTATCTTTTTTCTGGTTTTGGTATCAGGGTGATTGTGGCCATGTTTTTTAATGCTGATTTTAAATATTAATTCCATAGCAGACAGACATATTTGGTGTCTCTTTATGATTTGCTTGTGGTTATTGAATAGAACAATAAATGGAGCATTTTGAGAAAAAAAAATCTATCATCTTGAGCAGCTTTCAGAAACAAAGTACAAGATCGGTGTGCCCAACATCAGCCATGCCATAGGGATACAGTCTCAGTATTCATTTACCAGGCCATGATGCCGACCTATAATCAGAGAGAATAAGGTATTTCTTCATCTCTAGCTTCTTAATTGTTCTCATCAAAATTGTGTACACCACATTCTGAGAGGAAAAAAATACATCCTGGAAACAAGATGTTTACACATATGTGAAAGAATCTCGATTAGAATTGAAAAGAGTATAAAATGAGAAGACTGCATTGGAAACGAACAAGACTGGAAACTGAAAGACCAGTTAGAAAAAAATTATTAATAACAATAATAAAGGAGTGTCTACTTTGATATAGGGATTCTTCTAAGTAGTTTTCATTTAAGTCTGTAAATACCCCAAATAATTAGTTGCCAATATTATTCATACTTTATAGATGGTTACAATAAATGTCACAGATAAGTATAGGTAATGAAATTACCTGGAAATCTGGCAGGGAGTGCCCCTATTCATTTTTGCCTACTATTATTTAGCATTCTGGGAAAAGATGGTGTCTCGTGCTGTGCCAGTGTCTCTAGGGAAGGAGAGAAGTGTAGAGATACAAATGATATAAGAAAACAAAATATCAGGTCTCAATAATTTGTCTGAATTTTACTTTTATTCCTTTTATAGCATATATAGAGTTTAAGAGAAGAAAGGGATTTGATCTAATGAAAAGCTATTAAAGTAACTGACTGCTAATTGATGGTAGTTTCCTTGAAATCCAAATTGTCCATCCATCAATACCTTTATGATAAATTCAACAAAATCTGCAAACCAGTGAAAATATTTTCTTACATGCCAAGGGTTCTCTATAGTATTCCATAGCTAGAGAGTTTTCACCAGGTATAAAAGTGAGCAACTATACTATGAATTCTTTAGTGTGGTAATATGATTTTTCATAAACAATCTCTGACTTGTTTATATTCTGATTGAATATGTGCTCAGATTAATGTGTGTCATGATCTGGAGTAAATTAACACTTCTAAATCCTAAAACCAACCTATCAAATACTTTTTTAAAAATAGCTAAAATAGACCAGACACATTTATGCTACATAAAAATTACCAATCTGATTATCTGATTAAATCAGTTAATCCCTTGTTATAGTCTTTAAATCTATAAAATGTAATATTATTAGTTGTGAGGTTGTTATATAGTGACATTTTTGAAAAATTTTCATATGAGTGCTAACTATATTTCCCTGTATTTCTGAAGAATCAAATGTGTGTATTAATATGCAGAAATCTCCAGAAAGAGATGATATGCAAAAGGTAATAAGTAAAAGCAAAAGAGTGATGGGAAAATATTCCTATTTGCCTGATGTAAGAGAATAATGATGAGAGTGACAGTGTAACAAGTTTTCAAAGTGTTATCTTCTGAGGTAGTCAGGTAATAAAAATGAGTTTTAAAGTGCAATAATACCTAATCTTGTTATTGCTGTTTCTTGCTGATTTTTTCATGAGCTTTTACTAGGTGTATCTAATATTTCACAAGAGGATATTTAAGAAGAAGAGTAGATGCCTTAATTTCTAATGCATTGGAAAATAGTTAACGTCTGTATTAAAATACAACATTTTTTTGAAAGTTATGTTTTATTCAGTGGACATACTGAGGACTTCAAGCTTGAGAGGCAGCATCTCAAGTAAGTCTTAGAAAACTGCTCCAAGGAGGTGAAGGGGTAGCTAAGATACATAGGAGTTTAGCAACAGAGGACAGGTAGTAGGAATAAAAGATTACTGTTAATAAATGAAAACTAGATATCTCAAGTTAAGGAAGTTAGCCCTTTTCTATATATGGAAGATGCAAGAATCTGGGCTTACTGAAATCATTCCTTTGATATGCAACTCAGGTATCTGAGGCCAGTATCCTATGTTTTCATGTCCTGAAGTTCCCTCAGGGCTCACTGGCTCACTGTTGGAGGGTTGCAGTAGCTGATGACTGTGACATCCTTTATTTACTCATATGGCAAGCAATATTTTATTTCTCAGTTCCTCCTCTTGGTCTGAAATTTGACCAATATTTGGAAGACATTTCAGGACTAATTTTTGCCCCACAATGCTGGGAGGTTCATCCCAGATCAGGTGAAGATTCTTATTGATATGCCACTCTAGGTGTTAATTTCTGGATTAGGCCCTGTTGATAATTAAAGTTCTCTGGATCGTCTGTTTTACTAATCTATTATGATCCTGGAAATGTTTTTCCCTGTTGCTTCTTTCCATACCCATAATCACACTATTACAATTTTTCTATAAAAGTCATAAACGTGATCTAGTTCTGCAAGATCTTTAGCCATCAACAGTTTTGTTAGAGTTCTGGTTACACATTGGGTACTGAAAGAGACAACAATCTTATAAAATAGACCAGATATAAGTAATGTAGCTAGTGACATTGACAATGTCATAATGTAGCAGGGAGACACAAATTATAACCAATTTGGAAGCAAAGAACAAATCAAAACAATGATTAAGATAAGTATTTGTAATCCGGTTGCAATAAACCACCAAGTCCACAGGAGAGCAACTGGAGAAGCCAACTCTAGCAGGATTAGGTAGAGAGAAAAAATATATATGTTTCATCTTTGTTTACAAACGTATACTTTATCAACTTGTTGTAGGTCATAGCATAATAAGAAAGTTTTTTTCTGGAAAACAAAGGTTAAACTAGTATATTTCCCCAAAAGCCACAAAGTAATAAACCATATTTATCAGTTTATTCAGTCCCATGCAATTTCTGTTGATCTGGATGAACAGAACTTTTCATGAGTCTTCTTGAACATCTTCATTTTGTAAAAGCATCAGTGTAAAATAATGATTGCCTATAAAGGAGAAAACTTAAAATAGCATGACTAAAGATTTCAGTACCATGCAATTAGCAAGAAAGTTGGATATTTCTGTGACAGGACATTTTAGAATAATAACTAGATAACATTATATTAGGGCATATCAGATGTTAAGAATTCCATATAAATTTTGGAATATCTATATTAATGACATTT
Organism: Mesoplodon mirus; assembly: GCF_964341445.2. Classification (NCBI taxonomy): domain Eukaryota; kingdom Metazoa; phylum Chordata; class Mammalia; order Artiodactyla; family Ziphiidae; genus Mesoplodon; species Mesoplodon mirus. The sequence continues at coordinate 38,131,473 of NC_138993.1, forward strand.
ATCCATGCATTACAACCTGAGGTTCATCTCCAATCACTTGAAAATGTTTTTCAAGTAATTTAACATAACAAATAAATTAAATAGTTTAACATTCCTCTCTGAGATGTCTCAGGGTTCTTTAGAATCATCCCAGAGCCAGCTGGAGGTTAAAAGAACTTTAGCTAAATTTTAATATTTAAGATCAAAATGTTTTAAAACACAACAGGATTATAGGTCTCTATGAAACAATACTTATTAATTTAACCAAAGTCAAAAATTTAAAAAATACAGATCCTTTAAGAGCACAGAAACTCACACAATCTATTAGCAAAGAGGAGCACTTTAAGAAAGTTTGTTCAAATTCCAGTCCTTTACTAGGTTACTTAACAAGAAAATTCATTTTTTAATTAACGTCAATGTAAATTTAGTTAATCCTGATCATACATAAAACTTTTCTTTTTTCTCTCCTGCACCTGCTGTCAGGATTCCTTTCTACATCTTTCATCATTTTCTATATCCATTTTAGTCCATACCTTATTTTTCCATCAAAAAACAACCAGCTCTAAGACATAGTTTTTTTTTTCTTTTCCCTCAGTAAAATGTAATTCCATTCCTGATACCTGTTTTTACTGAAAACACACATTTTACTTTCCTACTGTATACTGAAATGCTTCCTTTTATTCCTATTAGCTTTAATTATATGTTTAAATTAGAGTCCTCAATTCTTAAAAACCTTAATTTCTAGTGAAAGCTAAGAAGTAAGCAATTATGAACTGTCTTTTGCATTAGCATTCTATAGAGTGGTGAACATAAAAAAAAAACAGTGATAATTTCAAAACAAAACTTTGTTTTCTTATAGAGAACATCTCAGGGTGGCACCACACGTATTCATTAATACTGCTAAATACCTTTAGTTTCTCTGTTTAGTAACTGATGTCTCAGTATCTTATTTTAATGGGAATGATCAAGCTATTCAACAAACTTCCATCACTTAAGTTAGCACAACTCTAGAATTTTGTTACCAAATATCTGGAGAGATCATTTTAAGTAGACATTTCTAAAATATAATTATTTTTAAAGAGTTTACCCAAAAGCTCTTATCTCATTTACATATACTTTAAGTCTCATGTTTTCCTTTCAACAGATATAATAAGATCTTATTTGACTTCTATTAAACCTAGGTACAATACAGTATTATACATAATGTTGATGATTCTAAAGACATGTCTATATTACTTAGATAAACAAACTAACTTTAGTACAAGGTATCTATGTAATATTGAATATTTTCCAGTTCATGTGAACCTGAAAGTAATTGTGGCCAGTTTCTTTTATATTTAATTTGTAAACACTACTTTTAAAATAAATTGATTTCTTTATAAATTCAATTTTGATAATACTTTCCAGAGGTAGAGTTATCTCATACATACATAACATGTACACAGACACATAGTCAGGCAAAGCTAGAGATCTCACGGTTTCACTTAAAAAAACAAAACAAAACAAAACTCAGTTATGAATCAGGTATTACAATATAAACTTACTAGTTTACAAAGAACAGTTGGAATACATTAAAGTTGCTTGCTCAGATGACTAAGGCCTTATTATTTGTAAAGTTTGGCTGAGGGAGCATTCCCAGCAGTTTGAATTTTAAAACTGCCATTTTGTTGGTTTTGTTTCCCTGGTTTCATGTTCTGCCTGATTGAGCTAATTAGATGCAGTCTCAGGTCATTGGGGCCCGTATTTACATTTCTGGTTTGCAGAGGTTTGTAAGAGAAAGTTGATTTTAGTTACCCAAAGAAGGTTCTCTCACCTAAAGGATACTAAAGATTGATTGGCCCAACGATATACTATATCAGTGAGATTGCTAACCAAACGGAAATTTACAAGATCTATATTCTAGAACTTTAGAGTTTAGTTTATCTTGCCTTCTAAAGCTTGTATAAGGCATTCAGCAAAGACATTTTTTTCTGAGTTTATAAGTTAAACCCAGAGAAAAATCACTACTTTTATTTTTATTAGCCCTTGAATGTTAGTTCCCAGTTTTTACTTTTTTGAATGACTCAGGTACCCCTATTGGTTTCTTTTAGTATTTTTTAATATTTCCTCAGTGGCAGATCTATATGCCTATCTTATACCTTGCAGGGAAAGCACTTCCCAGTGAAACATGCCTATCCCACAATGCAATTAAACAAAGGAGATGTAACCATCTTATATAAAGCCCATTTAAATATATCAATTTTATACACTTTCATATCAATTCCATCAAATTTTATATCTCTAACTTTAGCTTTATTAGGATCCAGCCAAGAAGTTTTGATCTTACAAGAAGAGTTCTAGAATTTTTTGTCTTTTTTTTTTTCTTAATTCCCTGTCCACTTTACCTATTTTTATTAAAAAAAAGGCTCTGGGACCTCCAGAGTGGGGTTGAGCCAAGGAACTCAGGCCCTTTGGCCTAACTGTTGCTGTTGGCCTAGCTAAATAATTGCTGGCCTATTATCTCAGTATAAAAAATTTATTTCAAATATAATATATATATATATATATATATATATATATATATATATATATAGTCAACTACAAATTGACACTTGTCATTGGCACATGTCATCTACTTCTACAAGGATTAAATCATGTGCTGCTGTGGCCGCTGACTTTCAACACACCCTGAAAGGAATTCAGGGTGGAGAGCAGAAATGAAGTACTCTGTGCTCTGGGAAAAACTGGCATAACAGGTCTTCAGATAGTTAGATATTTTCAGGAGCTGATTTTATGAACCCAATCCTTGTAGCTCCTCATATCTACAAAAGCACTAAAATTATCCATAGTGATGTATGCTCCTCATGACTAGCAGTAACCTTCATGAGACTAGTAGAAACCTTCTGCAAAAAGTATGTGCTTGATTTCATAAACTCCCCTTTCACCAAAATCACATATATACTGATATTCTCTACCCCCCACCTCTTTAAAGCAGTTTCTCAGAGCTATCTGAGATGATGTCTCCTGGGGTATAGTTCTCATTTTGCCCCAAATAAAACTTAACTCACAACTCTCACATTGTGCATTTTTTTAAAGTTGACAGTTATGGCGACTGCAAATAAGGGACCCAAGAGGGGACTTCTCTCCTTTGCCTGGACTATATGAGGAAGTGTAGCTGTGGTACCAGCAGAGGCCCCTTTTGCCTGTCCACCTCCTTTGAGAGTCCAGAAAAATTTGGATAAGTCTCCTGGTTCTTGTATCTCCAGTGTTGGTTGATGATCCTGAGTTTTATTTGGCAGTATGTAGCAGGTACCTGCCCCACCAGTTGAAAGAGACCAGGGGATACCCACCCAGTTGAAAGATACTGGGAGGGTGCTCAGTTGAAAGATACTGGGAGTACCTACCCAGGTGAGAGATACTGGTGGGAGGTGCTGGTTGAAAGATTCCAGTGTTTGTTCAGTTGTAGGAGACTGAGTGGTCTGCACTGAGTGGTTAGTTAAGATGCTGATCTGATTCTTTTCCTCAATTCAGCTACCATAATAGAATTTGTCAGGATAAAAGTGAATATATTACATGAGAGCTCTGTTCTGAAGAAAACGGTCAAGACTCCACTTGGCCAGTTATGGCTTACTCAGGGGACTGAGAAATTTACAGGAGTGGTGGAGGCAGAGTCCTCATACTGTGCCATAGTCCCATGGGGAAACCCACTCATTAATTAAAACACTTGCTTATCCAGGGTTTGAGAACAAGAATTGGTAATTCAGTGAACCAAGCACCCGTGATGAACTTAGACCACCAAAGGGAGAAACCGAGACATGTTAGAAGGCTGAAATCACTCTAGGGTTATGCCTAGAGGAGTGAAGTTCACAAGCATCACATTGGCCCATGAGACAATTTCACTAGTAAATTTTATCCCTGGGTAATAGAGCCTCTCAAACACAGAAACTAGGGGCATCAGAAAGGCAGCCTCTGACTAACGCCTCAGCCAGGTTTATGTACATACTTTCAAGTACCTACTTAATTGGGGGAATTATACTAAAGGTGATCTCACCTAAAATGTCCAAAATTGGGGTTCTTTTGATATTCCAAAATTGTTATTTTTGCATGCACTATTAGAAAAAGCCAGCTGTAAGATCAAACAGACTGAATAGAATGCTAACTTTGGTATCTAGAAGCTTCTAAAATTGGAAAGATAAACTTCTTTGCAAAACTAACAAGAAATTCCTTGAAATTATATCAGAACTAAAAAAGGCTGCTAGCACTGACTCTGTCTCTCCCTCTGCTCCTCCCACATATCCTCTTCTATCTGAATTGCTTGGCTCAGATGCTATATATTTTTCCCTTGCAACTCTTCCACCTCCTGCTGCTCCCTGTTCTCCAGTAAAGGAAAACAAACAAACAAACAAGCCCAGAAGTGATTATAGCTCCCCTTAAGGAGAAAGCTATTACAGGAGAGATGAACTGTCCTCGGTGCTTATGTACACACTCTGGACCAAGCAGAACTTAGAGCCTTGGCTAAGGAAATTCCCAGTCCAAGTCAGGACCCATTGGGATTTGCTAAGGAAGTTGAGTTAACCATCCTGACCTGTGAGCCTAGGTTTTCAGATGGATATCAATTAATATAGCTGTTAGTTTCTGAAAGTAAAGCAAGGGAATGGATAAAGAAAGCAGGACAGTAACATCCCTTAATGGATTTTGAACCACAGGCTCACTCTGAATGCAAGGAATTAGCTCAGAAATTACTCAAACTTATCCCAGAACTTTTCCAAAAAAACGTAGACTGGACAGAGGTCAACAGTGCAAGCAAAGATTCAGATGAATCAACTCTGGACTACTATGAAAGGTTTGAAAAAACTTTTAAGCAGTATTCTGTCTTGATACCTGAATCATTCTTTAACCACCAAAATGATCCTTTGCTTAACTCCACCTTTTGAGAAGGCTTAGAAGACGATTTGACTACTCTAGTCAAAAGGCACAATCTAGGTTGATCTGCATTACATACAAAACCCTTGTTACACAGGCTGACCAAATTTTAAAAACCATAAAAAAAGGGATATCCACAAAAATTATGAACTTTCAATTGTGCTAATTAAGTACACAATGTCAATTGAAGGTTAACCAACCCCCATTTAATTCCTAACTGGTAGAGAAATCTAGCTTGAAGAGAAAAAAAAATCTCTTCAGAATTCTGACCCTGAGGGAACAAGTCTTACTAGGAGAAACTGATTTTCTCTCCCTGTGCCTTGAGATCAGAGCTCTCAGGATCACTTATGTTATCTAGATAATCACTAATTCCTGAGACTGATGGGGGAAAAAAAAAAGGACAGAAAAAAATATCTTTAAATTTAACTTATTCCAACTGCTATCTACAACTAGTGAGTTTTATATTGTGATATCTGACTCATGACTAAGTTTAGAAAATGAAGCTATGAGATCTCTCATTGTTTCTGTCTATATGTTTATGTGTTTATGTGTACATTTTCTTCAGTTTTACCTTTGGAGGGTATTACCAAAATTAATTTGTAAGTGAGCTCTACTTAGTTGGACTAAAGGAAATTAAGCATTTATATAAATTCTCAAAAAAAATACATAATGTAACTGACCAGAATTAATTTCAGGTTTATGTTAATTGGGAAGTATTAAATATGAAATTAATACCTTGTATTAATGTTTGCTGTTCTAATTAATATAGACATGTCTTTAGAGTCATCAACATTGAGTATAATACATTTATTTCACATAGGTTTAATATAAGTTAAATAAAATCTTGTTATATCTGTAGCAAATGTGTCAGCAAGGAAAGTAACTTGAAGTGAAGAAACTTTTAAGGAAAGAAAAAGTAAATGACATAAGAGCTTTTAGATAAACTCTTTCAGAATAATTATGTTTAAGGAATGTCTATCTAAAATACTCTCTTCAGATTTGGTAACTTGAAATAGTGGTTGTGGTAAATTAAGTGATACAAGATTATTGAATAACTAGGTCATTTCCAAATAAAAAAAGATACTGAAACATTAATTACTGAACATGGCTTCCTTTTACAGAGAAAAAAATGGTTTAGAACTATTAATAAATATGTTTGGTGCCACACTGAGATATTTTCAGTAAGAAAGCACATTTTTCAAGAAATTGTTATTTGGACTTATGTTTACTAATTTACAGAGTGCTGATATGAAGAACAGTGCATTGTTGCTTAAAGAAAGTAACATGTGTGTTTTCAGTAAAGAAGGTATGAGGAACGGAATTGCATTTTATTAAGGGAAAAGGAAGTAGGTCTGACTTAGAGCTGGCTGTTAGTGGATGCAAAAATAAAGTGATGGTTACAGAAAGTGATGAAAGGTTTGTAGAAAGCAGACCCTGAGAAAAGAGTTTTGTGCTTCGTTAGGATTGACTAAGTTTAAAATAAATTTAATTGAGAAAATGAATTTTAAAAGTAATCTGGTGCAAAACTTGAATTTGGCTTTTCTCTCTGTTAAGAGGACAAGTTTTCTTAAGATGCAGAGCTGCCTTTGAAAACAGATTTTAAGTTGCTTTACCTTTTAAGTGATCTGATCTGTATTTGCCTTTGAGATTTTTTTTTTTTTTGTGGTACGTGGGCCTCTCACTGTTGTGTCCTCTCCCATTGCAGAGCACAGGCTCTGGACATGCAGGCTCAGTGGCCATGGCTCACGGGCCTAGCCGCTTTGCGGCATGTGGGATCTTCCTGGACTGGGGCATGAACCCATGTCCCCTTCAATGGCAGGCTGACTCTCAACCACTGCGCCACCAGGGAAGCCCTGAGATCTTTTATTGTTACTTTGGCTAAGTGAATAACTATTGTTTCACAGTGACCTATGATCCTATCTGACGGAATGTTCTAAATCCTTTTGATATTTTTGACAAAAATTCCTAAATCAAATTCTCATGAAGTCCTTTTGACATCTGGCTAACTTTGGGATGCTTTCAAAGGGCCCCTGAAACCTCCCAAAGAGAGATATTAAACTAATTATGTTTGTGTGTTATGTTAAATTACATGGCAACTTTTGTCAAATGAGTAATCAATCTTCTTAGGTTATATTGTATGGTAAACTTTACTAATATAGATATTCTATAAATTATATGGAGTTCCTAAAATTCTGACATATCCTGGTAAAATGTTATTTTTCATAATTCTAGCCATTAACTTAAAGTGTTGTATGACACAGCAGTAACCAAGTTTCTTTGTCAATTGCATTGTAATCAGATTTTAAACGTGCCTTCTTAAGTCTTTTGTCATTATAGACAGTTATGGTTTTATTCTGATGCCTTTTCAAAAATGCTTCCTCTTCAAGAAAATTTATAGAAAGGACTTCTGGTTAAATACAAGTTTCTTACTTTCAGGCCATAATGCTGAACTGGGTAAGAAATTAAAGAATTCTAATGGGAAACCTGATGGCTGCTGACCTAGATATTGTAATCAAATGACACAAAATCAATTTATTTTATAGATAAATAAAAATAGCCTATAACTGTGTACTCAAAAAAAAAAAAGAAAAAAAGTTCAGTCTGAGACTGCTTACAAAAGTTTCTGCAAAGCAAAAAGTCTATATGATCAACTATAATTATATAAATCATCAGGCCAAATTTATTGAGACCAGGCTTATTTTGCAAAACAAATTATTCTTAATTTGGTTATATTTGGAAGAAATGAGTATAATTTTAGAGAGAAAAAGATGTTTCAATGAATGTTAAATCCCAGTTTTGTTAATGGAGGTCTGTATTTACTAAAACTCACTTCCTGGATAGTTCCTTGCAGTTACATTATATTAATGTAAGGTTTAATTGAATCATTAAAAAAACACTGTTTATTTCTGAAGCTTATCTCAGTAATCTATCATTGGATGAAGATCAGACGCCCCATGACCTGCAACTAGGGGATTATGCATACTGGAAAAGACATAATTTAAAAGACTCACTACAACCCAGATGGAAATGCCCTCACCAGGTACTCTTAACTAGCTCATGTGCAACAAAACAAAAGGGAACTAACTCTTGGATTCATATTTCCCACTTAAAAAGGACCCTACAGGCTTCCCTGGTGGTGCAGTGGTTAAGAGCCTGCCTGCCAATTCAGGGGACACGGGTTCGAGCCCTGGTCTGGGAAGATCCCACATGCCACGGAGCAGCTGGGCCCATGAGCCACAATTACTGAGCCTGCACGTCTGGAGCCTGTGCTCCATAACAAGAGTGGCCCGTGCATCATGATGAAGAGTGGCCCCCACTCGTTGCAACTGAAGAAAGCCCCACACAGAAATGAAGACCCAACACAGCCATAAATAAAATTTAAAAACAAACAAAAAAACAAAACAAACAAACAAAAAAAGCTTTCTTCCTTTGCCTTCAGCAGCATTCCTCTCCCATTAAAAAAAAAAAAAAGGACCCCTACACTGGACTGCCTATAGAGTGGATGGCTGACCTCAAAATCACCTTAAAACAATGTTCAAACAGAGGAGAAACTACACACACTAGGAAGAGAAAAAGACAACATCAGGAGTAGACAGCTAGCCTAAGATCAAGGACCTGGCTCATATGATCATTTACAATGTTTCCCTGACTTCTTGGACCTTTGCATATGAATCAAATGTTTTCCTATTATGAGCATTATCCTATGCTAATTTTAAAAAATTAATCCAATTGTTGAGTTTGTGGCCAATTAGCTGTGTCTAGTATTTCTGGGTTACCTTGGTGGATTTGTCACCTCCAAGGCTCTGATTGGACTGCCCTTAAGAAATTTATTTTAGAAGAAAGAAAGTTCAGTCCTGTTCAGGCTACTCTTGATATTACTAGATGAGATCCTCTCACCTAGCCAATTAATAATACCTGCTCTGACCCTGGCCATAAATAAGAATTTTCTTTTACTGTCATTCAAGCTCAATCAGAACAACAAGCTAAGTCTCAATCAAAAACTGTAACCTCCCATTTATTAGAAGGAAACATCCCACATTTATGGGGTGGGTTTATGTGGTTAACACCAGACTATTATCCTACTAAATTTTGAGGTCTCTATGATGGGAAAAGCAGTGCTACAAAATCACATGGCCCTTGACATACTTACAGCATCTCAGGGAGTCACTTGTGCCATAATTCAAACTGAATGCTGTGTTTTCATACCTTATAGGTCCTCCAATGTAACACATTTAATGAACCATATGAACTATCAGATTTCTGCCTTAAGTGACCCACTCCCTAGTCTTGATGACCTCTTCAAAAACTGCTTTGGCATGGGAAGCTCTTGGCTTAAATATTTACTTATAACTCCATTAATGTTATTAGCTATATTATTTGTATTTTGCCTGTTTTACAAGATTCCTTGTATTACCAAATGTGTGACTGAGTCTCCAACAACAAAAAAAAATGATGACCGGGTGGTTAGAAGCAGTTAATCAAATATATAATTCTGTACGTGATAAAAAGTGTAACAAAGTGTAACTCTAGATATGAGAAGATGCAATAAGAGGAATTTTTTTTTTCCTGGACCATAACACACTAGAAAGACAAGTGCCCCACAGAACTTTGACTATTGTTAATAAGACCTAGTCCAGTGATAGCACATTGAATGACCTATTAGCAAAATCTTTGTCAGAACAAGGAATGAACCTTCCTAACACCATGGGATGAAATGCCTCCCAAATCATGGTTGAACTTGTGGCCACGTGGGGGCCCTGTCAACTACAAATTGGCACTTGCCATTGGCACTGCCTTCTACTTCTACAAGGATTAAATCTGTGCTGCTGCAGCCGCTGACTTTCAACACACCCTGAAAGAAGTTCAGGGTGAAGAGCAGAAATGAAGCACTCTGTGCTCTGGGGAAAGCTTGCAGAACAGATCTTCAGGAATTTATATATTTTCAGAAGCTGATTTTATGAGCCCAACTCTTGTATCTCCTCATATCTATAAAAGCACTAAAATTCTTCATAGTGATGTAGTCTCCTCCTGACTCGCAGTAAACTTCACGAGATTAGCAGAAACATTTTGCAAAAAAATATGTGGTTGATTGCATGTACTCCTTCACCAAAATCACATATATACTGAAGTTCACCCCCACCCCTTTGGAGCAGTTTCTCAGAGCTATCTGAGAAGCTGTCTCCGTGGCTATAGTCCTCATTTGTCCTAAATAAAACTTAACTCCCAACTCTCACGTTGTGCATTTTTAAGTCAATTTTTTAAGTTTATATATATATTAAACTGGGATAAATAGAGTGGACTCATTTGCCTTTTAATAATGAGGACCAGTAGGGGGTCCATTTTGGCTCATTTAACTTTACATAGTGTGACATCAAAACCTTGTGTTTTAAGCACATAAATGTTCATTTTTTATCCCATTTTAAATAAACATCTAAAGATTTCTTTATTTATTTGAGATGAGTCCTTTTTGAAATTTCTACCTCGTTGGAAAAGATATCTAGACTTTCTTTACAGTTTTTTTTTCTGTTAACATTAATTATTCTAATGTTTTTGTTAGTATCTGTAAGTCCCATTGAAGGGAAGCAAAGACCACAAATAAATCTTCTCAAACCGGTTTTTCTTTTTTTTTTTTTAAACTAAAGAAGTTATTAGGTTAGCCATGAGATATATTTATTTTTTCCATTTTTAATTTGATTTTTTGTTTTTTTACTTATAAAAACAAAAAATAAACAGCTGTTTATAAAGAGAACACTCTAGAAATTTACCAATTTAGAAGTTTTTCCAATTTAAAGTATCCGTCATTTGGCCATTAATGAAATTTGTTAATGGTGATTCAAACCAATAAGGTACAAGAGCCTTTCAACAAGACTATGAGGGAGGATGTCATGTAAGTAAGATCCAGAGAGTTTACTCTCAAAAATATTATAGCGGAGGTCAAGTTTTTTTAAAACACACACACACACACACACACACACACACACACACACAAGAAGGCCCTAAGAAGATCAGGTAGAATATTTACATCTCAAACACATAGAAAGAGAAATGCATGTTCCCCCTAGAAGGCCTTTGTGAAAGGTCACAATTCTGAAAAACTATTTTATCAAGCCCGTTTTTAAATTTGATTTAACTTAATTGCTCACACAATAAAAGAGCCCCCTTATTTTTAGGATGAGATTTTCTTTAATTCCCATTTAAGTAAGTGCTTGTAAGTGTAAGATTTGTATGTACATAAACCTGGCTGGGGTATTAGTTGGAGGCTGGCAATCTGTCATTTTTCTTTTTGGCTTTGATAGCTTTATTTCCCATTCTGAAGTTGGTTTGTCAAAATAAAAATTGTTAGTGATGATCGATCATGTGGTGAGCCAATGTGCTGCTTGAGAGCTTACCTTCTCTAGGTTTCTTGCCCCATAATTATTTCAACCCCCTTTTACATGTCTCTGGTTCTCCCAGTGAAGTATAAGACTGTCACGGGTGCTCATATCTCAGAATGGCCAGTCCTTATTCGCTTCCCCAGTTGAGCAGATTGTTAATTATAATGAGTAGGCTTCACTATAGGGACAGCTGCCTGGCATGAGGTCTTGCTCCACCACTCCTGCAAGTTTCTCAGTCAACTGAGAAAACTATTGCCAGCCTGTGAGGAGAGAGTCCCTTCTTCAGAGTTCAGAAGCTCTCATAAGATTTCAGTTTCATTTCAACAAACTCTATTAAGGTAACCAATTCCCTAATTGGTAGTCATAACTGTAGACTAAAAATATATATACACAACCTAAAAGTTGAGACATGTTTTATTCAGCAGACACACTGAGGCCTTCAAGCCCAGGAGGCAGCATCTCAAGTAACCCTGAGAAAACACCTCCCTAAACAATTTATTTTTACTGTATGTAGTATACCAGACACATTATTAAGATTTGGATAAGCGAACTATACCTGATTAATAAGTCATGGAATTTATAATCTAATGCAAGAAATATGTACAAAAGTAAATAACTAAGCACAGGAATAAATGTGTAAATGATACCATACACTGATGCTGAGAAGGAAACAGTGCAGAGATTTGAAAATGTAGCTAGGAAGGGATTATTTGGATGGGGTGGTCAGAAAAAGGTTTTCTGTAGAGAAGAAATTGAAACCAAAACTTAGAAGACAAAATAAACCAATGATGTGAGATGTGAGGGAAAAGTTATTTCAAGTAGATAGAACAGTATGTATAAAGGAATAGAGGGGCCTTCCCTGGTGGTGCTGTGGTTGGGAGTCCTCCTGCTGATGCAGGGGACACTGGTTCATGCCCCGGTCCGGGAAGATCCCACATGCTGTGGAGCAGCTGGGCCCGTAAGCTATGGCCGCTGAGGCTGTGTGTCCGGAGACTGTGCTCTGCAACGGGAGAGGCCACAGCAGTGAGAGGCCCATGTACTGCAAAAAAAAAAGAAAAAAAAAAAGAAAAAAAAAGGTCTAGAGGTAGAAAAGAGCATGCTACATAGGAAAATTAAGTGGAGTTTAATGGACCAAATCTCAGTAGGTAGGAGAAGAGAAAGAAGAGGCAAATGAAATAGTCATGCTTTACTGTGTAGAACTTTTTGTATACAGTAAAATAGTTTGCATTTTATTTGTTATTTACTGGACATTTTTGAAGAGTCAGATACCCAAGAATAATATTGTTTAGTTTATTTAATAAAATTATTCCTTCTATTTTGTGAAAACTGACTAAGCAGAGTTAATACAGTAAGCTGAAGATGCAAGGTAAACAGAAGATAATAAAAGAACTCATGTGATGAGAAAGGAGAAGGAAAATGAAGAAATATCCATCCCCTTTTAAGAAATAATGGATGTAGAATTGGAAAATAAGGGAGAGATCACAACTAATAATGAGGGCTATTTCCTAAGCAGGAGGCAGCATGGAGATTCCATTCAGTGTTTCCAGAAAAAAGAAAATTAGGAAGAGCATTCTATTTGCAATTTACTGGGTTTGGATTGTCTCTGATAAAGATATCATTATAAAGTTAAAAAGTTAGGTACTTAGAGGAGAGGGCTGTGAGTCATCAGCATATTGCATTTAATTTAAAATATTTGATTGACATGGAAATGATACCTGAAAAATAGAAGGAGAGAGAACAAGTATAAGTTGTGATCAAGGAGGAAGAATAAGTGAAGGACTTTGAGAAGGAGAACTTTGAAATATAGGTGGAAAAGCCAAAGTGTGGTGTAACTGAAGTCAAGAATAGAGGGTATCTTCAGAAAAATGAATGGCACCACTTCAACAGTTATATCAGATGTTAAAGAAGGTAAGTGCATGAAAGTTGCATTGAACTTGACAATATGGGAATCATTGGTGCCCAAATAAATAAGAATTACTGTAGCAGTGTGGAGTAGAAAGTACACTACTACCACTCAAACAATAAATTAGAAATGAGGAACTGGATATGCTCACAGACATCTTTTCAAATCTGTGACTATAAATATTATCAGAGAAATTAGTTAAAAGCTGGAAGAGAATGAGAGGTCAGTAGAATTATTTTTAAGGATTAAAGATGTTACAGGATTAATAAATTACATAGGTAGAGTATCAAAGAGAGGTGGTAACTGAAGGAGTAAAATCTGAGGTCCAGGTTTTACCTGAGGAGCTGCTCTTTAGTAAGAAGACAGGGAATTCACAGGATGTTACAGGAAGGTAGAGGATAAGACATATGCAGTTGCAGGTATGTTTGGAGATTTGTCAATCACAATTTAAGAGAGTACATACATGAGAGTTTCTATTTTATTAAAAAGGCATGAGCAACAGTTAATCTACTAAACTTTATAAAAGGAAGAGATGGCAATTTTGAAAAGAGAGGAAAAGTTTGAAGCTGTCATTTTTTCAAGTGGGAAAGTAAGCATTATAGAGAAAAGGGTTATGTTTCCTGAGCAGGACTGAAGGGATATTTGAGGTTTGAATCTATTTCAAGTACAGCCACTTGTGACATTGAGAGCATTTTTCAACAGTGTTCAATTGTATGTGTCCAGGCACCAAACAGTTAAGTTAAACCAGGGGTATAGTGTAGCCAGGTGAATATGTTAGAAAAAGAGAGTTATTTATATATATTTAACGAAGTAATTGTAATAATGAATGATGGGTTACTAGATTGTCGAGAAAGAATAGAAAGTAGGAAGAGGCTGAAACTGGTTAGAAACTTGTAGAATCAATGGATACACATGATACAGTTAAATAATTATTGCACACAGGTTCTTGAACAGGTGCAGTTTCAGAACAGTAAGTTTTGGTAAGAAAGGAAAATGTTAGAGATTCCAGAGATGGCAAAGTTTTGGTGAAAATAAGTTTCATTATGGTCATAGAAGTAGATGTCTATAAGGAAGTAAAGAAAAAGGTCATTGGTAATGAGGAAGCCAGGAAAGTGAAATGTCAGGGTTTTAGATGGATCACCTGTATGAATGCTCAAGGGTTAACGAGGAGAAGGTACTAAGTTGGATAGAAATGTGAAGCAAAAGCTAATTTTAATAATCAGAGCAGTATTCAATAAGCTGGAGATGATGGTGGCCACAAGTAGACTTGAGCAGTTCATTAGGATATTGAAATATATAAATGAGCAGTGACTTGAGGGAAGTAGGTAACATATTTATATGCTGTAAGCAGGTATGAGTAACAGAGAAAACACCAATAGCAGAGTCTATTGTCTTAACTAGAAATAATTTTAATATGAAAATAAGTACTATTCAAATTTTTTTATGTGTAAATACAGTGCTAACTGCTTTAGTGTGTTATTTAATTTAACCATCACAAGAGGTTTAATCATTGTAACATCCCAAATAGTTAAAGTTAACTATTATCATCATATGTCGTGAATGAGGACACTGAGTGGATATTGGTGATGTCAAGTAAGTTTTTCTCAACATTACTAAATTGATAGGTATAGTGCAAGAATTTGAATAAGATTTTGCTAGACATCTGCATCACGATTTTACCTCAAACAAAAGGCATGTGAACTGCTGAAAAGTAATTTGGTGATATATGCTGGACACTGTGTCTCAACTTTTTCAAAACTTTGTTGAGTCAGAAGTATTAATGATTTGGCAGTCAGTCCCCTTGCATCATTGTACATGAGTTGATTTGTACATGGCCAATATGTGTTGATTTGTATATACTCAAGAAAGGAATGCAGTTTTCAGGGTTGTAGAAGTTGGAAGTTTTCATGAAGGTTAAAGGTGATCATGGTGTTTGTTCTTAAGGGCAATGTCTAAGGCATTTCAGATAGGTAATCACCTCATTTCAAAATTAAATGTGGTGGAACTCTAGTAAAGAAGAGAACTGCGGGAATCTAATGCCATTTGTTTTACCTTGAAGGTTGTACAGTCTGGGAAGCAGTGGAGAAGAGCAGCATGGTCAGGATAGCATGCTCACAGAAGGCCTCTGTAGGAGTGGATTTGAAAGCAGCAGACAGGAGGGTAAAGAATAATGTACATGATGGTTTGTTCACCCGAAGCACTATTGATATTTTAAAATGGAAAATCCTTTGCTGTGGGAGACTATCCTGTGCATTGTAAAATGGTGAGCAGAATTTCTGGCCAGCATCTGTCAGATGCGTGTAGTACCCTTCTCACTTCCCAAATTCAACAACCAAAATGTCTACAAACATTGCCAGATGTCCCTGAGGGGGAAAAAAAAATCCCTAGTTAAAAATTCCTCACATAGACAATCACAAAAGAAATGCTTGGGGGCACGTATAGAACATAGAGATGACAATAAAACACCACAAATAGTTTGAATATAGTGGATCATAGTACCTGGAGAAAATGGAATCCATAAAGTTTAGATATTTTAATTATCTTATAGTACTGATTTCTTTGAAGTGGACAATATTTGGGCTACATGCTACCTTCTACCTGATAATATTTAGTTTATCACCATCGTGGTAGGAAAATGTTTAGCTTCAAGAAACCTATTCATATCCCAGAACCAGTCATTCTAAAATGGATGGAACTCCCTTTCCTTATGAATGGAGAACACTCTAGCAATCATATATTTTTCAAATCAAAGAGTAACATGTTCCAAGAAACAACAACAATAGCAAATATTCCACTGTGATTTGAATTCAAAAAAGAAGATTGAAATAACCTGAACTGAAGAAAAGTAGAAATAATAGTAATATCGAATATAATAGATATAATAGCATATATATATATATATAATATAATAATAATAATACAATAATATAATTGAAAAACTATATAGCACTTAATATGGGTAGACTTATTTTTAATTGAAGTATAATTGACCTACAACACTATGTTAATTTCAGGAGCAAAACATAGTGATATGATACTTCTATACATTACAAAATGATCACCATGATAAATCCAGACAGATTCTATCACCATAGAAGTTCTTACAAAATTATTGACTATATTCCCCATGTTGTACATTTTATTCCCATGACTCATATATCTTGTAACTAGAAGTCTGTACCTCATAATTTCCTGCACCTATTTCACTCATCCCCCATCCCTTTCCCCTCTGGCAACCACTTGTTTATTCTCTGTATCTATGAGTCTGTTTCTGTTTTGTTATGTTTGTTCATTTTTTAAAAATATTCCAAATATAAGTGAAAACATAGGATAAGGTCTTTTTCTGTCTGACTTATAGCATAACCCTCTAGGTCCATGCATTGTTGCTAATGGAAATATTTCATTATTTTAGGGCTGAATAATATCCCATTGTGTGTGTATATATATATATATATATATATATATATATATATATATATACACACATCACTTTTCCATACTGTTTTCCATAGTGGGTATAGCAAATTACATTCCCACTAAGTACATGAGTGTTCCCTTATCTCAGCATCCTTGACAACACTTGTTATTTGTGGTCTTTTCAGTAATAGCTATCCTGACAGCAGGTGTGAGGTGATATCTCAGTGTGGTTTTGATTTGCATTTCCCTGATGATTAGTGATTTTGAGCATCTTTTCATGTCTGTGTTGGCCATCCATACATCTTCTATAGAAAAATGTCCATTCTGTTCCTCTGCTCATTTTTTTTATCTGGTTGTATGCTTTTCTAATGTTGAGTTGTGTGGGTTTTTTATATATTTTGGATACTAACTCCTTATCAGATATATTGTTTGTAAATATCTTACCCCATGTAGTAGGCAACCTTTTTGTTTCCTGACAGTTTCATTGGCTGTGAAAAAGCTTTTAAGTTTGATTAGGTCCTATTTGTGTATTTTTGCTTTTGTTTCCTTTGCCTGATGCGACATATCCAAAAAAATATCACTACGATAGAAATCAAAGAGTGTACTGCCTATGAGTTCTTCTAAGGAGTTTTATGGATTCAGGTCTTATATTTAAGTCTTTAAACCATTTTGAGTTTATTCTTGTGTTTGGTGTGAGAAAGTAGTCCATTTTGAGTCTTTTGCATGTAGGTGTCTAGTTTTCCCAACACCATATATTGAAGAATCTGTCTTTTCCCCATTGCATATTCTTGCCTCCTTTGTCATAGATTAATTGACCTTATACCTGTCAGTTTATTTTTGGACCCTCTATTCTGTTCTATTGATGCATCTGTCTGTTTCTGTACCAGCACTATAGAGTTTTGATTATTGTAGTTTAGTACAGTTTGAAATCAGGGAGCATGATTCTTCCAGCTCCATTCTTCTTTCTTAAGATTGTTTTGTCTACTCAGGGTCTTTCATGTTGCCATACAAATTTTAGAATTATTGGTTCTAGCTATGTGAAAAATACTATTGGTATTTTGATAGGAATTGCATTGAATCTGTAGATTACCTTGAGTAGTATGGTCATTTTTAACAATATTGATTCTTCCAATCCATGAGTGTATCTTTCCATTTGTTTGTGTCCTTTTCAATTTATTTCATCAATACTCTATATGGTTTTGAGTACAGGTCTTTTCTCTCCTCAATTAGATTTACTCCTAGGTACATTATTCCTTTTGATGCAATTGTAAATCATATTGTTTTCTTAATTTCTCTTTCTGAGAGTTAATTGTTAGTGTATGGAAAAGCAACAAATTCCTGTGTATTGATTTTGTATCCTACAAATTTATTGAATTTCTTTATTAGTTATAATAGTTTTTTGGTGGCATTTTTATAATTTTCTATACATGGTATTATATCATTTGCAAACAGTGACAGTTTTACTTCTACCTTTCCAGTTGAAATTCCTCTTATTTCTTTTTCTTTTCTGATCATTGTGACTGGGACTACCAATATTATATTGAATAAAAATTGTGAGTGTGGGCATTCTTGGCTTGTTCCTGATCTTAGAGGAATTGCTTTCAACTTTTCACTGTTAAGTATGATGTTAGCTGTGGGTTTGTCATATATGGCCTTTATTATGTTGAGGAATGTTCCCTCTATACCCACTTTGTTGAAGGTTTTTTTTTATCATAAATTGATGTTGAATGTTTTCAAAGTATTTTCCATCCTCTATTGAGATACTCATATCATTTTTATTCTTAGGTTTGTTTATATGGTGTATCACATTGATTGACTGATTTCTGGACATTGAGCCACATTTACATCCTTAAGATAAATCCCACTTGATCATTGTGTAGAATCCTTTTAATGTATTATTGAATTTGGTTTGCTAATATTTTGTTGAGAACATCTATCTTCATCAGTGATATTGGCCTGTAATTTTCTTTTTTATGGTGTCTTTCTCTAGTTTTAGTATCAGGATGATGCTGGCCTTGTAGATGAGTTTGGAAGTATTTCTTCCTCTTGAATTTTCTGCAATTATTTAAGAAAGATAGGTGTTAATTTCTTCAAATGTTTAGTAAAATTCACTTGTGAAGCTGTCTGTTCCTGGACTTGTGCTTGTTGAGAGTTTTTTTTTTTTTTTAAATTAGTGATTCAAGTTCTTTACTGTGAATTGGTTGGCTCATGTTTCCTATTTCTTCCTGATTAGTCTTAGTAAATTGTGCATTTCTAGGAATTTATCCATTTTTTCTGGTTTGTCCATTTTATTAGCCTGTAATTGTTCATAGTAATCTTATTTAATATTTTGTACTTCTCTGGTGTCAGTTGTAACTTCTCTTTCATTTCTGATTTTATTGATTTGGGCCCTCTCTATTTTCTCTTGATTAGTCTGTCTAAAGGTTCATCAATTTTGTTTATCTTTCAAATCACCAGATTTTAGTTTCATTGATCTTTTCCATTTTTTTCTTAGTTTCTATTTCATTTATTTCTGCTCAGATTGTTGTTATTTTTTCTTCTACTAACTTTGGGTTTTTTCTTCTTCTTTTTCTATTTACCATAGGTGTTATGTTAGGTCGTTTATTTGTGGTTTTTCTTATTTCCTGAGGTAGGCTTATATTGATATAAACTTCCCTCTTAGAAATGCTTTTCCCTGTTTCCCAGTTATGTTTCCATTTTTCACTTGTCTCCAGGTATTTTCTTTTTAATTTCCTCAATTTCCTAATTGACTTCTTCAGTAACTCATTGGTTGTTTGTTAGAATATTATTTAGCTTCCATGTATTTGTGATTTTTGCAGTTTTTTCCATGTAGTTGATTTCTAGTCTCATACCATTGTGGTTGGAAAAGATGCTTGATGTGATTTCAATCTTCTCACATTTACTGAGACTTGTTTTGTGGCCTAGTATGTGATCTATCCTGGAGAATGTTCCATGTGCACTTGAAAAGGATGTGTATTCTGCTGATTTTGGATAGAAAGTTTTATATATATATATATATATATATATATATATATATATATGTATATATATATATATATGTGTGTGTGTGTGTGTGTGTGTGTGTATATATATAAAACTTGTTCCAATGTGCCATTTAAGGCTAATCATTTTTTATTGATTTTCTGTCTGAATAATATTTTCTTTGAGGTAAGTGGGGTATTAAAGTTCCCTAATATTATTATATTATTCTCAATATCTCCTTTTATGTCTCTAAATATTTGCTTTATATATTTAGGTGCTCCTATGTTAGATACATGTAGTTTTATGAATGTTATATCCTCTTCTTGGATTGACCACTTTATCATTATATAATGCCTTTTGTCTTTCATTATAGTCTTTGCTTAAAAGTCTATTTTGTCTGATATAAGTATTTCGACCCTAGCATTCTTTTCATTTCCATTTACTTAGAATATATTTTCCATCCCCTCACTTTCAGTCTGTGTGTGTGTATCTCTTTAACAAGTCTTTTGTAAGCAACATATATGGCTCTTATTTTTCATTCACTCATCAACCATATGTATTTTCTTGGAGAGTTCAGTTCATTTACATTTAAGGTAATTGTTGCTAGTTATGTGCATATTTCCATTTTGTTAACCATTTTCTCATTTTTTCTGTAATTCTTTTTGTTCCCTCCTTTTTCTTTTGCTCTCTTCCTTTGTGACTTGAAACTATCTTTAGTGTTATGCTTGGATTCCTTTTTCTTTGTGTGTGTGTGTATTTATTATAAATGATTATTCTACATTGATTGTCTCTTAAGATTGATCATATTCTAACAACCCTGACTTTCTACTCCTCCCACTACATTTAATATTTTTGACATTATATTTTGCATCTTTTTCTTTTGTGTATCCCTTAACTACTTATTGTGGATATAGATAATTTTACTACTTTGTCTTTTAAAGATCCTAATAGTGAATGGTCTACTACTTTTACAATATGTTTGCCTTTACCAGTGAGACTTTCTTTTATAATGTTCATATTTCTAGTTGTGATATATTTTTTGCTTAGAGAAGTCCCTTTAACATTTCTTGTACAGCTGGTTTAGTGGTGCTGAACTCTCTTGGCTTTTTTGTAAGCCCCTTGATCTCTCCTTCAAACTTGAATTATAGCCTTACTCTATAACAAAATTATAGAGTATTTTTGTTTGTAGATTTTATTCTTTAATTACTTTGAATATGTTATGACACTCCTTTCAGGCTCCTGTAAAGTCAGCTGGGAGTCCCATGGGAATTCCCTTATAACCAGCTGCATTTCCCTTGCTTCTTTAAGATTCCCTCTTTAAATTTATTTTTTTGCCATTTTTAACTACAGTGTGTATTAGTATGTTTCTCTTAGGATTCATCTTATTTGGGACTCTGTGATTCTTGGACCTAGATGTCTGTTTCTCTTCCTAGGTTAAGGAAGTTTTCAGCTATTATTTATTTAAATAAGTTTCTGCCCCTTTCTCTCTCTCTTCTTCTGGAACCCCTATAATAGGAATATTACTATGCTTGAGGTTGCCCTAGAGGTCTATTAAACTGTCTTCATTTTTTAAATTATTATTTTTTAATTTTTTTCTGTTCAGCTTGGGTAATTTCCATTACTACGTCTTCCAGTTTGCTGGTTCATTCCTTTGTATTATCTAATCTACTGTTGATTCCTTCTAGTATAAGTTTTAAGTTACTGTATCCTTCAGCTCTGTTTTCTTTCTTCCTTATGTGTTCTAACTCTTTCTTAAACTTCTCACTGTGTTCATCCATTCTTCTTTTGAGTTTGTTGTGCATCTTTATGATCATTACCTTGAACTCTTTATCAAGTAGATTGCTTATCTACACTTCATTTATTTCTTCTCCTGTGGTTTTATCTTGTTCCTTCATTTGGAACATATTCATTTGTTGACACTTGTGCCTAAATCATTGGGTTTAATTCTATGTATTTTTTATGTTAGTTACTTTTCCTGATCTTGGAAAAGTAGGCTTAGGTAGGAGATTTCCTATCTATTCTGGTGGCACACTTCCTTCTGGTTGCCAGAGCTGTATGCTCTAAGGGTTCCCAATGTATGGGTCCTTATGTGGGGGTGGTTCTGAGTACTGTGGATAAACTGATAAGCATGGCTAGCCCCATGGCCTCTCTGGTTGCCCAGCCCTCCTTGTTGAAGAGGCTGCTGAACTGCTGGTGGGTGGGGTCAGTTCCTATTGCATCTGGCAGCAAGGCCTGTGGGTCCCCAACAGGTGCTAGCCTGCTCTTGGGCATAGTAAGATCCCTTGTGGCCTCTGTGAGGCATTTTTCTAAGTGCTTTATATATGATAATGCAAAATTTTCAATGACACTCTAAAATAGGCACTGTTACTGATTTATTTTTCTGATAAGAAATGTGAGGCACAGAGAGGGTGCTGGAAATATCTAGACCATAGAACTCATAAGTGGTAGCACTGGAATTAGAACAGAGTAGGTCTGGTTAGGAGACACATTCTCAACAATTGACAAACCAAGGTGCTTCTCAAGACAGAAATACAGGAGGCTGAGTGTAGTGCTTTGGGGATACATTGACAGACAAGGATTCAAAAACAGAACAAAAGATAGAGACAGAAACAGAGGAAGAGAAAGGAGGAGAAAGGAGGAGAAAGAAGAGGGTACAGAAAGATAATGGAATTTTTTAAAGTACAGTAACAGGAGATAAAAGAGAAAAGGAATAATAAATCAAAGTGTGAAATTAAAATTTTATATAATCCTTCAATCACACAATTAGAAAGAGGAACAATTAGTAACAGTTACAAGAGAACATACTGAGCAGTAAATATAAAGGGGTTAAAAGCTTAAGACATCATCACAAGATATCTGCCAATTAACATGTAGATTATCTTAATAAGACACATATTTATTTGTTCATCTGATGAAATAGTGGTTAAAATTATATTTAATTCTTGTGTCTTAATTGAACTTCACAGACAATTGAAGATTTATGAAAAAATGCATATGATATTTTAGTCACAATGACTTATTTTGCTCTAAAGTTCAATATTAAGAATTCTGTATAAAATATTTAATTTATTGATGATTTCCTCAATAATCTCAGGAAAGAATTAATTGCTCCAGAGGGTCAAAAGAGATGCATGGTAACTTTGGTTAATATTGTAAAAAACATAGTCTATAAGCATCAATATTTTTTCTGTCATTGGAGATAATGACCTATTTTTTCTTATATTTGTGGAAAGAAAAATTTACTACTCTTTATTTTAAACATAACATCTGAACCATTAAAGTTATGAGAAATAAATATTAATTTTCTCAAAAAATAAATCTGTGAATATGAATGGAAATCAGTGTCACAGTTTCTAGATTTGCTGTTTTAGTAGTATCAGTACTAACTGATAAAAAATGGCCCAGAGAATTTGTTTCAAGATCACAAATATTAGAGAAAAAATCTATATTTCATTTACTCAGTGAACAGTCTATAAATTGGACATTCACAGAGGCACAAGATCATTGACTACCCTTTCAGAATTCAATTTTATGCTTCCTAAATTAGAGCTAGAGCTAGGTTATTTTGGGATAGCAGGTTGGGGATAATATACAAATTTGTAAAATCATGTTTAGCCCATTTCCAGCTAAGTCACACTCAATTAAGGAACAAACCCCGAAAACAGATGAGTCAATAAAAAGGACTTGCAGAAGATTCCTTTGTGGATATTGCTATTATGTTTTAAAAAGATTTTATACAATGAAGTTAAAGATAATTGTAATTGATCAAACTTTGCCTCTAGAACTTTTCACACAAAAGAGAATCAGTGGAATTATGTGTGTGTTTCAATTTAATCAACTGTATTTTATTTAAAATTTTTATTCTGTGTTTATGTGTGGTTTAGCTTAATTTTCCCTGTGACTGGAAGCGTATAAAGTTTAGCAGTAAAATACTGTGCTTTAAGGAAGGCTGCTTATTCTGAAGAAAATGTTTTCTTCAATGACCTATAGGCACAGATATGATCATCTTATTATGCACCCTTTGTGTTTTAACAAAGAAAAAGAAAACATGACTGTTTTATGTTTGAATTCATGTAGAAAATCACACAAACAGGCATTACCCATTCACAATGATCATTTTCTTGCTTTGTTTGGAATAATGTTATTTTATTTTTATATTTTATTGGAGAATAGTTGATTTAAAATGTTGTGATAGGTTCAGGGGTACAGCAAAGTGAATCAGTTACACACATACACATATCCACTCTTTTTAAGATTCTTTTTCCATATATGTCATTACAGAGTATTGAGTAGAGTTCCCTGTGTTATACAGTAAATCCTTACTGGTTATCTATTTTATGTATAGTTGGGTGTATATGTCATCCCAATCTCTCAATTTATTCCTCCTGCCATTTTCCCACAGTAACCATAAGTTTGTTTCTACATCTGTGACTCTATTTCTCTTTGGAAATAAGTTCATTTGTACATTTTTTTTTATATTCCACATATAAGTGATTTCACATGATATTTGTCTTTCTCTGACTTACTTAGTATGACAATCTGTAGGTCCATCCATGTTGCTGCAAATGACATTATTTCCTTCTTTTTTATGACTGAGTAATATTCCATTCTATATATAACAACATCTTTATTTTCCACTCCTCTGTTGATGGGTAGTTGGTTGTTTTCTTGTCTTGGCTATTGTAGATACTGCTGCAATGAATATTGGGGTGCATGTACCTTTTTGAATTACGGCTTTCTCCAGGTATATGCCCAGAAGTGGGATGGTTGGATCATATGTTTGCTCAATATATTTTTTTTAAGGAATCTCCATACTCTTCTCCATAAGGGTTGTACCAATTTACATTCCCACAAACAGGGTGGGAGGGTTCCCTTTTCTCTATACCCTTGCCAGTGTTTATTATTTGTAGATTTTTTGATCATGGCCTTTCTTACTGGTGTGAGGTGATACCTCATTGTAGTTTTGATTTGCATTTCTCTAATAATTAGCAATATTGAACATCTTTTCATGTGCCTCTTGGCCATCTGTATGTTTTCTTTGGAGAAATGTCTATTTAGATCTTACAATCATTGTTTGATTAGGTTGTTGGGTTTTTTTTTGTTTGTTTGTTTGTTTTGATATTGAGCTACATGAGTTCTTTGCATATTTTGGAGATTAATCCCTTATCAGTCACTTTGTTTGTAAATATTTTCTCCCATTCTGTGGGTTGTCTTTTTGTTTTGTTTATGGTTTCCTTTGTTGTGCTAAGATTTTAAGTTTAACTAGGCCCCATCCATTTATTTTTGTTTTTATTTTCATTACTCTAGTAGCTGGATCAGAAAAGATCTTGCTGCAATCTATGTAAGAGAGTGTTCTGCCAATGTTTTCCTCTAAGAGTTTACAGTATTCAGACTTACATTTAGGTCTTTAATTCATTTTGAGTTTATTTTTGTGTATGGTGTAGAGAGTGTTCTAATTTCATTTCTGTTACATGTATCTGTCTAGTTATCCCAGTACCACTTATTGAAAACACTGTCTTTTCTCCATTGTATATTTTTGTCCCCTTTGCCTTAGATTAGATGATCATAGGTGCATTGATATATCTCTGGACTTTGTATCCTCTTCCATTGATCTACATTTCTGCTTTGGTGCCAGTACCACAGTGTTTTGTTTACTGTAGC
This sequence comes from Mesoplodon mirus, assembly GCF_964341445.2. NCBI lineage: Eukaryota > Metazoa > Chordata > Mammalia > Artiodactyla > Ziphiidae > Mesoplodon > Mesoplodon mirus. Next base: position 38,156,691 of record NC_138993.1, read on the forward strand.
TTTGTAGTATAGTCTGAAGTCAAGGAGTCTGATTCCTCCAGCTCCATTTTTCTTTCTCAAGATTGCTTTGGCAACTCAGAGACATTTGTGTTTTCATACATATTTAATTTTTTTCATTCTAATTCTGTGAAAAATGCCATTGGTAATTTGATAGAGATTGCACTGAATCTGTAGATTGCTTTGGCTAATATGGTCATCTTCACAATATTGATTCTTCCTATCCAAGAACATGGTATATCATTCTGTTTGTATCATCTTTGATTTCTTTCATCAACATTTTATACTACAAGCAACTATATTCCAATAAAATGGACAACCTAGAAGAAATGGAAAAATTGTTAGAAAGGTACAACCTTTGAAGACTGAACCAGGAAAAAATAGAAAAAATGGACAAACCAATCACAAGTACTGAAATTGAAACTGATTAAAAAACTTCCATCAAAACAAGTTCAGGACCAGATGGCTTCACAGGCAAATTTTCCCAAATATATACAGAAGAAATAACACCTACCTTTCTGAAACTCTTCCAAAAAAAATGAAGAGGAAGGAACATTCCTAAACTCAGTCTACCCTGATATCACCCGGATATTAAAACCAGACAAAGATACCACAAAAAAGAAAAGTATAGGCCAATATCACTGGTAAACATAGATGCAAAAGTCTTCAACAAAATACTACAGATTGAATCTAATAACACATTAAAAGGATCATACACCATGATCAAGTGTGATTTATCCCAGGCATGCAAAGACTCTTTAATAGATGCAAATAAATCAATGTGATACACCACATGAAACAACTGAAGAATAAAAAACTTATGATCATCTCAATAGATGCAGAAAATGCTTCTGACAAAGTCCAACACCGATTTATGAAAAAAACACTCCAGAAAGTGGGCATAGAGGGAAACTACCTCAACATAATAAAGGTCATATATGACAAACCCACAGCTAATATCATACTCAACAGTGAATAGCTGAAAGAATTTCCTCTAAGGAAAAAGATAAGGATGTCCACTCCTGCCACTTTTATTCAATATAGTTTTGGAAGTCCTAGCTACAGTAAGCAGAGAAGAAAAAGAAATAAAAGGAATTCCAACTGTAAAAGAAGAAGTAAAACTGTCATTGTTTGCAGGTGATATGATACTATACATAGACAATCCTAAACATGCTACCAGAAAATTACTAGAGTTCATCAATGAATTTGGTAAAGTTGAAGGAAACAAAATTAATACACATAAACCTCTTGCATTCCTACACACTAACAATGAAATATCAGAAGGAGAAATTAAGGAAACAATCCCAATTACCATCACATCCAAAAATATAAAATATGTAGGAATAAACTTACCTGAGGCAAAATACCTGTACTCTGAAGTAATGTTATTTCAATCCACCTTAGTAAAATGTTTTGTCGCTGGGTGTGACTTTAAATTTATTTTGCAGTATACTTACAATATTATTTAGATGAATCTCCTTGAATTGATTCCTATCATCTGACAGGGCAGTGGTTTTTAATGTGACTACAAGTTTATGTCTCCTGCAGGCACAAAACTACTTACATTATGATGTTAATTGTTTAAAATTAAAAAGAGAAAGATAAAATTAGTTCATATGTATTATTTTGTCTACAATCATGATCTTAAATAAATATAAATAATTAATGATATTTATTCTATTGAAATAAAATGTATCATTATATTGCTACATACAACATTTTGCTAAGTATTTTATGTTGAATACAATTCTAATGAAAGAGTTATACTGAGTCATAACAAGGCACTGACCAAAAAATAATCAGCAATAGATATGAAGATCAACATTATAAAAACTCTTAAAAGAAAAATTTGCCCAAATCCTCAAAATGATTTGAGGCTGGGGATAGCAGGGGGAACAAGAAAAGGTGGTGTTGTATTGAGAAATAGCTTTATATCTAAAACATATCATTTTTTAAAATATTCCAGGTATTTTGGTCTCCACAGTAGCTGCACTCTGGAAATCACTCATAAGATTCTGATGTCCTCTAAGGCTTGACCCAAATAACACATGCTATTAATGAGGACTGGGTAGGAAGTAAAACAAAAGTTTTTGTTTGGGTAATGTGGATCTATTCTACTCTACACAAAGGATGGTTGCTGGTACTTCCCTGGTTGCTCAGTGGTTAAGAATCTGCCCACCCATGCAGGGGACACAGCTTCAAGCCCTGGTCCTGGAAAATCCCACATTCCATGGGACAACAGAGACCATGCACCACAACTAATGAGCCTGCACTCTAGAGCCTGTGAGCCACAACTACTGAAGCCCATGCACCTAGAGCACATCCTCCACAACAAGAGAGGCCACCACATTGGGAGATTGTTGACATATATACAGTAATATGTATAAAATAGACAACTAATAAGAACATGCTGTATAAAAAATAAATTAAAATAAAAATACCAAAATAACCAAAGACACAAGAGAGGCCACCACAATGAGAAACCTGCGTACCACAACGAAGAGTAGCCCCCATTCACTGCAACTAGAGAAAGACTGCACACAGCAACAAAGACCCAATGCAGCCAAAAATAAATAAATAAATTTATAAAAATAAAAATGGATGATTGCTGTTTTTTGTTTGTTTTTAATTGAATTTGCTTAATAGAGAATCATGAAATTGAATTCCATCTTGGCTGTTATCCAAGAAATGAAATGGGGGGAAATTAAATTTTGATGTCTCCCAGGGAGTGGAAAAATTTGACTAGGGCATGGGCTGATCACTGATGCCCAGAAAAGACAGACATGGAGAAAATGAAATAGTGGGCCTAAAGATCTGGGAGCTGGGCTGTAATCCATACTGGATATTTGTCATTTTGCATCAAAGTGGGAGAGGAACCAGTAAAATAATGGGAATAGTGAAGTAAGGCAGAAGTCACAAAGGAAGTCACTACATTGCCACAGGACTTATAGTACAATTGCAAAAATAAGTATGATACAGATAAAAACTGCTAATTTTTAAACACTTCAAAGTTACAAAGAACTTTTATGTAAACTATTTATAGCAACAGATGTATATTTATATCTATCTATCCATCTATCTATCACCTATTTCATCTATCTATCAAGTGAAAGAGACAATGAGATACATAATTGGTAAGGCATATTAGTTCTGAGTGCTTGTAATGTAAATAATATGTATTTGATTTCTGATAAAACTGGATACATCTCTAGTATGAACATGACAAATAATTTAATCCTTCTGAGCATATTTTTCTCAACATCATGATGCTGCTTACCTTCTTTGCAAATTTATTGTGAGATTCTATGAAATCATTAAGTCTTTTCTTTGGGATTGGATTTAAAGTCCTCACTTCCAGAAAACAATTTAGAAAAAAAAAAACTGCCTGCATTTAAGTAATTTTGAAAATTATCAGCTAAAGAGTGCACGCATCTTTGGGTATCATATAAACATAAATTAACTATAGATACTTGTTAAATAATTGCTGGGAATTAGGAACATAAGTACAGATTTTACATTCATCCTATTTATTTTATTAACATTTCTTAAGCCAGCTGTCCTCTGAGAACCTCTTGGTTATTTTCATTGTCTTTAATGTCTACTGAAGTATGAAGAACAGCTAAAATAAAATTAATGTTATCTTTTGATAGAAAAAAATTTATATTCTTTATGTGGTTTAGCTTGAAAAAATTTACAGTTGTACAAATCAGAATGGGTCGATGAATAAACAAGTGAGTAGATGGTATGCTTTATTTCTAAAATAAATAATAAAAATCTGTCCACATCTGGATTATAGTGTCGAAAATATGGTAATGAGTCCATCAGTGAAATTACTCTTTGAATGTGATTACAAAATTGAAAAATATACTATTGTAATTCAGTTATCCTATATTTGAATGAGATTACCTCTTACTCTATTTTTTTAAGGCCATACAGTATTTTATTTTATTTTTTTAACATCTTTATTGGAGTATGGTTGTTTTACAATGGTGTGTTAGTTTCTGCTTTATAACAAACTGAATCAGTTATACATATACATATGCTCCCATATCTCTTCCCTCTTGCATCTCCCTCCCTCCCACCCTCCTTATCCCACCCCTCTAGGTGGTCACAAAGCACCGAGCTGATCTCCCTGTGCTATGTGGCTGCTTCCCACTAGCTATCTGTTTTACATTTGGTAGTGTATATATATCCATGCCACTTTCACACTGTATCACAGCTTCCCCTTCCCCTTCCCCATATCTTCAAGTCTATGCTCTAGTAGATCTGTGTCTTTATTCCCATCTTACCCCGAGGTTTTTAATGACATTTTTCCTTCTTAGATTCCATATATATGTGTTAGCATACAATATTTGTTTTTCTCTTTCTGACTTACTTCACGCTGTATGACACACTCTATGTCCATCCACCTCACTACAGATAACTCAATTTCATTTCTTTTTATGGCTGAGTAATATTCCATTGTATATATATGCCACATCTTCTTAACCATTAATCTGTTGATGAACAGGTTGCTTCCATGTCCTGGTGATTGTAAATAGAGCTGCAATGAACATTTTGGTGCATGACTATTTTTGAATTATGGGTTATTCAGGGTATATGCCCAGTAGTGGGATTTCTGGGTTATATGGTAGTTCTATTTCTAGTTTTTTTAGGAACCTCCATACTGTCCTCCATAGTGGCTGTATCAATTTATATTCCCACTAATAGCGCAAGAGTGTTCCCTTTTCTCCACACCCTCTCCAGCATTTATTGTTTCTAGATATCTTGATGATGGCCATTCTGACAGGTGAGAGATGATATCTCATTGTAGTTTTGATTTGCATTTCTCTAATGATTAATGATGTTGAGCATTCTTTCATGTGTTTGTTGGCACTCTGTGTATCTTCTTTGGAGAAATGTCTATTTATATCTTCAGGCCATTTTTGGAATGGGTTGTTTGTTTGTTTGTTATTGATCTGTATGAGCTGCTTATAAATTTTGGAGATTAATCATTTGTCAATTGCTTCATTTGCAAATATTTTCTCCCATTCTGAGGGTTGTCTTTTGGCCTTGTTTATGGTTTCCTTTGCTATACAAAAGCTTTGAAGTTTCCTTAGGTCCCATTTGTTTATTTTTGTTTTTATTTCCATTTCTATAGGAGGTGGGTCAAAAAGGATCTTGCTGTGATTTATGTCACAGAGTGTTCTGCTTGTTTTCCTCTAAGAGTTTGATAGTGCCTGGCCTTACATTTATGTCTTTAATCCATTTTGTCTTTATTTTGTGTACGGTGTTAGGGAGTGTTCTAATCTCATACTTTTACATGTACCTCTCCAGTTTTCCCAGAACCACTTATTGAAGAGTCTGTCTTTTCTCCACTGTATATTCTGGCCTCCTTTATCAAAGATAAGGTGACCATATGTGTGTTGCATTATCTCTGGGCATTCTATGCTGTTCCATTGATCTATCTTTCTGTTTTTGTGCCAGTACCATACTATCTTGATTACTATAGCTTTGTAGAATAGTCTGAAGTCAGGGATCCTGATTCCTCCAGCTCCTTTTTTCGTTCTCAAGATTGCTTTGGCTATGCAAGGTCTTTTGTGTTTCCATACAAACTGTGAAATTTTTTATTCTAGTTCTGTGAAAAATGCCAGTGGTAGTTTGATAGGGATTGCATTGAATCTGTAGATTACTTTGGGTAGTAGAGTCATTTTCACAATATTGACTCTTCCAATCCAGAAACATGGTATATCTCTCCATCTATTTGTATCATCTTTAATTTCTTTCATCAGTGTCTTATAATTTTCTGCATACAGGTCTTTTGTCTCCTTAGGCTTGTTTATTCCTAGATATTTTATTCTTTTTGTTGCACTGGTAAATGGGAGTGTTTTTTTGATTTCACTTTCAGATTTTTCATCATTAGTGTACAGAAATGCCAGAGATTTCTGTGCATTAATTTTGAATCCTGCTACTTTACCAAATTCATTGATTAGATCTAGTAGTTTTCTGGTAGCATCTTTAGGATTCTCTATGTATAGTATCATGTCATCTGTAAACAGTGACAGCTTTACTTCTTCTTTTCCAATTTGGATTCCTTTTATTTCCTTTTCTACCCTGATTGCTGTGTCTAAAACTTCCAAAACTAGGTTGAATAAGAGTGATGACAGTAGGCAGCCTTGTCTTTTTCCTGATCTTAGTGGAAATGATTTCAGTTTTTCACCATTGAGGACGATGTTGGCTGTGGGTGTGTCATATATGGCCTTTATCATGTCAAGGAATGTTCCGTCTATGTCTACTTTCTTCAGGGTTTTTATCATAAATCTGTGTTGAATTTTGTTGAAAGCTTTCTCTGCATCTATTGAGATGATCATATGGTTTTTCTCCTTCAATTTGTTAATATGGTGTATCACGTTGATTGATTTGCATATATTGAAGAATCCTTGCATTCCTGGAATAAACCCCACTTGATCATGGTGTATGATCCTTTTAATGTGCTGTTGGATTCTGTTTGCTAGTATTTTGTTGAGGTTTTTGCATCTATGTTTATCAGTGATATTGGCCTGTAGTTTTCTTTCTTTGTGACATCCTTGCCTGGTTTTGGTATCAGGGTGATGGTTGCCTCGTAGAATGAGTTTGGGAGTGTTCCTCCCTCTGCTGTATTTTTGAAGAGTTTGAGAAGGATAGGTGTTAGCTCTTCTCTAAATGTTTGATAGAATTCGCCTGTGAAGACATCTGGTCCTGGGCTTTTTTTTTTGTTGGAAGATTTTAATCACAGTTTCAATTTCAGTGCTTGTGATTGTTCTATTCAGATTTTCTATTTCTTCCTGATTCAGTCTTGGCAGGTTGTGCATTTCTAAGAATTTGTCCATTTCTTCCAGGTTGTCCATTTTATTGGCATAGAGTTGCTTGTAGTAATCTCTTATGATCTTTTGTATTTCTGCAGTGTCAGTTGTTACTTCTCCTTTTTCGTTTCTAATTCTATTGATTTGAGTCTTCTCCCTTTTTTTTCTTGATGAGTCTGGCTAATGGTTTATCTATTTTGTTTATCTTCTCAAAGAACCAGCGTTTAATTTTATTGATCTTTGCTATTGTTTCCTTCATTTCTTTTTCATTTATTTCTGATCTGATCTTTATGATATCTTTCCTTCTGATAACTTTGTGTTTTTTTTTCTTCTTCTTTCTCTAATTGTTTTAGGAGCAAGGTCAGGTTGCTTACTCGAGATGTTTCCTGTTTCTTAAGGTGGGATTGTATTGCTATAAACTTCCCCCTTAGAAATGCTTTTGCTGCGTCCCATAGGATTTGGGTCGTCGTGTCTCCATTGTCATGTGTTTCTAGGTATTTTTTTATTTCCTCTTTGATTTCTTCAGTGATCACTTCGTGATTAAGTAGTTTAGACTCCATGTGTTTGTATTTTTTACAGATCTTTTCCTGTAATTGATGTCTAGTCTCATAGCATTGTGGTCGGAAAAGATACTTGATACAATTTCAATTTTCTTAAATTTACCAAGGCTTGATTTGTGACCCAAGATATGATCTATCCTGGAGAATGTTCCATGAGCACTTGAGAAAAATGTGTATTCTGTTGTTTTTGGGTGGAATGTCCTATAAATATCAATTAAGTCCATCTTGTTTAATGTATCATTTAAAGCTTGTGTTTCCTTATTTATTTTCATTTTGGATGATCTGTCCATTGGTGAAAGTGGGGTGTTAAAGTCCCCTACTATGAGTGTGTTACTGTCGATTTCCCCTTTTATGGCTGTTAGTATTTGCCTTATGTATTGAGGTGCTCCTATGTTGGGGGCATAAATATTTACAATTGTTATATCTTCTTCTTGGATCGATCCCTTGATCATTATGTAGTGTCCTTCTTTGTCTCTTCTAGTAGTCTTTATTTTAAAGTCTATTTTGTCTGATATAGGAATGGCTACTCCATCTTTCTTTTGATTTCCATTTGCATGCAATATCTCTTTCTATCCCCTTACTTTCAATCTGTATGTGTCTCTAGGTCTGAAGTGGGTCTCTTGTAGACAGCATATATATGGGTCTTGTTTTTGTATCTATTCAGCCAATCTGTGTCTTTTGGTGGGAGCAGTTAGTCCATTTACATTTAAGTTAATTATTGATATGTATGTTCCTATTCCCATTTCCTTAATTGTTTTGTGTTGTTTATTGTACGTAATTTCCTTCTGTTGTGTTTCTTGCCTAGAGAAGTTCCTTTAGCATTTGTTGTAAAGCTGGTTTGGTGTTGCTGAACTCTCTCAGCTTTTGCTTGTGTGTAAAATTTTAATTTCTCCATCAAATCTGAATGAGATCCTTGCTGGGTAGAGTAATCTTGGTTGCAGGTTTTTCTCCTTCATCACTTTAAATATGTCCTGCCACTCTCTTCTCTCTTGCAAGGTTTCTGCTGAGAGATCAGCTGTTAACCTTATGGGGATTCCCTTGTGTGTTATTTGTTGTTTTTGCCTTGCTGCTTTTAATATGTTTTCTTTGTGTTTAATTTTTGACAGTTTGATTAATATGTGTCGGCGTATTTCTCCTTGGATTTATTCTGTATGGGACTCTCTGTGCTTCCTTGACTTGATTAACTATTTGCTTTCCTATATTAGGGAAGTTTTCATCTATAATCTCTTCAAATATTTTCTCAGTCCCTTTCTTTTTCTGTTCTTCTTCTGGAACCCCTATAATTCGAATGTTGGTGCGTTTAATGTTGTCCCAGAGGTCTCTGAGACTGTTCTCTGTTCTTTTAATTCTTTTTTCTTTAATCTGCTCTGCATCAGTTATTTCCACTATTTTATCTTCCACCTCACTTACCCGTTCTTCTGCCTCAGTTATTCTGCTATTGATCCCATCTAGAGTATTTTTCATTTCATTTATTGTGTTTTTAATCGATGCTTGATTCATCTTTAGTTCTTCTAGTTCCTTGTTAACTGTTTCTTGCATTTTGTCTATTCTATTTCCAAGATTTTGGATCATCTTTACTAGCATTATTCTGAATTCTTTTTCAGGTAGACTGCCTATTTCCTCTTCATTTGTTAGGTCTGGTGGGCTTTTATCTTGCTCCTTCACCTGCTGTGTGATTTTCTGTCTTCTCATTTCACTTATCTTAGTGTGTTTGGTGTCTTCTTTTTGCAGGCTGCAGATTCGTAGTTCCCGTTGTTTATGGTGTCTGTCCCCAGTGGCTCAGGTTGTTTCAGTGGGTTGTGTAGGCTTCCTGGTGGAAGGGACTAGTGCCTGTGTTCTGGTGGATGAGGCTTGATCTTGTCTTTGTGGTGGACAGGTCTACGTCCGGTGGTGTGTTTTGGGGTGCCTTTGGGCTTATTATGTTTTTAAGCAGCCTCTCTGCTAATGGGTGGGGTTGTGTTCCTGTCTTGCTAGTTGCTTCACATAGGGTGACCAGCACTGTAGCTTGCTTGTTGTTGAGTGAAGCTGGATGCTGGTGTTGAGTTGGAGATCTCTGGGAGATTTTCACCCCTTGATATTATGTGGATCTGGAAGGTCTCTTGTGGACCCGTGTCCTGAAGTTGGCTCTCCCACTTCAGAGGCACAGCACTGACTCCTGGCTGCAGAACTAAGAGCCTTTCATCTACCCGGCTCAGAATAAAAGGGAGAAAAAGTAGAAAGAAATAATTAGTAGAAGAAAGAAATAAAGAAGGAAAGAAAGGAAGGAAGGAAGAAAGAAAGAAAGAAAGAAAGAGGGAAGGAGGGAAGAAGGAAAGAGAGAAAGGAGAGAGGGAGGGAAGGAGGAAAGAAAGAGAAGAAGAAAGAGAGAAAGGAAGAAAGAATGGAGGGAGGGAGGGAGGAAGGCAAGAAAGAAAGAAAGACAGGAGGGAGGGAGGGAGGGAGGAAGGAAAGAAAGAAAGACAGGAGGGAGGGAGGAAGGAAAGAAAGAAAGAAAGAAAGACAGGAGGGAGGTAGGGAGGGAGGAAAGGAAGAAAGGAAGAAAGAAAGAAAGGAGGGGGGATGGAGGGAGGAAAGGAAGGTAGGAAAAAGAAAGAGAGAAGATAAAGTAAAGTAGAATAAAGTATGATAAAATATAGTATCATTATTAAAATAAAAAAGTACTTATTAAAAAAATAACCTGACGGATAGAACCCTGGGACAAACGGTGGAAGCAAAGCTATACAGAGAAAATCTCACACAGAAGCATACACATACACATTCACAAAAAGAGATCAAGGGGAAAAAATCATAAATCTTGCTCTCAAAGTCCACCTCCTCAATTTGGGATAATTCATTGTAAAAAGAGGAAAAAGGGAAAAAAATCTTAAATCTTGCTCTAAAAGTCCACCTCCTCAATTTGGGATAATTCGTTGTAAAAAGAGGAAAAGGGGAAAAAGTCTTAAATCTTGTTCTCAAAGTCCACCTTCTCAATTTGGGATAATTCGTTGTAAAAAGAGGAAAAGGGGAAAAATCTTAAATCTTGTCCTCAAAGTCCACCTCCTCAATTAGGGATGATTCGTTGTCTATTCATGTATTCCACAGATGCCGGGTACATCAAGTTGATTGTGGAGCTTTAATCCACTGCTTCTGAGGCTGCACAGAGAGATTTCCCTGTCTCTTCTTTGTTCTCACAGCTCCCGGGTCTCAGCTTTGGATTTGGCCCCGCCTCTCCATGTAGGTCGCCGGAGGGCATCTGTTCTTCTCTCAGACAGGATGGGTTTAAAGGAGCCACTGATTCGGGGGCTCTGGCTCCCTCAGGCCGAGGGGAGGGAAGGGCACGGTGTGCGAGCCGAGCCTTCGGCGGCAGAGGCCGGTGTGACGTTGCACCAGCCCGAGGTGCTCAGTGTGCTTTCCAGGGGAAGCCATCCCTGGTTCCCGGGACCCCAGCAGTGGCGGGCTGCACAGGCTCCCCGGAAAGGGGGCGTGGACAGTGACCTGTGCTCGCACACAGGCCTCTTGGCAGTGGCAGCAGCAGCCCCAGCGTCCCACGCTTGTCTCCAGGGTCTGCGCCTTTAGCCTTGGCTCACGCCTGTCTCTGGAGCTCCTTTAAGCAGCGCTCTTAATCCCCTCTCCTCACGCACCAGGAAACAAAGAGGGAAGAAAATGTCTCTTGCCTCTTCGGCAGCTCCAGACTTTTTTCCAGACTCCCTCCGGGCTAGCCGTGGTGCACTAACCCCCTCAGGCTCTCTTCCTGCCACCAGCCCCAGTCCTCTCCCTGTGCTCCAACTGAAACCCGATACCCGAGCCTCAGCTCCCAGCCCCGCCCACCCTGGCGGCCGAGCAGACAAGTCTCTCGGGCAGGTGAGTGCTGGTCTGCACTGATCCTCTGTGCAGGAATATCTCCACTTTTCCCTCCACACCCTTGTTGCTGTGCTCTCCTCCACGGCTCTGAAGCTTTCCCCCTCCGCCACCCACAATCTCCGCCCATGAAGGGGCTTCCTAGTGTGTGGAAATCATTCCTCCTTAAAGGCTCCCTCCCACTGGTGCAGGTCCCGTCCCTATCCTTTTGTCTCTGTTTATTATTTTTTCTTTTGCCCTACCCAGGTATGTGGGGAGTTTCTTGCCTTTTGGGGGGTCTGAGGTCTTCTGTCAGTGTTCAGTAAGTGTTCTGTAGGAGTTGTTCCACATGTAGATGAATTTCTGATGTGTCTGTGGGGAGGAAGGTGATCTCCACGTCTTACACTTCTGCCATCTTCCCCCTGGATCGCTCTAATAGTTTTCTGCAAGCATCTTTAGGATTCTCTATGTATAGTATCATGTCACCTGCAAAGAGTGACAGCTTTCCTTCTTCTTTTCCAATTTGGATTCCTTTTATTTCTTTTTCTTCTCTGATTTCTGTAGCTAAAGCTTCCAAAACTATGTTGAATAAGTGGGCAACCTTGTCTTTTCCTGATCTTAGTGGAAATGGTTTCATTTTTTCACCATTGAGGACAATATTGGCTTTGGGTTTGTCATATATGGCCTTTATTATTTTGAGGAATGTTCCCTCTATGCCTACTTTCTGCAGGGTTTTTATTATAAATGGGTGTTAATTTTGTCGAAAGATTTCTCTGCATCTATTGAGATGATCATATGGTTTTTGTACTTCAATATGTTTATATGGTGTATCACATTGATTGATTTGTATATATTGAAGAATCCTTGCATTCCTGGAATAAACCCCACTTGATCATGTTGTATGATCCTTTTAATGTGCTGTTGGATTCTCTTTGCTAGTATTTTGCTGATGATTTTTTAATCTATATTCATTAGTGAATTTGGCCTGTAGTTTTCTTTCTTTGTGACATCTTTGTCTGGTTTTGGTATCAGGATGATGGTGGCTTCGTAGAATGAGCTTGGGAGTGTTCCTCTTTCTGCTATATTTTGGAAGAGTTTGAGAAGGACAGGTGTTAACTCTTCTCTAAATGTTTGATAGAATTCGCCTGTGAAGCCATCTGTTCCTGGGCTTTTGTTTGTTGGAAGATATTTCATCACAGTTTCAATTCCAGTGCTTGTGATTTGTCTGTTTATATTTTCTATTTCTTCCTGGTTCAGCATCGGCAGGTTGTGCATTTCTAAGTATTTGTGCATTCCTTCCAGGTTGTCCATTTAATTGGCATAGTGTTGCTTGTAGTAATCTCTCACAATCTTTTGTATTTCTGCAGTGTCAGTTGTTACTTCTTTTTCATTTCTAATCCTATTTATTTGAGTCCTCTCCCTTTTTTTCTTGATGAGTCTGGCTAGTGGTTTATCAATTTTGTTTATCTTCTCAAAGAACCAGCTTTTAATTTTATTGATCTTTGCTATCATTTCCTGCATTTCTTTTTCATTTATTTCCGATCTGATCATTATAGTTGCTTTCCTTCTGCTAACTTTGGGGTTTTTTTTTTGTTCTTCTTTCTCTAATTGCTTTAAGTGCAAGGTTAGGTTGTTTATTTGAGATGTTTCCTGTTTCTTAACGTAAGATTTTATTGCTTTAAACATCCCTCTTATAACTGCTTGTGCTATATCCTATAGGTTTTGGGTCGTCGTGTCTCCATTGTCATTTGTTTCTAGGTATTTTTTATTTCCTCTTTGATTTCTTCAGTGATCACTTCGTTATTAAGTAGTGTATTGTTTAGCCTCCATGTATTTGTATTTTTTATAGACCTTTTCCTGTAATTGATATCTAGTCTCATAGCATTGTGGTCGGAAAAGATACTTGATACAATTTCAATTTTCTTAAATTTACCAAGGCTAGATTTATGACCAAATATATGATTTATCCTGGAGACTATTTCATGAGCACTTGAGAAACATAAATATTCTGTCATTTTTCGATGGAATGTCCTATAAATATCAATTAAGTCCATCTTGTTTAATATATCATTTAAAGATTGTGTTTCCTTATTTATTTTCATTTTGGACGATCTGTCCATTGTTGAAAGTGGGGTGTTGAAGTCCCCTACTATGATTGTGTTACTGTCGATTTCCCATTTTCTGGCTATTAGTATTTGCCTTATGTATTCAGGTGCTCCTATATTAGGTACATAAATATTTACAATTGTTATATCTTCTTGGATCAATCACTACATCATTATGTAGTGTCCTTCTTTGTCTCTTGTAATAGTGTTTATTTTTAATCTATTTTTATTATTTTATTTTATTTTTTTGCGGTACATGGGCCTCTCATTGTTGTGGCACCTCCCACTGTGGAGCACAGGCTCCAGACACACAGGCTCAGCACCCATGGCTCACTGGTCCAACCTCTCCATGGCATGTGGGATCTTCCTGAACCAGGCATGAACCCATGCCCCCTGCATTGGCAGGTGGACTCTCAACCACTGTGCCACCAGGGAAGCCTTATTTTAAAGTCTATTTTGTCTGATATAAGAATTGCTACTCTGGGCCTCCCTGGTGGCGCAGTGGTTGAGAGTCCGCCTGCCGATGCAGGGGATACGGGTTCGTGCCCCGGTCTGGGAGGATCCCATATGCCGCGGAGCGGCTGGGCCCGTGAGCCATGGCCGCTGGGCCTGCGCATCCGGAGCCTGTGCTCCGCAACGGGGGAGGCCACAACAGTGAGAGGCCCGCATACCGCAAAAAAAAAAAAAAAAAAAAAAAAAAAAAAAAGAATTGCTACTCCAACTTTCTTCTGATTTCCATTTGCACGAAATATCTTTTACCATCTCCTCACTTTCAGTCTGTTTGTGTCCCTAGGTCTGAAGTGGGTCTCTTGTAGACAGCATATATACGGGTTTTGTTTCTGTATCCATTCAGCCCCTCTGTGTCTTTTAGTGAGAACATTTAATCCATGTATATTTAAGGTAATTATCAATATATATATTCCTATTCCCATATTCTTAATTATTTTGGGTTTGTTTTTGTAGGTCTTTTCCTTCTCTTGTGTTTCTTGTCTAGAGAAGTTCCTTTAGCATTTGTTGTAAAGCTGGTTTGGTGGTGCTGATATCTCTCAGCTTTTGCTTTTCTGTAAAGGTTTTAATTTCTCCATCAAATCTGAGTGTGATCCTTGCTTTGTAGAGTAGTCTTGGTTGTAGAATTTTCTCATTCTTCACTTTAAATATGTCCTGCCACTCCCTTCTGGCTTGCAGAGTTTCTGCTTAAAGATCAGCTGTTAACCTTATGGGGATTCCCTTGTGTGTTATTTGTTGTTTTTCCCTTGCTGTTTTTAATATGTTTTCTTTGTATTTAATTTTTGATAGTTTGATTAATATGTGATGTGTCTTGGAGTGTTTCTCCTTGGATTTATCCTGTATGGGACTCTCTGTGAGAGTCTGAACTTGATTCCTGAACTTGATTAACTATTTCCTTTCCCATATTAGGGAAGTTTTCAATTATAATCTCTTCAAATATTTTCTCAGTCCCTTTCTTTTTCTCTTCTTCTTCTGGGACCCCTATAACTCAAAGGTTGGTGCATTTAATGTTGTCCAAGAGGTCTCTGAGACTGTCAGTTCTTTTCATTCTTTTTTTTTTTTATTCTGCTCTGCAGTAGTTATTTCCACTATTTTATCTTCCAGGTGACTTATCCTTTCTTCTCCCTCAGTTTTTCTGCTATTGATCTCTTCTAAAATTTTTTTAATTTCATTTATTGTATTGCTCCTCATTGCTTGTTTCCTCTTTAGTCCTTCTAGGTCCTTGTTAAATGTTTCTTGCATTTCCTCTCTTCTATTTCCAAGATTTTGGATCATCTTTATTAACATTATTCTGAATTCTTTTTTTCAGGTAGACTGCCTATTTCCTCTTCATTTGTTAGGTCTGGTGGGTTTTTACCTTGCTCCTTCATCTGCTGTGTTTTTTTCTGTCTTTTCAATTTACTTATCTTACTGTGTTTAGGGTCTCCTTTTTGCAGGCTGCAGGTTCATAGTTCCCGTTGTTTTTGGTGTCTGTCCCCAGTGGCTAAGGTTGGTTCAGTGGGTTGTGTAGTCTTCCTGGTAGAGGGGACTAGTGCCTGTGTTCTGGTGGATGAGGCTGCATCCTGTCTTTTTGGTGGGCAGGTCCAAGTCTGGTGTTGTTTTGGGGTGTCTGTGGCCTTATTATGATTTTAGGCAGCCTCTCTGCTAATGGATGGGGCTGTGTTCCTGTCTTGCTAGTTGTTTGTCATAAGGTGTCCAGCACTGTAGCTTGCTAGTCATTGAGTGAAGCTGGGACCTGGTGTTGAAATGGAGATCTCTGGGAGATTTTCGCCATTTGATATTACTTGGAGCTGAGAGGTCTCTTGTGGTTCAGTGTCTTGAAGTTGGCTCTCCCACCTCAGTGGTAGAGCTCTGACTCCTGGCTGGTGCACCAAGGGCCTGTCATCCACATGGCTCAGAATAGAAGGGAGAAAAAATAGTAAGAAAGAAAGAGGATAAAATAAAATAAAGTAAGATAAAATAAAATAAAGTTATTAAAATAAAAAAATCTTTATTAAGAATAAAAAATAAAACCCCCAACAACAACAGCATAAAAACGGATGGACAGAACCCTAGGACAAATAGTGTATGCAAAGCTACACAGACAAAATCTCACACAGAAGCATACACATACACACTCACAAAAAGTGGAAAAGGGGATAAAATAATTTATCTTGCTCCCAAAGTCCACCTCCTCAATTTTGGATGATTTGTTGTCTCTTCAGCTATTCCACAGATGCAGGGTACATCAATTTGATTGTGGAGCTTTAATCCACTGCTTCTGAGGCTGCTGGGAGAAATTTCCCCTTTCTCTTTGTTTGCACAGCTCCCAGGGGTTCAGCTTTGGATTTGGCCCCACCTCTGTGTGCAGGTCGCCTGAGGGCATCAGTTTTCGCTCAGACACAACAGGCTTAAAGCAGCAGCTGATTTGGTGGCTCTGGCTCACTCAGGCCCATGGGGAGGGAGGGGTACGGACGTGGGGCGAGCCTGTTGCAGAAGAGGCCAGCGTGATGTTGCACCAGCCTGAGGCCCACCATGCATTCTCCTGGGGAAGTTGTCCCTGGATCATGGGACCCTGTCAGTGGCAGGCTGCACAGGCTCCCTGAGGGGGGCATTGTGGATAGTGACCTGTGCTTGTACACAGGGTTCTTTGTGGCAGCAGCAGCAGCCTTAGCTTCTCATGTCTGTCTCTGGGGTCCGTGGTGATAGCCATGGCTCACGCCCATCTCTGGAGCTCCTTTAAGCAGTGCTCTTAATCCCCTCTCCTCGCTCACCAGGAAACAAAGAGGAAAGAGAAAGTCTCTTGTCTCTTCGGCAGATCCAGACTTTTTCCCGGACCCCCTCCCGGCTAGCCGTGGCACACTAGCCCCTTCAGGCTGTGTTCACGACACCAACCCCAATCCTCTCCCTGGGCTCAGACTGAGAGCTTCAGCTCCCAGCCCCACCCGCCCCGGTGGGTGAGCAGACAATCCTCTTGGGCTGGTGAGCGCTGGTCAGCACCGATCCTCTGTGTGGGAATCTTTCCATTTTGCCCTCCACAACCCTGTTGCTGCACTCTCCTCTGTGGCTCTGAAACTTCCCCCTCTGACATACGCAGTCTCTGACTGTGAAGGGGCTTCTAGTGTGTGGAAACCTTTCCTCCTTCACAGCTCCCTCCCACTGGTGCAGGTCCCATCCCTATTGTTTTGCCTCTGTTTTTTCTTTTTTCTTTTGCCCTACCCAGCTACGTGGGGGAGTTTCTTGCCTTTTGGGAGGTCTGAGGTCTTCTGCCAACGTTCAGTGGGTGTTCTATAGGAGCAGTTCCACGTGTAGATGTATTTCTGATATATCTGTGGGGAGGAAGGTGATATCTGCATCCTACTCTTCCGCCATCTTCTCAAATCCCCTCTCTTACTCTTGAATAATATTCAAAATGGATTTACAAGATTTCCTGAACAAGAGACTTGGATTTTCATTAAATTTTGTTAGTTTTCAAAAGAAAACTCTAGGGCTTCCTTGGTGGTGCAGTGGTTGAGAGTCCGCCTGCCGATGTAGGGGACACGGGTTTGTGCCCCGGTCTGGGAGGATCCCACATGCCGCGTAGCAGCTGGGCCCGTGAGCCATGACCGCTGAGCCTGCACGTCCGGAGCCTGTGCTCTACAATGGGAGAGGCCACAACAGTGAGAGGCCTCCATACTGCAAAAAAAAAAAAAAAAGAAAGAAAGAAAACTCTATCACTCCTTAAGTTGAATAGACTAGATCCATATTACTCAAGTAAAACCTTGTTTTCTGCTTACCAATGTACTAAAGAGATTTAAGGCACCTAATTTCCTTTTGCCTATAATATTTACCCAGTGTTGAATTTTGAGGCCTATTCCATAGAAATGATTTAGTCCTTTCCTCTCTTGAAGTCTACATTCTTTCAACTTTGTGTCCTAATTTGTTTCTCCTGTCTGCTTAAATTTGTAATGTTTTAAGTCCTACTATATTGCAGTTTCCAATAAAAGGAGATTGAACGCTCCTTTTAATCACAGCTGTGAATTTTGTATATAAATGTTTTGCATTTACGTTTATGAACTGAAGTTTCCTAAATCCAGTGTTCATATGCTGAAACAAAACTATCACTTCCAAAATGTTACCTTTTCCTTGACACTATTTTCTTTCATTTGTATAATCTGTGTGCCCCCAAGTGTCACTGTTTTACAAAAACAACATTTTTTTTCCTTTATTGCTTCCAGGGGCTCTAGCCAAGTCTTGGAATTTAAGAACTAGTGTAGGAGGTATTTCATTTTTTATTACAGGCTTGTGTTTTCAAGTTAAAAATGTGGCTTACCTTAGTTCTGTAACTGAATAATGACTTAGTTTTTCAAGGAAATAGCTGGTCATTAGAACCAATGCACTCATAGATAATGAGAACAACAAAATGAAGAATGACAAGAGCATACAGTGTTATTGCAACTTGTGTGTCTATTTGTAAATTAAAGTTACTCACACAGCTATATGAAAAACACAAGGCACATTGTACTGTATATTCAATAGATAAAAGGTATATCAAAGAAACTATTGACCTGTATCACTCAGAAGCATGCTTACAAAAAACGTATTTTGAAATGAATGGCAAAACAAATTGTGATCATAATGGTGAAGAATGAAAATTCTCTTGACTATATCATAGTGATTGTCAAACCTTTCAAAGATCCTAGCTAGATGGTATATATAATGCCAGCATAGCTCCATGTTGTCTGCTTTTCTAAAACTGTAAAATTGTTCTGGTTATCTTTTATGATCACCTCTCTCTCAGAATCTTTATTCCTTAACTTCCATCCTCTTCTCACTCTGCCCATTTCTACATCTCAACAGGCCCTACAAAAATATTTTTTTAATTTTTGCGCTGTAGCTACTTAAGGCAGTCATAGAAGATTCCAGCTGAGCTAAACAGTATATTTGTGCTTTGTTAAAACATAATGTTTTTTTGCTACATTTACAGTTTTTTTCTTATTACAGTGTTTTTCAAGATTCTATCTATTTTACAACATATCTGTATTTCCCCAATGCTGTTTATGATATTCCAAAAATGTGTACACGACATTCTTCTCCATAGATGTTGATGTGATTCCCATATCATGATCCAGGAGCCCTCTCAATATAAATGTGCCCTTGATGGATGGTGAACACCTCTGATATTTATAGTATAATTGTTGGAATCACTGGATAGGATTAGTGATCTGTGAAGGAAACCTGCTAGGCTTGCTGAGACTTTGTGCTTTAGAGTTCAATTATACTGTTAACAGCAATTTATATGTCCAAGACATAAATATATAATTAAATTAATTAATTGTAATATGCACATGTTCTGCTCAACACTCCTTTAATTAATTAAAACATCATGTGTCCTACTGTATTTAATTCTTTCTTCTAATATTTTTTTCTTTTATTGTATAGTTCATTACAAGAAACATTATATTGGCTGAGTTGAAATATAGATTTCCCTATCATACTTTGTATAACATTAAATTGAAGTAATGCTTAATTTTAACTGCAGATTCTATAACCTGATTATTTGACTCTTCCTAAAATCCTGCATAGAACTTCTGATTTCCAGTCTGGCCTATGAGGAACTTGGAAGTTGTCACTTCTTTTAACATGAGAGAAAAGAAAAAGACTGAATAAAAAGAAAAATATTGATCTATCAGAGAACTTAGATTACAGTGCAAACTACAGCCCCACCAACTTGAAGATACAGACAGGTGGATACAGAGCATCACAGCTTACTGGAACATAAGTGCAGAAGCAGAAAACTGCATTGGAAGGAGTACCAGAGTAAGAAAACCTAAACTTTTAAATTTCTGAAGGCTCCATATGGACAAATTTGAGAGATAAGATTCGGGGGATGGGGGTGCTGTCATAGAAAGGCCTTTCATGAATTTTATATCCAGCAGCCTTACTAGCTTCTCATGGTGAAGATCAGGAAAAAAAATTCCCTGCTCCATCAGGGATAGTGGAAAATAGACATTTTGTAATTCACCCAGAGCATTCTATTCTTCTTAACTCAGCCTCACTTCAAGAGTATTTCAGTGAGCCTGCCCAACTGAAGTATTCTCCCCATGTGACCTGGGGGAAGGTAAATACCAAATTCTAGCCCTCACTAGCCATCCTGTTTCAACTAAGGGGAAGCAAAGAAAGCAAAACTGAACAGCACTTGTGTAGGTCACAGCACAGGAGCACAAGCTCACTAAAAGACTGAGATCTGGTCATGGGAGTATAGAACACCAACCCTCCATTCACAGTTCACTACCATATCAGTAAGGCTCCTGTGTAATAACTCAGGAATACAACTATAATCTCCAAACAATAAGCTGTGTATCTCATATGTTAAAAAGAAGTCTCTAGGGCTTCCCTGGTGGCGCAGTGGTTGAGAGTCCGCCTGCCGATGCAGGGGACACGGGTTCGTGCCCCGATCCCGGAGGATCCCACATGCCGCGGAGCGGCTGGGCCCGCGAGCCATGGCCGCGGAGCCTGTGTGTCCGGAGCCTGTGCTCCGCAACGGGAGAGGCCACAGCAGTGAGAGGCCCGCGTACAGCAAAAAAAAAAAAAAAAAAAAAAAAAAAAAAAGAAGTCTCTAGAGAAACCCAAAGACAACAAGGGAGACTAAAACAAAGACACTAGAGAAAATTTTAGCCTTTAACAATTACAACTGCAGCAAACAGTAAACACAGCCTAACCACTAGTCAGATAAATACAAAACTTCACACTAAAGGCTTATTTACCTAATTCCTTTTACCCAGTTCTTCATATCCAGCTTTTCGTTTTTAGTTACAAATCATACTAAAAGACAAAAAACACTGTTTTAGAGACATATCAAACATCAGAAACACACTCAGATATGGCAGACATGTTGTAATTTTTAGACTGGGAATTTAAAACAACAATAATTAAAGTGCTAAGGACTCTAATGGAAAAGTGGATAACATTCAAGAACAGGTGAATAATTTCAACAGAGAGATTGAAACTCTCTTAAAAGATCACGTATTCATGAAGCTCAGAGAACATCAAACAAGAAAATACCATAAAATATAGACCAAGTCATATAATAATCAACCCGCAGAAAAGTGAAGAAAAATCTTGAAAGAACCAGAGGAAAAAAATCTCAGTATCTCCACTGCCGCTTATAGCATTAGTTGATGCATCTTTAACAATTCTTGGTAGACTTTGGGCACTCTTTCTCAATCCTTGAAGTGCTAGTAAATGGCTCAGTCTCTCTCTCTCTCTCATTCCTTCTGACCAAATTTTTACTGGTTTCAGTATTCAATTAGTTAGTCTTATCTCTCCTTAATTTTGTTCTACCCTTCACCTGAGTCACAAAGTTTCAGGGCCATATCCTAAGAGTTGTCATTACCAATAGCTTCACTTACCTCATAATATCATTACCTCATAATCCACAATCAAATAGCAACTCTATTTGCTATATAAATCTTGGTTACAACTATTCTAACTCACCAAGCATTCCAATTCATTGATTCTTCCTTTATAATTTCCTGTCATTTCTCCATCTAACCCCACTTCCATCCTTTCAATGTCTATATTCCTAGAGCTACCATAAAAATTTCTCACGGTCCACATCTGGTTCTAATTTAAATTCATAATTGCTCAAATCAGGGATGCCCTTAAGTCTGCCCAGTAATCCTACAACATGTCTGTACTTTTTCACTTTCACCCTCTTCAAGACAATTACACTCATCAGCCTATGCATAGCTTTGTTTTACCATGGGAAAATATCTATATACACAGAATCTGTCTTCTCAGCTGTTAAGATAGAAATGTTCATCAGTTATACATACACATATGTTCCCATATCTCTTCCCTCTTGCATCTCCCTCCCTGCCACCCTCCCTATCCCACCCCTCCAGACAGTCAGAAAGCACCGAGCTGATCTCTCTGTGCTATGAGGCTGCTTCCCACTAGCTATCTACCTTATGTTTGGTAGTGTATATATGTCCATGCCTCTCTCTCGCTTTGTCAAAGCTTACCCTTCCCCCCTCCCCATATCCTCAAGTCCATTCTCTAGTAGGTCTGTGTCTTTATTCCTGTCTTACCCCTAGGTTCTTCATGACATTTTTTTCCTTAAATTCCATATATATGTGTTAGCATACGGTATTTGTCTTTCTCTTTCTGACTTACTTCACTCTGTATGACAGACTCTAGGTCTATCCACCTATTACAAATAGCTCAATTTCGTCTCTTTTTATGGCTGAGTAATATTCCATTGTATATATGTGCCACATCTTCTTTATCCATTCATCCGATGATGGACACTTAGGTTGTTTCCATCTCTGGGCTATTGTAAATAGATCTTCAATGAACATTTTGGTACATGACTCTTTTTGAATTATGGTTTTCTCAGAGTATATGCCCAGTAGTGGGATTGCTGGGTCGTATGGTAGTTCTATTTGCAGTTTTTTAAGGAACCTCCATACTGTTCTCCATAGTGGCTCTACCAATACACATTCCCACCAGCAGTGCAAGAGTGTTCCCTATTCTCCACACCTTCTCCAGCATTTATTGTTTCTAGATTTTTTGATGATGGCCATTCTGACTGGTGTGAGATGATATCTCATTGTAGTTTTGATTTGCATTTCTCTAATGATTAATGATGTTGAGCATTCTTTCATGCATTTCTTGCCAGTCTGTATATCTTCTTTGGAGAAATGGCTATTTAGGTCTTCTGCCCATTTTTGGATTGGGTTGTTTGTTTTTTTGCTATTGAGCTGCATGAGCTGCTTATAAATTTTGGAGATTAATCCTTTGTCAGTTGCTTCATTTGCAAATATTTTCTCCCATTCTGAGTGTTGCCTTTTGGTCTTGTTTATGGTTGACTTTGTTGTGCAAAAGCTTTTAAGTTTCGTTTGGTCCCATTTGTTTAATTCTGTTTTTATTTCCATTTCTCTAGGAGGTGGGTCCAAAAGGATCTTGCTGTGACTTATGTCATAGAGTGTTCTACCTATGTTTTCCTCTAAGAGTCTGATAGTTTCTGGCCTTACATATGTATATGTATAAATGGTTTACTTTGTTATAAAGCAGAAACTAACACACACACACACACACAAAGGAGATGGGGAGCAGGGAAAGAAAGAGATGGAGCGAGCAAACAGGTGCATTAAACAAAATTTTATGACTTGACAATTTTTGTTACATTATTATATTGATATAAACCTTGGCAAAAAACTCTTTGAAGGTCCATCTGGAAAGAATTGATTACTGGACCAGAAAAATAACTCAGTAAATTCTTGAAGTATTTGAAATGAAATAATACTATTCTTTAAATTCCTTCATTTAAATTTTGACAAAATAAGTGAAACACGGAGATTCTCCAAGAAAGAAAAATAATGGAATAAACAAAAGGACAAAGCCTCCTTTCCTCCCCTCAATGATTAATGATATAAATAAAGAAGAAGAAACTGTATTTCTTTATAGAAAAATAAAAGATAGAAATGTTCAACACCTTATCTAAACTAATTTCTACATATATGCTTCAGATCCCCTTCTCTACTGTTAGTCCAGGAATTTTCTCCAGCAATTTTCCCCTTTCTCTCCTGCATCATTAGTTGTTGGTTTTATGCTTTTTCTCCCTTCCACATAATTGTCCTCCCAGTATACAAAAATGTTTATCAATTTCTCTACAATCAAAATAAATTTCTTCTACAACCCAATATTCCACTCCTAATACTGTCCCAATTTTTTGCCAAACTTTATGGGAGAGGGAGAGGAAGGCTGAGAGAGTTATGTATTCTCTGTGTTCCTGTTTTATTTTTTCCATATTATCTTTCCAACCCATTATAATTAGAATTTCACTCTCACTTTTTCAATGCCACAAAACCTTACTTTTCCAAAACCCACTTCCTCTTTCTTAAAATACCCACCTCTGCCCCAGATATAATGCTCTCTTACCTTTCTTCCTTTTTTACTAGTCATTTCCTTTCAGTCTTCTGCTCTTAAACACTGAAATTTCAAGAAAATGTTTTGAGGAATATTTCATTGCTTTATTTAGATTTCTGTGTTTATTAAATCCAGATTATCTTATCCAAGCCCATATCTTTATAGACAATCTAATTACCAGATTTTTCTTCACTTCCATTCCAATTCCCATCTCCTAGTACCCCCTCCATCTCTTGATGGCCTTTTGCAGAAATCTCCAACATTTCCTACCTACACCCATTCTTGTTCCTTCCATAATATCATATTCTCACAATTTTCCCTAGCTCACTTGTTTAAAGTTACAACAGTCTCCTTGGCATCCCTAGAATGCAATCAAATTGTTCATAGGACTTTTGCCAGCACTACTGTCTCTGACTAGGAAACTCTTCCCTGAAATATTTACATTGTTTGATCCCTCATTTTCTTCAGTTTGTGCTGTGAATTAAAAATGCCACCTGTCATATCAGTAAACAAAGGATGTTGCAGCCATCAAACCATCACATTACAGCCACCCCGATGGTGACACCTGGAGGAACTCAGGATGGAGGCAGGGTGCCCTCCATCTAGCAGTCAGCCACTGTAGCCACCCACAACAGTACACCCTGAGGAGACTCAGGATGAGATGCCCAGGATACTGGCCCCAGTTGAGGTACACATGAAAAGAATGATTTCAAGAAGCCCAGATTTTGCATCTCCCCATAAATAGCGAAGTGCTAAATTCCTTAACCTGAGATGTCTGGTTTTCCTTAATTAACAGTTATCTTATGTTCTGACTTCCTCATCTTTGTTGCAAAAACTCCTACATATCCTGGCTCCCTCCCTTGCCTCTTTGGAGCAGTTTCTTAGAGTCAGCCTCTTAGAGTCATCTCTTAGAGTCATCTCTGAGATGCTGTGTCCCAGGCTTAAATCCTCAGTTTTGTCTACCAAATAAAACATAACTCTCAACTTTTAGGTTGTGCATTTTTTTTCTTTTTTTTTCTTTTTTTTTTTTTGTCAATGGTGCTCGTTTCCCTTTATGGAGGAATCTTCTTTAGACATTCTTTGTATCACAACTTTCTCAGCCTCATTCTTTTACAGCTTCTTATTCATTGCAATAATTACTACCTGAAATATATTTGTTTATGTTCCCCTACTAATGAAACCATTGCACTGTTTAAAAGACTAGAAAGTGTGGTGTAACAATACTAAGAAGAGTAACAAATGACCAATTATACAGACAATAAGAATTCAGATGAGCAACTGTAATGTAAGTCACTGCCCTATCTGAGGTAAGATTTTTAAGGCCACCTTGTATAAAACTCAATGAGCATTTAACTACTTTTACTGAACTGTAATTAAGACAATTGAAAATGTTCTCATAGGGCTTCTTTATATTTTTTTTCAAGTAACCGAAGTATCTCTACTATTGTTTCCTTCTCTATTATTTCATAATGGTAATATCTATATTCTCCATACATTTTTTGCAACATAAGTCTTTAGGAAGAAAAGGATAACTTTATTCATTTATTTTTTTTTATTTTTAACATCTTTATTGGAGTATAATTGCTTTACAATGGTGTGTTAGTTTCTGCTTTATAACAAAGTGAATCAGTTATACATATACATATGTTCCCATATCTCTTCCCTCTTGCATCTCCCTCACTCCCAAACTCCTTATCCCACCCCTCTAGGTGGTCACAAAACACCGAGCTGATCTCCCTGTGCTATGCAGCTGCTTCCCACTAGCTATCTATTTTACGTTTGGTAGTGCATATATGAGAGCATTTTCTTTTTTCTTGGTTTTTTTTGCAGTACGTGGGCCTCTCACTGCCGTGGCCTCTCCCACTGCGGAGCACAGGCTCTGGACACGCAGGCTCAGTGGCTATGGCTCATGGGCCCAGCTGCTCCATGGCATGTGGGATCTTCCCAGACCGGGGCATGTGCCCACGTCCCCTGCATTGACAGGTGGACTCTCAACCACTGCACCACCAGAGAAGCCCTATGAGAACATTTTCAATTGTCTTAATTACAGTTCAGTAAAAGTAGTTAAATGCTCATTGAGTTTTATACAAGGTGGCCTTAAAAATCTTACCTCAGATAGGGCAGTGACTTACATTACAGTTGCTCATCTGAATTCTTATTGTCTGTATAATTGGTCATTTGTTACTCTTCTTAGTATTGTTACACCACACTTTCTAGTCTTTTAAACAGTGCAATGGTTTCTTCTAAACAGCTGTTCATTTTTAGAAAGTAGTTGAATTCTATTAAAAATTTAACCTAAAATAAATTTGCCTCAGATATATGGTTTTTAAGAAAAGTTATCTTTGTTTATAAAGGAGATATTTCAAATTTAAGAACTGGAAAATATGTTGAGTGAAAGGCCTAGCTAAATCCCCTTAATCTTTCTTCAATTTGTACCATGTTTATTTAAGTAATCAGGGATGGGAGATACATAAATTCACAGATGCACCAGACATAAAATTAACTGCAATGCCAAATAAGAGGCTGTAAAGGACAGGTTAATTCTAAGGCCGTCATTTGTTTTAAAATATCAACAATGTAAATGGCATTAAATTAAAATATGTGCAGTAATTTATGCAGTTGTAAGAAACTTCAAAATTTAAATGATTCCTATGTCCAGTAATAAAAAACTATTGAGATGGTTCTCCTTATGTAATTGTGTGTAAGAACTGTCTACAGTGTACTAACCAGGCAAATGAAGAATATTGTTTCCCATTATACTTATGAATGGTATTGCTGTTAACCATATATGACTGAAAAGGCTAAAAAGTCTCATAGATGTCCTTGTTTAATAGTGAATTACATATCCCCTTCAAAAATAAATTGATATATTTGTTAAACTTACACAATCCACACTTGTGCACATGGGTTTGTATATGCTGACACAATGGATTCAATTTTATTTTATCATTTTCCTGTACTTCTTAAATCTACTTTTCTAAAAACTTAAACACAAGCAAATTTAACATCAAAAGACAGTTTCTTTAAACCAAGCAATAAATAAATCAGGATACTAATATAGAAAGATATGAAAAAGTTAACTTTCAGAAGAACAGAGCAGTAAAAACAAGGTCTGTCCAAACTCTTCATTAATAATTGAAACATGGATGCATGAGTGAAATGTTTTGTAAGTAATGAGCTCTAGGTATAAATATTTAACATTTTGTTTATGAAATGTCTTAAATTATGTCTAAATGTTAACAAGGATGTCATACTTGACAGAACAATGGACATAAATATTTCAAAGCAGCAAACTTGACAGGTTGAAGCAAATGAAACACAAAGCACCTTCCATGTTCTTCTGAACTCTTCAACCTTCAGATATGTGCTTTTTAAGTTTAATCAGAACAAAGTATTTCTGCATCAAAGCCAATGTTTATATCAGTCAAGATCAAAGCTTTACTGAAACTTCTTTAAAGTACACTTAACAGACAAATAATGCATACAAAGTAAAGTGTCTTTGTGATATAAGAAGAATCAACAAATAAGATGAATATCTGAAGTGAAATGATTTCCTTAAAAGCTAATGCATTCTGTTTTGTTTTCTGACCTACCTTCTTACAAAGACATATGTAGATCATGGACAATTATTCATGGACAATTCATTTTTTGTGTGTCTTTATTTTTTTTAATTGGTGTAGAGTTGCTTTACAATGTTGTGTTAGTTTCTGATGTACAGCAAAGTGAATCAGCTATATGTATACATACATCTCCTCTTTTTGGATTTCCTTCCCGTTGAGGTCACCACAGAGCATTAAGTAGAGTTACCTGTGCTATACAGCAGGTTCTCATTAGTTATCTCTTTTATACATAATGGTGTATATATGTCAATCCCAATGTCCCAATTCATTCCATTGCTCTACACACACACTTGCATACATACACACACACACATAGACATACACAGGAATACATAAACCTAGCAGAAAATGGATAAGATAGATTACACTTATCCTTTACCTGAAAATAAAATTCTGATAGTGCTACAGTAGTATAATATCAAGTAAGATAATTTAGGCATATAATTCAGCCAATATTTTTTTCTTACCTAATAGCAAATGTTTTACCCTAACCTAATAAATGATAAATATAGACAAGATCATATAGATGTCTTTAAATAATAACAAATATATGGAAACAGGATTAAAACAAAAGCTCAGATTCCACCATAATTCAGCCACAGATAAGCTGTATAGCTTTAGAAAAGTCACTCATTCTCCTGCAATAATATTGTGCTAATAAAGTAATAAAAGGAAAGGTTATCATTATATTCAATTATAATATAAAATTATTTGACAGTATAAAATTAAAAAGCTAGGCAAGCCTTGAAAGTGTTTGATGAAACAATATTCAAGGACCATAATATAGAAGCATCTCTATTAATGTGAGCATCTAGACTGCTGACTCTCAGTAGTAGAGAGAGCGATTTTTACTAAATTATTGAATTTTACCAGACAATACCTATTTTTGCTTTTGTTTTACATGGTAATAGTCATGTTATGTTTCATTTTATTACTGTTGTATGTTTTGTTCTGACAGTATAATTTCCCTGAAATTACTCCTTCAGAGACTATCATCACTTTCTTATAGCTATATCAATGTTTTCTCAGAACGTTTTCTCATCCTAAAACACATGACTACCTATGATGATTCCAATTACTGTTTTTAACCTCCTCTCACACATTTTATTTATTTGTTTACCCATTTACTCTATAAATAAAATAAGTTTTTACTGTAAATTGTGGCTCTAATTATGACCCCTGAACTCTTACTCAAAACTTAGCATTATGTTTCTAGTACATATTCTAACACTGCATACTCATTTCTGTTAAAATAAACCAATGATTTTAAACTTCCCCGAACGATCTCACAACTTAAAATTCAACTTTACTGTCAGAGAATAAACCTGGATATTTCCTTGATTCCTTCCCTAAAGTTCATTTCAATTTTGAATGCTGGTTGGTTTTCTGTTCCTGAGTTCATCAACTTCAAATACTTGAGTGTATAATTCACTGTTTGCTGTTTCTTTAAACTGTGCTGAATTTTCTCATTTCTATCATAGGTGTCCATATTGTATAAATTTTACTTTATAATTATTTTTCAAATCTTTTCACTTATCCATGTGACTACTGCTATTATGTAATCTTAGCTGTCATCCTCTCTCAGCTGGATTATTGAAGTTACACCTGAATTATTTATTTCTTTAATAAACTTTCCTAGCATCTCTATACACTTAATACAAGCTTGTCATGCTGAACTGTAAAAATGACTGTTTCACTCATCATTATAAGAAAACCAATATCTTTTTTTTGGTCAAAATATAAAGGCAAATTTCTTAAGACAGAAGTTTCTTCATAGTTCATCTTGTATGACACTCTAAGTTGTTATCCAGTTTCTGTTCCCTATTCTCTACAATATTTCAGTCCTGTATATACTTCATGTTATTTCTTACTGTAGGGCCTTTGTACATGTTGTTTCTTCTGCTTCCCTCCTCTTTTTTTTTTTTTTTTTTTTTTTGTGGTACACAGGCCTCTCACTGTTGTGGCCTCTCCCCTTGTGGAGCACAGGCTCCAGACGCACAGGCTCAGTGGCCATGGCTCACAGGTCAAGCCACTCCACGGCATGTGGGATCTTCCTGGACTGGGGTACAAACCCGTGTCCCTTGCACTGTCAGGCAGACTCTCAACCACTGTGCCAACAGGGAAGCCCTTCCCTCCTCTTTTTAACACAGATTACTTTTGTTCATTCAATCCAGCTCAAACTCCCTTTTCTATAAATGCATCTAGGAGATTCATTAACTTCTCATTTGAAAAACTTTTTCACAATCACAATTTTATTAATGTCTGTCTTTCACACTAGATTGTAAACCTATGAAGTCATGGAATATTTGTGTTTATATTCAGCATTATATCCCATGCATATACTAAATACTAGAAATCTGTTATATGAATGAACATCAACAATAACATCTCATGTAGTTGTCCAGTTTTCCCAGCTCCATTTATTGAAGAGGCTATCTTGTCTCCATTGTATATTCTTGCCTCTTTTGTCATAGATTAGGTGACCATAGGTGGGTTTATCTCTGTGCTTTCTATCCTGTACCATTGATTTATATTTCTGTTTTGTGCCAGTACCATTCTGTCTTGATTACTGTAGCTTTGTAATGTAGTCTGAAGTTGGGAAGCCTGATTCCTCCAGCTACATTTTACTTTCTCAGAATTGCTTTGGCTATTCATGGTCTTTTGTGTTTCCATACAAATTGTGAAATTTTTTGTTATAATTCTGTGAAAAATGCCATTGGTATTTGATATGGATTGAATTGAACCAAAAGAAACAAACAAACAAACAAAAAACAAAAAGAATAACATCTCAGCTTGGTCATTTTTGAGTCATTGACATTAAGCCTAACACTATTTCTTTCTTCTTGTGTATAGACAATTGATCCTGATTTACCATTAGAATAGATTTATACTTTTCTGTTAGCTACCATTTTATTAATTTATAAAAAGGAAATGATATAATGTAATGTTTATGATTTGCCTTAATTTAAAAAAAACAACACATTACTAAAACATCTAGAGGAGATTTCAATAGTATACACTTTTACTATAATCTATCTTTATGTGAAACTATCAAATTTAGAGCTAAAATAAATTGATATTTTAATAAACACATTTTTTTAGTTTATTTTGATTAAAAAAATTAGAAGTGGGCTTCCCTGGTGGCGCAGTGGTTGAGAGCCTGCCTGCCAATGCAGGGGACATGGGTTCATTCCCCGGTCCAGGAGGATCCCACATGCCGTGGAGTGGCTGGGCCTGTGAGCCATGGCCACTGAGCCTGCACGTCTGGAGCCTGTGCTCTGCAATGGGAGAGGCCTCAACAGTGAGAAGCCCGCATACCACAAAAAAATAAATAAATAAATAAATAAAAGTATTTTTAACTTAAGCCAAATATGATTTATATTATTTTAATTGTCCAGTATGTTATAATAAAAATATTTTTGTCATTATTATTATTTCTAATTTTAAAATTAGCATAAAATCCTTTACATATCAGTTACCCATTTTGTTTGTGTATATTGTTATTCATTTTATTCATATCTGTTATTAAATGCAAACCCATTCACAAATAAATGCCAATCTCATCACATATAACTCAGGTAGTTTTCCATAGGAAGAAGCACATTATTGGAGGAAAGATTTTCCAAATTAAAACTTTTTTACTCTCTTTATAATTTTACCATCAAAACTATTCCATATATTTGTTAACTTTTATAAGTAGCATCTCCTATAACATATAAGTGTTACAGTACTATAACTATTCATATGCATTATCTTAAAAGATAAAAAAAAACTGATCATTGTTTATTTGAGAGACATATTAAAATATATATATTTTTTTTCATTTTTCTTTTACCCACTACATTTCTTCCTGGAATTTTAAACTATTGTCTCTGAAGTAAGCATGCAGACTATGATGTATAAGAAGGATTTTGCTGAGGAAAGGGAAAATTGACTCAGTGTTGATGCCATTGTATAAAATCAGGTAAAGAGCCATAGCACTATATCTGTTTATGAGTAACAGTTTTGGAAGCAGAATGCTTTCTATAATCCTCCCAGACAGCAAGGTGTTGTAGTAAAGAATACTTTTGGACATAATTTACTATAATTGTCTTATAAAGTAACTTCTTTTTTGACAAAGCAATGGAAACTTGAAATCTTATACCTTCTTTCAAGGTAAAGGTTTTCCAAAATATGCTTATATGTTTTAGCTGTGTGAGTTTAAAAAAAAATGAAACTGTAAATAAAATAATCAGGGAACTAAGTACTGTTTTTAAGGTATATGTATTCAAAGAGTATTTTACTCACACATTCATTTATAGCAATTGCCATACTATATGCCAGTATTTTTGCACATAGTATGTATACAGACTAAAGCATGAGTTTATTAATGTCAAAGAATTATGTGCCATTGTTTTTATCATCTTCATTCCCCTACACAGGACACAGGAATTATTCAATAGATAAAATAAATATTCTTAATGGAAGATCTTTATTTCAACCACATATTTAAAATTTAAAATGACTTAAAACTATTTTTCTTTTATAACTCAATTATTTGGGAAGGGAAATGCTGAGGTAATTTAAAGGTTACTGTTTTGTAATTTCTAACCAAAGTAGAAAATGTGGAAAAAAAAATTAAAATATGCATTACTTTCAAACAAAAATTTATTGTTAAAATCAACCTTTCAGAATGGAAATTTTTCATAAAGCTCAAAACTGATTTCACCACTGAACTCCTTAGAAAACACAATATAAACTTTTTATATATATCTTATATGACCCAATGAGAGAATTTGGTACTAGTGAGAAAATTTTATCTGTCCCTCAAACTCTATCATCTCTTACACTTGTGCCTTCAGCTAATATTCAGTAAGAGGGACTAGATTTACTTTCTTTCCTGAAACAAGTTAAAAATGACAAACTATATAAAACAACTGTTTTCAAATAATGGACATCAGGCAATCTCAAAGACTGATCCCTGAGAAAGGGGAAACAAGTATATTTAAGCCTATGTTTGTTCCCAGATTATTATTTAAGGGAGTTTCCAGAGCAAGTGGAAAAACCCAAATAGAGTCCACTTATCACCTTGAGTTGAGGAAATATAAGTGTAAGTCAGGGGGTACCAAGGCAGTTAAGTTTACAATGAGAGGAAAGGAGAGTGAAGAACTAAAAGGATAGTTCCATAAATCTACAGGGGTCCTCTAGAGATCTTAGTTTAATTCTAATCATATAATGTGAATGAAGAAAATGTCCAAGGCTGGAGAAAGAACCTCATTTCCCAAAAGCAAAATGGGGAAAACCTCCAGTATCACACAGACATTGCTTATATTTTCATTAGCCATAGTGAAAAAAGAAAAGTCACATTGCATTAGATAGAGGACTCAGAAGTGTAGTTTTTCAATACAGGAAAAAAATTACCCCAGAATCTCTAGTTCTACAATTCAAATCTTAAAAGAAAGATTCAAAATTTCAGCCATTTTCCAGATAACTGCATCCTCAGAGAAATCAAGAGTATTTATACACATAAAAAATATCTCTTAAGAGACAACATAAACTCTCAATGTCTCTTATACAACCAACACTTGTCAGATATGCAAAGAAAGAGAAAAATAAATAACTTATTGAAATGAATGCAGAAATCATACCATGACAGGAACCGTGAACAAGGATATTAGAATTCTCCTTCATCAAAGAAGGCAGAAGAAAGACTAAACTTGTTTAAAAGAGACATAGAAATATATTAAAAGACTGAAATAAAACTTCTAGAGATGAATAAACAGTGAGAGATTAACAGCATACTGAGCACTGTAGAATAAAATGTTGATGAACTTAAAAAAGGCATATTATATACACAGAAAACAAGATCAGGATGACAGCTGACTACTGTCTAAAAAATGCAAGCAAGAAGACAGTGGAGAAGCATCTACAAGTACTGAAAAAAAATGTGAACTTAAAATTTTATATTCAGCCAACATATCTCACATAATTAAGGGGGAAAGGGGTATATTTGTACATAAAAAACTGAAAGGATCCATCAACAGGAAACTCACACAACAGAAATGTTAAATGGAATTCTCAAAAGGAAAGCAATAGCATATAGAAATATAGATCTACAGCAAGGAATGAAAAAAAATCAGATGTAGTAAAAAGGTGGGCAAACATAAAATATTATTTTTATTTTAAATATTTTTTAAAGATAATTGACTTTTTATAACAAAAACATTACCAACATGTTTTAGGTCATAATATACCACTATGGAATTAAATTTGAAAGCAACACCAGAAAGATAATTATAAAAATCCCCAATATTTGAATGAAAAAAAAACCCTCCTAAATGAATCATAGTTTGAAGGAAATAAAATTAAAGTAAAACATAAGATAATATTTTGGGCTTAATGAAAAATGAAAATACAATACAGCAAACACATATGATACAACAAAGGCATGAAAAATTTCTATATTAGTAAAGAAGAGACTGGTATTGGCATCATACTGAAGATAAGCACTCCCTGTTCTTTCCCCTTCAATCTACAACCATTAATACATGCATAACTTAACAAAGCTTCCTTGGCCTAACACACCAAGATGCTGGAAAGTTCCACACATCTGTTGCATCTAAAGGTGAGTGGACTGGAACATGCAGAAGAAAAGGAACCAGAGAAACAATGGAGGTGGTGACTACAATTCCAGTACCCTGGTAGTGGAGGCTGAGCCCACAGCACCAGAGAGACTGTAAGCAGCAGGAACAGTTGTGTTGTATAGCTGTGTAGCTCTGGCCTCCCAACTCTAGTCGTATCCGTGGCCACAGGGAACAGAGCAACAGTGACAACCAGTCCTGTGACCCTGATTCTCCCAGCCATAAAGTTGCCTGTGGCTCTGACTCCCTGTCTAACAATGCTCCCCACCACTTGTCCCCTCCTCCTGCAGTGGCAGTTGATGTCAACAACCCAGATGCAGCAGAGGTGCCTGTCATCTTGGTGACCCAGCCAGTGGTGCCATCAACAGCAGTGACACCAGCAGCATCAAGGCGCCAGTGAACCAGGAAGCACAAGCAGAGACAACAAGGGCTGTAGGTGACATCTCTGGCAGAGGTGGTAGAGGGTGAAAATTGCCAATTTTTAAATATAGCCAAAGACATTTCAAGTGGGAGAAACTAAACACTAAAGATGTGTCACCTACTGAAAAAAAAAAGTTCCTAATTACCAACCTTTTGAATTGATAGAATCAAGGGAAACAAAACAAAACAAAACTTTACCTACGGAAGAAAGGTGTTAGCTACTTCAAATGCTCTGGCAGAGGAATAACTCATGCAAAATCATGGTAATATAGTATCTCACACACACACCTACAAGACAATTATCCAGAAACTTAAAGTTATGGAATATTGCAATCTAACTAATTAAGAATTCAAAATAGCTATTATGAAGAAACTCAAAGAGCTACAAGAAAACTCAAAAAGGCAGTTCAATGAGCTCAGGAATAGAATTAATTAACTAGGGGAATACTTTACCAAAGAGAGTGAAACTCTAAAAAGGAATCAAACAAATTCTGGAGCTTAAGAACTCAATACATGAGATAAGAACTCATTAGAAAGCACTGGCAATAGAGAAGACCAATGGAAGAGAGAATTAGCAAGGTCAAAGATAGAAATCTAGAAATGGTACAAGTAGAAGAGGAGACAGAACTAAGATCTTTAAAAAATGAACTGATTATATGAGAAATATCTGACTCCATTAGAAATGACAACATAAGGATAATGGGTATCCCAGAAGAAGAGAGGTAGAAGGGAACCAGAGAGTTTATTTAAAGAAATAATAGCTGAGAACTTTCTAAACCTGGAGAAGGAACTGAATATACAGACCCATGAAACTAAGAGAACACTTAATTATCTCAATGCAAAAAGACCTTCTCAAAGACTAATTATATTAAAATTGTCAAAAGTCAAAGACAAAGAGAATTAAAGGCAGCCAGCAGGAGAAAAAATGGTAACCTACAGCAGACACCCTCCCCCCCACAATTAGGCTATGAGCATATTTCTCAGCAGATCCTCTACAGTCTGAGAGAGAGTGGGCTGACAGTCAAAATACTGAAAGATATGCTATACAGCAAATTTATCATTCAGATATGATGGAGAAATAAAGAATTTCCAGACAGACAAAAACTGGGGGAGTTCATCACAAAAGACCCGCCTTATAAGAAATGTTAAAGGAGTTATGCTTGAAACAAAAAGGTAAAAGTACACAAAACTCTGAGTAAGATGATAAATAGAGAGACAGAATAAGTAAATTTCAACTCTATATGTGTTGTGAAACATTTAAGTGTAGCATTAAGGTAAAAGGAGGGAAAGCAGTAAAAATAACTATAGTGACCCAAATTAGTAATGAACTCACAATTTAAAAAGGTATAATTTAAGACAACCAAAACATAAAAGGGGATAGGGAAAAGAACAGAACTCATATAGGCAAATGAAGATAAGATGTTATCAGCAGAAAAAGGATTATTTTCTCTATAGGATGTTATATACAGAACTCATGAATCACAAAAACATAAATTTAAAACAAAGACACAAAACATAAAAAGAGGAAACTGAGAAAAACAGAAAAGCCACAAAACTAAAATGGCAGACAGAAGCAAAAAGAAAAAGAAACAATGGCAATATAAAGCATCCAGAAAACAAAAAGATAAAATAGCAGTACTGAATCCTCATTTACCAATAATCACCCTAAGTATAAATGGATTGAATTCACCAATCAAAAGACATAGAGTGGCTGGATGGATTAAAAAGCAAGACCTAAATATATATTGCCCCAGGAGACCATTTCAGCTCTAAAGAAAAAAGTGGGGTGAAGTGAATGGATGGAAGATGATACTCCAAGCAAATGGCAACCCCCCAAAAAAGTGAACATAGCCATATTCATAACAGACAAAATAGACTTCAAACCAAAAATGGTAACAAGAGACAAATATGAATATTTTTAATGACAAAGGTGGTAATCCATCAAAAAGACATAACAGTTATTAATATATATATATATATATATATATATATATATATATATGCACCTAACATAAGAGCACAAAAATATATAAAACTATTATTAGTAGGCCTAAAGAGAGAAATTGACATCAATATAATAATAGTAGGGGATTTTAACAACCCACTTCCATCAATGGATTGATTATCCTGACAGAAAACTAAAAAGGAAACCGTGGCATTAAAAAGAACATTAGATGCTATGGACTTAATAGACTAATATAGAACATTTCACCCAAATGCAGCAGAATACATGTTTTTCTCAAATGCACATGGAACATTCTCTTATGTTGAGATGCATAACGTCTCTATAAATATAAGATTGAAATCATATCAAACATCTTTTCTGATCACAGTGTTACTAGAAAACAACTGCAAGAAGAAAACTGGACAAAACACAAATATTTGGAGAGTAAACAACACAATACTGAACAACAATTGGATCAATGAAGAAATCAAGGGAGAAATTTAAAAATACCTGAAAACAAATGAAAATGAAAATGTGACGTACTCAAATCTGTGAGATGGAGCAAAAGCAGCAATAAGAGTGAAGTTTATAGCAATACAGGCACAAGGAATAAGAAAAATCTCAAATAAAGGGTGTGGAGAAAAGGGAACACTCTTGCACTGCTGGTGGGAATGTGAATTGGTACAACCACTATGGAGAACAGTATGGAGGTTCCATAAAAAACTAAAAAGAGAACTACCATATGATCCAGCAATCCCACTACTAGGCATATACCCTGAGAAAACCATAATTCAAAAAGAGACATGTACCAAAATGTTCATTGCAGCTCTATTCACAATAGCCTGGAGCTGGAAACAACCTAAGTGTCCATCATCGGATGAATGGATAAAGAAGATGTGGCACATATATACAATGGAATATTACTCAGCCATAAAAAGAAATGAAACTGAGCTATTTGTACTGAGGTGGATAGACCTAGAGTCTGTCATACAGAGTGAAGTAAGTCAGAAAGAGAAAGACAAATACCGTATGCTAACACATATATATGGAATTTTAAAAAATGTCATGAAGAACCTAGGGGTAAAACGGGAATAAAGACACAGACCTACTTGAGAATGGACTTGAGGATATGGGGAGGGGGAAGGGTAAGCTGTGACAAAACGAAAGAGAGGCATGGACATATATACACTACCAAACGTAAGATAGATAGATAGTGGGAAGCAGCCACAGAGCACAGGGAGATCAGCTCGGTGCTTTGTGACCGCCTGGAGGGGTGGGATGGGGAGGGTGGGAGGGAGGGAGATGCATGAGGGAAGGGATGTGGGAACAGATGTATATGTATGACTGATTCACTTTGTTATAAAGCAGAAACTAATTAAAAAAACAATCTAAACTTACTTATAAAGGAACTAGAAGAAGAAGAACAAGCAAGGCTCAAAGTCAGTAGAAGGAAGAAAATAATAAATAGCAGAGAAAAATAAGTAAAATAGAGGCTGAAAATAAAGCAGTTCAATGAAACTAAAGAACTAGTTCCTTTAAAAGATAAACAAAATTGACAAACCTAAGGAAAAAAGAGAAGGCTCAAATAAGTGAAATCAAAAATGAAAGAGGAGATGTGACAAAAATATCCCACAGAAATGCAAAGGATTATAAGATAATATTATGAACAGCTGTATGCCAACAACTTAGACAACCTAGAATAAATGAATAGGTTTTTAGAATCATACAACTTTCCAAGACTGATCATAAAGAAACAGAAAATCTGAACAAAAGGACCACTAGTAAGGAGATAGAAAAAGTAATCAAAAATCTCCCCAAAAAACAAAAGTCCAGGATCAGATGGCTTCACAAGTGAAGTCTACCAAACATTTAAGGAAGATTTAATACTTATCCTTCTCAAACTCTTCCAAAATCTAGAAGAGGACATGCTTCCTAAGTTATGTTATGAGGCCAACATTACCCTGATACTAAAGGACAAGGATAACACAAAAAAAAATAAAATTACAGGCTAATATCTCTGATAAATATAGATGCATTCTCAGGAAAATATTAGCAAAATCAATGTAACAATACATTAAAAGAATCATACACCATGATAAAGTGGAATTCATTCCAGGGATGCAAGGATGGATCAACATCAATAAGTTGACCAAAATTATACACCACATTAACAAATGAAGGGAAAAAAATCATATGATTATTTCAATAAATATACAAAAAGCATTTGAAAAGATTTAACACCAATTTATGATTTAAAAGCTCTCCATAAAATTAGTATAGAAGGAAAATACCTCAACATAATAAAGACTATATATGACAAACCCACAACAGAAATTATACTCAGTAAAGAAAAACTGAAACCTGTCCCTCTAAGATCAGGAACAAGACAAAGATACCCACTCTCATCACTCTTACTCATCATAGTTTTGGAAGGCCTATCTAGAGCAATTAGGCAAGACACAGAAATAAAAGACAAATTGGAAAGGAAGAAGAAAAATGTGACACAGAGACACTCAGTGAGCAAATGTTATTGGAAAAATGACACTAATTGACTTGTTGTACACAGTTCTGTCACAAACCTTCAATTTGTTAAATATGCAATATCTGTGAAATGCAACAAACAGAAGTTCAATAAAACATTCTATGTCTATATTTTAAACAATGAAATAAAAGATAAAAAATGATAAAAAGCATAGCAGTTAGAAAGAAATAAAACTTTTTAATCACAGATGACATAACTGTATAAAATTTTAATGAATAAGCAGAAGTAATTATGAGCACTCATCAGCTAAGTTAACAAGATTGTAAGATATGAGGTCAATAGCCAAAAATTCAAATGTGTTTCTAAATTCTAGTAACAAACAATCCAAAATTAAAATTAAAACATTTATAATAATAAAAAATATAGGAAACACTTAAGAATAAATTTACAAAATATTTACTCTAAAAACTATAAACTCTAAAAACTATAAAACACTAACAAAAGAAAACATAATTAAATGGAAAAATACGCAATGTCTATGGATAGAAAAAGTCAATATTGTTAAGATGTCAATTTTCCTGAAATTGATCTACAGATATAATCCAATAACAGTAAAAATCCCATTATGTTTTTTCTAGAAACTGATAAAGTGTCTCAATAATGTATATAGAAACATGACTGAACCTAGAATAGCCAAAACAAACTTGATTGGTTTTTTGTTTTTGTTTTGTTTTGTTTTTTGGCTGTGTTGGGTCTTTGTTGCTGTGCATGGGCTTTCTCTAGTTATGGAGAGCGGGGGTTTCTCTTTGTTGCAGTGTGCAGGTTTCTCATTGCAGTGGCTTCTCTTGTTGCAGAGCACGGGGTCTAGGTGAATGGGCTTCAGTAGTTGTGGCACACAGGCTCAGTAGTTGTGGCCTGGGGACTCTAGATGGTAGGTTCAGTGGTTGTGGCACACAGGCTTAGTTGATCTGAAGAATGTGAGATAGTCCCAGACCAGGGCTTGAACCTGTGTCCTCTGCATTGGCAGGTGGATTCTTAACTACTGTGCCACCAGGGAAGTCACAGCCAAAACAAACTTAAAAAAGATGAACAAAATTACAGTTCTCACAACACATATTTTAATCTTATTTATAAAACCACAGTAATCAGAAGATAATGGCATTAGCTTTCTATCTATATGTCATCAATCTGTCATCTATCTATCTATCTATCATCTATCTATCTCATCTCTTTTTCCAAAAATGGAACAGAATACATGGAGCTATATAATATGTACAATAGACTGTGGACACTTTTCCCAAGGCAATTTGAAGCATCAATTTATTCTTTCAACAAAGCTGTAGGAACAGTTGAGTATCTAAATAAAAAAGAAGTGAAATTCAACCCTTGATGTGACAGCATATACAAAAGTTAACTTGAGATTGTTCACAGATCTGTATATAAGAAGTAAACGTACAAGCTTCTAAAAGAGCACAAAAGAGAAAAAACTTAGTAAAGATCACTCAAAATGAATGAAACTCAAAGCAATTATTTTGAGAAAAAGAAATCAGAGCCTACATTCCATGTATCACTTTATATAAAATTCTAGACAAGTGAACTAATCTACTGAGACAGAAAGCATATCAGTAGTTGCCTTGGGATGATGGGAGAATGGAAGAGGAAACATAGATAATGCTATGAGGAAACTTGCAGGTGATGAATATGTTCATCATCCTGATTGTGGAAATGAATACTACAAATTACAATGTTCTTGCTATTCTACTTAAATATGATTAATTCTCTAATATTTTTTGCCCAAAGAAAATCTGACATAGCTGGCTTAAATAGTTCCTTTTTACTCAATAATTCATCAATCAATTCTGTTGTAATGAATTTATTCTGGACACATGCACTACAAATTACTTTCTTGTATGTGAATAAAGTAAATGGATGGTTCAGCACTTTTTCCAGTAAATTTGAACAATGTGTAAAATGGGTTTGCTTTTCTTTGCTGTTAACATAGACAAAAATATATAATTTATTTGCATAGTCCTTCATTTTTATGTCTTATCTTCTAATCTCACTCTCTCCCTAATTTTCGGACTAATTAAACATTTTAATCCATCTTTCCTTGGTTTTTCCACATTTTAACTTCACTGTTTCCTTTTTAATGCTTTGTTTTTATATATGGAGTCAGATTCTCTCTTGAGATATCTTGAATGGAACTGGGATTCTTTTTCACCAATTAAGTGATATAATGCATTTCTCCATTGCCAATTTTGAAAATGTCTCCTGATAAGTACAATTTAAATGGTGGCTATCCCTACCTTCAGGTAGAATTAACCACTGTGTTCAGATAATTAATAATTTAACACATATTTATTGCATAACTAGGTCCTTGCTGAGGACAAAATATAAGATCGTTACTGTAACTATCAGAAAAATTTAATAGTATAGCACATTGTTACTTCAATATCTATCATGAAATTTATAAAAATTCATAGCAAGTGTTTCTATAGGTTTGTTCTCCTATTAGATCTGAATGCAGACCTTGAGTGTATTAGTATACTAGGGCTGCCATAACAGAGTACCACACATTCAGTAGCTTAAAAAACAACAACAACAACAACAACAAAAAAAACAAGAAAAAAACAGAAATTTATTGACTCACAGTTCTGGGGCTCAGAAGTCTAAAATCAAGGTGTTGGCAGAGCTCTCTGGAAACTGTAGGCATCTTTCTTTGCCTTTTCCTAGCTTCTGGTGGTTTGCTAGTGTCA
Source organism: Mesoplodon mirus (assembly GCF_964341445.2). Lineage (NCBI taxonomy): Eukaryota > Metazoa > Chordata > Mammalia > Artiodactyla > Ziphiidae > Mesoplodon > Mesoplodon mirus. The sequence continues at coordinate 38,198,231 of NC_138993.1, forward strand.
GCTGAAAAAAAATGTACAACCTAAAATATGAGAATTATGTTTTATTTGGAGGACTTTCTGAGGATTTCAAGCCCAGGAGACAGCCTCTTTGCTCTAAGAGACTGGTTTGTCAATGAAGTAAGGGAGGATCCAGGATATATAGAAGTTTTGTAACAAAAAAAACAGGTAATCAGAATATCAAAAGATAACTGTTTTTAAAGAAAACCAGACTTCTAAAGTTAATGAGTTTAGTGCTTTTCCACAATATGTATGGGAAGATGTAAAATCTGGGCTCATTGAAATCATTACTTTGATATGTACTTCAGCTATCTGGGGCTAGTATCCTGTGTTTTCCCATCCTGAGTCTCCTCAGGATGCATTGTTGGGGCTTCAGTGGCTGATGGCTTGATGGCAGGCATCTTGTTACCATCCTGATTTTCATCAGGGCCCACCATCAGAGGCGGCTGTAATGTGATGGCTTGATGGCTGCAACATCCTTTGTTTACTGACATAGCAGGCAACATTTTTCATTCACATTAGCAATCTTTAGTGTTTCCTGGTTTGTAGGTGCACCAAACCAATTTTCCATCTTCACATGACATTCTCCTTCTGTCTTTTTACATCATCTTCCCTCTGTGTGTCTGTGCCCAAATTTTCCCTTTTAATAAGGAAACTAGTTATGTTGGGTTAGGATCCACCATAATGACCTCATCTTAACTTGGCTAAGTCTGAAAAACCCTATATTCTAAGTGACTGGGATTAGAAATACAACATATATTCTTTTAGGGAAAAAAAATTCACTCCATAATTGTTACCCACCCAGCTTCTTGGACACTTTAATAAACAGAAATTGATAAGAGGTCACATGAGAAATTCAGGTAAGACCTTGGGGCACTTGCAGTGTAGCACGAGGGAGTGAGAACAGGTAACAGATGGCCTTCCTTGCTTGCTCCCCAAGGGGAAGCGAGCTGGTTCCTTAAATAGGGTGAGAGTTGGGGTGGATCAGTGTGTTGGGATGAAGGAGTGGCTTAGGTGGTCTGCCCAGCCCCTTGGTAGTGCTGTGTGCAAGGATTATGCATAGTACCCTGTTTTGCTGCCAGCACCTCAGAAGTGGCAGTTGGGTTTTGGCTTTTTTGCATCTTATTGTTCATACTTTGCCCCAACTGTGCATGCATGCAGTTATTGTTAGTCCCTTATAGTTGTTTTGTATTCTGTTGTTTGAGATGTTTGTCCAGGTGCAAGCATGCCAGTAAAGGGTCCCAGGTCCCAGGTCCTAGCCTGTCTCATAACAATAAGCATTATTTGTTTTGGGATTCCATTTCCTACAAAAGTGACTGGTATATAATATATGCATAATTGTTTATTATTTGGATAAATTAATGAATGACTATAAGTTCAAAGTGAGGTTCTAGATATAAATTTATTTTAACTATAAATACAATCAATTAATCTAAAGTTTACATAAATATAAAAATATAAAAGTTAATTCCTCTTCTAAATTTTTCAAACCCATGTCTGTCTAATCTGTATTCTTTTATGGAGATGTCTAAATAAATTCATAGATATAGATCTAAATGTAATAAAATCATAGCTTCATATGGCAAAGTATTTTCTGTCAGCAAAATATTTAACATTATGTTTTTGAGGCTGCCATAGACTCATCATCCTAACATCAGATAATTCTTTATTTTGTATCTTTCTTACTTTTGCACAACACATTTAAATATATTTTATCTTAGAGCTTATCCTCTTAGTTGTTGAATTGATTACATTTCCCATGGATATGCTCCAATAAAGTTTGATAAAAAAAGAAAAGTAGAACTTCCTGAAAATCTCTCTTCTCCTTAAATATGTCTTATAGTTGTGAAAAACCAATGGAAGATTTAGTCTCTGATTTTTAAAACTTTACTCCATTAACAATTGTTGTGACTCTGTGAAAGCAAGGTGAAATATAGAACTGAGGTGCTTCCTGTCAAAATTCATCAGCATGTTTAAGAAACCTGAGTAACATATTTAATATATAAATCTAATATGCTTTCAACAGTTCCTTCCTAAGAGATTCTCTTCTCATTTTTTCCACCTTTGTTTTATATTCTTCTTTCTTTGACTGCATAATTTTTCTCACTTTTACCATTATGCCAAACAGTAAATGATACTACAGAATAATCAGATTCCTACATAGTAGAATATGTGGAGTATAATCTATTTAATCTTCAGAAAAAATAGGTATGAGTTACAAATTCACTCATAGAATTATATGACTCTGTGCAAGGCAGATCAGAAACAAACATTAAAACAAGCAACCTTTTAAAACTTGCTTAGCTCATGATCTGTTGAAAGATAAAAAGATGATTCCTGGAATCTGGGACCAGTAGATTATAAGCACATGTGTCATCTACATACTTAATAAGTTTTTCAGCAACATCAACTACCTGTCTTAATCAATTACTTGAATACATGAAACAGTTTATAGTACAAACAGCAACCAGCTCTATATTGCTTTTAGAAGGGCTATTGCAAAAAATGACTGGTTATTAACAAAATGTCTGTGCAATAAATATTTAGGCTTATGCACAAATAAGTAAATGTATATGTTAAAGTGAAATTGTTTGTTACTAAGTGCCTCCTCCTTTATTTCTTCTACTCAGTGAAGAAAGGACTGGATCCAGTAATCCTGCTTTGCCTCATATAAGATCTTATTATTAATCAGTGTTGCCTCAGATAAAGTATTTTCCAAGTTATCCATACTCACATTTCCAATTGGGTAAAATACTGACAATCATTTGAATGCAAGATGTTGAGGGGCATTTGTTTTTTAAATTAGTGTTTTCATTTTCTTTGACTAAATATCCAGGAGTGGAATTGCTGGACCATGTGGTAGTTCTATTTTTAATTTTTGGAGGAATTTCCATATTGTTTATTGCAGTATTGTTTACAGTAGCCAAGGTATGGAAGCAACCTAAGTGTTTCAATTGAGAGATGAATGGATAAAGAAGTGTGGCATATATGGAACATCACTCAGCCATTAAAAGAATAAAGTCTTGACATTTCTTACAACTTGGATGGACCCGGAGGGTATTATGCTTAATGAAATAAATCAGACAAATACTGTATGATTTCATTTACATTTGGAATCTTAAAACAAAACAAATGAATGAATATACCAAAACAGAAACAAACACACAGAGAACAAACTAATGGTTGTCAGAGGGTAAGGGAGTAGGAGGATGGGCAAAATAGGTGAATGAGATTAAGGTACATACTATCGGCTATAAAATGTCACAGGGATGTAATGTACAGCACAGGGGATATAGTCAATAATATAACATTGTTGGTGTATAATCTATAAAAATATTGAATCACTATATTGTACACCTGAAACTAATATAATATTGTAAGTCAACTAAAACTGGAGGATGGATTAAGTCATGGAATTTTAATGTTGATTTGATATATTATAATATATATTTGTCTTTATTATTTAATTTAAACCTTTTATGCTAAATTGGCTTATGATGCACTGATTTCAGTGGTTTAAAATAGCACTGGCTTATTTCTCATTCATGCTATATACCTAACTCAGGTATCCAGGAGGAATATACTCACCTTAGTTATGCACAAACAATGCTTCTTCCCAATTAGCCATTATGTTTGAAGAGCCCATTCTCCTGAATTGTCCACAGGTTGACCACTAGTGAAATGCTTCAGCCTAGAAATAACACTCATCATGTCAAATCACATGCATTTTATTGTTATCTGTAGTCAACAGAACTGTGTCTGCTGGCAGAAAGACAAGACTTTACTATGGTGTCTTCATTCCTGGTAGCAAGGCTTTTCCCAGGGCCCTCATTTGTGTACCTTCTCCCTCAGTATACACAGCCTCTAGAGTAATTCCTGAGCCCAAGAATTCCTTGGTAAATTTCTTGTTAATTTGAGAACATAGATGTTTCCAACCCATTTTATGATACCCTATAATTCTATAAACATGTACCATAGTATGGAGTAGGTTTTGTTCTGACCATGGCCTAAATAGAGCACTTATGCCTGGCTTGTGCTGTGGAATGATATAAGTTGGAAAAGAGTATGTGCCCTGAAACTCCTTTATTGTACATATTTTTCCCAAATAAACTTGATTTATATTTGCTCCATCAGGAAGTAGTAAGGTGTGTTCAAAACTCCTATGCATGACATCCTTAGATGTGAAACTTAGACCTTTTATCTGTATGTATCCACTCACACATATATGCACAAAATATAATAATTCCAAAACGTTGAAGGTTTTCAAAGTTCTCCTAATTTTAAATGTTTGGGTTTGAGACATGGTAAAGAGCATGGCTTTTTACTATCTTGTTCATCTTTGCTTGTTATACTCCCAGTGTTATTTCACCCACACACATAAATCATACAGAGTGCATATATAATATCCATTATATTAAGAGCAATTCTACCCTTCCTTGGATATCTTGGTAACAATGAATCTCAGGCCCTGGAAGGCTTATGTTTTAATCCCAAACATTTATGAAAGAATTTCCCAACAAAACCACATTTTCTCTGATAAATTCTGTTGATGAGTTAAAATATTTTACCCATCTTGTTATATTAAATCAATGAAATAAAACCTGTAAACTGAAATTTTTCATAGAAATTCTATATGTATTCCATAAGAAACACAAGGGTATTTTAGAGTATATTTTTTTAGCTATCATGGAGATAAAGGACATAATAAATTTATGAATATTAATTTTAAGATGTTTAACTTATATTTACTATGGATGTGCAGTAGTCAGTGTAGCCAACTTTTTTAAAAAATTACTAAAGTTAAGAATTTGAACTTTAATATTATATAAAATTATCATTATGCTCTTTGATAAATGCCAGAGCCTCTAGGAAAGAACTACAGATCCCTTCTTCGTGTCACTAATAAAAATAATATCAAGGTAGCTTAAAGACAGCATTGACCTAATTCACAGTATCTTCTGAATTTGTTGTTTTTAAAAAGCCATTATTTGTATGTTATTCATAAATGAAAAAGTGAATAGTGGAATAGCTAGTCATAAAAGACCTTTGATTAGTAACTAAAGAGATACAGTAAAAGATGTCAAGCTAATATATGTTTACTAAAATATAATAGTTTAGACTGATGCAGTTCATCTCTTCTCTGACTTCTCTTATTTTTGCACATTAGAAAATAAGCTGACTATAGACTATGTCTATATAAACTTATCAAATACTTTGAATAAAATGATTTGTCAACTTAATAATCAACTAATTTAATCAAATATGCTTTAATCAATTCTTATGAAGCTTACCTACACTGGCAAAACTGGTTGGTTATTTATTGTTAAATTATGTAGGCAGTTTCCTACAATAATGGATTTTAAATGTGACCTAAACACTTTTTTGCTTAATACTCTAATTAAAGATTCCAGGGTAATATTAATGAAAATTTTAGGCGTTTCAAGGCAGTTATAATTCAATTTTGGTATCAAATACAGAGGTTGATATAATAATTGTTACTAACATTTTATAGCAAGAGAGCACAGGGACACAATGACATTGAAATTGTTTTAATCTTTTTACATAATAGTTTTAGGAGTGTTATATTTAAATTAACTGTATTATAAATTATTTTCTATTAAAATTGTGTATTCCTCTGATTTTATATGTACTTTCTTAATTTGCTTCCATAAAATTATTTTACAATATCAAAATTAATCTTCTTGCCCCTATATTTTTCTGGAAAATTAAGCTTATTTTGATTCACATCCATGATAACTTTCATTCTCAATTTCCCTTTGCACCTCCAATTTCCTGATATTTTATATAAACTAAGAGCATATGTAAAACTTCCAATATTTTATCAAATCCACTAGATTTATACAAACAACATACTAATAACTAGTTTTAGACTATCTCACTACTTTCAAAAATAATAAAAAATGAAGCAGCAAGCAAAAGACTCAGAATAGTTATCTAAATATTGAACAAAAACAAGTTGGAGAACTGACACGGTGGTATCTGATTTCAAGACTTAGTATAAAGCTACAGCAACCAAGACTGTGTGGTATTGGTGAAAGAACAGACAAGTAGATCAATGGAACAAAATAGGGAACCCAGAAATAGACCCACATATATTCAACTTTTTACTAATGAGCAAAGGCAAAACAAAGGAGCAAGCTCTCTTCAACAAACAGTGCTGGAACAGCTGGACATCTACTGGACATTCACTTTGAAAAAAAAAAGAATCTGTACACAGATATCTATCACAAAAAATAGTTCAAAATGGATCATAGACCTAAATGTAAAACACAATACTGTAATATTTCTAGGAGGTAACAAGAAAACCTAGAATACTTTGGGTCTGGTGATGATATTCTAGATATATCACCAAAGGCATGATTCATGAAATAAGTACTGTAATTGATACTGGGTTTCATTAAAATTAAAAACTTCTCCTCTGTGAAAGACAATTTCAAGAGAATGAGAAGACAAGCAACAGACAGAGAAAATATTTGCAAAAGACATCTGATAAAGAACTGCTAACAAAATATGCAAAGAACTCTTAAAACTCAACAATAAGAAGAGAAACAACCCAATTAAAAAATTCAAAGACCTTAACAGACACCTTATCAAAGAAGATATACAAATGACTAATAAGTGTTTGAAAAGATGTTCCACATCATATTTCATCAGGGCAAAGCAATTTAAAAACAACAATGTTAACTCCACAACATACCTATTAGAATGGGCAAAATCTATAACACTGACAACACCAAATGCTGGTAAGGATTTTGGGCAGCAGGAACTCTTATTCATTGCTAATGGGAATACAAGATGGTACAGTAACATTGAAAGTTTTTCTTGTTTCTTACAAAAAACAAGCATAATCTTACCATAGATTCAATTATGCTCCTTGATATTTACCCAATTTATGTTCACATCAAAACTTACACATGAATGTTTTATTTATAACTGCCAAAACTTGGAAGTAACCAAGATGTCCTTTAGTACGTGAATGGATAAACTATGGTACATCAAGACAATGGACTATTCAGCACTAAAAAGAAATGAGCGGGCCCAGAGGAAGATGGCGGAAGAGTAAGACACGGAGATCACCTTCCTCCCCACAGATACATCAGAAATTCATCTACACGTGGAACAACTCCTACAGAACACCTACTGAATGCTGACAGAAGACCTCAGACCCCCCAAAAGGCAAGAAACTCCCAACATACCTGGGTAGGGCAAAAGAAAAAAGAATAAACAGAGACAAAAGGATAGGGATGGGACCTGCACCAGTGGGAGGGAGCCGTGAAGGAGGGAAGGTTTCCACACACTAGAAGCCCCTTCGCCGGTGGAGACTGCAGGTGGCTGAGGGGGAAAGCTTTTTTCCCCCTGCTCTCTTTTTGTGAATGTGTATGTGTATTCTTCTGTGTAAGATACTCTCTGTATAGCTTTGCTTCCATCATATATCCCAGGGTTCTATCTGTCCGTTTTTTTTTTCAATAATTACTTTTTAATTTTAATAACGCTACTATATTTCATACTTTATTCGATTTTACTCTACCTGCTCGTTCTTTTTTCCTTACCTTCGCTTCCTCCTTCCCTCCCTCCACCCCTACTTTCCTTCTTTCTCTCTTTCTTTCCTTCCTCCCTCCCTCCCTTCTTCCCTTCACTCTTTCTTTTTCTTTCCTTCCTCCCTCCCGCCCTCACTCCTGTCTTTCTTTCCTTCCTCCCTCCCTCACACCCTTCTTCCTTTCACTTCCTTTTTCTTTCCTCCCTCACTCCCTCCTGTCTTTCTTTCTTTTTTTTTCTTTCCTTCCTCCCTCCTTTCTTACATTCACTCCTTCTTTTTCTTTCATTAATCACTCCCTCCCTCCTTTCTTTCTTTCTTTCCAACCTTGCTCCCTCCCTCCCTCCTTCCTTTCTTTCTTCCTTCTTTCCTTCATTTCTTTCCTTCTTCCTTTCTTTCCCTCTCTCTTTCTTTCTTCTACTGATTCATTCTTTCTACTTTTTCTCCCTTTTATTCTGAGCCGGGTAGATGAAAGGCTCTTGGTGCTGCAGCCAGGAGTCAGTGCTGTGACTCTGAAGTGGGAGAGCCAACTTCAGGACACGGGTCCACAAGAGACCTCCCAGCTCCACATAATATCAAGTGGCAAAAATCTCCCAGAGATCTCCATCTCAACACCAGCACCCAGCTTCAGTCAACGACCAGCAAACTACAGTGCTGGTCACCCTATGCCAAGCAACTAGCAAGGCAGGAACACAACCCCACCCATTAACAGAGAGGCTGCCTAAAAACATAATAAGGCCACAGGCACCCCAAAACACACCACCAGACGTGGACCTGTCCACCAGAAAGACATGATTGAGCCTCAACCACCAGAACACAGGCACTAGTCCCCCACACCAGGAAGCCTACACAACCTACTGAAACAACCTTAGCCACTGGGGACAGACAGCAAAAAAAACGGGAACTACAAATCTGCAGCCTGCAAAAAGGAGACCCCAAACACAGTAACATAAGCAAAATGAGAAGACAGAAAAACACACAGCAGATGAAGGAGCAAGATAAAAACCTACCAGACCTAACAAATGAAGAGGTAATAGGCAGTCTACCTGAAAAAGAATTCAGAATAATGATAGTAAAGATGATCCAAGATTCTATTTCCAAGATCCAAAATCTTGGAACTAGAGTAGACAAAATGCAAGAAACAGTTAACAAGGACGTAGAAGAACTAAAGATGAATCAAGCATCTATTAAAAACACAATAAGTGAAATGAAAAATACTCTAGATGGGATCAATAGCAGAATAACTGAGGCAGAAGAACGGATAAGTGAGGTGGAAGATAAAATAGTGGAAATAACTGATGCAGAGCAAAATAAAGGAAAAATAATGAAAAGAACAGAGGACAGTCTCAGAGACCTCAGGGACAAAATTAAATGCACCAACATTTGAATTATAGGGGTTCCAGAAGAAGAAGAGAAAAAGAAAGGGACTGAGAAAATACTTGAAGGGATTATAGTTGAAAACTTCCCTAATATGGGAAAGGAAATAGTTAATCAAGTCCAGGAGGCACAGAGAGTCCCATACAGAGTAAATCCAAGGAGAAATATGCCAAGACACATATTAATCAAACTGTCAAAAATTAAACACGAAGAAATCATATTAAAAGCAGGAAGGGAAAAACAACAAATAACACACAAGGGAATCCCCATCAGGATAACAGCTGATCTCTCAGCAGAAACTCTACAAGCCAGAAGGGAGTGGCAGGACATACTTAAAGTGATGAAGGATAGAAACCTGCAACCAAGATTACTCTACCCAGCAAGGATCTCATTCAGATTTGATGGAGAAATTAAAACGTTTCCAGACAAGCAAAAGATGAGAGAGTTCAGCACCACCAAACCAGCTTTACAACAAATGCTAAAGGAACTTCTCTAGGCAAGAAACACAACAGAAAGAATATACCTACAATAACGAACCCAAAGCAATTAAGGAAATGGGAATAGGAACATACATATCAATAATTACCTTAAATGTAAATGGACTAAATGCTCCCACCAAAAGACACAGAGTGGCTGAATGGATACAAAAACAAGACCTATATATATGCTGTCTACAAGAGACCCACTTCAGACCTAGAGACACATACAGATTGAAAGTAAGGGGATGGAAAAAGATATTCCATGCAAATGGAAATCAAAAGAAAGCTGGAGTAGCAATTCTTATATCAGACAAAATAGACTTTAAAATAAACACTATTAGAAGAGACAAAGAAGGACACTACATAATGATAAAGGGATCGATCCAAGAAGAAGATAAAACAATTGTAAATATTTATGCACCCAACATAGGAGCACCTCAATACATAAGGCAAATACTAACAGCCATAAAAGGGGAAATCGACAGTAACACACTCATAGTAGGGGACTTTAACACCCCACTTTCACCAATGGACAGATCATCCAAAATGAAAATAAATAAGGAAACACAAGCTTTAAATGATACATTAAACAAGATGGACTTAATTGATATTTACAGGACATTCCATCCAAAAACAACAGAATACACATTTTTCTCAAGTACTCATGGAACATTCTCCAGGATAGATCATATCTTGGGTCACAAATCAAGCCTTAGTAAATTTAAGAAAATTGAAATTGTATCAAGTATCTTTTCCGACCACAATGCTATGAGACTAGATATCAATTACAGGAAATGATCTGTAAAAAATACAAACACTTGGAGGCTAAACAATACACTACTCAATAACGAAATGATCACTGATGAAATCAAAGAGGAAATTAAAAAATACCTAGAAACAAATGACAATGGAGACACAACGACCCAAAACCTATGGGACGCAGCAAAAGCAGTTCTAAGGGGAAGTTTATAGAAATACAATCCCACCTTAAGAAAAAGGAAACATCTCGAGTAAACAACCTGACCTAGCACCTAAATCAATTAGAGAAAAAAGAACAAAAAAGCCCCAAAGTTAGCAGAAGGAAATAAATCACAAAGATCACATCAGAAATAAATGAAAAAGGAATGAAGGAAATGATAGCAAAGACCAATAAAACTAAAAGCTGGTTCTTTGAGAAGATAAACAAAATTGACAAACCATTAGCCAGACTCATCAAGAAAAAAAGGGAGAAGACTCAAATCAATAGAATTAGAAATGAAAAAAGAGAAGTAACAACTGACACTGCAGAAATACAAAAGATCATGAGAGATTACTACAAGCAACTCTATGCCAATAAAATGGACAACCTGGAAGAAATGGACAAATTCTTAGAAATGCACAACCTGCCAAGACTGAATCAGGAAGAAATAGAAAATATGAATAGACCAATCACAAGCACTGAAATTGAAACTGTGATTAAAAATCTTCCAACAAACAAAAGCCCAGGACCAGATGGCTTCACAGGCGAATTCTATCAAACATTTAGAGAAGAGCTAACACCCATCCTTCTCAAACTCTTCCAATTTCAGAGGAAGGAACACTCCCAAACTCATTCTATGAGGCCACCATCACCTTTATACCAAAACCAGGCAAGGATGTCACAATGAAAGAAAACTACATGCGAATATCACTGATGAACATAGATGCAAAAATCCTCAACAAAATTCTAGCAAACAGAATCCAACAGCACATTAAAAGGATCATACACCATGATCAAGTGGGTTTTATTCTAGGAGTGCAAGGATTCTTCAATATATGCAAATCAATCAATGTGATAAACCATATTAACAAGCTGAAGGAGAAAAACCATATGATCATCTCAATAGATGCAGAGAAAGCTTTCAACAAAATTCAACACCCATTTATGATAAAAACCCAGCAGAAAGTAGGCATAGAGGGAACTTTCCTCAACATAATAAAGGCCATAGATGACAAACCCACAGCCAACATTGTCCTCAGTGGTGAAAAACTGAAACGACTTCCAGTAACTTCAGGAACAAGACAAGGCTGCCCACTCTCACCACTCTTGTTCAAACTAGTTTTGGAAGTTTTAGCCACAGCAATCAGAGAAGAAAAGGAAATAAAAGGAATCCAAATTGGAAAAGAAGAAGTAAAGCTGTCACTGTTTGCAGATGACATGATACTATACATAGAGAATCCTAAAGATGCTACCAGAAAACTACTAGAGCTAATCAATGAATTTGGTAAAGTAGCAGGATACAAAATTAATGCACAGAAATCTCTGGCATTCCTGTACACTAATGATGAAAAATCTGAAAATGAAATCAAGAAAACACTCCCATTTACCACTGCAAGAAAAAGAATAAAATATCTAGGAATAAACCTACCTAAGGAGACAAAAGACCTGTATGCAGAAAATTATAATACACTGATGAAAGAAATTAAAGATGATACAAATAGATGGAGAGATATACCATGCTCCTGGATTGGAAGAATCAATAATGTGAAAATGACTCTACTACCCAAAGCAATCTACAGATTCAATGCAATCCCTATCAAAGTACCACTGGCATTTTTCACAGAACTAGAACAAAAAATTTCAAAATTTGTTTGGAAAAACAAAAGACCCCGAATAGCTAAAGCAATCTTGAGAACGAGAAACGGAGCTGGAGGAATCAGGCTCCCTGATTTCAGACTGTACTACAAAGCTACATTAATCAAGACAGTGTGGTACTGGCACAAAACCAGAAAGATAGATCAATGGAACAGGATAGAAAGCCCAGAGATAAACCCACGCACATATGGCCAACTTATCTTTGATAAAGGAGGCAGGAATGTACAGTGGAGAAAGGACAGCCTCTTCAATAAGTGGTGCTGTGTAAACTGGACAGGGACATGTAAAAGTATGAGATTAGATCATTCCCTAACACCACACACAAAAATAAGCTCAAAATGGATCAAAGACCTAAATGTAAGGCCAGACACTATCAAACTCTTAGAGGAAAACATAGGCAGAACACTCTATGACATAAATCACAGCAATATCCTTTTGGACCCACCTCCTAAAGAAATGGAAATAAAAACAAAGATATACAAATGGGACCTAATGAAACTTCAAAGTTTTTGCACAGCAAAGGAAACCATAAACAAGACCAAAAGACAATCCTCAGAATGGGAGAAAATTTTGGCATATGAAGCAAGTGACAAAGGATTAGTCTCCAAAATTTATAAGCAGCTCATGCAGCTCAATAGCAAAAAAACAAACAACCCAATCCAAAAATGGGCAGAAGACTTAAATAGGCATTTCTCCAAAGAAGATATACAGACTGCCAACAAACACATGAAAGAATGCTCAACATCATTAATCATTAGAGAAATGCAAATCAACACTACAATGAGATATCATCTCACACCAGTCAGAATGGCCATCATCAAGAAATCTAGAAACAATAAATGCTGGAGAGGGTGTGGAGAAAAGGAAACACTCTTGCACTGCTGGTGGGAATGTGAATTGGTACAGCCACTATGGAGAACAGTATGGAGGTTCCTTTAAAAATTAAAAATAGAACTACCATATGACCCAGCAATCCCACTACTAGGCATATACCCTGAGAAAACCATAATTCAAAAAGAGTCATGTACCAAAATGTTCATTGCAGCTCTATTCACAATAGCCCGGAGCTGGAAGCAACCTAAGTGTCCATCATCGGATGAATGGATAAAGAAGATGTGGCACATATATACAGTGGAATATTACTCAGCCATAAAAAGAAATGAAACTGAGCTATTTGTAATGAGGTGGATAGACCTAGAGTCTGTCATACAGAGTGAAGTAAGTCAGAAAGAGAAAGACAAATACTGTATGTTAACACATATATATGGAATTTAAAAAAGAAATGTCATGAAGAACCTAGGGGTAAAACGGGAGTAAAGACACAGACCTACTTGAGAATGGACTTGAGGATATGGGGAGGGGGAAGGGTAAGCTGTGACACAGCGAAAGAGAGGCATGGACATATATACACTACCAAACATAAGGTAGATAGCTAGTGGGAAGCAGCCGCAGAGTACAGGGAGATCAGCTTGGTGCTTTGTGACTGCCTGGAGGGGTGGGATGGGGAGGGTGGGAGGGAGGGAGATGCATGAGGGAAGGGATGTGGGAACAGATGTATATATATGACTGATTCACTTTGTTATAAAGCAGAAAGTAATAAAAAAATAAAAAAAATTAAAAAAAATAAATGAGCTGTCATGCCATGTCTTTCTTTTTTCATGAAGAAAACTTAAATGCAAATTACTAAGTCAAAGAAAGTAATCTGACAAGGCTACATGTCATCTGATTACAACTATATTACATTCTGGAAAAGGCAAAACTATTGAATCAGTGAAAAGATCAGTGATTGCCAGGGGTAGAGGAGGGGAGGGATAAATAGAGCACATTCTTTTAGGGCAGTGAAACTTCTCTATATGATACTATGGTGATTCATACATGTCATTATACATTTTTCCAAACCCATAGAATGTACAGCAGCAAGAGTGAACCATGCTATAAACTATGGCCTTTGGGTGATAGTGATGTGTCAGTGAAGTTCATCAATTGTTACAAATGTATCAATTATGTAGGACACATGGATAATGTGCCAGCAGGGAGTATTATGAGAAATCTCTGTATTTTGTCCTCAATCTTGCTGTGAACTCTACTCTAAAAATCTCTTAATCAACAGAAAATGTATATAATTACATGGAATAAAGTGTTCAAAATGAATAGTAGTTGTGACTAAAATGATACCAAAATATTTTTTCTAGCTAATGTAATACATTTCTTTTTCCTTATAAAAAGGCAGATGAGGTTAATCTAGTATTCCAGACTCAAAGAGCTCGAAGGTAGCACTCATAATTCAGAAGGATCGAAATAAACTATGAGTTAAGTTAGGAGATGAAATCCTGTCACAATAATTTCAACGGCAGTATGTGAAAGTGATAGAAAGCTTCATTCATGGAAAAAACAGAATTAAAATGTTAGCCTTGGGGCTTCCCTGGTGGCCCAGTGGTTGAGAGTCTGCCTGCCGATGCAGGGTACACGGGTTCGTGCCCCAGTCTGGGAAGATCCCACATGCCGTGGAGTGGCTGGGCCAGTGAGCCATGGCCACTGAGCCTGCATGTCTCGAGCCTGTGCTCCGCAACGGGAGAGGTCACAACAGTGAGAGGCCCATGTAAAGCAAAACAAACAAACAAAAAAACAAAAAACAAACAAAAAAACCCCAAAGGTTAGCCTTGTAGATTTCCCATTTTTAATGAGAAAACGCATGGATGAAAGACAAATAAATATTATTTGGCACAAAATATTCTCTCACTAAAAAGGATTACAAAATACAAATATCAAGCGACAATTTTTATTCTATTTTCATGCTCTCACAAATGTTATAAAATAAAATTTATCCTTAATTACAAAGTCTTTCAGATACTATCCATCTCGAAAATTATTAATTAAGCCATGAGCGCTTAGAGGCTGCTATGTAGCAAAACGTTGTGGGTTTTTTCCCTCAATATGTTGTTATAGTGTAAAATATAACTGTGAAAATGACATTGTGGGCCGCTATATGTATACTCTCAATGACTTGAGCAGCACGTCAAGTTTATTTAGTTTATATTTAGTTTTATCACTTTATGTGGCAGGCACAACCTGAGAGAAACATTTAGCAGTTGATTTCTGCTAAATTCATCATTGCTCATAATAGGAACTCAGCACTTGAATTTGTCAAATTGATTGATATACTCAGGGAGATACTGTAACACTGGCAAATAATGATTAATACCCTAGTCCCAAACAGATTTTTGTTTTGCTTTTATTAGTATTCTAGATGGTCTTAAATCTAACAGTACGATAAAGTAAAGTGAAACTCCTTTTCCAAATATTCCTGAAGAAATACATCTATACTAGAAATTAAAATCCTACTGATAATTAAAAGGAATCATTAAGTTATTTTATGTAAAATTTAAAAAGAAATGTGTGAAAATCATAGCTATTTTAAAAGCCCTTTACAAGGCTTTGGGTTTTAGGATGACTAAGTAACAATTCTGGGGAAAAGGCATCATGCTATAATACAAGACGGAATAGGACTTGGATGCAAAATGTTGATTTTTGAATTGTAGTTGCTAAATTCACTGTTACTTTGAGGCAATGATAACTTCATTATGTCTCAGTGTTCATACATGTAAAATCATAATAGTATCTGATTTACTGAGCTATTATTAGGGGACTTTAAGACAATGTAGGTCAAAGATTTTTGTAGGCTATATAGTATGGATGCTTTGATTAAAATCTTTGTATTTTGAAAGAGAGTAAAGAAAGTCTGGATTTTCTTATGGTAACAAATAATTGTAAAATCTCAAAGACTTAAAACAACAAACACTTATTTTACAATCATATCTTTTTGCAAGGGCATCTGTTGAGCATAGTCACACAGAACCCAAACTGATGGAGGGGTTGCCATACCGAATGCTTCTGTTTGCTTTACCATATAGAAATGGATAATTGCATAGACAAGTAAATGATCTAGACCAGAACTGACACACATTCACTTCTGCTATAAGCACTTATTTTCCAGTACAAGGAAACAGATAACAATAAATAAGCCAGGAAATACAGATTTACCATGTACCTGGAAAGAAGAAAATGGAAAATAACTGTCAAAAGCAATAATTGTTATCACAAACGATAAATCTTGAAGACTGAAGTAAAATAGATAGTAAAAATCCATTTCACATGGGTTTTTCACATGAGAATAACAAACTTTAAGTCTTACAATTCTGAACATTAGCAAGGATGTGAAGCAAAGAACATTCTTATACACTGGTGGTAGAGTATAAATTGATGCATGACATTTAGAGAAAAATTTGGAAAAAACCCAAGAAAGTGAAAAACATGTAAGCCCTAAATCTTAATTATTCCACTAATTCAATTTCACTACTTGAAAGAAAAACTGTCCAGATGCAGAAGAAGTTATTGAGACTTGCTTGTGAGAGCAAAACATTGGAAACTATATACATGTCTACAAGTTGAGTAATCTAGAATTATATGTAGCCACTTGAATAAATCCCCCAGCAACAAAACTATAGAACTTTAAAAAGGAATTAACAGAATGATATCCATAGTATGGTAAAACTTATATAAAACAAATGCAAAACATAATTAGAGCATTTATGGCAGATCAATATCTCACACATAACTTGATATTTATTATATTATATAGTTTAATTTTTATACATTTAAATAATAAGTATGGTATATATATATTATTTATTATATACATTTATTATAGTTATTTTATTGACTTTAGATGTATATTTGTTTTTAGTTTGTTTAGATGTGTTTTTATAAAAATAAGTATAGAATGGGAAATAATTTTGATAATTGTAAAAGTACAGCTGAGACAAAATTAGTTAATATTAGCATGTAGGAAGTGATAAAATGATCAACAACATGCCTAAACTGGACATTCAACAGTTTAAATGAGTTAAAACTGTGCTCACAGGTAAAAATTTAAAAGAAAAAAATAATTCTTTAAAATAAGAAAATGAACTATTTTATGTAATGAGAAAAAATAACCACACTTCCTCTGAACATCCTGGCCAAAATCACAATAATGAAAATTAGTGACAAATGTATAGTTCTGTATACATTTCTAGAATCAAAATTTCTGACATTAAAAAAACCCAAAACACCATCAAAGCTTATCTCACAATTTCCTGCTCAAACTTGAGCCAGTGGTGTGTTGACTCTATTGGGTACTGAAAGTAGATCTTTAAATACTCAGGAATTTTAAAGTCATTTATTAAAACACAACTTTATGCAGCCATGGTGAGGTGTGTGCACCATGGAAACACTACAAATCTGGGGTTTTACCCTGAAAGTTTCTTTTAAGTATATTTTTTATTTCTGAAATTCAGTTTAACTTACCTGTGCAAACACTAGATATAACACTTGCAAATTTCTTTGCATAGTCTTTTAAGCCCATACCTGCAAAATGATTTCTTTCCAAATTTAAATACACTTCCTTTATCTGTTGGAAATCCCTTCAAATAATGTTAGATAAATAAAATTAAAGTTAAGGACCTGCAGTAGAACACTAATATTCTTGTCTAAATTTAGTGTTAATAATGATTCAATAATCAGTTCTAAATCATACAATATGCAGGGGGATAAGTACTAAATATGAATCACGAATCTTTTCCAACACTACTGGATAATAGTGACTAACGATTACTTATGTATACAATAAAAAATAAATACAATAAAGAAGAAACAGGTTTTAACACAGCAACATCTCCGGAATGGCCTAAACAGTCAGATTCTGCTCTCTCCTAAGTCTTCAATCGATGTTGGAGCCCATTTTGGTTTCTGAGTATGAGAACTGTTGCAAACTCTGGATGTGATACTACATAGCTCTGAGGAGGCTGAAATGTCTTCGTTTTTATACTCCATTTGTTTTATGCAGGAAGAAAAACTAAGTGACTTATTTCCATTCCCAGCCAGTTGAGCTTCTTTACTTTACACATTTCAGATTTATATTTGATAAGCAGTCTAGGCAGACCAGGTATTTTGTTAAAACCAATCTAGCATAAGAATTTCCTCAGTCATCTTCTTGTTAGTAAATTCCAAAAAGTGCTCACAAGAAGGTCTGATAGAGGCCAATATAGGAGGAAGAAGATTATTTACAGATCTTCTCTTAATTCTTTCCTTCCCAAATGCCTATTACAGAAGGCTTTATCTTGACTACATTTGATACATAAAAGCCAATATGATATCTTAGATTTCAGAATTTTAAGACATCAAGAATTTTGAGCAAGTTCCAAGAAAGTGATTAAGAAAATAAGGGAATAACCAACTGTCTCAAAATAAGAATACCTAACACATGGTGCATTATGTCTACAGTAGAGATTAGGTAATATCTATGTTTTATTAGGGAAGAGAGTTTAAATTTAGGTTGAAGATTGCAAAGTTCATAGAATGAATGGATAAAGTTTCTAAGAAGGCATATTTTGGCACAATTGCAAGTCAATGAAGATTAACTTGGCTGCCAATGAAAAAATGAAGTAAAGAAAGCTCTTTGCCATTTTTTTCCAATCTAACTGCTCACTCCTAGTGAGTTGGAACATATACTCAAACATATTGTTATTTTTCAGATCACTGACTTGAGTCACATTGATTTGTAGGTCACAATAACTAGTTGAACTGAATAATTTAGTGTATGAAATATTTTTCTTTTGTTTCTTTTTAACACATGCATAAAACTATTAAAATGGGCCAAAGCATTTTGTCACATGGAAGAAAGCCTGGCCATCATCTCCCTGTCTTTTTTTTTTTTTTTTTACATCTTTATTGGAGTATAATTGCTTAACAATGGTGTGTTTGTTTCTGCTTTATAACAAAATGAATCAGTTATACGTATACATATGTTCCCATATACCCACCCTCATGCTTCTCCCTCCCATCCTCCCTATCCCACCCCTCCAGGCAGTCACAAAGCACCGAGCTGATCTCCCTGTGCTATGTGGCTGCTTCCCACTAGCTATCTACCTTACATTTGGTAGTGTATATGTGTCCATGCCTCTCTTTCACTTTGTCACATCTTACCCTTCCCCCTCCCCATATCCTCAAGTCCAATCTCTAGTAGGTCTGTGTCTTTATTCCTGTCTTACCCCTGTGTTCTTAAGGACATTTTTTTTCTTAAATTCCAAATATATGTGTCAGCATACAGTATTTGTCTTTCTCTTTCTGAGTTACTTCACTCTGTATGACAGACTCTAGGTCCATCCACCTCATTACAAATAGCTCAATTTCATTTCTTTTTATGGCTGAATAATATTCCATTGTATATATGTGCCATATCTTCTTTATCCATTCATCCGATGATGGACACTTAGGTTGTTTCCATCTCTGGGCTATTGGAAATAAGGCTGCTATGAACATTTTGGTACATGACTCTTTCTGAATTATGGTTTTCTCAGGGTATATGCCCAGTAGTGGGATTGCTGGGTCATATAGTACTTCGATTTGTAGTTTTTTAAGGAGCCTCCATACTCTTCTCCATAGTGGCTGTACCAATTCACATTCCCACCAGCAGTGCAAGAGTGTTCCCTTTTTTCCACACCTTCTCCAGCATGTATTGTTTCTAGATTTTTTGATGATGGCCATTCTGACTGGTGTGAGATGATATCTCATTGTAGTGTTGATTTGCATTTCTCTAATGATTAATGATGTTGAGCATCCTTTCATGTGTTTGTTGGCAGTTTGTATATCTTCTGTAGAGAAATGTCTATTTAGGTCTTCTGCCCATTTTTGGATTGGGTTGTTTGTTTTTTTGTTATTGAGCTGCATGGGCTGCTTATAAATTTTGGAGATTAATCCTTTGTCAGTTGCTTCATTTACAAATATTTTCTCCCATTCTAAGGGTTGTCTTTTCACCTTGTTTATGGTTTCTTTTGTTGTGCAAAAGCTTTGAAGTTTCATTAGGTCCCATTTGTTTATCTTTGTTTTTATTTCCATTTCTCTAGGAGGTGGGTCAAAAGGGATCTTGCTGTGATTTATGTCATAGAGTGTTCTGCCTATGTTTTCCTCTAAGAGTTTGATAGTGTCTGGCCTTACATTTAGGTCTTTAATCCATTTTGAGCTTATTTTTGTGTATGGTGTTAGGGAGTGATCTAATCTCAAACTTTTACATGTCCCTGTCCTGTTTTCCCAGCACCACTTATTGAAGAGACTGTCTTTTCTCCACTGTACATCCTCCCTGTCTTTTTACTGACATGCTTAAATATTCTTATGTTTTTTTCTTCTCTTTTCCTAATGTACAAATGTTTGGGTGTAGATTACTGAGGAAAACATGAACATCCACACACTACCCCACCTCAACACACACACACACACTCAGAATTTCCAATTGGGAATTTTGCCTTTGGGTTTGAAACAAAAGCCTGACTTTAAAAAAATTTCTTAACTTTCTTTTGACATTTTCCCCAGTGGGTATATCTACCTCTGTGATTAGCTCAAGTCTAGATTGATTAGCTCCAGTCATGAAAACTCTATCTTTGAGTCTTCTAGTTTGGAAGTAGCTACAGAAATTGCCACGCCCTGCCCAAGAAGAACAAAAAGCACAGACTCCATTTTAAACAAAATTACTAAGATAAATAAAATTAGAGAGTAGACTGAAAATCAAAAATGACTTATCAGAAAAACCAGGAAAAGTAAGCTGCTTCCCCCATCAAATCCATGAGAGTCAGGAATTAGAAGGATGTAAGGGAAAAAGTTAAATTAAAGCAGCCACTGTTTAAAAACAAGGACCTGATTGAAAGTCAGTATGATAAGTCTGACAGATTACTATATCCCAAAACTAAACTATTCCCACAGAAACTAGAAGGTGTACTCTATGAATATATTTAGCCAGAGACTGAAGTCACAGGAATACAATAGCAAAATGTCTAAATGAGGAATCAGACTAAACTGGGGATTTAAGGAATACAAATAACCTAAAAGAGGGCTTAAACAGTAACAGTGGCAGTTAGAGAAACCCAACTGTGGGGAAAAAAAAGCTTACAGGACTCAAAATAGCAATGCATACAAATCTAACATTGTTACTAAAAAGTGATAAAATTAGTGTAAGGACCTGCATCATAGTTGCTAGTTAGAATTGTTATGTCTCTGTAGGGGTCATACAGGATATGCTTTCTATTTCAAATCAGGAAACCACCAACACATGCACAAAACACCTCAGCATGAGGAAGCTCGAGAATCTCAACTGTGGTTTCTTACACTCTAATGTTCATATAGGCATACTCTCAACCAGCCCTAATGGCATAGCCTTCTTCCAATCTTAGAAAACCGGCTACAAATATCAGTATTACAGCTATCAATAAATAGTGTTGAGGGCTTCCCTGGTGGTGCAGTGGTTGAGAGTCTGCCTGCCGATGCAGGGGACACGGGTTCGTGCCCCGGTCCGGGAGGATCCCACATGTCGCAGAGTGGCTGGACCCATGAGCCATGGCTGCTTAGCCTGCACGTCCGGAGCCTGTGCTCCACAATGAGAGAGGCCACAACAGTGAGAGGCCCGTGTACTGCAAAAAAAATAATAATAATATTAATAAAATAATAATAAATGAATAAATAAATAAATAAATAGTGTTGAGATCAACACTGTTATCACTGGTATCAATAGTCCAGAAACTTGCTTCGCATGCATGGTTAAGAAGTTACACTCTAAAACAGTATGTTTTATGTTTTGACCAGGGATCGGAGACACCCAGGTACACTTCTTATTTCAGTAACATAGCTTAGCCCATTAGACCTGCTGCACTTAATGCTCATAGCACAATTTGCAAACTCTTTTAACCTTCCATCACAACTCCAGAGTTTAGAAAGACAGTTTAATGTCCTTAACAAGGGATTAGGGAATCTTTCTGTGAAGCAGCTGAATTACTTGCATGCTCTGATATTTTGAGGGGGGAAAAAAAAACTCGCTAGCTACCTGGTGTGACTGATGATGAGATACAGAGATGTCCACAATGTACACAGATGTTCCAATCAACACATTAATGTCTCACTTTTAAATAAGCATGTTGGCAATATGATTAAGGAACACCACCAACCTTAACAAAAAAAACAAAACAAAACAAAAAAACTCAGAATCTTACCCTCAGAGGTAAGGAAATACATTTTTTTTTTTTTTTTTTTTGCTGTACGCGGGCCTCTCACTGCTGTGGCCCCTCCCGTTGCGGAGCACAGGCTCCGGACACACAGGCTCTGCGGCCATGGCTCGCGGGCCCAGCCGCTCCGTGGCACGTGGGATCCTCCGGGATCGGGGCACGAACCCGTGTCCCCTGCATCGGCAGGCGGACTCCCAACCACTGTGCCACCAGGGAAGCCCCAGGAAATACATTTTATCTATGCTAAAAATAAGAAAAGTCAGAGAATATTATAAATATTAGATGTTAAACGTGTGATACATAAAATTAATAGAAATAGACAAAAATGTGTAAGTTAAAGTTATGTAAATCTCTTAAAATTTAGAACAGAAAGACAAAGTCAATAGATGAAAATGAAAAGGAAATTAGAGGAACAGTCATGACAGTTCAATATCCAGCTAAAACAAATTTTTGGCTGAAAAGGCGGTGACTGGATTGGGATGAGAGTAGCAAGAAAATGTTCAGAGAAATAAAAAAAATATGATAATTGAGTGTCATAAGTATCCAGATGAAAAGGATAATCTATTGCCCAACTAATTTATAGGTCCATATGAGGGTGTGTAGTGTAAACTTTTAGAAAATCAGGGAAAAATAATACATACTAAAAGCTCCTTGTAAGAAGCGACAAACCAAAATCAGGTCACAATGAAGTAGGATTTAAAATATAAATTGTATTAAGCTTCTGAACACTAGTACTGGAGGCTAAAATTCAGTGACATAATTCCTTAATTTTATGAAGTAAAATAAATTTCAGTTTAGAAATTGATACTCAGACAAATTATTCATTAAGCATAAAGCGTGTAAAAAAATATTCTCAGAAGAGCAGTCTCAACAAATTTTCCTGATATGTGTCCTTTCTCAGGATATTTCAAGGTAGAAAACAGGAAAGAGACCTGTGATGGACACAATGGAACTAACACAAGAAGAAATATGTCTGTGTGGCATGGAGCTTTGGGTCATTGAGGGAATTCCTATAATGACCATACAAGGAAACCCTAGAGTTACAGTAATGTAGGAGAAGGAACAACTGTTCATTTTCCTTTTTAATGTCCAATAAGGAAAATGAACTTTTCAATTATCTAATGGGATTAAACATGTGAAAATTTATAAATATATTACAGAGCTTTCAGAAGTTTGGAAATATTTTAGTATAAATTCAAAAAAGGTTATGCAAATGAAAGGTTCACTCAGGTATTTGAGTAAAAGATAAAGTTTTACAAAAATGGAAATGTAATTAAAATATATTGCTTATCTTGGTAGGGAACAATATTTTCACAAGCAGAATAAGAGATTTAAACAAAAATGTGAGATAGCTATATTTGAAGAATGGAGAGGAGGAGGAAAGTGGTTTAAGAGTGCTACAGTCTTTATCTAATATAACATATATTTAATGATCTCTATTATTTATAATTAAAATATAGCAGTTTTTTTTTTTTTTTTTTTCGGTACACAGGCCTCTCACTGTTGTGGCCTCTCCCATTGAGGAGCACAGGCTCCGGACAGGCAGGCTCAGTGGCCATGTCCCATGGGCCCAGCCGTTCCACTGCATGTGGGATCTTCCCAGACCGGGGCACGAACCTGTGTCACCTGCATCGGCAGGCGGACTCCCAACCACTGCGACACCAGGGAAGCCCTAAAATATAGCAGTTTTTATCATGCAGCTTTAGGGAGATGAAATAACTAGAAAGTTGAAAACTATTTATTTTGAGAAGGGAGCTTGAAGAAAAGAGGATATTGTTTTTAATCTTGTACTTATGTCTTTTAAAATTTTATTTTAAAAATATGTGCAATTACAAATGATGAACATTACAACTGATAAAAGAAGAAAAAAGAAAAGTATATTTCTATAAGAATGCAGTACTTAGAATTATTTCAGCCAAGGCTGGACACCTTGTTTTATGGAGTATTTAATTCCATAAATTTTAAACCAACTTCAAATCCTCAGTCTAAAATTCTCTAATTTTACTTTTTTACTTTTAGTACTATTCCAAAAATTCTGTTAAACTGTTTGCAGTGTCTCTTGATTAGGAATTGAATTTTATATTGACCACAAATATGTAAATGTGGATATAGTAATTTGGGAAGAACTCTAAATTAGACTAGATGACAGCTACACTTCAAATCATGTATGTGTATCCACATAACTTAAATGACAGAGGGCCAAGTATAAGAAAGTACTCAAATCTGCTGGAGGAAGTAGAAAACCTGTTGCAATCACATTTTAACTTTAAATTTGCATGTTAGAATCAACATGCATCTAAAGTGATTTGCTTATCACTTTAAGATGCATTTATATTCAAGTGGATAGCTTATTTCTTACTTTTTATCCTACTAATCTTATCATGCATTACTGATAAAGGATGTTTATTCTCTGCTTCAGGTAGCCTTCAGCCATTCTCTATCCCTGTACTGAACTGGGAGTCTAAATTATTATTTAAAAAAAAAAAATCCTCTTTTAGCAAAAGCTCTCACCTTGTGTCAGTTCTCATTTCTTGTAATACTTGACTATTTGCATGACTCCATCACTCTTCAAATTTTATACTTTTGTGTTTATTTTCCTAATTTTTCCTTCAATCTTTTCAAATGCCCCCCTTTCTTTATTTCCTTATATTTTTACTAAGTAGCATTGCCACACTGTTAGTAAAGATTCTTCAGAATTTTTCTCTTTAAGATCAAGTCTTTCTTACAGATTTTTCCAACACCTTTCTTCTGACTTCCAAATATATATCTCATTATGTAATCTTTCTTCAAAGCACAATTTTTAATTGCCTATAGAATATCTCCACAAAGATGATACCTAAATTAAACAACATTTAGGTGTTAGGGAGGCTTTATAAGTATTAACTCATTTAATTCTCATTAAAATCACATTAGGTGACAATATTATTATTTTAATTTTACAGATTAAGAAATTGAAGCTTAGGGGTATCCCTGGTGGTGCAGTGTTTGAGGGTCCACCTGCTGATGCAGGGGACATGGGTTCGTGCCCCGGTTCGGGAAGATCCCGCATGCTGCAGAGCAGCTAGGCCCGTGAGCCATGGCCACTGAGCCTGAGCGTCCGGAGCCTATGCTCTGCAACGGGAGAGGCCACAACAGTGAGAGGCCCATGTACTGCAAAAAAAAAAAAAAAATGGAAGCTTAGAATGATTAAACAACTTATCCAAAGTCACAAATCTAGTAAGTGACATAGGAATTGTGTCTCTGGGATTCATGATTTTTAATATTATATGATAGCCCTATTTGAACACATTAGAACAAAGGAGATGCTCCACCCAATTTATTTATCTATTATGGAAACAAGGTATTTAGCTCTCAGGCTTGAAATTGTCTAATTATCTTGTAATTTATTCCCTATACACAATTAGTAACCATACACTCTATGTCTACAACATATTTTTTACATCTTCCATGTTATTCTCACTGCTATCACCAATGTAATTATCAGCCCTCATAATTTAACAAGAGGTTATTAACTGGCCCTTCCACCACTGGCCATCAGTTCCCTTCTTCCATTCCCTTTCCTTTTTCCTTCCTTCCTTTCTATTTTTTTCTTTATTTCTTTCCCTGTTTGCTTCATGTTGCCTAGAAGACGAATTCCAACTTCCTCATCTATGACATGCAACAGGAAAGCTCAGCTTCAGCCTTCAGATGCCTATGTTGATCTCCAGTATTTATATGTACTACTAAGTCTTTACTCCTATTTACCTTTTTGACTTTGCCAGCTCTATATCACAGAGCCTGACTTCTACAGTATCTGTTTCCCAGGCTCCTGTATCAAGTTACATCAGCTGGTTTCAGACAATGGGAGTCACTGACAACAGAAAGAAGACATGAACGTTCTATTTTTTTCTCTGCCTTATGTAGATGCTACTGCATTTCCTCTGTGTCTCCAGCTCCCTCCAGTGCACGCACATTCAAAGTAACTACAGGCCTTGAACTTTAAGAATACAGCTGATTTCATTAATGCCGACTTTGGGGTGATGAGCAGTTCATGCTGTTGTTTATCACTGGGTTGTCCAACAGTACCTTCTGTGGTTTCTCATATTCTATCATTTTTTGTGTCAATACCTGTGTTAGTTTTTTTTTTCCATTTAAATACATGGAGTAGTTTTTTTTTTTTTCCCCACCTATATTGGGCTGTACACTCTAGGCCTACAAGCCCTGTACTTGCCCAGCTTCAAGTCCAAAGAAAGAACCCAAAGTCAGAAAAAAAGACATCAGTGATTTAATGGATAAAGGGATCTTACATGTCTGAAGAAAGGTCCTGGAGTGATACCACACCATGTGTGGCAGATGGTGGGCAGGACATAGCAGCCGTCTTTGCTTCTGGGGTAGGGGGAGGTTTCTGGTTATAAGGGGAATTGACATCAGGTTGGTTTATCAGGTACCAGGGAAACCAGCAGAGAGGCATGCCTCTAACTACCCCTTTGATAAGCTATCATGGTGGAGGTGTTCTGATCTAAAGATTAGAACAATCATTAGCTGGGGCTGGGGGCAAGTATGTGAGAAGGTCAGTCATATGAGTAACGTGTAGGTGAAGGAGGCACTGGTCAAGCAGAGGATGTACAGAGAACAAGAGAACAGCCATTTAAGGTGGCCTGACCATACAACCCTTAAAAATAATAAAAAGCAAACCAAAATTATTCAAATATTACTTTCCCTTACATTTGTTGCCTGTCTGTAGCTCACATTGGTACTTTAATATATTTTTTTAAATTCCTATGGCATTGTTAAAACCATTTAATACTTACTTTATAATGAGTTGTTTTTTGTTTGTTTGTTTGTTTGTTTTTGCCATAACATTCCTAGATGCTTCATCAGCACAACTAAATTTTTATGTTCAAGAAGATAGCTTAATATTTCTTCTGTAGTCATCACAATGGTATGTACCTGCAGTAAAGTTCAGTGAACAGCTTTCCACAAGAAAAATAAAACAATTTAGACACTTTACAACTTCTGTTTTTTATCATCCAAATATAAATGTTATTCAACTTTTATAAGGCTCAGTCCCTTCATTTCTAATGTACAATGGTAATATTGATATCCCTTAGGCCATTTAAAAAGAAAATCATAGTACATAGAGGGGCATTGCTGAGGATGATAGATTTATAGGACCAAGTTCAGTGACTATTGTATGCTTACTCTCAAGTGCTGCATGATTCCACAGCATATATGACAATGTCTCTATAGTATTATTTTGTGCTGCTGATTAAGTATTTAAAAACCTGCATGGGGCTTCCCTGGTGGCACAGTGGTTGAGAGTCTCCCTGCCGATGCAGGGGACACAGGTTCATGCCCCAGTCTGGGAGGATCCCAGATGCCACGGAGTGGCTGGGCCCATGAGCCATGGCCATTGATCCCATGCATCTGAAGCCTGTGCTACGCAACAAGAGAGGCCACAGCAGTGAGAGGCCTATGTGCTGAAAAAAAAAAAAGGCGAAGAAAACATAAAATCTGCACATAAAAACAATGAAAGAAAAGAAATAAACAAGGAACAGAAATAAGAAAAAAACACAAAGCCAGAAAAAAGTAAATAAAAATGGAAAAATAAAAATTATATATATTTAAAAAGATAAAAAAGTAAAACTAAAAGAAAAAGATAAAAAAATAATAAAAGTAACACCAACAACTGAGTATAATGAAACAAACAAAAAAAGAATAATTGTAATACGAATATTTTTCCGGACATCCTCTGTCCGTGTCCTTGCTCCCATAGTGAGCCAGAGCCAGTCACCGCCTCCCTGGAGGCCTTCCAACACCTCTAGATAGATCTCTGTATCTGCTGTGGGTGCAGTTCAGACTCTGACCTGGCACAGTTCCCATGTGTACTTGTTCCCTGAGTCCAGTGCTGGGAAAGTTAGACTGGTCTCAATTGTTGAAACACTTGTTGTCTATTCAGGTATTCCACAGACACAGTATTTACCCAGCCAATCTCAGGGATTTAATCCACAGCTTGTTCAGATTCACAGAAAGGTTTCTGTTCCTCTTCCTTAGTCACACCACCCCTGAGTATCATCTTTGGTTTTAACCCCACCTCTGAGTGTGCAATGCCCTCAGGCATCTGTTCCTTGCCCAGGTGAGAGGGAGCGAAAACAGCAGTTGTTTGAGGCACACTCACTCACTCATGTCAGGGCAGTGGCACTGCAACCACAACTGGAGTGTCTGCAAGTTGCCTGTGGCAGGGGGACTGGCAGGCAGTTGGAACAGACGGTGGTGCACTCACTCCTGTGGGCTTCCCTCCCAGTGTCCATGGAGGCCAGACTGGCATATGGGCGAGGTGGCTGCCCTGTCCCCTGAGTGTCTTTCAACAATAGTGCCTCAATTTTCAGGCAGACCATGCTTTCTCTAGGGGCATTCCTGGACGCGCATTCCCTCACTCCCTTCCTCTCTGCTATATCCATGCAGCCAACAGCATTATTCTCCCTGATCCATTCTCCCAACCCCATGTTTCAGCACTCAGCCCCCACCAGCATAAGTGAGCTCTCATCCCAGGCAGGGGTGCCTATGGCTGATTCCCAAGGAAGTTTTGGGATACGTAGCACTCAGGCCCCCAGAGCCCTCGTGGGTGGAGGAGACCTCAGCCCAATGGAGGAATGGGGCGGCTCAGATGAGGGCTCCTCCCCATGCCCACAGACACTGAAGAAGCTACTAGTTAGAGAAATGGTTTATAATGGTGGTTCTGCCCCTTGCATGTCACTCAACGATGCTTTGATTTTATGGTATCTCAGTTTTTTTTCTGCAGACTTTCCCAGCTGTTGAGCTCCTTACTCCTGTCCCTTCAGGCTGTCTTTTCACAGCCAATAGCTGTCTTCTCCCAAGGTCCATGCTACAAACCCTACTTTCCAGCACCCAACACCCTTTCACAACAGGTGACTCATGATTCTGGCTGGAATGTGCAGAGCTGTGGTGTAGAACATGCGTGCGGTTCTTACTTTGTCCTGCCTTCCACAGACCATCTGCTGCATTCTCATTTGATCCCCCAAAGGTCTTTTTCTGTCCCAGCTGATTTCCCCACTATGAGGGAGTTTATCTGGGTGTGGAGACCTCCCTTTACCTTCAGGTTCCTGCCAGGGTAACCCTTTTTTGATTCCTCTTTTTTTTTTTTTCTTGTTTCATCCTTTTAGATGTCCAAAGTCTTCCACTGATGATCAACAGGTGCTCTGTGGGAATTTTTTTATTTGTAGATGAATTCTTGATATACTTGTGAGGAGCGACAAATTCCACGTTCTCCTATTCTGCCACCTTCTGTTCAAAATCTGTTGGTGTATTATTTAAAAGACGTGGAACACTAATGTTTCTATAGGCTTCTGTGAGCCTTCCTCAATTAAGTAACATACCTGAGAATAGAATCAAAGGCTGTTTCAATCCACAAAGAAGGAATAAGTTCCCAAGGTATTCAGAGGACCCATTTACAAAGCGACCCCCTAGGTATTTTCCTCGCAGTATTGTTTTGGTAATAGGAAATGATGTCTGGGTTGGATAGAGTTAGTGATTATTATCTGATACTTGTAAGCCTAGCATTGTTATATTTCTATGTGCTGTGGAGGTTAGCTAAGTGTGCCTAAGGTCAATGGAAGAAAAGTCTTTCAGAATGCATAGTTAAACAGGATACTCATATTAAGAATGTAGTGGATTTCTTCTTGCTATGTGATCTAATTACTACCTAATATGTTCTTTCCTTTGGTAGAAAGAGATACTAGAAGTGTGAGGTATGTTGTGTATAGTTTAAGAGAACTTTAGTCCTACACTTTCCAGAGGTAATTGAAGAATTGCTTGGTCTGTGTACCAAAGGAGAATAAATGTGAGGATCTTTCAGACCGTCTGGAAAGATTTGTTTTTCATTGTGTAAATGTATGTGTTTTTTACACACTGGATGAAAGATACTTTATGTAGTGTTCTATCAGTATATGGAACTTGTTCCCCAAAAAGTTATGAAAAAACTGAAAGATGTGAGATACATGTATGCTTACACTTTCACAGGATTTCTTTAATGCTACACTAAAGTCTGTGCTCTCAAAGTGAACATCTGTGAAAACTATTCAGAAGACATGGAAGGACCTGAATCCCATATATTAACACATAGGGTTTTTTTTCATGAGACTCTTAGATAAAAGAAATTTGATGCCCAGTGTTCTTTCAGCATAGACAACTTACCCTACTGGCTGAAGCAGGTAGTGTATTATTCAAAATACCTGTACCCCTGTTGTTTGGATTCTTTAAGCCTTTCTTCAATGCATTTACTTAATAAATAATAGGATCAAAGTGTTTTTCACCCCTCATAGAACAAAGAAGTACCTGGAGTATTCAGAGGACCACTTGACAAAGCTACGCCTGAGAGAAGTTTTCCTGGCAGTGTTCTTGCAGCAATAAGAAATTATACCCAGGTTTGATACAGTGACTGATTATTATCTGATACTTGTAAACCTAGTGTTGTGAGAGTTACAGTTAACAGAGTGGGCCTAAGGCCAATGGAAGAAAAGCCATTCAGAAGGCATAGTTAAACAGCATTCTTGTATAAGGAATGTAGTGGTCTGCTTCTTGTGATTCAAACTCAGTACTTGTCACTGTGTTCTTTCATTGAGTGGAAGAGGAAAAGGAAGTGTGATGTATGGAGTGTATAGTTTAAGACAACCTTAATACTACACTTTGTGGAAGTGTCTGAAGCTACTCTTAGGTGTATGTTCCAAAGGTGAATAGGAATATACAACTTTCAAACTGACTGGAAGGGATTGATCCCCATAGTGTAATATATAATATTTTTCACAAGCTAGCAGTACAAATCTTTTTTTGCAGAGTGTTCTCTCAGTATATGAAACATGTACCCCAAAGTGGCATCCTATACTCAAAGATTTGAGAGTCTTGCACACCTACAAATGCTAACGTTTATTTTTTTAAATTTAATTTAATTTTTTATACAGCAGGTTCTTATTAGTTATCCATTTTATGCATGTTAGTGTATATATATAAATCCCAATATCCCAATTCTTCCCAACACCACCACACCCCACTTTCTATCCTTGGTGTCCATACATTCTCTACATCTGTGTCTCTATTTCTGCCTTGCAACTGGTTATCCTGTACCATTTTTCTAGATTCCACATATATGCATTAATATACGATATTTGTTTTTTCTCTTTCTGACTTACTTTACTCTGTATGACAGTCCCTAGGTACATCCACGCCTCATTAAATGACCCAATTTTGTTCCTTTATATGGCTGAATAATATTCTATTTTATATATGTACCACATCTTCTTTATCCATTCATCTGTCGATGGGCATTTAGGTTGCTACCACGACCTGGCTATTGTAAATAGTGCTGCAGTGAACACTGGGGTATATGTGTCTTTTTGAATTATGGTTTTCTCTGGGTATACACACAGTAGTGGGATTTCTGGGTCATAAATTCTATTTTTAGTGTTTTAAGGAACCTCCATACTGTTTTTCATAGTGGCTGTACCAATTTACATTCCCACCAACAGTGCAAGAGGGTTCCCTTTTCTCCACACCCTCTTCAGCATTTTTGTTTGTAGACTTTCTGATGATGCCCATTCTAACCGGTATGAGGTGATACCTCATTGTAGTTTTGCTTTGCATTTATCTAATGATTAGCAATGTTGAGCATATTTCATGTGCCCCTTGGCTATCTGTTTGTCTTCTTTGGAGAAATATCTATTTAGGTCTTCTGTCCATTTTTTTTTTATTGAGTTGTTTGATTTTTAAATATTGAGCTCTTTATATATTTGGAGAGTAATCCTTTGTCTATTGATTCATTTGCAAATATTTTTTTCCCATTCTGAGGGTTGTCTTTTCTTCTTGTTTATAGTTTCCTTTGTTGTGCAAAAGCATTTAAGTTTCATTAGGCCCCATTTGTTTATTTTTGTTTTTGTTTTTATTTCCATTACTCTAGAAGGCGGGTCAAAAAAAATCTTGTTGTGGTTTATGTCAAAGAATGCTATTCCTATATTTTCTTCTAAGAGTTTTATAGTGTCCAGAAACCCACAGCAAACATTATTCTCAATGGTGAAAAACTGAAAGCTTTTCCTCTAAGATCAGGAACAAGACAAGGATGTCCACTCTCACCACTAGTATTCAACAGAGATTTGGAAGTCCTAGTCTCAGCCATCAGAGAAGAAAAAGAAATAAAATGAATACAAATTGGAAAAGAAGTAAAATTGTCACTGCTTGCAGATGACATGATATTATACATAGAAAATCCTAAAGATGCCACCAGAAAAATACTAGAACTAATCAATGAATTTGGTAAAGTTGCAGGATACAAACTTAATGCACAGAAATCTCTTACATTCCTATACAGTAGCAATGAATGATCAGAAAGAGAAATTAAGGAAACAGTCCCCTTCACCATTGCAACAAAAATAATAAAATACCTAGAAATAAACCTACCTACAGACGTAAAAGACTTGTACTCAGAAAATTATAAAACACTGATGGTAGAAATCAAAGATGATACAAACAGTTGGGGAGATATACCATGTTCTTGGATTGGAAGAATCGATATTGTGAAAATGACTATTCTACCCAAAGCAATCTACAGATTCAGTGCAATCCCTATCAAATTACCAATGGCATTTTTTACGGAACTAGAACAAAAAATATTAAAATTTGTATGGAGATGCAAAAGACCCCAAATAGCCAAAGCAAAAGACCCCGAATAAACAAAGCAATCTTGAGGGAAAAAACAGAGGTGAAGGAATCAGACTCCCTGACTTCAGCCTATACTACAAAGCTACAGTAATCAAGACAATATGGTACTGGCACAAAAACAGAAATATAGACCAATGGAACAGGATAGAAAGCCCAGAGATAAACCCACACATCTATGGTCAAATAATCTATGACAAAGGAGGCAAGGATATACAATGGAGAAAAGACAGTCTCGTCACTAAGTGGTGCTGGGAAAACTGGCCAGCTATCTGTACAAAATGAAATTAGAACACTCTCTAAGACTGTACACAGAAATAAACTCAAAATGGATTAGAGACCTAAATGCAAATTCTAAGTTTTCTTGAAAATTTCATTTAAACTCTGTGCTCTCAAGGCAATATCAGTGAAAACTGTCCTAAAGTCAGGGAGGGACCTGTTTCTCATATACCAAATATATGTATTTTTTAAATCTTGAAGAAAGAAATTTGATGCACAGTGTTCTTTCAGTATTGTGAACTTAACCCAGTTTCATGAAACAGGTCATATGTTATATAAAATACGTGTAATTCTATGGTTGCTATAGTCTCTTTGAGACTTTCCTCAATGCAGTTACCTAATAAGAGTAGAATCAAAGGCCTTTTCAACCCACATAGTAGGTAAAATTTCCCTCAATATTCAGAGGACCTTATACAAAGCTAATCCCAAGTAGCTTTTCTGCCAGTGTTCTTTCAATAATAGGAAAAATTACCCATGTTTGATACATTTAGCATTTTTTTTAACATTATTAAGCCTAGCATTGCTGTATTCCTATGTGTTGTTGAAGTTAACTGAGTTAGCTTAAGTACAATAAAAAAAAAAACCTTTCAGAAGGCATAGTTAAGCAGGATTCTCTTCTAATGAATGTAGCAGACTGCTTCTTTCTGTGTGAACTAAGTACTATGCACTATGTTCTTTCATTTCATGAAAGATATACTAGAAGTGTGATGTATGTAGTGTGTACTTTTAGAGAACATTAATGTAGCTCTTTCTAGAGGTAATTTAAACTGCACTTAGGTTTGTGTTCCAAATGTGAATAGTAGTGAGAACCTTACAAACTCTCTGGTTAATCTTGTTTCCCATAGTGGAAATATATGTATTTTTCACAAGCTAGTTGAAAGAAATTTTATGCAGAGTGTTCTCTCAGTACATATAACTTGTACCCAAAAGCATAAGCATGTACTGAAAGACTTGAGAGACCTGCATAGCTATACTTCCTAAGATTTACTTTAAAGCTGCACTAAGTTCTGCACTCTCAAGATGTATATCAGTGAAGACCGTTCAGAAGACATGGAAGGACTTGTTTCTCAAATATATTTTTTTTGCAAGCTAGATGAAAGAAATTATATACTCTTTTCTTCAGTATAGAAAACTTACCCAAACTGGCTGAAGCAGGTAGTGACTATTTAACAGAAAAATAAAAGTCTAAGCTCTTTGAGTTCTTCCTCAACACAGTTACTTGGTAATAGAATCCAGTGCCTTTTCTACCCACATAGAACAAAGACGTTCCCACAGTATTCAGAGGACACTTTTACAAAGCTACCTCCAAGATGGTTTCTTGGTAATGTTCTTTCAGTAATAGGAATTATAGTTAATTTTGATATATTTAATATTTCTTTTTGATACTTGTAAGCCTAGCTTTTCTTTTTCCTGAGTGATGAAGTTAACTAAGTGTGCTTAAGGAAGAAAAGCCTTTCAGAAGGCATAGTTAAACAGTATTATCAAATAAGGAACATAGAGGAACATGCTTCTTGCAAGGTGAACTAACCCCTCTATTCTTGCAATGAGTGGAAGAGATATTAGAAGTGTGATGTATGTAGTGTACAGTTTAAGAGAAAGTTAATAGTGCTCTTTGTAGAGGTAGTTTAAGGTACGCTTAGGTCTATGTTCCAAAGGCAAATAGAATTGAGATCCTTTCAGACTGTCTGGGAAGACTTGTTTCCCAGAGTTTAAATGTGGGTGTGTTTCACTATCCAAATGAAAGAAAACTTATACAGTGTTCTTTCAGTATATGGAAATTGCACCCAAAAGTTTGAGCATGAACTGAAATACTTGAGATCTGCACACCTACACTTTCTAAGGTTTACTTTAAAGCTGCACTAAGGTCTGTGCTCTCAAAGCAAACATCAGTGAAAATTGTTCGGGAGGCATGGAAGCACAACTTCCTGTATACTAGATATACGTATTTTTTACAATCTAGATGAAAGAAATTTGATGTGCAGTCCTCTTTCAGTATAAGGAACTTACCCCAACTGGCTGAAGCTGATAGAGTATTATTTAAAAAACATGTAACGCTAGTGTTTCTATAGGCTTATTTGAGCATTTTCTCCATTCAGGCTTCTAACTGAAAATAAACGTAAAGACATTTTCAACCCGCATAAAATGGAGAATTTCACATAGTAACCAGAAAACCTTTTCATACAGCCATCCACAAGAATTTTTCTTGGCAGTCTTCTTTCAGTGAAAGGAAATCATACCCAAGTTGATACACTTAGAGATTTATTTTTCTACATATTGTTGAGGCTAAGTGTATTTTAGGTGATTGGAGTGGAAGCTTTTCAGAAGGTAAGGTTAAACAGGTTTCTCCTATAATGAATATAGAGGATTTCTTCTTGTTATAAACAGGTTTGATAAAAATCAAATTTGTCAGTCTTACAGTACTTGATTCCAGTACTTAATATAAAGCTACAATAATTGAGATAGTGTGGTATTGATGTCATAACTCACAAATAATTTAAATTAACATATGATCTAAAAATAGATCCATGCATATATGATCAATTAATTTTTCAACAACAGTGTCAGGGTTATTCATGAAAAAACATAATTTTTGTAACACAATGCTGGTTGTGAATATCTATATAGAAATAAATGAACTTAGATCCTTATTTCACTCATACAAAAATATAACTCAAAATAGATCTGAGACATAAATTAAAGCTATGTCTATAAAATTTCCAGAAGAAACAAAGTAGAATCTCTTTGCAACTTTGGGTTGTACAGAGATTAGATACAACAACAAAAGCATGACACATAAAAGGATAAAAAAGTGATTAATTGGACTTCCTCAAAATTTAATAGAAAAGTTTGCTTTTCAAAATACATTATTAAGAAAATTAATAAATATATCTCAGACTGGTAAATTATTGGCAATAATATATATGATGAAAGAGATGTATCCAAGAATATGTATAAGACAACTCTAACACTTAATAAGACAAACAATCCAATTTAAAGCTGCACAAACTCAGCAATAAAAAAGAATGAAATTTTGTCTTTTGTGACAACATGGATGACCTGGAAGTTATTATGCTTACTGAAATAACTCAGACAGAAAAAGACAAATACATCTACTTATATGTGTGGAGTCTAAAAATTAAAACAAATAAATATAAAAAAACAGAGGGCTGAAGGTTGGGAGGACAAAATAAGTGTAGGGATTACGTAGTACAAACTACTATATATGAAATAAATGTGACAAGAATGTAATATACAGCACAGGGAATATGGTTAATATTTTATAATAAATTAATATGGAGTATAACCTATAAACTATCAAAGCACTATGTTATATACCTGAAACTAACATTATATTGTAAGACAACTATACTTGAATTTTAAAAAATGCACAAAAGTTTGGACAGTTCACTAAAAATATATGAAATGGCAAATAAACATATAAAAAGATGCTTAACAAAAATATTAATTTTAAAATGTAATGAGATACAATTATACATTTATTAGATGGATTAACATTTATAAGCGATGACCATACAATATGTTGGCAGGGAGATGAATAAACTATAACTTTGATAGACTTTTGATGGGAGTGTAAAATATTGCAGTCACTTTGAGAAACAGTTTAGCAGATTTTTAAATGTTTACATATAACTTCTATATAACCTAGTATTTCCACTCCTAGGTATATACCATGATAATGTGATTATCATATCTTCAATTCCAGGGGGTTTATTTCATTGAGCACACCAGCTGCTTAACTCTGAAACTGATTACTCTTTTCACACAAGGTCAGGCTTTCCATGAGTTACTTCCAGCCAGTAATTGATCATTAAAATGTTACTGACACAAGCCGATTCCCAAGGGGTACAGAAATCCTTTAAGAGTAGAGTTTGGTTTGAGGACCTCTGTCTTGCCAAATTTTCCTTGGATATATGGGGCATCCTAACACTTTCACCTAATCTTCCTTTCTTCTCTCCTTCACTTGAGGTCAAACCTGCATTGAAATCTAACAATCTCTCCCAGGCTCTTCAACACCCTTGTTATTTTCCCTAATAGTTCTAATGAATAACTTGCATATTTAATCCTGTCTTGGTTTTGGTTTCTCAGAGGACCTAACCAAATATGAGATTATTGTATTCTCTTACACAGTCAATGCACATTAAGATTTAGCCATAAATTTACACTTTCTCTTGCTCTTCTTTCCTAAACTTCTGAGCTTCCATCTTGTATCACTTAATTTCCTTCTATAAAATACTTATTAATATTATACTTTTTCTACTAGAGACAAATTGTATCAGTTTATGTTTGTCTGAAAAAATATATATGTACCTCAATTTTTTGCTCTAAAAAATGTAAGTCATTGTTAGGGCTTATGATTCAGTATTTTCTTGTCTTAGGGATTGTACAACTACTAGATTCTATTTGATGGCATGTTGTGATATTCTTTTCTCAGAAGCATAGATATCTTTTAAAATGTTATTCTTGTTTATAACTGTCATGGATGGATGAACCAAAATAGTTGAATTTGGTACACGTTCAGTGCTATTTTCCTTAAGAATTAATTCATCTTTCTTCACTTAAGGTATTAAAATAGTAACACCTGGCCTAAAGCAAAACCTACAGAATTTTTTTTTATCCACGTAGTTTCAGATTTTAACAAAGGGATCCTTGTTCCAAATATCAATATTTATGGGGAAGTGAGTACACACAGATCCTGTCTTGTAATAGAAGCCAAATGCCACACCTTTGATCATATTTGGCATGTGACTACAGACCTAGAAAACCCTAACAAAACATTTCTATTTACAAAACATTAGTGAACATGAAGCTTTATTTATTTTTTTTAAAGTCAGAGTTCAGTATGAATGTCGTACAGTTCTTCCACATAAAATTTTTTTTAACATAAATCACCTCTTTCTTCAGAGTAATCTTGACTTAATATTGAAAATTTTGTTTCTGAGAATGGTTGTTATTTTAAAACTGCATGTTGTTCAACTTTATATTTTCTTCCAGTACTTGAAAGAGCTTATCTTCTTGAAATCTAGTTTTCATTGTTTCTATTGAGGAATCACTGTTATTTTTTCTCAATGCTCCTTTGAAGGATATGTGTTTTTTCTTCAGTCTTTAAATTTTTTTTCTTCTTGTGTTTAGTTTTCAAAATACATGAGATGCTGTGTGTCTTAGGATGTATTCTCTTGAAGCAAAACTTGAGGGAGTGATTCTTGTGGAACTTACTGTGGAAGTGTTCTCAAGGAAAGGATAGTGAGCAGAACAAGGTGGGAGATATGATAAAAAGCTAATTAAAAATGTGATATCAGCTGAAATTTAGCTTCGACCTGATGCTTCAGGAAGCTCTGCAGTATGAATTGACATATTGAGTTGGACTTACCTAAGGAAATAATTTGAAGTCCAGCCTTTCCTATCCCTTTGACCTTTGTTAGTCAGTAATTGCATGAGAGTCTGTACTTGGGGACAGGTTGATCTCCTTCGTGTGGTGGCTCCCTTTTGCTTAAGAGCAATTATCTGAAATGGGTAGTTTTCAGCAAATGGCAAATACTACTCACAGTAGTGTGTAAATCTTTGTATTGGCCTGGTTACTGAGATCTAGTTGTGATGTATAACAGAAACTATAATGTGCTTAGCTGTGTTTTTTTCTGTTTTTGTCCAGATTGGAGTTCTTAGTGTTTTTGTGTTTGTATTTTAGAGTCTATCATGAGTTTCAGATTTTCTTAGCCATTTATTTACTTTCTTCATTGGTTCAGATTTATTTTCTCTATTGTGATTCTGGGACTTCAATTACATGGTTATTATAACTTTCACTATGTCTTTAATATCCCTTACATCATTTTCTCTACTTAAAATTATTTTACCTTTAGTATAAATATTTAACTCTGACCTAGTTTTATATTTAATTATTCTGTTTGCATGTATTTCTAATTTGCTATTGTACTCAGGCATTTAGTACTTAAATTTATGTTTTTGTATTTTAGGCACTAGAATTTCCTTTTGCATAAGTTCCATTTCTGCTGAAATTTTCTACTTCATTTTTAATTCCTTGAATTTATTAATGAAAAATATTACAAAGTTCACATAGGATAATTCAATTATTTGTAAGTGTTGTGTATGTATCTATCATTTTGGGTGTTTTTTTTTTTCTTTTTCTCTCTGTTTTGACTCATCTAGTTTTCTTATAATTACTTGGTTATTATGATTGAGTACAAGTCATTACATTTGGGGAAAATAAGAAATAATTTGAGACTGAACAATTTTATCTTACTCCAGAAGAAATTTAGTTTTGCTTCTAGTGATCAATCTAGTGGCATGAGCAATTCTAGATAAAATTTAGTCAGTAGTAAATTGATAAGATTTGAAGATGAGTTTCAGTCTCTGTGAGACATGGTTTATTTCCCATTCATCATTACATCTAAGGTGTAGAATTTTGAAGTATAGACTAAAAGTCTATAAAGACTCTAAAGTTCAATTTTTGTTTTACCAGCTCTGTCTGTGAGTCTGCATAAATCTATGCTCATTTCACTTCATCTTAGGTAATACTTGTGTTTCAAGAGAAACACATTCCAAATGTTGACTCACCTCTCTGAGCATAGTTTCTCTACCAGATAAGAGCTTAGCTCCACAAATCCTCCTTATCTTCCTTGGTAGATTTCAAAGGGACTTAAAGAGCTTTGTAAATATTTTATCTAGGTTTTCTGGTTGTTCTAAGTGGATAATATTAGTCTGAAAGTAGTACTTGTTGAAGAGCAGTACTCTATAGAATCATTCTGAGAGAGGAAGTGGCTCTTGCTATATGTGGTTCATCTTCATATTTGGCAACCATGCACAATGTGGTATCCTCTTTGAGAAATAACCATAGCAATAGAAGTGATTCTGACTCCTGGCAGAAAATTATGGATACTCAAATGCTACTACATGGTGGTCTGATGGCAATTTCCATTACCCAGTTGCAGCGTATTGAAAGTGGTCCTGTCTTAGACCCTTGGTAACAATAAAGAGGTCAGAATCAAAAATCTGTATTCCTATATTAATATATTTCATTTATAATTATGACTGACAAACTTAAGGCAATTTTTTACTATTCAAGGAGCCTGTTTTTATAAAGAAAAGTTACATTCTTGGGAATCATTGATAAGTATTATCTATGTAATTTTAAACTGCAGTGAGCTTTCTTTTACCAAGTATAAGAAGCAAAAGTAATTATCATACTTCAACTTATACCTTGTAAGATTTTTTAGTTCCTTGTCTAGTTAAATGGGTCTGAGGTATATCTGCTGAGGATTCTATAAGAAAATAAAGAACGAGTTCTATAGAACTACATAGATTGTTGGAAAGACAATACCTGTATATTTCTTGTGTGACAAAAATTATCTTAAGTAAGAAACTGGCACATAAGGTCCTAAAATCAAAGTAAAATATCTTGAAATTTTCTTTATGAAGCAGATTTTCCTAGATTTTTAGTTTCACTTAAAGTAATTTATTGAAAAAAATATAGTTTTGTCAATTTTCTCATAAAGCAAAATCATTAATTTGCTTACCTAACATCATGGGCAGAGATAAAAATATGTTAGTGCTTTCTTGCTCGTATCCATAAATGTTAAAGTTTACTTGAGTAACTGTACTCTGGATTCTTTATAAAGGCAGTTGAAGTTAGATCTCTGCAGCTTGTTTATTATTATTATAATTTAATGATTGACCAATCCTGATTTCAGGCAAATGTTAATTTCGAGATATTGATAATCTGAAAAATAGGTCATGGTTGGTTTATTTGACATTAAAACGTAATATTAAGGCACAAGACATTGGAATATATTTAATATCATTTAACCACATCATGCAATTTAAGAGAACAGTCATTATAAGCTAAATTAGAGAGTGATCATAGTAAGATAATTAAAAAAATAATTTATATGTATGTGTATATATATATATATATATATATATATATATATTTATATATTTGGTGGTATGCGGGCCTCTCACTGTTGTTGCCTCTCACATTGTGGAGCACAGACTCTGGACATGCAGGCTCAGCGGCCATGGCTCATGGGCTCAGCCGCTCCGCAGCATGTGGGATCTTCCCAGACCAGGGCACGAACCCATGTCCCCTGCATCGGCAGGCGGACTCTCAACCACTGCACCACCAGGGAAGCCCTTATATTATTTTTATATTGCTACGTATGGGAATAAAAATTAACACAAATAAAACAATTCAGCTTGGATTTGGCTACATTCTGCTATCTCTTTTATTTCTCCATTGCTGAAAATGGCTAGAATTTAATCAGTTTTCAAAAATTTACCAACTGTACTTTGTAATCTCTGTTTTTATTTATGTTTCCTATACTCTTAAAACTGCTTAAGTTGTATTCAACTGAAAAATGCTTTGCTTTTAAGTATTTGCTTATCATGTGCAAATGTATGAAAATGCTTATAAATATTTGCTACCTTTCAGAAAGTAGTATGGTAGTTTTTTTTTTTGCTTTTTTTTTTTTTGCGGTATGTGGGCCTCTCACTGTTGTGGCCTCTCCCATTGCGGAGCACAGGCTCCAGACGCGCAGGCTCAGCAGCCATGGCTCACGGGCCCAGCCGCTCTGCGGCATGTGGGATCCTCCTGGACCAGGGCACGAACCTGCGTCCCCTGCATCGGCAGACAGACTCTCAACCACTGCGCCACCAGGGAAGCCCCAGTATGGTAGTTTTGATAAATGCTGAATTGAAGGAAACAGAAGAAAAAAGAGATGCTATTATTGCTTGAAACATCACTCTGAGGTAGTTAATCGTACTAACTCATAGATAAAAATAACTAAGTTGATTGGATATATAACATGCCCTATGTTACATAGATATTAATTAAGAGAAATTTAATGAAATCAGGGTCTGTATGATTTAAATTTCAATGCATGAAAATGGAACATAAGGGAAAGTTAAGCTTGGAAGAAATGAATGAATGCCAGAGTTGAGATAATATTTTGAAAATTCATTTTCATAGAAAAAAGTGAATCTACATCTGTATGTCAAAATATCAGAGAAATGTACAACCCTTAAAATAGGCTTTAGGTTATAATCACCAAAGGAAAACTAAAAAGTAAAAATAGAAATAGCTGTGAAAACATCCAAACAATTCATTCACTATAGTCAAATATCTGGATATTCCAAAATAGTTAGAAAATTGATTGGATTTCTCAGTTATCAACCAACACAAAGACAACAGTTAATGTTGATTCATTTGAGCCTTGTATTATTGAAATCAAAGTTTACTTAATATCATTTTGTGTTATCAACAAAGACTAACATGTTAAAGCTAAGTCAGCTAATTTGTGTATTCAGCCTTTTCTCAGCTTGTCCTTGACCCACTCAAAATGCGTTCACAGACACACACACACACTCACTAATACAAATTCTCACAGGTATACTTTTAAAATTTCATCCTGACACTTAAATTTGCAGAAACAGCCACTGAATATTTCATCCACTACACATAGGGAGCTTCTTGAAATTAGAAGTAATATTGTACTTATCACATTCAAAAATATATGTGTGCATATATAATAAATAATACATAAAATTACATATACAAATATATAATTGTTCATAGTACAGTAAGAGGGATATTTTAAAACACATATATGACTGTATTAGTTCTATATATAAACACCTTGACTTGTGTATTTAAGAGTAACAATAATGTGTAGTCTTAGTATAGTCCAAAAGGCTGCCTCTTGTGTTTCATCTTGAACCAGTCCCTACCGCATTCATTCTATAGCTATTCATTCCTAGCATTGCATCTGCAGTGGCCCTCTTTCTTATCTTCATACATATTACACTAAAAGTTTTTTTAGGAATGCTTTACCCTCAGTTTTGAATGCTTATTTTGCTCCCTAAATTTGACCTTAATTTTCTTTGCACTAAGAAAATAATTCCTGATCAGACTGCTCCCTCTCCTAGATCCAGTTGCTCTCCTAGTGCATCCTTGTACTTCACTTTTGTACTAAGTATTATGATTACTATCAATAAAAATCATCAGTTATTTGTTTAGCATGTATCCCAGTCACCAACAGTATTAGATCTGAGACCATGACTGTATTGTTCATTACCATATTCACAGGACCAAAAATATTGATAGGTTTATTCTTATAAAAATGCAGTAAATATTTAATAATGTAATGTGTTCCTTAGCACTTATTAAGCATCATATTTATTGAATAAATGAGAAACCTGAAAACAATGGCTCAGACTAAAAAAGATAAGTCAATCATTAATTGATTAATTAATTAATTATTATAAGTGCAAAAATGATTTAAAAAATATTTAAAAAGCAAAAAGAATTGCCAATCTCATTCTCATGAAAAAAAAATGTATGAAACCCTCCTTTGTGATCCAGAAATCTCCTTCTTTGTGATCCAGAAAACTCAAGCTAATAAACTATAAATAAGGCAAAGAGCCCAAAGGATTCCCACTTGAGAAGTTAAGCCAAATACAAATCAACAATAAAAACAAAAAACAAAAACATAGATACAGGATAGACCCAACATGAGTTAAATCAGAAAAAATCAAAAGCAGCAATAATAGAAGCCTGAAGATTTTGAATACTATAATTTTCTGTCTCAAAACCAGAAAATAAAATAAAAATGAAAAAAAAAAACCCACAAAGTATTATAAATAAATATAAGAAATTATCAAAAACCAAGAATATTTGAAGGGGAAAACAATTTTTAGACATGAAAATTGAATTATTAAAACAAAACTGACTGGATAAATAAAATAGAAGAAGAAAGAATCAGTCAACTAGATGATAATCTAAAGAAGTTTCTCAGAAGTAAGTTAGAGTCAATTAAATAGTTATGAGGAAATTTAACAGACATGTAGAGCAGAATGAGAAGACATAATGTATGTAATGGGAATAGAAGTGCTGAGATGAGAAAATATAAAGAATAGAAGAAAGGCAATATTTTAAAATACAATGGCTTAGATTTTTCAGGATTGTCAATAGATTT
Source organism: Mesoplodon mirus (assembly GCF_964341445.2). NCBI lineage: Eukaryota > Metazoa > Chordata > Mammalia > Artiodactyla > Ziphiidae > Mesoplodon > Mesoplodon mirus. The sequence goes on from NC_138993.1 coordinate 38,242,327, forward strand.
CAATGTGAATATTTGAAAACCACTATAAATGAACAGAAAGCTATATAAAAAGATATCACCTACATATACTTTAATAAAACTTCAGAGCATCAAGTACACACAAAAAACCTTTAAAAAGCCAGAATTTAAAGATACATTATTTTCATAAGAAAAATAATTTGATCTCAGTAGACTGTTATTTAAAAATATAGAAGACAGAGGAAAGTGGAAAATTCTGTGAGAGAAAATAATCCTCAAACCAATAATTTGCATTCAGCTAAATTATAATTCAAGAAAATTGTAAAAGGTAGTTTTAGGCTAATCACAAGAGACTTTTAGTAAAAAAATATATATATAAATGCTACCCTAAAGAGAGAATACACATGCTTTTAAAATAAATATAGAGCATGAAGAGTAACAGTGTGGGGGGGGGAACTCTAGAAAAATTTTAGAATGTTAACAACATAATCTCGTAACACATATTTAATAAATTTGGTCTCAATAATATAAAGCTAGTATTCAAGATTATCCAAACATTCAGAAAGCCACAAACTTTTTAAATCATATGTTTAAGAAATTAAATTAAATTTACATAATATTTAGAAACAACTGTTCATCTAAGAAGAATAAAAATATTATTAACCATTTAGAATAGAAAATTTTGAAAGAGTAGACAAAATCCCTCTCACCAAAAGACAACAGAATGAGTGACTTTACAATACAAATTCTACCAAGGCTTCAAAGAAGTGATAATTTTTAATTTTACTCAATATATTCTGGTGACCAAAAAAAAATGATTGAAAGATTTATTATATTTATGTATTAGGTGTCTAGTGTAAATTTAGTTACCAAAGTACTAGAACAGGCACATAAAAATATTAAATATAAGCAAGCCAAATATAGTCATTTATAAAAATAGAGGGCTTTTTAGCAAAAAATATTATTTTTTTCACTATATTATGAAAATATAGTGAAGAAATTAAATTAAACAAGAAAATTAATATAATTTCAATAGTGAGTAAAAAACTTTGCTATAATTTAACCAATATTTATCATTTACAAGAAACAAAATGAACAACTCTAACCTGAAACAGATGTGAACATTTCTTACTTAGAAGGACATGGAACATTTGTGTACAATTATTTCCTTAAAATTGTATACATGAGATTAATCCTTTGTCTGTTGCTTTGTTTGAAAATAGTTTCCCTATTCAGGGGGCTGACTTTTTGTCTTCTTTATGGTTTCCTTTACTGTGTAAAAGCTTTTAAGTTTCATTGGTCCCATCTGTTTATTTTTGTTTTTATTTTCATTACTCTAGGAAGTGGGTCATAAAAGATCTTGCTGTAATTTATGTCAAAGAATATTCTTCCTATATTTTCCTCTAAGAATTTTATAGTGTCCACTGTTACATTTATGCCTTTAATCCATTTTGAGTTTCTTTTTGTGCATGGTGTTAGGAAGTGTTATAATTTAATTCTTTTACATGTAGTTGTCCAGTTTTCCCAGCACCAATTATTGAAGAGGATATATTTTTGCCATTGTATTCTTGTCTGATTTGTCATAGATTAGGTGACCATAAAGGCAAGCATTTATCTCTGGGCTTTCTATCCTGTTCCATTGATCTATATTTCTGTTTTTGTGCCAGTACCATACTGACAAGATTATTTCAGCTTTGTAGTATAGTCTTAAGCTGGGGAGCCTGATTCCTCCAGCTCTGTTTTTCTCTATCAAGATTGCTTTGGCTATTCAAGGTCTTTTGTAAATGAAGCAACAGAAAAAGGATTAATCTCCAAAGTATACAAACAGCTCATCAAACTTAATATCAAAAAAAAAAACCCAGTCAAAAAAATGGGTGGAAGACCTAAATAGACATTTCTCTGAAGAAGACATACAGATGGCCAAGAGGCACATGAAAAGATGCTGAAGATCACTAATTATTAGAGAAATGCAAATCAAAGCTACAGTGAGTTATCACCTCACACCGGTCAGAATGGTCAGCATAAAAAAATCTACACACAATAAGTGCTGGAGAGGGTGTGGAGAAAAGGGAAACCTCCTGCACTGTTGGTGGGAATGTAAATTGATACAGCCACTATGGAGAACAGTATGGAGGTTCCTTAAAAAACTAAAAATAGAACTACCATATGACCCAGCAATCCCACTCCTTGGCATATACCCTGAGAAAACCATAATTCAAAATGACACATGTACTCCAATGTCCATTGTAGCACTATTTACAATAGCCAGGACATGGAGACAACCTAAATATTCAACAACAGATGAATGGATAAAGAAGATGCGGTACATATATACAATGGAATATTACTCAGCTATAACAAAGAACGAAATTGGGTCATTTGTAGAGATGTGATGGACCTAGAGTCTGTCATACAGAGTGAAGTTAGTTAGAAAGGGAAAAAAACATATATTGTATATTAATGGATATATGTGGAATCTAGAAAAATGGTACAGATGAACCTATTTCCAGAGCACAAATGGAGACATAGACATAGAGAACAGACATGTGGACACAGAATGGAAAATGGAGGGTGAAACAAACTGGGAGATTAGGATTGACATATATACAGTACCATGCGTAAAATAGATAACTAGTGCAAACCTGCTGTATAGCACAAGGAACTCAGCTTTGTCCTCTCTGATGACCTAGATGGGTGGGATGAGGGGTTGGGAGGAAGGTCCAGGAGGAAGGGGATATATGTATATATATAGCTGATTCACTTTGTTGTACAGCAGAAACTAACACAACATTGTAAAGCAATTATACTCCAATAAAAAAAGGAATTATATATATGAAATTACAGCATACAAAAAGAAAACATCAATCAATTTTCAAAAAATGCATAACCATGTTATCAGAAACCCAGAAAGCTTAGAATCCCAGAAAGCTACCTCCAGTAACTAAATACTCTAAAAAAAAAAATGTATCCAGTATGTTGACTTCCAAAATCATGAATTGGTATTGTTCATTTTGAAACTTTACATGAACAGTGTCATAAAATATGTAAAATTTGTTTCTTGCTTATTTTGATCAAATGTACATTTGTAAGCATTATGTTTGTTGGGAACAATTGTAGTTCATTAATGTCCATTATTGTTTAGTGTCCCATTTTATAAATCTATCTGCTTTATTATCCCAATGTTTGGTTTTTATGACTAATTATGATAAAAATGTATTCATGTTCATGGCTGTATTCCTAGGAATAGAAATTCTGTTTCATAGAGTATTCATATGCTATAACATGCCAAAGAGTTTTCTAAACTGGCTATACAACCAGAGTTGTAAAGAAAGTTTTAACACTTGATATTGTCAATCTTTTTCAATTAGTCATTCTTGCGGGTATGTAGTGTACTGCATTGCTACTTAAATTTGCTTTCAATATTATTTGCTCTCACTTTTAACCTCATACAATTTAATGAGTATTACACATTCCACCACTTCTCTGATAATGCTAGAACTAAAAGGCATGGTAACACCATTTGCCTTATTCTGTTACATTTTCAATGAATTTCAATTTTTACATGTATTTTAAATCTTACTAATTGTTATTATTATTGTTTTAAAAAGTCAAAATTCAAAATGTTCTTTAACTATGCACATATTTGCTTTTTCCATTTGCCTCATGCCATCCCACAACTATATTTCATTCTGAGAATATTTTCCTTAGTTTTTCTTTTAGATAAAGTTTTCTAATGACAAATTCATTTTTTTAATTGGTTGAAAACTTATTTTCTCCACTTCATTTTTGAGAGATATTTTTGATATTTGTTGAATTCCAGGTAGATTAATATTTGACACTTTAGATAATTCACTCAGTTGTCTTTCAAATGCCAGTCTTTTGTTGAGCAGTTGGCTGTATTTAATACCATTTCTTGAAATTATTTATTTGCTTTTTGCTTTCAAGTTTTCTCTAAAAATCTACTTTTCAGCAATCTTACATATTCTGTTTGTATTTCACCAAGATTTTTGTATCTAAGTTGATGTGTTTCATCAGTTTTGGAAAAGTAAAATAAACAATATCACTTTAAATATTGATTTTGAATAGTTTTTAATAGCTAACATATTTTAAAATATTCTTTACTTCATTTCTCTCCTCTCCCTCTGGGGTGCAATTATATAAATATTAAACATTTTTCTAATATCCATGTGTCTCTATTGCACTTTTCTGTATTTAAATTCGTATTATCTCTTTCAGTAATTTGTTAAAAAAATTTATTGACTTTTCCCTCTATAATCCTGCCTTTAAGTGTGTACTACCTACCCTTAATTCCTCTGAGTTTTCAATTTAGATTTTATATTTTGTACTCTATAATCAAAATTGGTTAATATATTCTAATTCTATTGTAAAATTGTGAATTTTTTCATCTATTTTCTTTTCTTTTTTATCTGTGTTCTGTAACATATTAACCATATGTTATAATAAAATATTTATCAGCTCACTCAAATATCTAGGTCATTGTGAATCTTTTTCTATTGACTTTTTCTCCCCTTCTTATTTTCAATTTCATGCTCCTGTTTTCTTGGTATGCCTAATGTGTTTTAACTAAATAACATTATGTATTTAAAATTGTGAAGATCTGATATGATAAAAAAATCACTTTGCTAGAAAAATGTTTACTGTAAGATAAATATATATATTAAATCTAAAATATTACTGCACATTTTCTGTACTTTAAAGCACATGTTTCTGAATATTTATGTATAAAATACACCTGGTAAAATATTTAAGTGGATAATATCTGAAAAAGAAACACATACTTAGATTGGAGGAGTGGTCAAAGAAGACTTTAATCTTATCTGTAATATGCTAATATTTTCAAAGAGATTAAGTTTATTTTATAAATACATTTATTTTAAGAATCTAAATACATTTTGTAAGCAAACTTATACATTTTTAGTAGTACAACCAAAAGAAACAATTCACAACAATATAAAATGTATATGAACATTAATTTTTATACATACATGTATATATGTATCACATTTTTGTTTATTGTTACACTGTAAGTGACATGTAAATAAATAGATTGACATTTCTTCATCACTTTATTCTCATTGAAGAAGTGTGGTGCTCCAGGTTGAAAGGTTCCATGTAGGGATTCCTGTTATCGTGTGAACTAGCTTTTCTGTAGGAAAGCTTATATTTACAAATGATAGACAGTTTTTTCCAAATGTTTAACTTTTCTTATCTATAACTGTGTTTGCTAACAGTGTTGTTTGCACTGACAACAGACCATTGAAAAAAGAAATACCACTTACAGATCTCAGCACTTGTTTTCCTAAGCAATTACTGATGTCATTCAAGGACAGTCAGGAGTTCAAGATTTAATTCTCTAATAAAGCCACACATCCCAAAGTGAGTTATTTACAGTGATGCTGCATCATCATTAATGTGAATCCAGATGTCCTCTACAGTATGGTGAAGAGTTTCAAACCTTATCTCCCCACAGAACTCCCAAGGAAATAAAACAGAATGAAACAAATCCTGATTTTTCACATTTACTACTATTAAAGAAAGGAACAAAGTAGTGATAAGAGGAATGAAAGAATAAAGCTATGGCTATTCAGTTATGAAGAAAGTAAATTAATAAAACTAACCTCATTTCTTTTGTACATGCTTTCAGTATATACCCCTGGAGGACAATTTCCTTTATGGAATAGAATAAGTACTGGTTCAGAAGGTTTGTAACAGTATTTTTAGGTAATGCTATGCACTTGCTGTGTCATAAAGACCTAATATGTCACCCTATTTGTCACATGATGTTTGGTATATTTTCCTATGGGCTATTTCTTTTCATAACGTTTACTAGAAACTTTTATAAATATTATGCTCTCTTTAAATACACCATATAAAAATATTATCAGGAAGGAAAGAAAACAATCCTGTGATTATATAATTTCTAATATCTTTAAAACATATATGATGCTCTGGGCTTGTGTGAAATACTGAATCAGTTTTTTTCTTCATTTGGCAAAAATTGATAGCGTATGCTAGAAAAGCCTTTATTCACTTTGGCAAACTAGACAACTGGCAATAAAAAGTGGCTAGCTGAGTGATATATGTGCAGATATTTTCCAACCTGTGTAAACATACATCAACAAAAACAACTGGAACCTACCAAAAAGATATTCTACATCCAAAGACAAAGGAAAAACCACAGCAAGATGGGAAGAAGGGTGATTTCACAAGATAATCAAATCCCATACATTCCGGGTGGGTGACCCACAAGCTGAAAAATAATTATGTCTCAAAGATCCTACCACAGGAATAAGAGTTCTGAGCCTTATGTTAGGCTCCCCAGCCTGGGGAACTGGCACTGGGAGGAGGATCCTCAAGAGCATTTGCCTTTAAAGGCCAGAGGGGCTTGAGTGCAGGAGCTCCACATGACTGGGGCAAACAGAGACTCCACTCTTGGAGAGTGCACAAAATATTTCACATGCACTGGGATGCAGGGCAAAGCAGTGACTCCATAGGAACCTGGGGAAGACCTATCTGCAGGTATTTCAGGGTGTCCTGAGGAAGCAGAGGTCAACTGTGGCCCAATGAAGTAGCAAACACACCGGTGGCAGAGGCCCCTAGGGAATATTCTTCAATGTGAGCTCTCCTGGAAATTGCCATTTTGGCAGAAAGATTTGGCCTCAACCAACAGCCTGCAGGCTCCAGTGCTGGGACAACTCAGGACAAAAAAAAAAAAAATAGGATGGGAACACAGACACACCCATAAACAGACAAGCTGCCTAACATTACCCTGAGCCAACAGTCACATGTAAATGTGTCCCTTGACAGGACACTGCCCACCAGAGTAACAAAATCAAACTTCACACACCGGTGGACAGGCACCCGTACATTTCACCAGGAAGCCTGCTGAAGCCCCTGGACGAACCTCTCCTACCAAGATGTAGGAAGAAGAACTACCAGAAGCAAGAAGCTTCCTACCAGAAGCAAGAAGAACTAGAATCCTGCAGCCTGTGGAAGAGAGACTGTCAACACAGAAAGTTAGACAAAATTAGAGGTCAAAAAATATGCTCCAGATGAAGGAACAAGATAAAACCCCAGAAGAACAACTAAGTGAAGTGGAAATAAGCAATCTATCAAAAAAAAAAGAACTCAGAATAATGATAGTAAAGATGATGCAAGTTCTCAGAAAAAGAATGGAGGCCCAGACCAAAAAGATGCAAGCAATGTTTAAAAAAGAGCTAGAAGAGTTAAAGAACAAACAGATATGAACAATACAATGAATGAAATGAAAAAAATATTAGAAGAAATCAATAGCAAAATAAATGAGGCAGAAGAACAAATAAGTGAGCAGGAAGACAAAGTGGTAGAAATCACTGCCACAGAACAAATAATAAAAAAAGAATTTAAAAAAAAATGAGAAAAGTCCAAGTGACTTCTGGGACATTAAATGCACCAACATTTGCATTATGGGGGGGTCTCAGAAGGAGAAAGTAGATAGAAAGGGCTTGAGAAAATATTTAAAGAAATAATAGCTGAAAACTTCCCTTACATGAGAAAGGAAACACTAACTCAAGTCCAGGAGGCACAGAGTCCCATACAAGATAAATGCAAGGAGGAACACACCGAGACATATAGTAATCAAAGTGACAAAAATTAAAGACAAAGAGAATATTAAAAGCAACAAGAGAATCAATAAATAACATACAAGGGAATCCCCATATGGTTTCCAGCTGATCTGTCTGCAGAAACACTGCAGGAAAGAAGGAGTAACACAATATATTTGAAGTCATGTAGGGAAGAACCTATAACCAAGAATAATCCACCCAGCATGGCTCTTGTTCAGATTAAACAGAGATATCAAAAGCTTTACAGACAAGCAAAAGATAAGAGAATCAGCACTAACAAACCAGCATTACAATAAATTCTAAAGGAACTTCTTTAGGCAGAAAAGAAAAGCCCTCACCAGGAAACAAGAAAATTGTGAATGGGAAAACTCATCAGTAAAGGCAAGCATATAGTTAAATTAGGAAATTATCCACACAAAAATATGATATCAAAACCAACCATCATGAGAAGAGTAGAGTATAAATGCAGGACATTGGAAATATATTTGAAATAAAGTGACCAGCAACTTAAAACAATAACACACACACACACACACACACACACACACACATGCACATATATACATATATACATATGAAAGTAGGGTATATGAAAAACACATGGTAACCACAAAGCAAAAATCCACCAATAGATACATACATTAAAAATATAAAAGCAATCCAAACACAACACTAAAGCTAGACATAGGGGCTTCCCTGGTGGCACAGTGGTTGAGGGTCTCTCTGCCGATGCAGGGGATGTGGGTTCATTCCCCAGTCTGGGAAGATCCCACATACCACGGAGTGGCTAGGCCCATGGCCACTGAGCCTGCACGTCCAGAGCCTCTGCTCCATGACAGGAGAGGCCCCAGCAGTGAGAGGCCCACGTACCACAAAAAAAAAAAAAAAAAAGATAGACAGCAAATCATAAGAGACATCAAATTATTTGATTTGTCATCATATCATGACATCAAAGACATAGAGAAGAAAAAAGACCTACAAAAACAAATCCAAAGCAATTAAGAAAATGGCAATAAGAACATACATATTGATACTTACCTTAAATGTAAATGGGTTGAATGTCCCAACTAAAAGGCATAGACTGGCTGAATGGAAAAAAGAAAAAGAAAAAGACCCATATATATGCTGTCTACAAGAGACTCACTTCAGATATAGGGAGACATACAAACTGAAAGTGAGGGAATGGAAAAAGGTATTCCATGCAAATGGAAATCAAAAGAAAGCTGGAGTAGCAATACACATATCAGACAAATAGACTTTAAAGACTGGCAAGAGACAACGAAGGACATAACATAATGATCAAGGGATCAATCCAAGAAGAAGAGATAACAATTGTAAATATATATGTACTCAACATAAGGGCACCCCTATATATAAGGTAAATGTTAACAACTAATGAAGAAGAAATTGACAGTAACACGATAATAGTGGGGGACTTTCACACCCCACTTTCATTAATGGACAGATCACCCAGAAAGAAAATTAATATGGAAACACAGGCCTAAAATGACACATTAGACCAGATGAAATTAATTGATGTTTATAGAGCATTCCATCTAAAAGCAGCAGAATACACATTCTTCTCAAGTGCACATGGAACACTCTCCAGGATAGATAACACACTGGGCCACAAAGGAAGCCTCAGTAAACTTAAGAAAATTGAAACCATATCAACTATCTTTTCCAACCACAACACTATGAGATTAGAAATAATCTACAAGGAAAAAAATCTAGAAAAGATACAAACACATGGAGGCTAAACAATATGCTTCTAAACCACCAATGGATCACTGAAGAAACCAAAGAGGAAATCAAAAAATACCTAGAGACAAATGAAAATGAAAGCACAACAATCCAAAACCTATGGGACACAGCAAAAGTAGTTCTAAGAGGGAAGTTTATAGCAGTGACTCTTACCTGAGGAAAAAAACAAATAAAGAATAATAAATAAACAACCTAACCTTACAATTAAGGCAACTAGATAAAGAAGAACAAACAAAACCCAAAGTTAGTAAAAGAGAAATCATAAATATCAGAGCAGAAACAAATGAAATAGAAACAAAGAAAACAATAAAAAAGATCAATGAAACAAAAAGCTTGTTCTTTGAAAAGATAAACAAAATTGATAAAACTTTAACCAGATTCAAAAAAAAAGAAAAAAAAAAAGAAAAAAGAGGTAGAGGGCCCAGATCAATAAAATTAGAAATTAAAAAGAAGTTAAAACTGACACCACAGAAATAAAATGGGTCATAAGAGATGCTACAAGCAACTAAATGCCAATAAAATGAACAACCTAGAAGAAATGGACACATTCTCAGAAGAGTACACTCTTCCAAGACTGAACAAGGAAGAAATACAAAATATGAAAAAAACCAAAACTATTTGTGTAAGATTATTCCAAAAAACTGCAGAGGAATGAACACTCCCAAACTTATTTTATGAGGCTAGAGTAATCAAAACAGTATATTACAAAGCTATAGTATTCAAAACAAAGACAGACATATGGATCAATGTAAGAGGATAGAAAACCCAAAAATAAACCCACACACTTATGGTCAATTAATCTAAGACAAAGGAGACAAGAATATACAATTGAAGAAAGACAGCCTCTTCATAAGTGCTGCTGGGAAAACTGGACAGCCACATGTAAAATAATGAAATTATACCATTCTCTAATGCCATATACAAAAATAAACTCAAAATGGATTAAAAACCTAAATGTAGGACTGACATTATACAACTTTTGGAGGAAAACATAGGCAGAACATTCTCTGAGATAAATCACAGCAAGATCTTTTCTGAGTCTTCTTCTAGAGTAATGGAAATTAAAACAAAAACAAACAAATTGGACCTAATTAAACTCAAAAGGTTTTGCACAGCAAAGAAAACCATAAGCAAAATGAAAATGCAGCACCCAAAATGAGAGAAAATATTTTCAAATGATGTAGCTGACAGGGATTAATCTCTAAAGTTTACAAATAGCTCTTGCAGCTCAATAGCAAACAAAACACAATAAAAATATTGGCAGAAGGCCTAAATAGACATTTATCCAAAGAAGGAGTCCAGATGGCCAAGAGGCACATGAAAAAATGCCCAACATCAATAATTATAAGAGAAGTGCAAATCAAAACTACAATGAGATATCACCTCACACTGCTTAGAATGGCTATCATAAAAAAAAAAAGTCTACAAAAAATAAATGCTGGAGAGGGTGTGGTGAAAAGAGAACCCTCTTATACTTTTGGTGGGAATGTAAATTGGTACAACGACTATGGAGAACAGTATGAAGGTTACTTACAAAATTAAAAATAGAACTACCAAATGATCCATCAATCCCACTTGTGGTCATATAGCCAGAGGAAACCATAATTGGAAAAGATAGAGGCACTGCAAATGTTCATTGCAACACTATTTCCAATCACCAAGACATGGAAGCAAAGTAAATGTCCATTGACAGATGAATGGATAAAGAAGATGTGGTACATATGTACAATGAAATATTACTCAGCCATATAAAAGAATGAAATAATGTCATTTGCAGTGACATTGATGGACCTAGAGATTATTATACTAAGTGAAGGAAGTCAGACAAAGACAAATATCATATGATATCACTTATATGTGGAACCTAAAAAAAAAAAAAAAAGAATGATACAAATGAACTTACTTCCAAAAAAGAAACAGACTTACAGACTTTGAAAGCATCCTTATGGTTACCAATGGGGAAAGGTTGGGGAGGGATAAGTTAGAAGTTTAGGATTAACAGATACACACTATTATCCATATAATAGATAATCAACAAGAACCTGCTGTATAGCACAGGGAACTCTATTCAATTTTTTAAAATAACCTATATGGGAAATGAATCTGAAACAGAAAGGATATATGTATATGTATGACTGAATCACCTGAAACTAACACAGCATTGTAAATGAACTACACTCCAATATAAAATAAAACTTAAAGAGAAAATAAATTAAAATATTCCATATAGTTATCAATTAAAATTAAATATTAGAGATTAGTAAACAAAGAATCCCTTTGTTTAGCTAGCAGATTGGCATGCAGGGATTTCAGAAATTATGGGGATATATTTTGTTTAGTTTTTAAATCCTTGATTATTGTATAATTAAAGATGACCTTCCAATTCTCAAATATTGTATCCTAAAAAATCTCTAGCCAAATTGTCAGGAAAATATTGACTCCTGTCATTCTCTATAAAACTATTGAATTTCTGGGGTGTGGAGATTGTACTCTGATTTTTAAACAGGATTCCAAGTTGATTTTTCAGTCAACAGCTCGGAAAAAATACCCAGATGGAAGTCGAGGAAACATTATTCTAAAGAAGAGTAAAAGCAACTGAAGCACTTCAAAAGTGTATGTAAAAATTTCACTCAGATAATCACTAAAATAAAACATTTATCTATCAAAAGTTGGAAACATAGAAATGTTTAAGCATGGCAACAATAAAATTACACAGTACCTAACACATAGTTGGCTCTCAATAAATGTCTGTTAAATGAATGCCTGATAAATTAAAAACAAAATAATATGCCTGAATGGGACAACACTGTATAAGAATAAAAATATTTTAGTACATAATTGCAATACATAATATAATATATAAAGTATATGAAGTCTAGACTGCATTTACAGGACACAGACTAAACAATATTTGCCTTAATCCTAGTTAAATCATTCATTAATTTAACAGAAGCTAACTGAAAGGAGTCACACTTCCTACAACTTTTCAGTTATGCACAGATAGATTCTTTAGGTACACTTCTCTTCCTACTAAAAAACTCATTCCTTCCTAGAGAAATGGAAACTGGGACCCTGCAGCAAAATTTTCATTTTGTTGATGCAACATATGTACTAAAGTAAAATCTGTTTTATCAACTTCAGTAATAACTTTAATCAACACAATTTGAATTAAAGCCAGTCTTCTAAAAGTTTACCTTGTGTGATTTCCTTGTATAGGAACCTGAAATATTTTAGTGGCTATAGATAAAGATGAGTGACTTTTTCTCGACTTTATGGTTGTATTATTGAGTTGAAATTATTGTAAGAGAGTTTTCAATCATCAGGTATAATTGTAAAAAAAGTGATTACATTGAAATTTCAAACCCCAGCTTAGCAAAGTTTTCTTATTCTCACAATAAATCCCTGAATATTACTATGTTCACATGACATCTTCTTAAGCACAATTTACTTTGTAAAAAATAATTATTTGTAATTTCTTGCCAAATGTTTAGACTACACAGTTTAATAATGGGTACAACTTCATTTCACCTAAACTGTTAATTATAACAATAAGTACATACACTATAGAGAGCAATAATATGAAAATATATCTTGATAACTTCATATTAATGTTACAAATACAATATTAACTCTGATTTGATTTGAATCTGAGCTGCATACTTTAATTGAAAAAGCTAAACTTAAAAAACAACAACAGCAACATTACTCAAATTATGCAGAGAAATAATTTTAATATATCCACATTACCCTGTGGGAATAAAGCAAAATGTGTATAGTACAATATGATTCTGATGTTAGGATTCTCTATGAGAGAAAAACAGCTCTGTAGTTGCCATAAGGTGACTGTATAGATCTCCTCCCAATAAATAGGCCAGATGTCCATGCTCATAACTTAAACACACACTGAGAAGGTATGAAAAAGTTTTACATTATGGTACTTTCTGAAAAGAGCAGTGCAGTGCCTAAGGTGGTACAAAATTGGCTGGAGTGACTTGAGAGAATAAAGAGGTGAATGGGCCTGGTCTTTATTCTGGGTGGGAGTGGGGTGAGGGTTCTAAAGTATGCAGGACTTGTGTTATTAGAACGTCTTGTAGCACTGGGTGGAGTGTGGGGACAGGCTTTCTTATTAGTTTGTCCAGATGTGGGACAAGAAAGGAAGAACTGGCACTTGAGATTTATCAATAATCAAACATTTAAAAAATTCAGACTAAATAATAAATAAATAAATAATAAATAAATAAATAATAAAGCTGGTGTACCAGCTTTCAAAGGTGTAATAGTCTGACTTTTAATAATTACTGTCCATCTTCTATCCTACCATGGGAATTTAAAACTCACTTGATCATTAAATATTCACTTTCTTACTCCCTTCTGTGTTTCAGACAGTCTTCAAAATTATTAAACAAGAGTTATTATCTGTTTTATGAAGTTTGTATGTAGTGGGGTATTGGGCAATAAGTAAACAAAAACAGATATCTGATTGTTATATCTTATACATAAAATAAATTTGAGAACTATGATAGAGAGTATCTGTGGCCTACCTCAGAGTATATAGTTAGAGAAGGCATCACAGGAGACACTTCTGCAGTTACAACAAAATAACAAGTGTTAATTAGTCATGCAGTTTCTGAAGGACATGGAAAGCCACAAATAGTTTTAAGTAAGGGAGTCAATAGCTTAATTTATTTATTATTTAGTCAGTATTAAGTCATTGTTCGCAAACTAGAGAGTAGAGTCCAAAAAATGGTCAGGGCTGGAGGTTATAAAGGTGGTCCAGGATTAAAAAAAAAATATGGTGCTTTTTCAAAGGTGATGATACTGAATGCAGAGAGAGCTGAAGTCTTTTGAGCATATTTTTAGGTAAAACTGATAGAATCGGCTTAGAGATATGACAGAAAGTAAGAAAGAGTGACTTTGGCTTTCTTTGTTTTGGTTTTTGGCTTGAGTTTGTGGATGAGAAGATGATCATGCCATTTACTGAAATGAGGGACAAGAGGTATTGTGAGAAACAAGAGCTATTCTTTGGGGATATTAATAGTAAGATTGCTGTTTGATATTAAAAAATTCATTAAAGCAATTGGCTGGCAAGATGCTGGAGTAAAAGGACGTAAGCTCACCCCATCTTACAAAAACACTAAAAATCACAACTAACTGCTGTATGACCATCAGAAAAACCCACTGGAACCTACAGAAAAGATACCCTATATCCAAAGACAGAGAAGAAGCCACAACAGAGACGTTATTACAGAGTGTTGAGTAGACGTCTCTTGCTATACAGAGGGGTAGGAGGGGCACAATCATGATAAAATCAAATCCCCCACCTGCCAGGTGGGTGACCCACGAACTGGAAACTAATTATACCACAGAAGATCTCCCACAGAATTGAAAGTCCTGAGCTCCATGTCAGGCTTCCCAACTTGCTTGTCTGGCAATGGGAAGAGGAGCCCCCAGAGAATCTGGTTTTGAAAGTCAGTGGGGTTTAATCATAGAAATTCCAGAGGACTGATGAAAACAGAAACTCCACTCTTGGAGGGTGCACACATTGTCCATGTGAACCAGATCCCAGGGAGTAAAGCAATGACCTCATAAGAGACAGGGCCAGGACTACCTGCTAATATTGGAGGATCTGTTGTGGAGATGGGAGGCATCTTTGGCTCACTGTGGGGACAAAGACACTGGTAGTGGCAGTTCTGGTGAGTACTCATTGGCATGAGCCCTCCTGGAGACCATTTCCTCACCAAGAGCTAGCTCAACCTAACAGATGGTAGGTTCCAGTGCTGGGATTCCTCAAGCCAAACAACCAACAGGGTGGGAACACAGCCCCACCCATCAGCAGAAAAGTTGATTAAAGTCTTCCTGAGCATGGTGCTGCCCACCAGAGGGACAAGACCCAGCTCCACACACAAGTGGGCATGAACATGACCCTCCCACCAGGAAGCCTATACAAGCTTCTTAGACAGCCTAATCTTCCACAGGGTAGACTGAAGAAGCAAGAACTATGAACCTGCATCCTGTGGAACAGAAACCACAATCACAGAAAGTTAGACAAAACGAGATGGCAGAGGAATATGTCCCAGACGAAGGAACAAGATAAGACAAGAAGAACAGCTATGTGAAGTGGAGAGAGACAATCTACCAGATTCAGAGCAGTGATAGTGAAGATGATCCAAGATCTCAGGAAAAGAATGAAGGCACATATTCAGAAGATGCAAAAAATGTTTAATAAAGAACTAGAAGAACTAAAGAACAAACAAATAAACAATACAGTAACTGAAATAAAAAATATACCAGAAGGAATCAATAGCAGAGTAATTGAGGCAGAAGACCGGATAAGTGAGCCTGAAGACAGAATGGTAGAAATCAGTGCCACAGGACAGAATAAAGAAAAAATAATGAAAAGAAATGAAGGCAGTCTATGAAACCTCTGGAACAACATTAAATGCACCAACATAGCATTATAGGGGACCAAGAAGGAGAAGAGAGAGAGAAAGAATCTGAGAAAAATATTTGAAGAGATAATAGCTGAAAACTTTCCTAACCGGGGAAAGAAAAGAGTCACCAAAGACCAGGAAGGACAGAGAGTTTCAGGAAGGATAAATACAAGGATGAACGCACTGGGACACTAGCAATCAAACTAACAAAAAAATAAAAACAAAGAAAAAATATAAAAGCAAGAAGGGAAAAGTAACAAATAATCGACAAGCAACTCCCCATAAGATTATCAGCTGATTTTTCAGCAGAAAGTCTGAGGTGATGTAAGGAAGAACCTAAAACCAAGAATACTCTACCCAGCAAAGCTCTCATTCAGATTAAGTGGAGAAATCAAAAGTTTTACAGACAAGAAAAACTAAGAGAATTCAGCATCACCAGACCAACTTTATAAGAAATGCTAAAGGAAATTCTGTACGTGGAAAAGAAAAGACCCCACTAGATACAGGAAAATTATGAATGGAAAAGCTCACCAGTAAAGACAAACATAAAGTAAAGATAGGAAATTATCTTAACACAAATATGATATCAAAACCAGTAATTGTGAGAAGAGGAGCACAAAATACAGGATATTGGAAATGCATTTGAAATTAAAATATCAGTAACTTAAAACAATCTTGTTTTTATATAGACTGCTATTTCAAAACCTCATGGGAACCACAAATAGAAAATCTACAATAGATACATACACAAAAAAGAAAAAGGACTCCAAACATAACACTAAAGCTAGTCATCAAACCACAACAGAAGAGAACAAAAGAGGAAGGGAAGAAAAAAGAGCTACAAAAAAAAAAATTAAGAAAATGACAATAGGAACACACATATGAATAACTGCTTTAAACATAAATGGATTAAATCCTCCAACCAAAAGACAGAGATGGCTGGATGGATACACAAATATACCCCATAACTATGCTGTCTACAATAAACCCACTTCAGATCTAGGGACACATACACACTGAAAGTGATGGGAGTGAAAAGCTATTCCATGCAAATGGAAATCAAAAGAAAGCTGGAATAATAACACTCATATCAGAAAAATATAGACTTTAAATTAAAGCCTATAGTAAGAGACAAAGAAGAACACCACATAATCATCAGGGGATCAAACCAAGAAGAAGATATAACAATTGTAAATATATATGCACCCAAGATAGAAGCACCTCAATAAATATGGCAAATGCTAACAGCCATAAAAGGAGAAATTGACAGTAACACAATAATAGTGGGGGACTTTAATACACGACTTACATCAATGGACAGATCATCCAGACAGAAAATCAATGAGAAAACAGAGGGCTTAAATAACATATTAGATCAATTGGACTTAACTGATACTTATAGAGCATTTTATCCAAATGCAGCAGATTACACATTTTTCTCAAGAGCACTTGGATGATTCTCCAGGATTGATTACATGTTGGGCCACAAAGCAAGGCTCGGTACATTTAAGACAATTAAAATCATGCCTGGCATCTTTTCCGACCACAGTGCTATGAGATTAGATATCATCTACAAGAAAATAACTGGAAGAGGCAAAAACAGGTGGAGGTTAAACAATATGCTTCTAAACAACCAATGGATCACTGAAAAAAATCAAGATGAAATCAAAAAATACCTAGAGATAATATCTCATTGTAGTTTTCATTTACATTTCTCTAATGATTAATGATGCTGAGCATTCTTTCATGTGTTTGTTGGCAATCTGTATATCTTCTGTGGAGAAATGTCTATTTAGGTCTTCTGCCCATTTCTGGGTTGGGTTGTTTGTTTTTTTTGTTATTGAGCTGCATGAGCTGCTTGTAAATTTTGGAGATTAATCCTTTGTCAGTTGCTTCATTTGTAAATATTTTCTCCCTTTCTGAGGGTTGTCTTTTGGTCTTGTTTATGGTTTCCTTTGCTGTGAAAAAGGTTTTAAGTTTCATTAGGTCCCATTTTTTTATATTTGTTTTTATTTCCATTTCTCTAGGAGGTGGGTCAAAAAGGATCTTGCTGTGATTTATGTCATATACTGTTCTGCCTATGTTTTCCTCTAAGAGTTTGATAGTGTCTGGCCTTACATTTAGGTCTTTAATCCATTTTGAGCTTATTTTTGTGTATGGTGTTAGGAAGTGTTGTAATCTCATACTTTTACATGTACCTATCCAGTTTTCCCAGCACCACTTATTGAAGATGCTGTGTTTTCTCCACTGTATATTCTTGCCTCCTTTATCAAAGATAAGGTGACCATGTGTGCGTGGGTTTATCTCTGGGCTTTCTATCTTGTTACATTGATCTACATTTCTGTTTTTGTGCTAGTACCATACTGTCTTGATTACTATAGCTTTGTAGTATACTCTGAAGTGTGGGAGCCTGATTCCTTCTGCTCAATTTTTCACTCTCATGATTGCTTTGGCTATTCAGGGTCTTTTGTGTTTCCATACAAATTGTGAAATTTTTTTGTTCTAGTTCTGTGAAAAGTGCCAGTGGTAGGTTGATAGGGATTGCATTGAATCTGTAGTTTGCTTTGTGTAGTAGAGTCATTTTCACAATGTTGATTCTTCCAATCCAAGAACATGGTATATATGTCCATCTATTTGTATCATCTTTAATTTCTTTCATCAGTGTCATAATTTTCTGTATGCAGGTCTTTTGTCTCCTTAGGTAGGTTTATTCCTAGATATTTTATTCTTTTTGTTGCAGTAGTAAATGGGAGTGTTTTCATAATTTCACTTTCAGATTTTTCATCATTAGTGTATAGGAATGCCAGAGATTTTGGTGCATTAATTTTGTATCTTGCTACTTTACCAAAATTGTTAATTAGCTCTAGTAGTTTTCTCGTAGCATCTTTGGGATTCTTTATGTATAGTATCATGTCATCTGCAAACAGTGACAGCTTTACTTCTCTTCCAATTTGGATTCCTTTTATTTCTTTTTCTTCTCTGATTGCTGTGGCTAAAACTTCCAAAACTACGTTGAATAATAGTGGTAAGAGTGGGTAACCTTGTCTTGTTCCTGATCTTAGTGGAAATAGTTTCAGTTTTTCACAATTGAGGACGATGTTGGCTGTGGGTTTGTCATATACGGCCTTCATTCTGTTGAGGAAAGTTCCCTCTATGCCTACATTCTGCAGGGTTTTTAGCATAAATGGGTGTTGAATTTTGTCAAAAGCTTTCTCTGCATCTATTGAGATGATTATATGGTTTTTCTCCTTCAATTTGCTAATATGGTGTATCATGTTGATTGATTTGTGTATATTAAGAATCCTTGCATTCCTGGAATAAAACCCAGTTGATCATGGTGTATGATCCTTTTAATGTGCTGTTGGATTTTTTTTTGCTAGTATTTTGTTGAGCATTTTTGCTTCTATATTCATCAGTGATATTGGACTGTAGTTTTCTTCTTTCATGACATCTTTGTCTGGTTTTAGTATAAGTGTGATGGTGGCCTTGTAGAATGAGTTTGGGTTTTCCTCCCTCTGTTATTTTTTGAATAGTTTGAGAAGGATAGGTGTTAGCTCCTCTCTAAATGTTTAATAGAATTCGCATGTGAAGCCATCTGGTCCTGGGCTTTTTTTGTTGGAAGCTATATATATATATACATATATATATATTTGTGTCTGTGTGTGTCTGTGTGTCTGTGTGGTACACGGGTCTCTCACTGTTGTGGCCTCTCCTGTTGCAGAGCCCAGGCTCTGGATACACAGGTTCAGCAGCCATGGCACTTGGGCCCAGCTGCTCCATGGCATGCGGGATCTTCCTGGACTGGGGCACAAACCCATGTCTCATGAATTGGCAGGTGGACTCTCAACCACTGCACCACCAGGGAAGCCCTGTTGGAAGATTTTTAATCACAGTCTAATTTCAGTGCTTGTGATTGGTCTGTTCATATTTTCTATTTCTTCCTTGTTCAGTCTTGGCAGGTTGTGCATTTCTAAGAATTTGTTAATTACTTCCAGATTTTTCATTTTATTGGCATAGAGTTGCTTGTAGTAATCTCTCATGATCATTTGTATTTCTGCAGCGTCAGTTGTTACTTCTCCTTTTTCATTTCTAATTCTATTGATTTGAGTCTTCTCCCTTTTTTTTCTTGAATAGTCTGGCTAATGGTTTATCAATTTTGTTTATCTTCTCAAAGAAGCAGCTTTTAGTTACTTTGATCTTTGCTGTCATTTCCTTCATTTCTTTTTCATTTATTTCTGATCTGACCTTTATGACTTCTTTCCTTCTAGTAACTTTGGGGGGGGTTAGTTGTTGTTGTTCTTTTTTCTCTAATTGCTTCAAGTGCAAGGTAAGGTTGTTTATTTGAGATGTTTCCTGTTTCTTATGGTAGGATTGTATTGTTATAGACTTCCCTGTTAGAACTGCTTTTGCTGCATCCCATAGGTTTTGGGTCGTCGTGTCTCCACTGTCATTTGTTTCTAGGTATTTTTTGATTTCCTCTTTGATTTCTACAGTGGTCACTTCATTATTAAGTAGTGTATTATTAAATCTCCATGTGTTTGTATTTTTTACAGATCTTTTCCTGTAATTGCTATCTAGTCTCATAGCATTGTGGTCAGAAAAGATACTTGATATTTCAATTTTCTTAAATTTGCCAAGGGTTGATTTGTGATCTATTTGTGATCTATCCTGGAGAATGTTTGATGAGCACTTGAGAAAAATGTGTATTCATTTGTTTTTGGATGGAATGTCCTATAAATATCAATTAAGTCCATCTTGTCTCACACCTGTCAGAATGGCCATCATCAAAATATCTAGAAACAATAAATGCTGGGGAGGGTGTGGAGAAAAGGGAACACTCTTGCACTGCTGGGGGAATATAAATTTATACAGCCAGCATGGAGAACAGTATGGAGATTCCTTAAAACTCTAAAAATAGAACTACCATATGACCCAGAAATGCCACTACTGGGCATATACCCTGAGAAAACCATAATTCATAAAGTGTCATGTACCATAATGTTCATTGAAGATCTATTTTCAATAACCAGGAGATGGAAGCAACGTAAGTGCCCGTCATTGGATGAATGGATAAAGATGGGGCACATATATACAATAGAATATTACTCAGCCATAAAAAGAAATGAAATTGAGTTATTTGTAGTGAGGTGGATGGACTTAGATTCTTTCATACAGAGTGATGTAAGTCAGAAAGAGCAAAACAATTACAGTATGCTAACACATATATATGGAATGTAAGAAAAAAAAAAGGTAGTGAAGGACCTAGGTGTAAGACTGGAATAAAGACACGGACCTAGTAGATAATGGGCTTGAGGATATGGAGAGGGGGAAGGATAAGCTGTGACAAAGTGAGAGAGTGACATGGACATATATACACTATCAAACTTAAAATAAATAGCTATTGGGACACAGCCACATAGCACAGGGAGATCAGCTTGGTGCTTTGTGACCACCTAGAGGGGTGGGATAGGCAGGGTGGGAGGGAGGGAGACACAAGAGGGAAGAGATATGGGAACATATGTATATGTATAACTGATTCACTTTGTTTTAAAGCAGAAACTAACACACCATTGTAAAGCAATTATACTCCAATAAAGATGCTAAAAAAAAATACCTACAGACAAATGAAAATGAAAACATGACAATCAAAAATCTGTGGGACGCAGGAGAAGCTGTTCTAAGGGGGAAATTTATAGTAATACCATCTTACCTCAGGAAACAAACAAAAAAAATCACAAATATACAACTTAACCTTATAATGAAAGCAACTAGAGAATAAAGAACTAACAAAACCCAAAAGTAGTAGAAGGAAAGAAATCATAATGATCAGAGCAGAAATAAATGAAATAGAAACAAACAAACAAACAAAAAACAGTAGAAATGATCAATGAAAGTAAAAGCTAATTTTTTGAAAAGATAAACAAAATTGATGAACCTTTAACTAGACTTATCATGAAAAAATGAGAGAGGGTTCAAATCAATAAGATTAGAAATGAAAAAGGAGAATTTACAACAAACACCACAGAAATGCAAACGATCTTAAGAGAGTACTGCAAGCAACTATATGCCAATAAAATGGACAACCTGGAAGAAATGGACAAATTCTTAGAAAGGTATAGTCTCCCAAGACTGAACCAAGAATAAATAGAAAATAAGAAGAGATCAATCACAAGTACTGAAATTGAAACTGTGATTTAAAAACTTCCAAAAAAACAAAAGTCTAGGACCAGATGACTTCACATTTAAATTCTATCAAACATTTAGAGAAGAGTTAACACCTATCCTTCTGAAACTATTCCAAAAATTGCAGAGGAAGGAATACTCCCAAACTCATTCTATAAGGCCACCATAACCCTGATGCCAAAACCAGGCAATAATACCACAAAAAAGAAAATTATAGGCCAATATCAATAATAAACATAGATACAAAATTTCTCAACACAATACTAGCAATCCAAATCCAACAATGTATTAAAAGCATGAAATACCATGACCAAGTGGCATTTATCATACCGATGAAAGTATTTTTCAATATCCCAAATCAATCATTGTGATACAACACTTCAAAAAATTCGAAGAATTAAAACCAAGCAATCATCTCAATAGATGCAGAAAAGGCTTTTGACAAAATTCAAAACCGATTTATGAAAATCTGTCCAGAAGGTGGACATAGATAAAATATACCTCAACATAATAAGGGCCATATATGACAAACCTACAGCTAATATCATATTCAATGGTGAAAAACTGACAGCATTTCCTCTAAGAACAGGGATGAGACAAGGATGCCTAATCTGGTCATTTTTATTCAACATAGTTTGCAGTCCCAGCCACAGAAATCATAGAAGAAAAATAAATAAAAGGAATCCAAATTCAAAAAGAAGTAAAACTGTCACTGTTACAGATGACATGATAATATACATAGAGCTTATCAATAAATTTGGTAAATTTGCAAGACACAAAATTAATACACAGAAATCTGTTGCATTTCTATAAATAAAAATGAAAGATCAGAAAGATAAATTAAAGAAACAATCTCATTTACCATTTCATTCAAAAGAATAAAATACCTAGATATAAACCTACCTAAGGAGACAAAAGACCTGAGGTCTGAAAATTATAATATGCTAGGAAAGAAATTATAGATGACACATTTAGAGGGATATACCATGTTCTTGGATTGGAAGAATCAATATTGTCAACATGACTATGTTACCCAAAGCAATCTACAGATTCAATGCAAGCCCTGCCAAATTACCAATGGCATCTTGCACAGAACTAGAACAAAATAATCTTAATATTTGTATGGAGACACAAAGACCTCGAATACACAAAGCATCTTGAAAAGAAAAACTGAGCTGAAGGAAATAGGCTCCCTAATTTCAGACTATACTACAAAACTACAGTCATCAAAATAGTATGGTACTGGCACAAAACCCAGAAATATAGATAAATGGAACAGGATGGAAAACAGAAGTAAGCCCATGCACCTACAGTCAATTAATCTGCAACAAAAGAGGCAAGACCATACAATGGAGGAAAGACAGTCCCTCCAAAAAGTGCTGCTGGTTAAATTGGACAGCCACATGTGAAAGAATGAAATTAGAACATTCTCTAATGCCATATATAAAAATAAACTCAAAATGGAAAAAAAGACCTAATGTAAGATCGTATATTACAAAACTCTTAGAGGAAAACATAGGCAGAAGACTTTCTGACATAAATCGCACCAAGATCTTTTCTGAGTCATCAGGTAGTTGAAATTTAAAATAAATAAATAAATAAACAGATGAGACCTAATGAAACTCAAACACTTATGCACAGCAAAGGAAACCATAAACAAAACGAAAACACAATCCACAGAATGGGAGAAAATACTTTCAAATGATGAAACCGACAAGGGATTAAGCTCTAAAGTTTAAACAGCCCATGTGGCTCAATATCAAAAACAAATGAAACAAACTACCCAATCAAAAAAATGGACAGAAGACCTAAATAGATATTCCCCCAAGAAGACATCCAGGTGGCCAAGAAGAACATTAAAAGATATTCAACATCAGTAATTATTAGAGAAATATAAATCAAAACTACAATGAGATATTACCTCACACCAATCAGAATGGACATCATGAAAAAAATCTACAAACAATAAATGCTGAATAGAGCATGGAGAAAAAGGAACCTTTCTAGACTTTTCATGGGAATGTAATTTGTTACAACCACTATAGAGAACAGTTATGGAGGTTCATTAAGAAACAAAAAATTGAGTTACTATATGATCCAGCCATTCCACTCCTGGACCCATACCTGGAGAAAATCATGGTTCAAAAGGCTACATGCATCCCAGTGTTCACTGCAAAACTACTTACAATAGTGAAGACATGGAAACAACCTAAATGTCTATCAACAGATGAATGGATAAAGAAGATGTGGTACATATACACAATGGAATATTACTCAGCCATAAAAAAGAATAAAATAATGTCATTTACAGCAACAAGGATGGACCTGGAAATTATCATACTAAATGAAGGAAGTCAGACAGAGAAAGACAAATATCATATCATATTGCTTATATGTGGAATCTAAAAAAAATACAAATTATCTTACTTAATAAACAGAAACCGACTCACAGACTTAGAGAACAAACTTATGGTTACCGGGTAGGAGGGTGGTGGGGAGTGATTGAGTGGGAGTTTGGGATTGACATGTACACTGCTTGATTTAAAATAGATAACCAACAAGGACCTAGTGTATAGTCCAGGGAATGCCACTCAATATTCTGTAATAACTTAAATGTGAAAAGAATTTGAAAAAGAATAGATATATGTATATGTATATTTGAACCACTTTGCTGTACACCTGAAGCTAGCACAACATTGTTAATCAACTATGCTCCAAATAATATAACAATTAAGAAAAACCAAAAAAATTAAAACAATCTACAAATAAAAAGTTGAAAATAAAAAAAAATATGTTGAAGAGTAATATTGGTAAACAGGGTACATTTTTAAAAATAATATGTTGTTAAAAGGTAAAATTTGCACATCTGGGATTATTTAGACATGTGTTAAATGTATATATAGAAATATATACCTCATCTCATTTGTATATTAATATTTATATACAAATTATATATACACATTTATAATGAAAAATATATACCTAAAATTAAAACTGTAAAAAAATAACAAAAATAACAAAAAATAATTAAAGCATACAGTTGTTTCTAAGATTCTTAAAAGCTTAACTTAATCAGTTTTCAATCAATTATTGATCACTTACTGTATGACAAGCATAAATAACACATGGTGAATGTGTTTTTAGTTTACTCACATTTTTTTCTTATGATCTTTGCATTTTATTAGTTACATCTTGAATAATATAATATTACACTTTAATAATATAATAGCAATTAATTAAAACAATATTTTGTGGTAATTAAATTCAAATGTATTGTGAAAAATACAGGGAATAATAGTTTAAAAAACCCTACTATATTAGAATGTTGACTTCAATTCATATTAGGATAATTTCTCTTCCAAAGTCATTTCAAAGTGCTTTGCTTTAGTCCAGTTTTATTTTATGACATGCACTAATAATAGTGTCTTGCTGTAAGTGTTTGGGGCCAAAATGGATCCTTCAAGATCTATGTTGCACCCATAGCAATAAAATTATGACAACATCTATATTTTTCTCTGGAAAGTATTTTATATTTTCATTTTTAGCCTCCATCCAGATTTATTCCTTTTAATGTGAAAAAGTGAAAAACTGGAAATATTTACTCACTCAGTGCCTATGAAGAATAGCAATATTCTATATTGCTAGAATATAGCAATTTTTGTTTATTCACCTATCCTTTCTTTTTACTATCAAAGTCTTAAACCACTACCCAAGAAATAAGAGTATAGGTATTTTAAGAATGTCTTATGTAATCATTGTACCTTGTTTTGCTATCAGTGTAGATTGCATTAAGTAGTATATTTACTCCAAAACATACACTTGTTATCTCTTACTTTCTACTTATAACATTTCTCCATCCAGGTAATTCAGAAAAATGAGACAATCACAAGTATCCTACACTTGTTTCAAATTAAGGCAAGACAATATATTCAGAAAAAATTAGAACAATGTTGATATATTTTGACAAAAATGCAAAGTATTATATATTTATTGATGACATATTATGTACTATTTTAAGGTAACAAAATTATTTTGGACGGTAAAATAGTTTTTGCAAGTAATAGGTTTACAAAGCTCATGTAGGATGAAAAGAAGAATACAAGGTTAAATTCCACAAAGCCTCCAGTTTTGGAAGACTCTTTCTCAAAAGCATAAAACAACAACAAAAATTTAAAAAATCCCCAAATGTTACTTTAACTCTGATACTAGGATTATCCAACCTAATAAATTAACTGGGTAAGACTAATAGTATTAATAATGATGCTCTGGTTTGCCACACAACCAGTATTGCCATTTCCACCCAGTAGGAAGCCAATTCTAAAATCATATTTATTCTTTTCAATATAAATATTTTAGATGGGGATTTTAGTTTTATCAAGTAGTTTATAAACTGTGATAATTTGTTTTAGATATTGTATTTCAGGTATTGATGTTGTATGCAAATGTGTTCCTATGTGTGAATGTGAATTTATATATGGAATATTTAAAGTGTGTATCTTGCACTTGCTGATTGCATTATATTAAGGGAATGACAAAAAGACATATTGAGAATATCCAGAGTATAAAATATTTTTTTCAGAATCAGACCATGACCCTGTGCCTGAGCAGGTTAGAAATTAGAGTCAGTATATTTGGAAAGCATAATAGTCTACTTAGAATAAGAAAAAAATATTTCATATTGGTTGGCATTTCAGAAGGCTATGTTTAGAGCATATCATGTGAGTGAGAACTTTGAAGATGAGTAGGATTTCAACAAGCCTGTAAAATAATTCAAGGCTATAACAGGTGCATATCAAAGTTATGAAGGAAAACATTTTAAAATGCCCCCAAATCCAAGTTATTGGTATATGAATATGAATCTTGAAGAAAATTACTGTAAAGGGAATCTGGAAATAGATTGTGCCATTTTTATGTTTTTTTATAATGTGATGTTAAAAAGCTGAATGTAACTTGGTTCATTTTGTAAAATAATAACTATAAAAATAACAATAGAGTTAGCAGCTATAGTTGTGTATGAGTCTTAGGATTGGTGTATTAGTTCTTTTCAGTTTTATCTCCACAAATTCTATTAATGTTACTATTTGCATTTATAATAAACACAATATTAATATATGATTTTGATATACTTAAGAGTTATAATTTGTAAATATCCACAGTGAACTATACATTTAAAATTAGTATAGTTACTATTCTCTGAACCAGAAATATTTTTGTGCTCTCTCTGGCTTTTTAAATTTATCCCATTCCCTAAGATTTGGTGAAACTCTACCATTTGAGAAACTCTGGCACTTAACTCTGCAATTCTCTCATCATTGAGAGTATTCTATTTCTCTCACTAACTACAATAGGAATTTTCAACAGAGTGACATATAGAATGGTTATATGTACTTGTGGAAAAATAAAACACACAAAAAATTAAAAATGAATAATAGAATGGTTAATCTGTATGAGAAGTGTTGCAATTCAATAAGCAGCAGAGATTTAAAGAAAAGGCATTCCCCAATGGGCTACATTAAGATTATTTAATAAAATGCATACTTTAAGCACATGATGCCAATATATGAATATGTAAATATGTGTTTGAATCTGTGTATGTATTATATGTGTATATATAGCACTAAGGGAAACACAGATGGAATAATGAGAATTTAATATTTCTATCTGCTCAGATTTTCTTCTCAACATTTGGGTGATGTCTGAAATTTCACAGAACAACTAGTGTACCAAGCGTACTATTTAAATACTCTTGACAATTATGAAAATGTGTATGCATGAGAGCCAAGTAATTATATATACACCTTAAGTACACTTTTTCCACAAGTCTCACTGATAAAGCTTATGAAGTGTTTTTCACAGAATTCCATCTACACCAATGGTAATTACATAGTTTTCATTTTAAAGACCTTGCTTTATTTTTTGTATAAAATAATGTAATAACTTTCTAAATCTCCTCACTGGCTACTTCTTTTATTTGGTTTTAAGTGTGCCTTTTGTATTTCAGTCAGCATTTTCTTTGTCAAACTCAATCACAGAATCACTATAGTTTCCTTTGGTTTGGAGAACAGCATTTGAAGTTTTTAGTTTGGTATTTAAACCTCTTCATAATATGCTCCATTTTACCTTCCTAGATTAAATTTCCACTCCTTCCCCTCCTCTGATTCTCTCCCTATTTTGTGGGCACAGCAAATTATAAACCATTTCCAAAACACATACACATTCATTGCCACTTTACTTTTAGCCTCTTTATTTTTAGCCCCCTCCCTGAAATGCTCTTCACGCTTATCACCACATCTAACTCTAGGAGAATGTCATTTTTCTGTCAAGATCCAAACTTTGTGAAATGATGATACCCTTTGTGACAGCATTAATTGCTATCTCCTTTCCCTGAAAAACCTTATACATACTGCTAACATAGTAGTTTTATACTCTAGATATTTACTTCTAGATGGCATGTATCCTCACCATATCATAAATTTCAATAAATGTGCTTAGAACATAACTAATGCAAACATATACATCTGACAGGTATATATCAGTATAATGCAGATATGTGCAAATTCTTATTGTGCTACACAAAGATTATTATTATTAAAATCAGAATATAAACTATTTAAAAATATTATAGTTGAAACAGTTTCTATGGTCACTTTTTAAATACTAATCATTCAGTTTTTATGTCAAGATTTTTATAATATATTGACTGACTCTAAATATTTAAAAACTTAAATTACTGAAAAAGCTTAAATTATTGAAATAACACATGTGGTATATCAAATGACAAAATTAAAACAATCATGATATGTTTGATGTCCTTTACTCAAGGGAAAACAATCCATGGATTGGGAGAGGGCAGTGCCACACAAGCAGTAGAGCATTCTTCCCAAGCGATTTGGAAAGAAAAAGTTTGACCAAAGCTTAATCACATATAAAATTCCTTTCCCAAGATTCTCTTTCTACAAACCTCCTACAACATTGTATATTCATTCAAGTTTTGTCCTGTTTTATTAATTTTTCCCCATTCTGGGGCAACTAGTCATTTGGCTTTCATACAGATTATTTTCTTTCACCCTTATTATTTAAAGTAATTTTAATTACATATATTGATTATAAACCTTAACCCATATAATCCTTTATTCCCAGTGAAAGTTAAGAAGGAAGCAACTGTGGACTGTCACAGTAGCATTTTGTGGACTGGAAAATTTATAAATACATTTTACAATTTCTACAAGTATATTCACCCTCACAGTAAAATTTTCAATGTTCACAAAACATGTCTACTAATAGGCTCAAATATATTTATTTCCTCTATATAGGGAAGCCAAACGTGGATAAACCAAGGATCAATAATTAATGTATTATCCTATTTGGAAATGATCTTGGTATTCAATGAATATTCATCATTTAACTTACCTCGGTATAACTTGAATGTTTCAAGATACCAAAAATATTTTGGAAACTATTAAGGAGATGTACCATAAAGCAAAATTATTGTTGAAAATTTCAACAATAAGAAAAATTTTTTCTTACATCTTTTTTTTTTTTTTCTTCGTGGTACACGGACCTCTCACTGTTGTGGCCTTTCCCGTTGTGGAGCACAGGCTCCGGATGCACAGGCTCAGCAGCCATGGCTCATGGACCTAGCGACTCCACGGCATGTGGGATATTCCCGGACCAGGGCACGAACCCGTGTCCCCTGCATTGGCAGGTGGACTCTCAACCACTGCACCACCAGGGAAGCCCATATCTTACATATATTTAATTTACTTGTTCTTAACTATAATGTTTAGATTACTCATGAAAATTTCAAAAAATTTGCTCTTCAAAAATGAGACATTGAAGAGCAAGCCACCACCTTAAGTTATCTTTCTTGCTGACAAATTCTGTGACAGAGGTAACATGAGCTCATTTGATTTTTAGTAAACCTAGGTAGAATAAAAGTTGTATTTAATGCTGATAAATCTAAAGGTGTGTCTATTTTAATTAAACCAACAACTTAAACTAGATTTACTGAAGTTTATCTTAGACCATGTGAACTTTAAATACATTTGGCTTACCTTCCCTATGTCTGAGAGTATACTTGATTTATGTAAATGTTTGATTTTCTTTAAGTAAATTAAATAAAGTGTTTTAAAAATTAATTTTGGCAATACAATTTAAGGTAGAAAAATCACACATCTATAACATACATTTATAGACATACATAAAGATACACATGGATGCAAACAGAGATCTCATAGCTTCTGTTTTAAAATTTTAGCCACAAGATGGATATGGTAATGCAAAAATAATAAAAAAAAAATAGAAAAAGAAGATTCCAGCATTCTAGATTTAGAGCTGTTGTTCTTGGAATATTTTCCCACCTCTGGGCACATAGTTTCATTTTGGCTTAGGGAAGAAGGCCTTTAAAAAAAATTCTTACCATGTTCTGAATGTCAGCTTCCAATTTGGCCAACTTCTGACCATAGAGCTACTTAAAAAAAATCGTTTTAAATATCTTGTCAAATTTCAGCTGGAACAAACAGTAAATACTCCAGGCAGTATTGAACAACACCAGGGATGCAAGAGGCATCCTCAAAGAGGTTACAAAAGATACTACTCTCTCAGGAACAAGAGCCACTTCCAAAGATAGTCAAAAGAAAGGCTTAGATGATTCCTTTGAGAGTTGGCAAGAGTTGGTAGACCCCTAGCTAAAAATGGAGTGCAACTCACATTTCTGTTGGCCATATTTTGGGGACACCGACCTGAGAGGTGAGCTGCCTGTATAGGTGAGAATCAAAAAACCATGTGCCTCGGGAAGGCAGAAAGCAAAGCAAAGTTCTTAGAACAAAAGATGAGACAAATTAAGAAGGCAATTGCCATACATTGGGGAGAAAAATATCAATAAACAGTGAATTTGGATTGTTTATTCACAAAAGTCTGGATTAGGAAAGGAGGGGACAATGTGAATTTTACCTTTCTTTATCAACAAGACCCTAAGGAGAGCTGGGAGAGCTCAATCTGGTGAAAATTCTCTGGTAGGGATTTTTCACTGGCCAGCCAGTTTTCCCAGGATCCCATCTGAAGGCTTCCAAGCAAATGGGGTTTAAAGTAGAGAGTATAGCCCTAGTATCTACAAATACTTGGCAAGATTTTCCCCTAATTCTAATTTTAGCTTCCTCCTGGCTGTTTAAAATAATAAGTAGTAGCAGTTTACCAGAGAATCTCTTGGAGTCCTGTTAATACTCAGTGGGGTCTATATTGAATCCTTCCACTGAAGATAAGCAAAGGGACATTAGAGTTGGTGTGGAAGGATTTGACAAAACCATTGAGGATAATATTTTTCCCAATGTTTTTGATGATTGCAAATGAGACATCAAGTTCTGAGCCATTGTTTTGATGATGAGATCCTTGGAGGCAAAAAGGGGAAGGTCCAGTTGTTTTAGGTTTCTGGCCTTGGTCCTGGCTGCAGTATTAAGGCCACGTACTTGGTGGACTTCTCTTTATGGCCTTGTAGTCTCTTCAAAGTAGAAAGACAATTCTGTTAGAGGATTATGAGACTGAGTACTCAGCTAAAAGGACAATAGAGAGGAATATTACGATTCATGCCAGTCTTATAATCTTTTGTTTTAATACCACTCATGTCTGTAACTTTTCATCAGATATTTACCATTAATCTTTCAATGAAGCTATTGTGGAATCTTAAAGCCTTTTTACCAAATAGCAGAAAACACACACAAAAAAGAAAAAGACATAAAAAAACAGATCCAAAACAATTAAGAAAATGGTAATAGGAACATAGATATCAATAATTACCTTAAATGTAAATGGACTAAAAGTTCAAACCAAAAGACACAGACTATCTGAATGGACACAAAAACAAGACCTGTATGTATACTGTTTACAAGAGACCCACTTCAGACCTAGGGACATATACAGACTGAAAGTGAGGAGATGGAAAAAGATATTCCATACAAATGGAAATCAAAAGAAAGCTGCAGTAACAATTCTCATATTAGAGAAAATAGACTTTAAAATAAAGACTTTTACAAGAGACCAGGAAGCACACTGCATAATGATCAAGGGATCAATCTAAGAAGAATAGGTCACAATTGTAAATATTTATGCACCCAACATAGGAGTACCTCAATACAAAAGACAAATGTTAACAGCCATTAAAGGAGAAATTGACAATAACACAAAAATAGTGAGGGACTTTAACACTCCACTTACAACAATGGACAGATCATCAAGACAGAAAACTAATATGGAAACACAAGCCTTAAATGACATATTAGACCAGATAGAATTAATTGATATTTATAGGACATTCCATCCAAAAGCAGCAGAATACACTTTCTTCTCAAGTGCACAAGGGATATTCTCCAGTATAGATCACATCATGGATCACAAATAAAGCACTGGTAAATTTAAGAAAATTGAAATCACATCAAGCACTTTTTCTTACCACAATGCTATGAGATCAGAAATCAATTACAGAAAAAAACCTGTAAAATATACAAGCAGAATGAAGTAAGTCAGAAAGAGAAAAACAAATACCATATGCTAACACATATATGCAGAATCTTAAAAAAAAAGTTTCTGACAAACTTAGGTACAGGACTGGTATAAAGATGCAGATGTAGAGAATGGACTTGAGGACATGGGAGAGGGGAAGAGTAAACTGGGATGCAGTGAGAGGGTAGAATTGACATATATACACTACCATATGTAAAATAGATAGCTAGTGAGAAGCAGCTACATAGCTCAGGGAGATCAGCTCAGTGTTTTGTGACCACCTAGAAAGGTGGGATATGGAGGGTGGAAAGGAGACACAAGAGAGAAGGGATATGGGGATACATGTGTACATATAGCTGATTCACTTTGTTATACAACAGAAACTAACACAATATTGTAAAGCAATTATATTCCAAAATAGATGTTAAAAAAGAAAAAGCACATGGAGGCTAAACAATATGCTACTGAATAACCAATGGATCATGGATGAAATCAAAGGGGAAATTAAAAAATACCTAGAAACAAATAACAACCAAAACATGACAACCCAAATCCTATGGGATGCAGCAAAAGCAGTTCTAAGAGAGGAGTTTATAGCAATACAATCCCACCTCAAGAAACAAGAAAAAATCTCAAATAAACCACCTATCTGTACATCTAAATCAATTAGAGAAAGAAGAACAAACAAAACCCAAAGTTAGTAGAAGGAAAAAAATCATAAAGATCAGAGCAGAAATAAATGAAATAGAAACAAAGAAAACAATAGCAAAGATGAATGAAACTAAAAGTTGGTTCTTTGAGGAGATAAGCAAAGCTGATAAACGTTTAGTTAGACTCATCAGGAAAAAAGGGAGAGGGCACAAATAAAAAAATTAGAAAGAAAAAAGGAGAGGTTACAATGGACACCACAAAAATACAAAGGACCATAAGAGACTACTACAAACAACTATATGCCAAAAAAAATGAGCAACCTGGGAGAAATGGACAAATTCTTGGAAGGTTGTACCTTCCAAGACTGAACCAGGAAGAAACAGAAAATAAGAACAGAACAATCACAAGTACTATCATTAAAATTCTTCCAGCAAACCCAAGTCCAGGCCCAGATGGCTTCACAGGTGAATTCTATCAAGTATTTAGAGAAGAGCTAACACCTCTCATTCTCAAACTCTTCAAAAAATTGTAGAGGATGGAACACTCTCAAGCTCATTCTATGAGGCCACCATAACCCTGATATGAAACCATACAAGGATATCACAAAAAAAGAAAATTGCAGGCCAATATCACTGATGAACATAGACAAAAAATCCTTAACAAAATACTAGCAAACCGAATCCAAAAACACACTGAAAGGATTATACACCATGATCAAGTGGGATTTATCCGAGGGATACAAGGATTCTTCAGTATATGCAAATCAAACAATATGATACACCATATTAACAAATTGAAGAATAAAAACCATATGATCATCTCAATAGATGTAGAAAAAGTTTTGATAAAATTCAACACCCATTTATCATAGAAACTCTCCAGGAAATGGGCATAGAGGGAAACTACCTTAACATAATAAAGGCCATATATGACAAACTCACACAAAATATCATTCTCAATGGTGAAAAACTGAAAGCATTTCTTCTAAGTTCAGAAACAAGAAAAGGATATCCACTCTCACCTCTTTTATTCCACATAGTTTTTGAACTCCTAGCCATGGCAATCAGAGAAGAAAAATAAATAAAATGAATCCAAATTGGAAAAGAAGTAAAACTGTCACTGTTTGCAGTTAACATGACACTATACATAGAAAATCATAAAGATGCCACCAGAAAACAACTAGAGCTCATCAATGAATTTTGTAAAGTTGTAGGATACAAAATTAATACACAAAATTCTCCTATATTCCTAAACTCTAACAACGAAAGATCAGAAAGAGAAATTAAGGAAACAATCCCAAGTATTACTGCAACATAAAGAATAAAATACTTAGGAATAAACCTACCTAAAAAGCCAAAAGACCTTTACTCAGAAAACTATAAGATACTGTTGAAAGAAATCAAAAACAACACAAACAGATGGAGAGCCATACCATGTTTTTGAAATGGAACAATTGATATTGTGAAAATGACTATACTACCCAAAGCAATCTACAGATACAATGTGATACATACCAAAATACCAAGGGCATTTTTTCACAGATCTAGAGCAAAAAAATCTTAAAATTTGTACAGAAACACAAAAGACCCTGAATAGCCAAAGCAATCTTGAGAAAAGGAAATGGAGCTGGAGGAATCAGGCTCCCTGACTTCAAACTATACTTCAAACTATACTTCAAACATACAGTAATGAAGACAATGTGGTACTAGCACAAAAAAAAAAAAAGAAAGAAATATTGATCAGTGGAAAAGGATAGAAAGCCCATGCACTTATGGTCACCTAATTTATGACAAAGCAGTCAAGAATATACAATGGAGAAAAGACAGTCTCTTCAATAAGTAGTGCTGGGAAAAGTAATCAGCTACATGTAAAACAATGAAATTAGAACACTTCCTAACACCATACACAAAAATAAACTCAAAATGAATTAAAGACATAAATGTAAGGCCAGACACTATAAAACTCTTAGAGGAAAACATAGAACACTCTGACATAAGTTACACCAAGACATTTTTTGACCCACCTCCTAGAGTAATGAAAATAAAAATAAACAAATGGGACATAATTAAATTTAAAAGCTTTTGTCCAGCAAAGGAAACCATAAGCAAGATGAAAAGACAACCCTCAGAATGGGAGAAAATATTTACAAACAAAGCAACTGACAAGGGATTAATCTCCAAAATATACAAGCAGAACATGCAGCTCAATATCAAAAACAACAACAACAACAAATAAACAACCCAATCAAAATATCAGCTGAAGACCTAAATAGATATTTCACCAACAAAGACTTACAGATGGCCCACAAACACATGAAAAGCTGTTCAACATCACTAAGTATTAGAGAAATGCAAATCAAAACTACAATGACGTATCACCTCCCAATGGTCAGAATGTTCATCAAAATCTCTACAAACAATCAATTTTGGAGAGGATGTGGAGAAAAGCGAATCCTCTTACCCTGTTGGTGGGAATGTAAATTGATACAGCCACTATGGAGAACAGTATGGTGGCTCCTTCAAAAACTAAAAATAGAACTACCATATGACCCAGAAATCCCATTCCTGGGCATATACCTAGAGAAAACTATAATTCAAAAAGATACAAGTACCCCAATGTTCATTGCAGCACTATTTACAGTAGCCAGGACATGGAAGCAATCTAAATGTCCTTCAACAGATGAATGAATAAAGAAGATGTGGCACATATATACAGTGGAATATTACACAGCCATCAAAATAAATGAAATTGAGTTATTTATAGTGAGGTGGATGGACCTAGAGTCTGTCATACAGAGTGCAGTAAGTCAGAAAGAGAAAAACAAATATCGTGTAGTATTGCTTATATGTGGAATCTAGAAAAATGATACAGATGAACTTATTTGCAAAGAGGAAATAGAGACACAGACATATAGAACGGACATATGGATACCAAGGGGGGAACGAAGGGGTGGAATGGATTGTGAGATTGGGATTGACACATACACAGTGCTATGTATAAAATATACATACATAAGTAGTGAGAACCTAGAGTTCAGGGAACTCTACTCAATGCTCTGTGGTGACCTAAATGGGAAGGGAATCTAAAAAATAGGGGGTGTATGTATATGTATAGCTGATTTACTTTGTTGTACAGCAGAAACTAACACAACATTGTAAAGCAACTATACTCCAATAAAAATTAATTAATAAAAAATGATTTTGAAGGCTTCTGCATGCCAATTATAAAAGATATCCCATTCTGTTTGTTTGATTTGGGAGACTCTGCTTTCAAGTGCACTTCTTAAATGACTGACCTTGTCTAATTGGAACATTTCCCATAATGACCATTGCAATTCTAGGTTATCTTCATAAGCTTTTGCCATTTTTGTAGATATCTACATCTTCCAGGACCACAGTTTTTAGACATAAAATAAGCAGGTATGTTGGAATGGGACACACTCAATTATTTAAACTTGAGGATTCCCATTTCTATAGCTAAGTATTGGGTCCCTCAGAGCCAAATTAATGGATGTGCTGCTGGATTAGGAATTTTATGTTTTGAATTGAATAAAAACTTTCTTGAGGTTGGCAGGTGACCTAGTGTCATCCTAACCCATTCTGTGACCAACTTATCCTAGGAAAGTTGTCTTAGAGTTAGGTGGTGAGGGTTCTAATCACTCTCAAGTGCTTGATGTGTGTCCACCAATTTTGGGGCTTTGACTTCTGAGATTCCCATTGACAACAGATATATTATGCTTTTCATGAGAAGATTTATTTATAGTGGCAGATGCACTAAAGGCTTTTAATAGTCTAACTTGTGCCTACTAATATTTTGATGTTCCATTGGTCAAAATGGTCCAAATCGCTTGTCTTAATTTATTTCCCTGAGTCCTCTACCAGTTTATGCTGTGGATTTACCTCAAAGCTTTTCTGAGTCTTCCAGTGGCTGTCATCTTGCTTTCTTTAGATTGAGGGGTACCCATTATTTTCCCTTTTTGAAGTAATCCTATCCAATTCAAACAGATGTAATGTTTCTGGCTGCCTGTACACAGCTACTGAGAACTATTTAGGACCTCTTGAAGTCATTTACCTGGTAGATGAAGTTGGCCACAAACCCAAATGTTGAGACCCACTAGGTCTCACTGTAAAAAAATATGGAGTCTATCACACTGCAGTTTTCTACCCACGAGCATTAACAGAAACAAACTTGAAGAGCTCAGAATGCAAAATAAGTGAAATTCAATCCAAGAGAACCTTACTGGAGATCTCAGAGAGTGGCTGAAGAGGCAGCAGGGCAAAGGGCTCTGTGGGTATCTTTGCCTGTGTTTGGGAGCTGTCTTGGAATATTCAACAGTTGTCTTCAGGTTCCCTCTTGTCACCAAAACAGTCAAACATCAAAAGTAAAACAATTTAGTAAAGTATGTGATGTCCTCCATTCAAGGGAAAACAATCCATGGACTGAGGAAGTACAGGGCCTTACAAGAAACAGAGCACTTTTTCTGAACGATTTTTGGCATGAGTGAGTTTTACAGTGTTAGAAGCTGCACATAAAAACAGGGCAAAATTCCCTGGGGTTACAAATATGACCTTATTAAAAAGATCAAGGAAAAAAGAAACAAGTATATAGTCCAGAGATGAGTTGGTATTTGGTGATTGGTGACTTCATATACTTCATTTCTAGTCAAACACAGAATTTACAGAAACAGGAAAGCTTGGTTTGCTGGTGTATTCTGGGCAGGAGTGGCTCTGTGTTGTGTCTAGAAATATACATCAATATGTACAGACAAATTTGATCTGTACTTATAACTTGAAGTTCTATCTAATCTAAGCCAGTGTCTGCATGCTTTCAAAGTCATAGATAACTGTTCAAAGAAGAAAACATTGGTAAATAAAATTTTAAAAATTTGAAGATAGGATAGTCATAGAATTCTTTTAGTTTCAATGAATCACCAGCATGGGAGAAAGGGCATTTGATCAATATCTTGATTTATGGAATAAGAGAAAAAAACTTAGACCAACAATTTTAATAAATATCATTCCCATACCAATGAAGCTTTTATTTATTCATTAATTTTTTAAAATTTTTAATTGAAATATAGTTGATTTACAATGTTGTGGTAATCTCTGCTGTACAGCAAAGTGACTCAGTTATACACATATATACATTCTGTTTTTATATTATTTTCCATTATGGTTTATCACAGGACATTTGATAGTTCCCTGTGCTATACATTGAGACCTTGTTGCTTATCCATTCTAAATGTAATAGTTTGCATCTATCAATCCCAAACTCCCAGTCCATTCCTCTCCCTACCCCCATCCCTTGGCAATCACAAGTCTGTTCTCTATGTCTATGAGTCTGTTTCTGTTTTGTAGATAGGTTCATCTGTACCGTAGTTTAGATTCCACATATAAGTGATAGCATATGATATTTGTTTTTATCTTTCGGACATACCTCACTTAGTATGATAATCTCTAGTTGCATCCATGTTGCTTCAAATAGCATTATTTTGTTCTTTTTTTTTATGACTGAGTAGTATTGCATTGTATATATGTACCCCGTGTCTTTATCCATTCATCTGTTGACGGACATTTAGGTTGTGTCCATGTTTTGGCTACTGTGAACAGTGCTGCTATGAACATATGGGTGCATGTACCTTTTTGAATTATAGCTTTGTCTGGGTATATTCCCAAGAATGGGATAGCTGGATCATATTGTAATTCTACTTTTAGTTTTCTGAGAAGCCTCCATACTGTTTCCCATAGTGGCTGTACCAATTTACATTCCTACCAGTGGTGTAGTGGGGTTCATTTTTCTCCAAATCCTCTCCAGGATTTGTTATTTGTACACATTTTAATGATGACCATCCTGACCAGTGTGAGGTGTTACCTCATTGTAGTTTTGACTTGCATTTCTCTAATAATTAGTGATGTTGAGCATCTTTTTATGTGCTTACTGGCCATCTCTATGTCTTTGGAGAAATGTCTATTAAGTTCTTCTGCCCATAGTTTGATTGGTTTATTTGTTTTTCTGTTGTTGTTGAGTTGTATGAGTTGTTTGTATATTCTGGAGATTAAGCCCTTGTCTGTCACATCATTTGAAAATATTTTCTCCCATTCCGTAGGTTGTCTTTTGGGGTTTTTCTTGTTGTTGTTTGGTTTCCTTTGTTGTGCAAAAGCTTGTAAGTTTGATTAGGTCCTATTTGTTCATTTTTTGTTTTTATTTCTATTGCCTTGGGAGACCTAAGAAAACATTGGTACGATTCATGTCAGGGAATGTTTTACCTATGCTCCAAAGAAAGTTTTAAAATGTTAATAATTAAAATAAAATATTATATTGCCATTTTATTATCTAATATACACTTTATAAATATTTATTAATATGTTAACATTATTATATTATCATATAATAAAAACAATACAAATATTCAAAATTTTTCTAAATGTAAAGTGCATTCTAATTCTCAAAACCTCTGACTTTTCAAAAGCTTTCTAAACACACTTTTAGAAAATTGAAGATTATGTAATACAAACTATGTTCACATGCAGGTTGTAAGAATTTATTTCATCAAAATATTTATTCCTACCTCCATATTCTTCCATAAAGCCTTCTTATGTCTCCTTTGCACTTAAAACACCACAACCAGTTTTGGTTATCAAATAGACTTATTTAGGTTCAGCACCTCTTCTGTCAGGAAAGAAAAGTTTTAATGAGTAAATTCATGAAATTTAACTGATCATGTTACTA
This sequence comes from Mesoplodon mirus, assembly GCF_964341445.2. NCBI lineage: Eukaryota > Metazoa > Chordata > Mammalia > Artiodactyla > Ziphiidae > Mesoplodon > Mesoplodon mirus. The sequence continues at coordinate 38,282,162 of NC_138993.1, forward strand.
GAAGAGTCATATGCATCAAGAATTTTTAAAATACCTAGAAACTGAACAGCACAGAAAAAATCAAGACTGTAACCCAGAACATGGCTGAACACCATAGAATTGTAATAACTCCAGTTATTTATTTGCCTAATTTGGACCAGATAATATGTCCAATAGTTTACATCTACATTGTGTATAGTACTCACAAAATATTCATAGCTTTATTCTCCAGACTACTGAGGATCAGAGTTTAACACTATATCAAGTGTCAGAGAGTTAATAAATGGCTAATGTCTGGTGAGCTGCCTGTATAAGCAAAATAGCACCAGATATTGCATCTTTCCTAAACTATATGACGTTTCCAAAGAAAGTTGAAATGTCATGCAGAGACTCATTGGAGCTACCAACAAGTAGAGAATCTGGGTAAATCTCATTTCACTAAGAATGATTTCAAAGAAAATACAATTTACATATAAAAATTCATATAGAAAACGGAAAGGAAATCTTATTGATCCTCAGAAGAAAATCAAATAGGAAAGCTATACATAAAACATAATGGAAGAAAGATTTGTAAATATTATTAACACCAATAATATGAAAGAATGTTTAGCTTCTATAGAATAGAAATTGAAACTAAAAATAAAGCCATATATGAAGATAAAAGAAAAAAAATGAAGTGAAAGTTAGATGTATGACATACAGAAATATTACAAGGAAACTAAAAATTAATAGAAAAATATTAAAAAAATTAGAGGAAAAATGTTTTGGAGAGAATAACTGATGTCAGTGTGATTGATAGACTTGAATATACCCGTTCAAATGAAGGGTAAAGAATCAAAGAGTGAAAAGGAAGACAGATAATGTTGAACTCAACCTAAAGAACCATAGGTGTCCTAAGAAAGAAATGTCACTATTTTAAAAATAAAGAAAAAATTCATTAAAATAAATACAATATTTGAGAACATATTTTGGGAGCATCTATTCAAAATGTGAAATGCACATTGAATATTTGAGAAAAATGTTATATGTCTCAAATAAAATAATAATAAAGCATATCCTTAAAAACTTTTTGATGTACCAGAAAAAAAATTACTAAACTTAAAAACAAAGACAAAAATCAAGGAAAAGAGAAGTGAGTTATGGAAGAAATAATAAAAGATGAACAGAGAGAACATAAGAATTAATTTCCAAAATATTTACTGTCATAAAATTGTAACAATTTATTTTATTAAATGAAATTAGTTGGATAGATAATTTATATGTATTTGCTATGATTTTATGTATATGTGTATATATATTTCATGATCTTAATTTAAAAAATCTGAAACAGGTATGTATTAAAATATTAAACAGTACTATGCATATATTATCTAGAGCTATTTATAAATATAATAAAGGAAAAGACCATGGAGAGAAAATTAGTGGTTTAAATTATAATAAAGTAATTTGACATCAAAAATAATATATGTGGCATTGAAAATTTATTATAACCTTAGAACTTAGATTTAGAACATACATGACAGAAAAGTGTAGACATTCTTAATCCATATAGAATTTTAAATTTTGTTTTGTTTTGTTTTGGTTTTAGTAATATGAGGTACTCCTTTAAAAAAATGGCAAAAAAAAAGGATAGGCAATTCCCAAATGATGAAATACAAATTAAAAAAAATATGTGACAACCACACAAAAATGTCAAAGACTGGCAAACCATAACAAAGTGATATGATTTTCTACGTATTAACTTGGAAAAGGTAGAATTTAGTAGTTCATTTATATGTATCAATGATACATCTGAATGGCCTGTTTCATTCAGTGTTGCTTGTCGTGTAAGTTGATTAAAATTTCTAGAAAGCAAGCTGGAAATGTTCATTGAAAACCTTTGAATTATTCAAAAATCTTTATGTAAAAAAAACTTAACCTATAGGTTAAAGTCTTATTTAAAGTTCTAATCATTTATATTATCTAGAAATTGAAACAACTTAAATTTTTGAACAGTGGTAGGCTGGTTAGATAAATTACCATATTGATAAAGGCAAAAACATTATAATATCAATAAAGTATATTTAAAAAATATTTTAATATTATAAAACATTCACAATAGTTTATTAAATGAAATATGGTGGGTAGAAAATTTTACATATGTTATTTTTCCTTTTTAATTTAAAATTACATATGCACTGAAAATATTAAGAAAATTAATTACTAAATTTCTAAATGTTCAAAATGGAAGTAAATTTTCTATTTATTCTCAATGGAAGTACATTTATAATTAGAAGAAAAACATAAATACCATTTGAAAAATCAAGTAAAATTAGTTAAAGTAGAATTAGGTAAACAAACCACTGGTATCATAAGGCATTTCCTTCTCCAGCTACTGTCTGGCTCATCAGCCACTTCAGAGCAATGAGAAGTCATTAGAACAGGTGGCTGCTCATTTTATTTTGATATGGAAGATTAACCTCAGAGCTATTTCTGCATTTACTAGAAAACAGTGAGTCATGACAATTGTAAAACCTGTCTCCACCAATATGCAACCAAATTATTTTATATTAGGGTTTACTGTTACAGGGAATGAGTGTTATAAAAGGTTGTAAATTATTCAGAGTATCTAAATTATTCTTATTTTTAAAAATAATTTTATTCTTTGTGTTAGCTACTTATATATGAAAACAAAATAGAAAGGCAGTAATTCACTGTCATGCAATAGTATTAGCTTTGTTTTGTAACACATGAAATAGAATTATAAATAGTGAATTGGTGTTGAGGCAAAAAAAAAAAAAAAAACAAAAAGAAAAATTGTCCATAGCCCCAAAGCATGGATATAAATCAGTTATTTCATTAAAATTAATATAAAATAGATCTATCCATATGTGCATATTCCTTTTTGTTCTCAAAAGTGGCTATCCCCCTCCCCAGATAACTTTTGTTAATTAAATATAAATACATTTTAGATCAATATTAGCACTGGGGTTATCTTGACCTTACATTTGAAATAGACTTCCATTCAGGGATGAGACATGCAAGATAAATTTAGAAGAAAAAAATTAACATTTAGTTTGAATTATTTGGTAGGTTCAAAGAATTAGCCTTTGCAAATTTGGCCAGAACATTATCACACTGCAGTAAGCATTTGTCAGTTCTCATCAAGAGTATCATCTACAACTATAAGACTGTCTTTGGTGTTTTCAAGCTATGTATCAAGAAACCAATTTATAATGATGAAAGGTAAATTGTAGTTAAAATAATGGCACAACATTTAAGAAGTTGCAAACAGTAGACCTTTATCTTTAGAACAAAAGAAATATATTTAAATGACCTAAAAACAAATTCCCCATAGGCATAAAACACATGCAGTTTATAAATTATGCTATACTGGAAACTACTTTAATTCCTTAATCTTTTAAGCTGCATATTTTATTTAGCCTCAGAAATAATAATATAATTAACTTTTATTAAGAGGGACATTCTGTTAAGCTTATTATATGCAATGTCTGATGTCTTGACAAACTAGTAAAGCCCAAAACTGTAGTAATTCAATAAATTAATTTTTGGATGAAATATTTAACTTTTTATTTATTATTTATCTATTTATTTTTTTTGTGTGGTATGCGGGCCTCTCACTGTTGTGGCCTCTCCCTTTGCGGAGCACAAGTTCTGGACGTGCAGGCTCAGCGGCCATGGCCCACGGGCCCAGCCACTCTGGGGCATGTGGGATCTTCCCAGACCGGGGCACAAACCCGTGTCTCCTGCATTGGCAGGTGGACCCTCAACAACTGCACCACCAGGGAAGCCCTATTTAACTTTTTAAAATATGACTTGTGATAGTTAATGTTTATGTGTCAATTTAGCTATGCTATGGTGCCTAGTTGTTTGGTCAAACACTAGACTAAAGGTTGCTATGAAAGTATTTGTTAACAGTTGACTTTCAGTAAAGCACCCACAATCTGTGAGCCTTATCCGGTCAGTTGAAGGTCTTGAGAAGAAAGATTGAGATTTCTTGAAGAAGCAATTCTGTCTCAAGACATCAGCAGGGAAACCTGCCTGAGGTTTTAGCATGTTAGCCTGTCCTGCAGACTGTGAAGATAAGCCTCAACTCTTAACTGAATTTCCAGCCTGCTGCCTTGTCCTGTGGGTTTCAGACTTGCCATCCCTAACAATCACATAAGCCAATTCCTTAAAAAAAAATAAAAAAATCTCTCTCTCTCTCTGTGTCTCATCTGATGGCTCTGCTTCTGGAGAACCCTGACTAATAGAATAAACTTATGTGATTTGAGAGTTTCACTAATGTTAAATCACTGTGTTGTAAACTTACTAGATATTGTAAACTCTTTTCCAAAATAATCATACACATTTACACTCTAATCAAGAGAATATCAGAGTCCATAATGTTCCCCAATCTCACCTGTCCTTGCTACCCTAATATTATTATCTTAAAAGTATTATCAGTTTGATGAATGTGAAATGGTATTGCCTAGTGCTTTATATTTTATTTGTTTATTGCCAATAACAAGTTAGGTAGGCAGAGAATATTACACAAACAAATAATACGGAAGAGAGAAGTTAAATTGTTTATTTTTGAGTCAATAAATATCCATTTGGTATTTAATGTATGGTGTAATATTAGCCACTAAGGAATCTTACAAGCTCACGTGGCTTACCCATGGCATCCATGACATTCAGATTCAAGTCACATCACTCATAGTGGAGCACACTGTCACCTGTCTCTTTTAGAAAGCAGAGGTTGTTAAAGAGAGAGTTAGCAGGTGGCATTCCTAGTAATATTTGGTAATATTTGTGTGGCAAGAAGGTGGAAGAATAAATATTTCAGTTATTGTGTCTCACAGAAGTAACATTTTGTCACAGAATGCATAGGTTTGAGAGGAAAGTGATATACTCAAAAGGAAAAAAAATGCTATGTTAATGAGTATATTTATCTAGAAAGCAGTGGTAAAAGGCTACTATTCAGCAGAGGGGTCAAGAATAAAAATAAGTTCTGAGAGCCCTTCTTACTGGATAATATTTGAAACCAGGAAATAGGCAAAGAGAATGTAGGAAGAAAGGGGGATAAAGAAAATAATATAATGTCAGAGAAGCCTAGAGAAAAAAATTTTCCAAAATAACAGTTTTCTTTTCTCTCTATTCCAATACTACACATCCTTCTCCACTACCCACAACTGTTCTTTAGGTTTACACCTGCCTCAATATTTCAGAACCCTATTGTTGGACAAGAATATGTACTATTAATGCTTGATGAATAAAGTTTAATATGGTAAAATTTCCAACTTTATCCATTTTTATACACAAGGAAAATCTGAATGCTAAATTAATACAAATCAAGAGGGTGAATTTCTAACATTTCTTAAAAATTTTGTACTTACCAAACCACTGGGAGATATATTTTGAAAGTAAGCATTTCCTGTTACTCCTATATGCCATCTCTTATATTTTTACCCCATTACTAATTTGAACAACAATTTTGTCTAAGCATACTGCTATTTTCAATAAGCAACATAGGAAAGAGAACTACATATTTTATTGATCCATATTGAATGATATGAGCGTTTATTATAGAGCTGAGAAATCCTAACTGGAATATTCAGGAACTAGTTCCTGAGCAACACTATCAGCTTTAAGCATTTATCTCAAATTATTTTCTGTAATGAGGTAAAATATAAACAAACTGTAAGCTTTGCATATATAGACCAATTTCACTGACTAGTCAACAAAAGAACAACTTTTGCCTGCAAGTTTTCCTCAGGAATCTATCTAACCCAGAATGATTGTCCTTCTGTTCATGTAGCCTTGCTACCCATTTCCCTCCATTAAACAGAAAACAAACAAAGAAAAATACTGCCCTATTTTTGGTCTACAACAGTCTAGTAAACAATGAATTCTGTTTTATTATTGATTGAAGAAGAAACTCTTACCTTCAAGTCATCCATATAGACTCTGCACTCACCAACTCCTCTGAATATTTGTGCCATTTTTCCTCTGAAATTCTAAGTTTAAAAAGTTTTCTTTTCCCCCCGTTAAAATGCAGATCCTTTTTGGCAAATACATATGATCTCAATTATATGAGGAATCTAAAATTAATTTTTAAATGAGTTCTTAGAGTTAGAGAACAGATTGGTGGTTGCCAGAAGTGAGGATTGGGGGTGTAGGTTAAGTGGGTGAAGGTCATCAAAAGGTGCAAACTTCCAGTTATAAAATAAGTCGTGGAGATGTCATGTACACCATAGTGATTATAGTTAATAATACTGTTTATATATAAGAAAGTTGATTTTAGTTCTCACCACACACAAAACTTGTAATTATGTGTGGTGATCGATGCTAACAAAAGTTATTCTGGTAATTATTTTACAATATATACAAACATATAATTATTATGTGTATAACTGAAACTAATATAATATGTTAATTATATTTCAATAAATAAAGAAAGCAGATTTTTAAAGTCAGTTTCTTTTCAAGATCACATTAATTTCCCTCTTTAAGTATGTGGCCTGAGTGGTAGAAGACATCTTTATCTGGGACCCTTTAGCATCACGAGAAATAAAATACCAGTCTTTTTTTATCTTAAAATTTTTAAGAAATTTTAAATTTCTTAAATATTTTTTCTTAAAATTGAAAGTTCTTTTGTAAGTTATCTGCCGAGTTTTCAGTATGAGTAAATCTTCAACTTCTTTTTTTGCCAAAAAGAGATAGTAGACAAATATTTGGTCCTGTGAGCACTCACACCAGAGAGAACTCAGATAATCATCTCTACTTGTTTTTCAGATTCCCTTTTCTGGTTAACATTCTTTGACAAAGGAAGGCTTAGAAGTTCTATGTATGAGGGAATTCAAGCTATAGTATGTATGAGAGTTTGGAATCTTAGGGATATGTCTTAAAGTAGAATTTTCATTACAAGCACTACATACATTGAGAGTTGCAGATTAATTAAAATAGTAGTTTTTCTAAAGCTCTTTTTGTGCACACCACATATGATAATAAAAATTAATTTTACATATTAAATGATAGTATAAATTCTTTGTCAGTTGGGTAAGCCTGGTAAGCTGATATAGATTACAGGTGACTAAAACCTAGTGCTAACCTATGTTGTCATTCAGGTACTCTCTGAAAATAATTATTGCATTTATTATAATCCTTTATTTGCAATGAAAAGACTCCTAAGTAACTGAATCAATGGAAAAAAATAAAAAATAAACTTTTTGAAGTCTCAAATATCTATGGAAATATCCATAATATGTTTGAGCCATAGAAATAATTGGAAACAAATATGAAAATAACATCAGGTTTTTTTTTTCTTTTTGGTTTTGTTTCATTCTGCATATCTCTTCCAGTATCCCCTATTTCAGATCATCCTTCAATACATGGAAGATAATATGTTAGTCAACATTCTCAATTTTCACATCTAAAATATTGTCTGTTTTGTTACAGTTCCAATTTAGGGAGAAAAACATTGAAGAAAACCAATTATTTTCTTTCAGGCCACATGCCTATTACTGGAGCAATCAACTAGGTCTAGGAGACAGGACTGCATTAACTGCGTTATTTAGAAACTAATGCCAACCACTAGACTAATCTGACTAGACAACAAGAGATGATAAGAACTTGAATTTCCCAATTATCATCACATAATTGGAATCAGAGAAGGAACATTTCTCAGGTGAAAGAGTTCTAAGATTCTTTCTCAGATGAAAGGAGGACATCATACACAATCAATGTGAAAGATATCTACTATAAATACCATTTATAGGATAACCAGAATTTGCTAAACTGACACACTGTGTTTCAAACAACATTCGACTAAGAGAAAAAAAGTATTATACAGTCCACTCCTAACTGTGTGATATTTGGCAATTGATTTAATCTGTGCCTCAGTTTGCTTAGCTGGGAAACAAAGACAATATGAACACCCACTTAATGAAATTGCTAAATGACACAGTACATGAAAAGGAAATATACAATTGAAATCACATACAATTGAGTGATATTCTACTGTAATTTTACTAACATTATTAAAAAGTTACTAATTAAATTTTATTCTGGCCATGTTTTTCTTTAAAACGAAGTCTAAAAATACTGATTAAATTAAGAAAACAGCTTCTGTTTGAAGATTACCTGGATGCTAAGTATTTTTCTGTAATTTAGAAGTTGTAACTCAGAGGATGTTCATTGCTTAAGTTAATCTCTTTGTGATTCAGTTTTCTATTCTGAATAATTGGGCTAAGAATACAACTTTATAGAGGCATGAGAATTAAATTATTACTTAGAATGGTACTTGGCATATAATAATTTCTCACTAAAATATTTTAACAACATAGTAAGGGTTTGCTTGTTGTTATATTGGTTACAATTCATATGTTCTTCCTGTTTATGATAGACCATTTTGGTTATTTCTCAAATATATTTTCTTAGGAAAAAAACATAAAATTTGCTGTTTCTAAATTGCATCATCACACATCAAATCTTTGACATCTAAATTCAATTAACAGGATTCAATTCTTAATATTTTTATACAACATAGGGTCCTGAAAATTCAAGGTTATTGAGTATACATTCCAAAAATATTGACATTATTTATTGGAGCAGAACACAGTGTTAACAGAGATTATCATTTATGATATTTGTTGTCTATCACTGGACACATCCCCAATGATCTTTTGCAATCTTTACTCCTTTCATTGTAAATTATTACATCAAGTTTATGTCAGTCTATAGAAATTCAAATAAGTCAGAATTATATTGATAATCCTTATGAGAAACATAACAAGTCATATAGACATATAAACTGGTGATGTGTTACTTAAGATTAACAATTATCTAAAATTGCACAAATAATATTTGCTTTCTCACTAAGAATATATTACATATATAATATTCATATGATAATCAACTTTAACATTGAAGAATGTTCAATGTTAAAATATTTAAATGGAAAATAGAGGAAAAATTATATAATACATATGTAGGTCTTCAAACTTTTTTCTTCTTTTTAATTAATGAGATATCATACTTTTTGTATGCTTAATGAGGACACAATTAATTTTCACTAAGGTTTCATGTAAAATTCAAGTTTTTAAAAAATGCTACAATTAAAATATTTCTGTCTTTTAAAAAGTGTGGGTTGGGCCTCCCTGGTGGCGCAGTGGTTGAGAGTCCGCCTGCCGATGCAGGGGATACGGGTTCGTGCCCCGGTCTGGGAGGATCCCATATGCCACGGAGCGGCTGGGCCCGTGAGCCATGGCCGCTGGGCCTGTGCGTCCGGAGCCTGTGCTCTGCAACGGGAGAGGCCACAACAGTGAGAGGCCCGCGTACAGCAAAAAAAAAAAAAAAAAAAAAAAAAAAAAAAAGTGTGGGTTTCATCAAAATTAAAATTATGAATCATTTTTTATCATAAAATATGACAATAAAGTATTACAATATTTTACTGTATTGACTTCTTCATGGGAACATTTTTATTTATATGGAGTGAGTAAAACATTTAACACAGACTAGACTGAAAGAAATACCAAATAAAAAAGCAACAAATTGTATAGTGGTAATATCTGGAAACTAAAAGTTATATAGCTGTATAAAAAATTGGGGGGAGTAAACCCGATGATAGAACTTTAACAATGAGTAGTATTTATGATGGAAATTTCGAAGGATAAATCCCCAAAGCATGGAAGACTGAATATGCCTTTAAATAGAAACAACCTTACAAGGTATATCTTAAAATACTGAAGATATTTATAGGTTAAATATTTTGTAACCTATACATTTAGTTTAAGAACAAAAGGAAGCCTTAAACAAGAAAACCAGAAAGGTTAAAGCAAATTTTAAAAAAGAGGAGAATTGGAGACAAGATGGCACACTAGACAGACCTTGACCTTACCTCCTCTCATAAGCACACTAAAATCAAAACTAACTGCTGAACGATTAATAAAAAAGACTGGAACCTACCATAAATATAATCTATATCCAAAGGCAAAAAGAAGAAACCATACAGGATGGTAACAGGGGCACACTCACAATATAATCGAATCCCATACCACCCAGTTGGGTGACCCACAAACTGGAGAAGAATTATATAGCAGAAATTCTCCCACAAGAGTGAGAATTCTGAGCTCCACATCAGGCTCCCCAGCCTGAGGTTCTGGCATTGGGAGGAGACCCAAGAGTATTTGTCTTCAAAGTCCAGTGGAGCTTGAGTGCAGGAGCTCAACAGGACTGGGGGAAACAGAGAGTCCACTCTTGGAGGGTGAACACAAGGTCTTGTGTGCACTGGGACCCAGGTCAGAAGCAGTGACTTCATAGAAGCCTGGACTAGACATACCTGCTGGTCTTGGAGGGTCTCTTGTGGAGGTGAGGGGCAGCTGTGGCTTTCTCTGGTGGTCAGAAAAGCTGGTGGTGGAAATATCAGGGTGTGCTCATCTACTTGAACTCTTGCTGGAAGCAGACATCTTGCATGGGTGATTAGCACCAAGATCTAGCCCCACACAACAGCCTGTAAGTTCCAGTGCTGGGAAGCCTAAGGCAAAACAACTAACAGAATGGGAACAGACACACCTATCAGCAGACAGTCTCCCTAAAGTGGTCCTGAGCCCATAACCACTCTATATGTGACACTTGACATGGCCCTGCCTACCAGAGGGCCAAGACCCAGCCCCAAGCACTAGTGGGATGGCACTGTACCTCCCACCAGGAAACCTTCACAAGCCTCTTGTGAAGAGCAGCCTCTGCTCTTCACAAGAGCAGCCTCACCCACCAGGGGGCGGACACCAGAAGCAAGAAAACAGTGATCTGGCACGCAGGGGAACAAAGTCCACAAACAGGTCAGAGTCTACCCTGGGACCAACTGGTCCCTGGCACTTGGGTGAAGATAGAGGAGTGCACTGCTGGAACACATAGGACATCCCCTAGAGAGAACTGATTCTTCAAGGTCTAGAAACACAGTTAACATTCCACATACATAAAAATACAAATAAATATTTAGAAAAAGTGAGATGGCAGGGGAACATGTTGCAGAAAAAGGAACAAGATAAAACCTGAGAAGAACAAATAAGTGATGTGGAGATAGGCAATCTATCTAAGAAAGTGTTCAGAGTAATGATCATAAAGATGATCCAAGAACTCGGAAAAGATATTGGATGACAGAGCAAGAAGTTACAAGAAGTTTTTAAACAAGAGTTAGAAAATATAAATAACAATGAAACAGAGTGAAATCTCAAATAAATAACCTAACCTTACACTGAAAGCAATTAGAGAAAAAAGAAGAAGAACAACAACTAACCCCCCCCAAAGTTAGCAGAAGGAAATAAATCATAAAGATCAGATAGAAATTAATGAAAAAGAAATGAAGGAAAGAATGACAAGGATAAATAAAACTAAAAGCTGGTTCTTTTAGAAGATAAGCAAAATTGGTAAGCCATTGGACAGACTCATCAGGAAAATAAGGGAGAAGACTCAAATGAACAGAATAAGCAAAGAAAATAGAGAAGTAACAACTGATCCTAAAGAAATACAAGGATCATGAGAGACTACTACATGTAACTCTATGCCAATAAAATGGACCACCTAGAAGAAATGGACAAATTCTTAGAAAAGTACAACCTTCCAAGACTGAACAAAAAGAAATAGAAAATATGAACAGAGCAATCACAAGCATTGAAATTGAAACTATGATTAAAAATATTCTATAAACAAAAGCCCAAGACCAGATGACTTCTCAGTTGAGTTCTATCAAACATTTAGAGAAGAGCTAACATCTATCTTTCTCAGCTCTTCCAAAATATAGCAGAGTAAGGAAGACCAAGCTCATTCTACGAGCCCACTAAAACCCTGATACCAAAACCAGACAAAGATGTTACCAGAAAAGAAAACTACAGGCCAATAACACTGATGAATATACATGCAAAAATTCTCCACAAAATACTAGCAAACAGAATCCAACAGCACATTAAAAGGATCATACACATTGATCAAGTGGGGTTTATCCCAGGAATGCAAGGATTCCTCAATAAATGCAAATCAATCAATGTGATACACCATATTAATAAAATGAAGAAGAAAACCACATGATCATCTCAATAGATGCAGAAAAAGCTTCTGACAAAATTCAACACCTATTTATGATAAATACTCTGCAGAAAGTGAACATAGAAGGAAACTACCTCAACATAATCAAGACCATATATGACAAACCCACAGCCAACACTGTTCTCAGTGAAGAAAAAGTGAAACCATTTCCTCTAAGATCAGGAACAACATAAGGTTGCCCACACTCACCACTATTAATCAACATAGTTTTGTAAGTTTTAGCTTCAGCAGTAAGAGAAGAAAATTAAATAGAAGGAATCCAAATTGGAAAAGAAGAAGTAAAACTGTCTCTGTTTGCAGATAACATGATACTATACATTGAGAATCCTAAAGATGCCACTGGAAAACTAATACAGCTAATCAATAAATTTGGTAAAGTAGCAGGATAAAAATTAATTCAGAGAAATGCCTTGCAGTCCTATACTCTAACAATGAAAAATCTAAAACAGAAATTAAGTAAACACTACCATTCACCATTGGAACAAAAAGAATAAAATACCTATGAATAGCCCTACTTAAGGAGACAAAAGACCTGTATGAAGAAAATTATAAGACAGTGATTAAAGAAATCAAAGATGATACAGACAGATGGAGAGATATGCCATGTTCTTGGATAAGGTGAGTCAACATTGTGAAAAAGACTATACTACCCAAAGCAATCTATATATTCAATGCAAGCCCTATCAAACTACCAATGACATTTTTCACAGAACTAGAACAAACATTTCACAATTTGTACGGAAACACAAAAGACCCTGAATAGCCAAAGTAAACTTGAGAAAGAAAAAAGGAGCTGGAGGAATCAGGCTCCCTGACTTCAGAATATATTATAAAGCTACAGTAATCAAGACAGTGTGGTACTTGCACAGAAACAGAAATATAGATGAATGGAAAAGGATAGAAAGCCCAGAGATAAACAGATGCACATAAGGTCACCTAATATTTTTTAAAGGAAGAACGAATATACAATGTAGAAAAAGCAGCCTCTTCAGTAAGTGGTGCTGGGAACACTGGACAGCTACATGTAAAAGAATGAAATTAGAAAAGTTCCTAACATCATACACAAAAATAAACTCAAAATGGATTGAAAACCTACATGTAAGGCCAAACACTATAAAACTCTTAGAGGAAAACATAGGCAGAACACTCTATGACATAAGTCACAGCAAGATCCTTTTTGACCCACATCCTAGAGAAATGGAAATAAAAACAAAAATAAACAAATGGGACCTAATGAAACTTAAAATATTTTACAAAGCAAAGGAAACCATAAACAAGATGAAAAGACAATGCTCATAATGAGAGAAAATATTTGCAAAATAAACAACTGACAAATAATTAATCTCCAAAATATACAAGCAGCTCAATATCAAAAAAGAAACATCCCAGTCCAAAATTAGGAGGAAGACCTAAATAGACATTTCTCCAAAGAAGATATACAGATTGCCAACATGCACATGATAGGATGATCAACATCCCTGATCATTAGAGAAATACAAATGAAAAGCACAGTGAGGTATCACTTCACACTGGTTAGAATGGCCATCATCAAAAAATCTACAAACAATAAATGTTAGAGTGGGTGTGGAGAAAAGGCAACCCTCTTGCCCTTTTAGTGGGAATATAAATTGCTATAGCCACTATGGAGGACAGTATGGAGGTTCCTTAAAAAACTAAAAATAGAACTACCATATGACCCAGCAATCCCACTTCTGAGCATATATCCTGAGAAAACCATAATTCAAAAATATACATGTACCACAATGTTCATTGCATCACTAGTTACAATAGTGAGGACATGGAAACAACCTGTGTCCATTGACAGATGAATGTATAAAGAAGATAAGGCAGGTATATACAATGGAATATTACTCAATCATTAAAAGAAATGAAATTGAGTTATTTTTAGTGAGGTGGATGCACTTAGAGTCTGTCATACCGAGTTAAGTAAGTCAGAAAGAGAAAAACAAATATTGTATGCTAACACATATATATGGAATCTAGAAAAGAATGGATCTGATGAACCTACGGGCAGGAAATGAATAAAGAGTCAGACGTAGAGAATGGATTTGAGGACACAGGGGAAGGACGGGAAGCTGGGATGAAGTGAGAGAGTAGCATTAACATATATACACTACCAAATGTAAAGTAGACAGCTAGTGGGAAGCAGCTGCGTAGCACAGGGAGATCAGCTCGGTGCATTGTGACCACCTAGAAGGGTGGGATATGGAGGGTTGAAAGGAGGCTCAAGAGTGAGGGGATATGGGGAGATATGTATATATATATATATATATATATATAATATATAATATATATATATTATATATATAATATATATATATAATATATATATATTATATATATATAATATATAATATATATATATAATATATATATACACATATGGCTGATTCGCTTTGTTATACTGCAGAAACTAACAGTACTTGGTAAAGCAATTGTTCTCCAATAAAGATGTTAAAAAAAAAAAAAAAGATTTGTTTTAAGGGACTTCCCTGGTGGTCCAGTGGTTAAGCCTCCACACTCCAAATGCAGGGGCCCTGGGTTTTATCCCTCATCAGGGAACTAGGTCCCACACGACACAACTAAGAGCATGCATGCTACTTCAAAAATCTCACCATCTGCAAGTAAAAAAAAAAAAAAAAAAAAAAAATCCCGCATTGCTGCAACTAAGACCTGGCACAGCAAAATAAATAATATTTTTTGAAAGTTAAGTTAATTTTTTTAAATGTACAATGTGATGATTTGATATACATACACATTGTGAAAGGATTACCATTATTGAATTAATCAACATATCCATCATCCTAGTATTTACTTTTGTGTGTTTGTGTGTGGGAAAAGAGTTTAGGATACACTCCCCTGGCAATTTTTAAATATGCATTACAGTATTATTAACTATAATCATTGTCCTGTACATTAGATAGCCAGACTGTATTAATCTTATAAATGAAACTTTGTATCTTTTGACCAACATCTATTCATTTCCTCCATTCTCCAGCCCTTGGCAACAATCATTGTATGATCTCACTCACACATGGGATCTAAAAAGAAACAAACAAATAAAAAACAAACATGGGAACTGAAAGTAAAATATTTGAATATTAGTTTTTAAATAAAATGTCAATGAATAAGTATGTATACCTTCTGTTCTTTCCAACAGTGAAAGAGAATGTATATCTTCTTACTCTATTTTTGCTATATTCAGGCACCTGAAATCAAACCACTGTATTATGTTCTATGTTAATTGACAAGAACATTGTCTCTTGTTTGATCTGAAACATTCAATCCACATGAACAAGAGGAAGAGATTGTTTCTAAAGATAATAATGAAATATACAAAGTTCTAAACCTTGCACACTTCCAGAGACAGCAACACTTTTCTTCACAGAGGTAAAGAGAGAATTTGATATAGCTCACATTTTAAAATGAAAACATCTCTGGTTAAACTTTCACAAAGATTTTTGGACTCTGGAACATCAAACGTCATGGGAGTCAGGAAGCCTACTACATTTGTTTTGGATCTCTTAAGAAAAGTATTATTCTACGAGGTCACCATCACCCTGATACCAATAGTAGAAAAAGATGTCACAAAGAAAGAAAACTACAGGCCAATATCACTGATGAACAAAAATGCAAAAATCCTCAACAAAATACTAGCAAACAGAATCCAACAGCACATTAAAAGCACATTAAACCCCACATGATCAAGTGGGGTTTATCCCAGGAATGCAAGGGTTCTTCAATATATACAAATCAATCAATGTGATACACCATATTAATAAACTGAAGAAGAAAAAAACACATGATCATCTCAATTGATGCAGAAAAACTTTTGAAAAAATTCAACAACAATTTATGATAAATATTCTCCAGAAAGTGGGCATGGAGGAAACCTACCTCAACATAATAGAGGTCATATATGACAAAACCATAGCCAACATCATTCTCAATGGTGAAACACTGAAACCGTTTCCTCTAAATTCAGGAACAAGACAAGCTTGTCCACTCTTACCATTATCATTCAACATAGTTTTGGAAGTTTTAGCAATCAGAGAAGAAAAAGAAATAAAAGGAATCCAAATCAGATAAGAAGAATAAAGCTGTCACTGTTTGCAGATGACATGATACTATACATAGATAATCCTAAAGATGCTACCAGAAAACTACTAGGGGTAATAAATGAATTTGGTAAAGTAGCAGGATAAAAAAATTAATGCACAGAAGTCTCATGCATTCCTATACAATAATGATGAAAAATCTGGAAGAGAAATTAAGGAAACACTCCCATTTACCATTGCAACAAATAGAATAAAATACCTACAAATAAACCAACCTAAGGAGAAAAAAGACCTGTATGCAGAAAACCATAAGACACTGATGAAAGAAATTAAAGATTATACAAACAAATGGAGATATATACCATGTTCTTGGATTGGAAGAATCAATATTGTGAAAATGACTCTACTACCCAAAGGAATCTACAGATTCAGTGCATTCCTTATCAAATTACCAATGGCATTTTTCACAGAAGTAGAACAAAATATTTCACAAATTATATGGAAACATGAAAGACCCTGAAGAGCCAAAGCAGTCTTGAGAAAGAAAAATGGAGCTGGAGGAATCAGGCTCCCTGACTTCAGACTATATTACAAAGCTACAGTAATCGAGACAGTATGGTACTTGCACAAAAACAGAAATATAGATCAATGGAAAAGGATAGAAAACCCAGAGATTAACCCATGCACATATGGTCACCTTATATTTGATAAAGTAGGCAAGAATATACAATGGAAAAAAGACAGTCTCTTCAATAAGTGGTGATGGGAAAACTGGACAGCTACACATAAAAGAATGAAAATAGAACACTCCCTAACACCATAAACAAAAATAAACTCAAAATGGATTAAAGAGCTAAATGTAAGGCCAGACGCTATAAAACTCTTAGAGGAAAACATAGGTAGAGCACTCTATGATATAAATCACAGCAAGATCCTTTTTGACCCACCTCCTAGAGAAATGGAAATAAAGACAAAAATAAACACATGGGACCTAATGAAACATGGACATATATACACTACCAAATGTAAAATGGATAGGTAGTGGGAAGCAGCCACATAGCACAGGGAGATCAACTCAGTACTTTGTGACCACCTAGAAGGGTGGGGTAGGGAGAGTGAGAGGGAGATGTTCCTCATTTTTCCTTTATAAAAGTCTTTTATTACTTTTATTTCACAATTTCAGAATAATTAGTTGATGCTTAAGCAACATCAATTATGACCAATGAGGGTTTTTTTGGTTGTAGCTGATTTTCAATATGGATACAAAAATTCATGTATATATACATGAATTTGTGTGTATATATATATATGTATATATAAATTTATGTATTCATATATATATATATACATAATTATATATAATATATATAATAATCATTCAATATCAAAATTAACAATAAGCTTAACAAATTCAATTTAAAAATAATTTTTTTGGTTCTTGTCCTTTGGATATGTCCAGGTGAGAAGGCGCAGTCTTTAACTATTGGCAAGCCCTGACATCCCAGCCATTTTCTTCAAAAATTTAAAAACCTCATTTATTAATACCCTATTGATACCTTAATACAACATTTTGCTATATACTCCTTTAACTGAATAATTTTATCTCAGTATTTGGGGATTTAAAAAATATATATATATGTACCCTCCCTGAACCAAGAAAAAAAAAAAGGCAATACATGGACATATCCATGAGTTCTGTTGAAAATAAAATGTTAAAACTCCAGAACTATGTATCCTTTGAAAAACATGCAGGGTGTCAAAAAGATGACATCTAAGATGTTGCTACTGTTAAGAGAGGAAACTCAGAGTCACCCTGAGTGTTATTGGCTGGCATTTTGCATTTTTCTGAATGTGTTTGTTGAATAATTTATTATTCACCTTGTTTTTACCTTTCTTGGATCATATTTGAACTCATAAACATTGAGAAGATTCATTGAATAAATGAAAATGATAATATGACAGTCTCTGATACAGGAACATGTTGCAAAACTCTAACTTTGTGTGCTGAATATGCCAATTACCACAATGCATAATATGGGTAAGAACAATGAACTCCTAATAAAGAGTAAATAGGAAGTTATGTATATAGTATTTGATAGTATAATGCATAATACAGAAACAATATTGATAGAAA
Organism: Mesoplodon mirus; assembly: GCF_964341445.2. Lineage (NCBI taxonomy): Eukaryota > Metazoa > Chordata > Mammalia > Artiodactyla > Ziphiidae > Mesoplodon > Mesoplodon mirus. Next base: position 38,300,438 of record NC_138993.1, read on the forward strand.
AATTTGTGAAATAACTAGTAAATTAGATAAAGAATGAGAGTGATAGTAACATCTTTCTTTACTTATTGATCTAGCTAAAGGTGGTGAATTCTCTTGAGAAGCTGATGATGGAGGTTGTGAAGAAGAGTTATGAGTCAGCAAAGAAGGTGATATCAAAAGCAAGCCTTACATGGTTCAACAGATTCAAGATTTGTTTCATGCTCCGTCACATCAAAATAGCAACATATTTGGTATTAAAGCAATTGTATACAATTGTATTCTTTATAAAACCTTATTGATGAATAAGACCATATCAATAAATGTTTTCTATATAGATAAGAGAGATTTATTTTAGTAGCACTCTTCATTCTGTGTGTTTATCTCATGGACAAGAAATGCCTGGTCTCAAGAATTCAAGGGCTATCTGACTTTCATGTTCAGAGTTAATTGTAAGATGTTAAGTTAAAAATCTTATTAATGTGATATTACAGAAACATCCAAGCAGTCAAAGAAATGATCAAAGGAAAATTGCCAATTATATGGAGGTTGAATTACAAAGCCTGGGTGGGGAAAGCAGTTTTTCTGGTGTATGTAAATTACTTTTCCCCTTCATAATATATAGTACACATCCTTTGTGATATACAAAAGAAGCCCTGTGAGATAGTGACAGTTCTCTCAAACATATGACCAATTTTGTTTAGCATAGTTACAAATTCCAAAAATATTTACTACTCTGAATATGCTATTACAATCCAGGAACTGAAGTTTTCAGGTTATGATAGCTTTCAAGGCATTCTGCTTATTGCTTATACAACAATCTTCTAGTATGTATATTCCAACTAAGAAATTTCACTGGAGACCTTTGGAAGAGTCTTGGTTTGTAAATAAATCTCCAGAGTTTATTGGAAAAGCTTAGTAAATATTTTCTACATGAATGATGAATCCTATAGAGATGAAAATACCCATGTATACTGTCTCCATTTCCAAGACTCAAAAAGATTTTAAACACAGGGGAAAAATATTCTTGAAAAGGAAACTGGGTTTGAAAAAGTTGAGTAAATATAAGGTGTAGACAAGCTTGAAGGCTCATCTCTAAAAAACAAACAAGCACTGAATTTATCCTGTCCAAACATGATGAAGGGTTTCCCTGGTGGTGCAGTGGTTAAGAATCCACCTGCCAGAGCAGGGGACACGAAGCCTGCACACCATAATGAAGAGTAGCTCCCGCTCGCGGCAACTAGAGAAAGCCCACACACAGCAACGAAGACCCAATGCAGCCAAAAATAAATAAATAAAATAAATAAATTTATTTAAAAAAAAATACATGATGAAAACAAAGTCAGTAAGGAATAGACAATCAAAGAATGAATAGTTTAAAAGAATGTATAAATCTTATTCTACAATAGTGATGCATTAGATATGACTGTGAGGTATGAGGTAGATACCAATGATGACTTGTGTTTCTGGCTTAAATAATCAGACTGGTGACGAGGCAGTCACTGGGTTGGAACTGCATGACATAAGTTTTGATATGCATATGTATAGCCATCTCACATAATGAATTTATTCAGATTATCCACATATTGCAATTTTCTGTAGTGTTGAAGCTCTAGAAGAGTTCAGATATAGAAATAAAATAACATCAACAAACCATTTTATTGAATCACATCTAAAAATTAAAATTATGGGAAAGAGTGATATTGTTTAGGGAATTTGTGCAGAATGAGAAAAAATGGTGTAGGAAAATATACATTACATCAACATTTAGGGCACAGAAAGAAAAGTAAGAGGCAAAGGAAACTAGGAAGAATGAGATGCAAATTTAGGAAGAAAACAAACAAAAATGACTGGAGATGGAGCATTATGGAATCTGCTGAAGACTAAATGTTTGTGTTCCCATATTATTCATATGTTGCCATCCTGACTCTCAATATGATGGTAGTAGGAGATAGGGCATTTGGGATGTAATTAGGTCATGAGGGTGAAGTCCTCATGAATTGGATTAGTGCCTCATAAAAGAGACCTCAAAGTGCTCTCCCTGCTCTTTGCCATGTGAGGGTATAAAGAGAATATGGCCATCTGCAAATCAGGAAGCAGACCCTTTCTAGACACCCAATCAGCTGACACATTGACCTTGGACTTCCTAGCCTCCAGAACTGTGAGAAATTTCTGTCATTTATAAACCATCCAGTCTGTGGTATTTTGTTATAGCAGCCCAAGCATATTAAGACAGAAGCCAAAAAGTAATGTAGACCAATCAACCACCTAAAGTGATTCCATGAAGCTAGGCAAAGGACTGAGAAGAAGCATACAATTTATTGATAAGTGACCTCAGCGAAGGTATTTTCAATAGAATGAGAGAAACATGATTTTCAAAGTGTTTACAATCTAGTTCCAGTCCTGCTTTCCAGGTTTATCGCCCATTATTTCCTTACAAAAACTGTTTACTCCAAGGAGACTGATCCAAATCATGATACTTAGATAAAAATATAAATCAGTGTATACTGCATATGCTTTACCATTTATCATTCCAGAGTCATGCCATGAGATGCTCTTCTTTTTCTTTGCCTCTCAAGTCCCTACCTATTCTTCAAAATGTGGCACAAGTAATTTCTTTTTGCATGATATATTTCTTACATGTACGGGTGAGTGATCTAATATTTTTCTGAATAAACTATAAATATTTATTATGTTTAATATGTAAAATATATTTGCTGCATAGTATTTTCTCCCACCCCCAATATTTGAAAAACAGAAACTTTTTATGACTATCACTCAATAGACTCTGATTACTCTTGAGTGTTTTTCAATGGTTTCAAATAAGATCATTAAGATATTTGCTGACTACTAATGATCATATCCTTTTGATAACACTCTCATTAACACAAAAAATTAAGGAAAACGTACTTGATATGATATTGTGACATCATTAAATCATAATTTTATTTTTTCACAACAAAAATATCACAGGTCAGTTTCTTTTTAAGCAATAAATAAAGCAACTGATAGATGCTTTGCAAGGTTGAAGTTGTGATCTTATCAAAAACGATAGTTCTAGGGAATTATAAACAAGATGTAAATAACAAAATCCCTAATATATTATACATTATATTTATAATTATATATTATACATTATACAAACAAAAACATCCATAATTTAATTATTCCAACACTTTGTTTGAAACACTGATTCATCTCATGTAAGAATAGAGCCTGTAAGGAAAAGAGGAATGAGAAATGGAATAAAAGATAACTGCCTCATCAATATATGCTCCAAATGGCACACACAAACCTTTTTACAAAGAGTTTAAAGTTTCCAATTCCTTGAGAAAATTGAGTTTAATTCTACTTTTAAAAGCATTTTAAATAATAAAATATTTCATAAAATAATATTTTTCCACAACTTTTTATAATGAAGTGGTACAATAGTGATTCTATTATATGTATGCATGTTTACCTGTAATACAAGGCACACTATATTATGCATGCATATGTTTGTGTATCTGTAGGTGTCTGAATATATACTCAACCAATAAAAAGTGAAGCTGAATATGGTATTCTGTAATTTTTCCTCCAGGTTCTCACAAAGCACATATCAGTCATTATATTTGATTTAAAATCTGCTGGACATACACCATGTTTAAAAAACAAATTAAAGTGATAATGCACTCATAGTGGTTGAATACAAAATAAAATAAACTTCAAATAATGGATAGCGTTTGTTTTCAACTTGAGGTGCTCAAATTCCTTTTGTAAATCCCTCTATTTTTTCTTAATCATTGAGAGATTTATTTATGCTAAATTTAATCTAAATTGTGAGCATCAGCTTTCAAAGTTGAGCAAACACCAACATGATCAACTGAACATGGTGTCCTCAGAAGATGCAAGTATGAACTGTTTGAGCAATATAAAATCTTAAAGATTGGTCAAACTCTCCTTTTCCAGACCAGTTAACTTATGTCCAGAAAGGTTAAATTTAATTCTCCAAAACCAAAAATCTTATGATGACAAAGCTTGGTATAGAATTGAAGTCTCTTGACCCAAGTCCTTGGGGTCTTCTATGGCATTGTTTTGATAAGAGTAGTTTCAAGTAGACATATATAACATACCTAGCAATATAATCATAAATATGAAATTTTCTTTCTCAAAATTAATATTTCAGCTACTAGAGTTATGATAACATGTGGTTAATTACATATAGTGTTTATTAATTTGATCAATTTTATACACTTGATATATTAATGTTCCAATTTAATTTGTATCCTAAAAATAATATCATTTTAATCTATCTTTAAGTATGACTATTGTAACATTTAAATGATCCAAATTATGTACATTATTATAAATTCATTTGCAAATTCAAGTAAATGGGGAAAAAAGTAGAAAGATAAGCTTTATTTGAACAACAACAAAAGAATTATAGAAAGATTTGGTCAGTGTTTCTTGAGCTTTGATTAAAGCTTTCAATTTTTTATTAAGTAATTATTCCTTACAATAATCTACAACTTAGAAAATTAAGATTGCTTTTCTATGAACAAATGTAGTTGTTACTACTCAGGCCATGTTATTTCTACTTTGTGATATAAGAAACAAAATGCATGTATATATGTCTTAAATATGTTTTAAATTGTTTTATTTTATTTCCAACAAATAATTCTGCATTCCTTGATTATTGTCAATATAGCAGTCTCCAGGTGATGTTTAATGACAAAGTACTTTTGTCATCTATTTTTTTAAATCATCATCTATTTTTAATAGTCAGTTTCAACAATAGAGACTTTATCTAACCTTGTGATTTCCATGTACAAAATACCTAAATAAAATATTGAAAAAAATCTGCTTATATATCTGCCAGATAAATAGGAAATTATATATCTTATTATATAACTTATTTGTAAGAATGTGTTAATTAAGAAGAAAATATTAGTATAGATTAATAGTAAATAAATATATATATACGTGTGTGTGTGTGTGTGTATACACAGATGTGCCACAAAAAATAGTAAAAATAAAAATATAGTAACAATACATATCTAAAATAATGTTTAGGAAAATAAACTCTGATGATTTTCTAAGATTAAATACTTATTCACAACACATTTCCAACATTTCCCTTTCCTTCATCCAAAATGGAATTGAAAGCTTTCATTGCCACTCTAAATGGTAAGTACTGTCACTCCTCCTTGAACTCTACTCTGTTTTTAACTTGACTCTGATTATCTTCTTAGCTTCTTGCACTGTACTTCTTGCAGTGTACAAATTCACCAACCCATTTGAAGGTAAGAAATGTAATGTCATCCCCTCTACTTGTCTTTTCTCAGGGACAATTGTCTCTCAAATTCTAACTGTGCTTGCAACCTGCAACTTCAGATTTCACTTCCTTAGCTATGTGATATTGCTAAAAGCTTTGCAGCCTTCACCTTTCCTTTCTGCCACCCTTTGTCTGGCTTCTCAGTTGTCCCTGAAGCCTATCCACATACCAAAAGTAAGCAGAGGTGCAGAGAAGTAAAGCACTCTGTGAATGATGGGCTCACATGATGAACTCTCTTTCTGCCTGTAATCTTGGCTCCTCTAAGTCCAACTGCCTTGGCAGCACTCTGATCCCTTCAAGTAGGTTTTTCTTGTTTAGATATTTTATCCAGTCCTTCTGGGGAAATGTTAACTTTACTTATCACAAGTTAGTCCATACTTACCAAAGGTACAACTCCTTGATTCTATTTTAAAATCAACACTTTAAAGTATACAGAATGGGGACAGAGTCAAGATGGTGAACTAGGAAGACACAGAGCTCATATTTCCACACAACTAGGGCAACTACCAGGCACTGGTGGGAGACCACAGACACCTAAGTGGATGGGAGGAACCCGCCAGTGACAGGGTAGAATATGTGGGGAAGTGAGGGGGAAGAGAAATGGAGGAGGGATGGGACTGGAACCTCTGAGGGGCTGCTTGGGGAGTAGAAGGGTCCCCACACCAGAGGGGGAATGGGAGAGACCATCAGGAGGGCAGAGTATTAGAAGGAAATGTGGCCAGCATTTCCCCTGTCCACTTGGGATCTAGGGAGCCTGCTGAGGTCCCGGGCTTGACCCTCTGCCCACTGAAGCACATTCCAGACATGTGAATCTTGAGGGAAAGAGGCTGGGGAGGAAAAGTAAAGGCCAGACAGAAGGGCCCAGTGTCCCTGGGGGTGGCTGGGGGAGTGGAGGATTCCCACATCCAGTGTGGCTCACCCACAGTTAGGGGATCAAAGGGGATGAGGGAGAACCTAGGGAGTGTAGAGGAATGGGAGGGAGTGTGGCCAGCATTTCCCGTGCCCACTTGGGCCCTAAGGAGGCTGCTGGTGTGCCAGGCCTAATCCTCCACTCTTGGAGGTTCCATCCAGCCAGGCTGAGCCTAAGCTCCACCTCCACACCCCTACCTAGGGCCTTACCTACAAACTCCTGAACTCCTCACTCCAAGGCGCCCCTCAGGACATGCTGCCTTACCTGCCACACAAGTCCTGAGCCTAGGTCATGCCCCATACTTAAACATCATCCCACATAGGCTCTTCCCCCACACTAAGCCCCACCTTTACCTGAGTTTTATCCCCCACCTAGGCTCCGCCCCCCAGAGACAAGCTTCTTTCCGGCCTTTTATTTTTCAGATTGTGGTTCTGTTTTACCTTGTTGTTATTGATACATTTATATTTTTGTTTTTCTAATAAATTTTTAATTTTTCTAATTTTATTTTATTCTTTATACTTTGCTATTATTCTGCTCCTTTTGGTTGGTTCCTTTTTCTTTTCTTCCCCTCTTTTCTGTGTGGTTCTGTTTAAACCTGTTGTAGTTGTTTCACTTATATTTTTATTTTTCCTAATATATTTTTTAGTTTTCTAATTTTATTTTTTATTCCTTCTTATTTTTCTGGTCCTTTTTTTTCTTATTTTTTCTTTTGCCATGCTGTGCAGCTTGCAGGATCTTCATTCCCATGCCAGGGATCAGGTCTGACCTCATGTAGTGGGAGTACCAAGTCCAAACGGCTGGACTAAGAGAGAACCTCAGACCCCAGGGAATGTGGATTGCAGTGAGGTCTCACAGAGGTTCTCATCTGGCACCAAGACCTAGCTCTACCTAACTGCCTGCAAATGCCAGTACGGTATGCCTCAGGCACAACAACCAATAAGACAAGAATACAGCTCCACCATTCAAAAAAATGAGATGATAAAAAATATGTTACAGGAGGAGCTTCAAGATGGTGGAAGAGGAAGATGCAGAGATCACCTTCCTCCCCACAAATACAGCAGAAATACATCTACATGTGTAACAACTCCTACAGAACACCTACTGAATGCTGACAAAAGAACTCAGACCTCCCCAAAGGCAAGAAACTCCCCACGAACCTGAGTAAGGCAAAAGAAAAAAGAAAAAACAGAGACAAAATAATAGGGATGGGACATGCACCAGTGGGAGGGAGCTGTAAAGGAGGAAATTTTTCCACACACTAGGAAGGCCTTTCATGGGCAGAGACTGCAGGTGGCAGAGGGGGGAAGCTTCAGAGCCATGGAGGAGAGCGTAGCAACAGGGGTATGGAGGGAAAAGTGGAGAGATTCCTGCACAGAGGATCAGTGCCAACAAGCACTCACCAGCCTGCGGGACTTGTCTGCTTATGTGCCGGGGCGGGTGGGGGCTAAGAGCTGAGGCTCGGGCTCTGGAGTTTGGATAGCAGGGAGAGGACTGGGGTTGGCTATGTGAACACAGCCTGAAGGGGCTAATGTGCCACAATTAGTTGGGAGGGAGTCTGGGAAAATGTCTGGAGCTGCTGAAGAGGCAAGAGACTATTTGTTTCCTCTTTGTTTCCTGGTGCACGAGGAAACGGGAATAAGAGTGCTGCTTAAAGGAGCTCCAGAGATGGGCAAGAGCTGCGGCTATCCGCACGGACCCCAGAGACAGACATGATATGCTAAGGCTGCTGCTGAAGCAACCAAGAAACCTCTGTGCAAGCCCAGATCACTCTCCACACCTCCCCTCCCAGGAACCTGTGCAGCCCGCCACTGCCAGGGTCCTGTCATCCAGGGACAAATTCCTCAGGAAATCACAGCACGCCTCAGGCTAGTGCAACTTAATGCTGGCCTCTGCTGCTGCAGGCTCGTCCCGCACTTTGTGCCCTTCCCTCTGCCTGGCCTGAGTGAGCCAGAGCCGCTGAATCAGCTGCTCCTTTAACCCTGTGCTGTTTGAGCAAAGAACAGACGCCCTCAGCTGACCTATGCAGACATGGGGCCAAATCCAAAGCTGAACACCAGGAGCTGTGTGAACAAAGAAGAGAAAGGGAAATCTCTCCCAGCAGCCTCAGGAGCACTGGATTAAATCTAAACAATCAACTTGATATACCCTGCATCTGTGGAATACCTGAATAGATAACAAATCATTCCAAATTGAGGAGGTGGACTTTGGGAGCAATTAAATATATATATGTGTGTATATATATATATATATATATATATATATATATATATATATATATATATATACATATATATATATATATATATATATATATGTAGTTTGTTTCCCTTTTTCTCTTTTTGTGAGTGTGTATGTGTATGCTTCTATCTGTGATTTGGTCTGTATAACTTTGTTTTTACCATTTGTCTCAGGGTTCTCTCTGTCCATTGTCTTATTTTAAATTTTTTTTAAAAAAATATTTCTTAATAAGTATTTGTTATTTTAATAACTTTATTTTATTTTACTTTATATTATTTTATGCTCTTCTTTCTTTCTTTCCTTTTTTTCCTCTGTTTTATTCTAAGCAGTGTGGATGACAGTCTCTTGGTGCTCTAGCCAGGAGTCAGGGCTGTGCCTATGAGGTGGGAGAGCCAAGTTCAGGTCACGGGTCCACAAAAGACCACTCAGCTCCATGTAATATAAAATGGTGAAAATCTTCCAGAGATCTCCATCTCAACACCAAGACTCAGCTCCACTCAACGACCAGCAAGCAACTCTGTGGGACACCCTATGCCAACCAACTAGCAAGACAGGAACACAACCCCATCCATTAACAGAGAGCCTGTGTAAAATCATAATAATGCCACAGACATCCCAAAATACACCACTGGATGCCGTCCTGCCCACCAGAAAGACAAGATCCAGCCTCATCCACCAGGACACAGGCACTAGTCCCGTCCACCAGAAGCCTACACAACCCACTGAAAAAAACTTAGCCACTGGGGACAGAAACGAAAATCAATGGGAATGGTGAACCTGCAGCCTGAGAAAAGGAGACCCCAAACACAGTAAGTTAAGAAAAATGAGAAGGCAGAGAAACACACAGGAGATGAGGGAGCAAGGCAAAAACCCACCAGACGTAACAAATGAACAAGAGATAGGCAGTCTGCCTGAAAAAGAATTCAGAATAATGAGAGTAAAGATGATCCAAAATCTTGGAAATAGAATGGAGAAAATACAAGAAACGTTTAACAAGGACCTAGAAGAACTAAAGAGCAAACAAACAGTGATGAACAACACAATAAATGAAATTAAAAATTCTCTAGAAGGGATCAATAGCAGAATCACTGAGCAGAAAAACTGAGCAGATAAGTGACCTGAAAGATAAATTAGAGGAAATAACTACTGCAGAGCAGAATAAAGAAAAAAATAATAAACAGAATGGAGAAAAGTCTCAGAGACCTCTGGGACATTAAATGCACCAACATTCGGATTATAGGGGTCCCAGAAGAAGAAGAGAAAAAAAAGAGACTGAGAAAATATTTGAAGAGATTATAGTTGAAAACTTCCTTAATATGGGAAAGGAAATCGTTAATCAAGTCCAGGAAGCACAGAGAGTCCTATACAGGGTAAATACAAGGAGAAACATGCCAAGACACATATTAATCAAACTATCAAAAATTAAATACAAAGAAAAAATATTAAAAGCAGCAAGGGAAAAACAACAAGTAACACCAAGGGAATCCCCATCAGGTTAACAGCTGATTTTTCAGCAGAAACTCTGCAAGCCAGAAGGGACTGGCAGGACATATTTAAACTGCTGTAGGAGAAAAACCTACAGCCAAGATTACTCTATCCAGCAAGGATCTCATTCAGATTTGACAGAGAAATTAAAACTTTTACAGACAAGGAAAAGCTAAGAGAATTCAGCACCTCCAAACCAGCTTTACAACAAATGCTAAAGGAACTTCTCTAGGCAGCAAACACAAGAGACGGAAAAGACCTACAATATCAAACCCAAAAATATTAAGAAAATGGTAATAGGAAGATACATATCAATAACTGCCTTAAATGTAAATGGATTACATACTCCAAACAAAAGGCATAGACTGGATGAATGGATACAAAAACAAACCCATATATATGCTGTCTACAAGACACCAACTTCAGACCTAGGGACACATACAGACTGAAAGTGAGGGGATGGAAAAAGATATTCCATGCAAATGGAAATCAAAAGAAAGCTGGAGTAGCAATTCTTATAGAAGAATAAATAGACTTTAAAACAAAGACTATTACAGGAGACAATGAAGGACACTACATAATGATCAAGGGATCGATCTAAGAAGAAGATATAGCAATTGTAAATATTTATGCAACCAACATAGAAGCACCTCAGTACATAAGGCAAATACTAACAGCCATAAAAGGGGAAATCGACCGTAACACAATCATAGTAGGGGACATAAACATCCCACTTTCACAAATGGACATATCATCCAAAATGAAAATAAATAAGGAAACACAAGCTTTAAATGATACATTAAACAAGATGGCCTTAATTGATATTTATAGGACATTCAATCTAAAAACAACAGAATACACATTCTTCACAAGTGATCATGGATAATTCACCAGGACAGATCACATTTTGGGTCACAAATGAAGCCTAGGTAAATTAAGGAAAATTGAAATCTCATCAAGTATCTTTTCTGACGACAATGCTATGATACTAGATATCAATTACAGGAAAAATCTTTAAAAAATGCAAGCCCATAGAGGCTAAACAATATACAACTTAATAACCAAGAGATCACTGAAGAAATCAAAGGTGAAATTTAAAAATACCTAGAAACAAATGACAATGGAGACATGATGAACCAAAACATATGGGATTCAGAAAAAGCAGTTCTAAGAGGGAAGATTATAACAATAAAATCCTACCTTAAGAAACAAGAAACATCTCAAATAAACAACCTAAACTTACACCTAAAGCATTTAGAGGAGAACAAAAAGCCCCCCAAAGTTAGCAGAAGGAAAGAAATAATAAAGATCAGATCAGAAATAAATGAAAAAGAAATGAAAGAAATGAGAGCAAAGATGAATAGAACTAAAAGCTTGTTCTTTGAGAAGATAAACAAAATTGATAAACCATTAGCCACATTCATCAAGAGAAAAAGAAGACTCAAATCAATAGAATTAGAAATGAAAAAGGAGAAGTAACAACTGACACTGCAGAAATACAAAGGATCATGAGAGATTACTACAAGCAACTATATGCCAATAAAATAGATAACCTGGAAGAAATGGATGAATTCTTAGAAATGCACAAACTTCTGAGAATGAACAAGGAAGAAATAGAAAGTATGAACAGACAAATCACAAGCACTGAAATTGAAACTGTGATTAAAAATCTTCCAACAACAACAAAAAAAAAAACCCTGTACCAGATGACTTCACAGGTGAATTCTATCAAACATTAAGAGAGGAGAAAACACCTATCCTTCTCAAAATCTTCCAAAATATAGCAGAGGGAGGAACGCTCCCAAACTCATTCTATGAGGCAACCATCACCCTGGTACCAAAACCAACAAAGACGTGATAAAGAAAGAGAACTACAGGCCAATATCAATGATGAACATAGATACAAAAATCCTCATCAAAATATTAGCACACAGAATCCAACAGCAATTGTATCATACACCATGATCAAGTGGGGTTTATTCCAGGAATGCAAGGATTCTTCAATATATGCAAATCAAGCAATGTGCTACACAACCTTAACAAACTGAAGGAGAAAAAACATATGATCATCTCAAAAAATGCAGAGAAAGCTTTCAACAAAATTAAACACCAATTTATGATAAAAACCCTCCAGAAATTAGGCAAAGAGGGAACTTTCTTCAACATAATAAAGGCCATATATGACAAACCCACAGCCAACATCGTCCTCAATGGTGAAAAACTGAAACCATTTCCACTAAGATCAGGAAGAAGACAACGTTGCCCACTCTCTCCACTATTATTCAACATAGTTTTTGAAGTTTTAGCCACAGCAATCAGAGAAGAAAAAGAAATCCAAATCGGAAAAAAAAGTAAAGCTGTCCCTGTTTGCATATGACATGATATTATACTTAGAGAATCTTAAAGTTGCTATGAGAAAACTACTAGAGCTAATCAATGAATTTGTTAGAGTAGCAGTATACAAAATTAATGCACAGTAATCTCTTGCATTCCTACACACTAATGATGAAAAATCTGAAAGGGAAATTAAGAAAACCCTCCCATTTACTACTGCAACAAAAAGAACAAAATATCTAGGAATAAACCTACCTAAGGAGACAAAAGACCTGTATGCAGAAAACTATAATACACTGATGAAAGAAATTAAAGATGATACAAATAGATGGAGAGATATATCATGTTCTTGGGTTGGAAGAATCAACATTGTGAAAATGACTTTACTACCCAAAGCCATATACAGATTCAATGCAATCCCTATCAAACTACCACTGGCATTTTTCACAGAACTAGAATAAAAAAATTCACAATTTGTATGGAAACACAAAAGACCCCGAATAGACAAAGCAATCTTGAGAAAGAAAAATGGAGCTGGAGGAATCAGGCTCCCTGACTTTAGAATATACTACAAAGTTACAGTAATAAAGGCAGTATGGTACTGGCACCAAAACAGAAATATAGATCAATGGAACAGGATAGAAAGCCAAGAGATAAACTGACACACATATGATCACCTTATCTTTGATAAAGGATGCAAGAATATACAGTGGAGAAAAGACAGCCTCTTCAATAAGTGCTGTTGGGAAAACTGGACAGCTACATGTAAAAGAATGAATTTAGAAAACTCCCTAACACCATACACAAAAATAAGCTCAAAATGGGTTAAAGACCTAAAAGTAAGGCCAGACACTATCAAACTCTTAGAGGAAAACATAGGCAGAACACTCTATGACATAAATCACAGCAAGATCCTTTGTGTCCCACCTCCTAGAGGAATGGAAATAAAAACAGAGATGTACAAATGGGACCTAATGAAACTTAGAAGCTTTTGCACAACAAAGGAAACCATAAACAAGATGTAAAGACAACCCTCAAAATGGGAGAAAATATTTACAAATGAAGCAACTGACAAACAATTAATCTCCAAATTTTACAAGCAGCTCATGCAGTTCAATATCACAAAAAACAAAAACAAAAACAATCCAAAAATGGGCAGTAGTTCTAAATAGACATTTCTCCAAAGAAGATATACAGATTGCCAACAAACACATGAAAGAATGCTCAGCATCATTAATCATTACAGAAATGCAGATCAAAACTACAATGAGATATCATCTCACTCTGGTCAGAATGGCCATGATAAAAAAATCTACAAGCAATAAATGCTGGAGAGGGTGTGGAAAAAAGGGAACCCTCTTGCACTGTTGGTGGGAATGTAAATTGATACAACCCTATGGAGAACAGTATGGCAGTTCCTTCAAGAACTAAAAATAGAACTACCATACGACCCAGCAATCCCACTACTGTGCATATACCCTGAGAAAACCATAATTCAAAAAGAGTCATGTACCAAAATGTTCATTGCAGCTCTATTTACAATAGCCAGGACATGGAAGCAACTTAAGTGTCCATCAACAGATGAATGGATAAAGAAGATGTGGCACATATATACAATGGAATATTACTCAGCCATGAAAATAAACGAAAGTGAGTATATTGTAGGGGGGTGGTTGGACCTAGAGTCTGTCATACAGAGTGAAATAAGTCAGAAAGAGAAAAAATAAATACTTTATGCTAACACATATATTTGGAATCTAAAAAAAAAATGGTCATAAAGAACCTAGGGGCAAGACAGGAGTAAAGACACTGATCTACTAGTGAATGGAGTTGATGAAACAGAGAGGGGGAATGGTAAGCTGCACCCAGGTGAGAGAGTGGCATGGACATATATACACTACCAAACGTAAAATAGATAGCTAGTGGGAAGCAGCCACATAGCACAGGGAAATCAGGTTGGTGTTCTCTGAACACCTAGAGGGGTCTGATAAGGAAGGTGGGAGTGAGGGAGATGCAAGAGGGAAGAGATATGGAGACATATGTATATGTATAACTGATTCAATTTGTTATAAAGCAGAAAGTAACACACCATTGCAAAACAATTATACTCCAATGAAGATCTTAAAAAAAAGAAAGAAATTCTGAATATATATATATATATATATATATATGTTTCAGATGAGGGAGCAAGGTAAAAATCTACAAGAGGAATAACTGAAGTTGAAATAGGCAGCCAATCTGAAAAAGAATTCAGAGTAATGATGATCTAAAATCTTGGAAATAGAAAGAAGGGACAGATCAAGAAAATAGAAGAAATATTTAACAAAGACCAGAAGCACTAAAGAACAAAGAGTGATGAACAACACAATAATTGAAATGAAAAATACACTAGAAGGAATCAATAGTAGAATAACCAAGGCAGAATAGTGAATAAGGGAGCTGGAAGATAGAATGATGGAAATAACTGCCAAGGAGCAGAATAAAGAAAGAAGAGTGATAAGAATTGAGGACAGTTTCAGAGCCCTCTGGGACAACATTAAATGCACCAACATTTGAATTATATGGGCTGCACAAGAAGAAGAGCAAAAGAAATGGTCTGAAGAAATATTTGAAGAGATTACAGTGGAAAAATTCCCTAACATGGGAAAGGAAATATCCACCTAAGACCAGGAAGTGCAGAGAGTTCCATACAACATAAACACTATTAGAAACACACTAGGACACAAAATAAATTAAACTTAAAAATATTGTAAACAACAAGGGATAGACATCAAATAACATGCATGGGAATCCACATAACATTATCAGCTGATTTTTCACCAGAAATTCTGCAGGCCAGACGGGATGGCAGGATATATTTAACATGGCAAAAGGGAAAAACCTACAACCAGTAATACTCTGCCCACCAAGGATCTCATTCAGATTCAATGGAGAAATCAAAATCTTTATAGACAAGCAAAAGCTAAGAGAATTGAGCACCACCAAAGAAACTTTACAACAAATACAGTTTCCTTTGTTGTACAAAAGCTTTTAAGTTTCATTAGGTCCCATTTGTTTATATATATATATATATTTTTTTTTTCATTATTTGAGGACATGGATTCACCAAGATATTGCTGAGATTGATGTCAGAGTGTTCTGCCTACGTTTTCCTCTGAGAGTTTTATAGTATCCAGCCTTACATTTAGGTGTTTAATCTATTTTGAGTTTATTTTTGTGTATGGTGTTAGAGAATGAACTAACTTCTTCTTTTACATGTGGATGTCCAGTTTTCCCTGCACCACTTCTTGAAGAGGCTGTCTTTTCTCCATTTTATATTTTCACCTCCTTTGTCATAGATTAACTGACCACAGGTGTGTGGGTTTATTTCTGGGCTTTCTATCCTGTTCCATTGATCTATAAGATTTTGTGCCTGTTACATGCTGTTTTTATTCCTGTAGCTTTATAGTATAATCTTAACTCAGGCAGCCTGAACCTCCCACTCCATTTTTCTTTCTCAAGGTAGGTTTGGTTATTCAGGGTCTTTGTGTTTCCAAACAAATTTTAAGTTTTTTTTGTTGTTGTTGTTCTAGATCTGGAAAAAAATGCCACTGGTAATTTGATAGAGATTGCAGTGAATCTGTAGATTTCCTTGGGTAATATAGTTATTTTGCCAATATTGATTCTTCCAGTCCAAGAACATGGTATATCTTTCCATGTGTTTGTGTCATCTCATATTTCATTCATCAACATCTTATAGTTTCAAGTCAAAGTCTTTTGCCAACTGAGGAAGGCATATTCATAAGTATTTTATTCTTTTTGATTTGATTGTAAATGGTATTGCTTTCTGAATTTCTCATTCTTACCTTTTCTTGTTTGTGTATATAATTGCAAGACATTTCTGTGTATTAATTTTGTATCATGCACCATTGCCAAATTCATTAATGAGCTCTAGTAGTTTTCTGGTAGCTTCTTTAGGATTTTCTATGTACAGTATCAGGTCATCTTCAAACAGTGACAATTTAACTTCTTTTTCAAATTTGTATTACTTTTGTTTCTTTTTCTCCTCTGATTGCCATGTTTCGAACTTCTGAAACTGTTTAATAGTAGTGGCGAGAATGCACATCCTTGTCTTGCTCCTGATTTTAGAGGAAACACTTTCAGGTTTTCAATATTGAGAATGATATTTGCTGTGAGTTTGTCATATATGGCCTTTATTATGTTGAGGCAGGTTCCCTCTATGCCCACTTTCTGGACAGTTTTTTAAATAAATGGGAGTTGAGTTTTGTCAAAAGCTCTTTCTGCATCTATTGAGATGATCATGTGATTTTTAATCTTCCTTTGTTAATGTGGTGTATCACACTGATTGATCTATGGATATTGAAAAATCCTTGATTCCCTGGGATAAATCCCACTTGATCATGGTGTATGATCCTTTTAATGTATTGGTGGATTCGGATTGCTAGTACTTTGTTGAGGATATTTGTGTCTATGTTCATCAGAGATACTGGCCTGTAATTTTCTTTTCCTGTGGTATCTTTGTTTGGTTTTGGTATCAGGGTGATGGTGGCCTCATATAATGAGTTTGGGTGTGTTCCTTCCTCTGCAAATTTTTGGAAGAGTTTCAGAAGGATAAGTATTAACTCTTCTCTAAACATTTGATAGAATTTGCCTGTGAAGCTATCTGGTTCTAAACTTTTGCTTGGTGGGAGTTTTTATTCACATTTAAAATTTTGGTACCCATGATTGTTCTGTTCATATTTTCTATTTCCTCCTGGTTCCATCTTGAGAGATAGTACATTTCTAAGAACTTGTCCATTTCTTCCAGGTTGTCCATTTTATTGAAGTACAGTTGTTTGTAGTAATCTCTTAGGATCCTTTGTATTTTTGTGGTGTCTGTTGTAACTTCCCTTTTTTCATTTCTAATTTTATTTATTTGAGTCTTCTCCCTTTTTTCTTGATGAGTCTGGTTAAAGATTTATCAATTTTGTTTATCTTTTCAAAAAATCCAGCTGTAAGTTTCATTGATCTTTTCTATTGTTAGTCTCTATATCATTTATTTCTGCACTGATTGTTATGATTTCTTTCCTCCTACTCACTTTAGGTTTTACTTATTCTTCTTTCTCTAGATGTTTTAGGTGTAAGTTTAAGTTGTTTATTTGAGAATTTTCTTGTTTCACGCAGTAAGGTTGTATTGCTATGAACTTCCCTCTTAGCACTGCTTTTGCTACATCCCATAGGTTTTGGATCATTGTGTTTTCATTTTCATTTGTTTCTATATATTATTTCCTCTTTGATTTCTTCAGTGATCCCTTGGTTTCTTATTAGCATATTATTTAATCTCAACGTGTTTGTGTTTTTTTACAATTTTTTTCTTGTAGTTGATATCTAATCTCATAGTTTTGTGGTTGGAAAAGATGCTTGGTATGATTTAAATTTTCTTAAGTTTAGTGAGGCTTGCCTTATGGCCCAGCATGTGATATATCCTGGAGCATGTTCCATATGCACTTGAAAAAATGTGCATACTGCTGCTTTCATATGGATTGCTGTATAAACATCAACAAATTCCATCTGATCTAATGTGTCATTTAAGGTCTGTGTTTCCTTATTTATTTTCTGTCTGGATGATCTGTCCATTGGAGTAAGTGGAGTGTTAAATTCCCCCACTATTATTACATTTCTGTCAATTTCTCTTTTTATGGCTCTTAGCATGTCCTGTATTTATTGAGGTGCTCCTATGTTGGGTGCATATATGTTTACAATTATTATATCTTATTTTTCTTTTAATTTAATTAATTTATTTTTTATACAGGAGGTTTTTATTAGTATATATTCTTCTTTATTTGATCCCTTGATCATCATATAATGTCCTTCCTTGACTTTTGTAACAGTCTTTATTAAAGTCTATTGTTTTCTGATATGAGTATTGCTACTCCAGTTTTCTTTTGATTTCTATTTGCTTGGAATGTCATTTTTCATCCCTTCAGTTTCAGTCTGTTTGTGTCGCTAGATCTGAAATGGGTCTCTTGTAAAGAGCATATATATGAGTCTTTTTTTGTGTTAATTCGGCCAGTCTATGTCTTTTGGTTGGAACATTTAATCCCTTTATGTTTAAGGTAATTACTGCTATGTATGGTTTCTTTTGCCATTTTGTTACTTGTTTTGGATTTGCTTTTGTAGGTTTTTCTTTTTTCTTCCCTTTGTCTTTTGTCCTCTTCTGTTGTGATTTGATGTCTATCTTTAGTGTTGTGTTTGAATTCCTTTTTCTTATTTGTATGTATATCTATCATAGATTTTTGTTTTCCAATTACCATGAGGTTTTGATATAGCACTCTCTATATATACAAGATTGTTTTAAGTTGCTGGTCTCTTATTTTCAAATGCAGTTCCAATATCCTTCATTGCTGGTTTTGATACCATATTTGTGCATGGATGATTTTCTACCTTTATTTTATGTTTGCCTTTACTGCTGAGTTTTCCCTTTTGTAATTTTCTTGCTTCTATTTGTGGGCTTTTCTTTTCTGCCTAAAGAAATTCTTTTTATCATTTTTTCTAAAGCTGGTTTGGTGGTGCTGAATTCTTTTAGCTTTTTCTTGTCTGTAAAGCTTTTGATTTCCCTGTCAAATCTGAAAAAGAGCCATGCTGGGAAGAATATTCTTGGTTGTGGGTTTTTCCCATTCATCACTTTAAATATATTGTGCCACTTCCTTCTGGCCTGCAAAGTTTCTGCTGAAAAATCAGCTGATAACATAATGGGGATTCTTTTGTATGTTATTTGTTGCTTTTAATATTTTCTCTTTGTCTATAATTTTTGTGAATTAGATTAATATGTGTCTTGGAATGTTCTTCTTTGGGTTTTTCCTGTATGGAACTCTCTGAATTTCCTGACCTTGGGAGACACTTTCCTTTTCCATATTAATGAAATTTTCAGCTATTGTCTCTTCCAATAATTTCTCAGGCCGTTTCTCTCTCTCTTCTCCTTCCTGGACCCCTATAATGCAAATTTTTGTGCACTTAGTGTTGTCTCTGATGTCTCATAAACTGTCCTCATTTCTTTTTATTCTTTGTTCTTTATTCCTTTCTGAGGCAGTGATTTCTAATATTCTTACTTCCAGGCCACTTATCCATTCTTCTGCCTCATTAATTCTGTCATTGATACCTTCTAGTATATTTTTAATTTCAGTTATCATATTGTGCAATTCTGTTGGTTTTTTATATCTTTATATTTTCGAGCTCTTTGTTAAATATGTCTTGTATCTTCTTGGTTTGTGCCTCCTTTTTTTTTTTTTTTTTTCCTGAGATCTAGGATCATATTTACTATCATTACTATGAACTCATTTTCAGGTAGATTGCCTTTCTCCACTTCATTTAATTGTTCTCGTGTTTTATCTTGTTCCTTCGTCTGGAATATATTTCTCTGTCATCTCATTTTGTCTAAATTTCTGTGTTTGTATTCTCAGTTTAACAGGCTACAGTATTGTTTCTACACTTGCTTCTGATGTCTGCACCCTAGTGAGTGATGATGGCTTAAGTGATGAAGATTGTGCATGCTTCCTGGTGGGAGGGACTGATGCCTGCACACTCGTAGGTGGAACTTGGTCTTGTTCCTCTTGTGGGAAGAGTCATGTCAAGTGGTGTGTTTAGAGGCATCTGTGGGCTTAGAAAGACTTAAGTTAGTTGATTGATGGGGCTGTGTTCCTCCCCTGCTGGTTGTTGGGCCTCAGGAGTCTCAGGACTGGAGCCTACAGGCTGTTGCCTAAGTATATCTCTTGGTGTCAAAATGGTGGCCTCCAGAAGACCTCACAGCAATGAGTGTCCCCTGGTACCTCCACCTCTAGTGTGCTCATCCCCAGAGAGAGCCACAGCCACCACCCACCTTCCCAGAGACAAGAGGCAGAGGCAGTGTGTTACCTGTGGTGCCTCCCTCGAGCCCTGAGCCATAGGGGGACACCAGGGCAGGGTTCCTGGCTTGTCCGGGTTCCCCAACTCACAGTTTGAAGGGACTTCCAAACACGTGGCTCCTGTTGAACTTGATATCTATCCTGTGGACACTATTCTTATGGGGGATGAAGCGAGTCACTGTTTTCTCTGGGTCTCAGTGTGCAAGAGACCTTGTGTACACCTTCCAAGAGTATATCTTCTGTTTCAGCCAGTCCTGTAGAGTTCCTCTGATAAAGCCCTGCTGGCCTTCAAAGTCAAATGCTCTGTGGGCTCCTCCTCCTGACTGATGCCAGACCTCAGACTGGGGAGCCTGATGTGGGGCTCAGAATTCCTACTCCTCTGGGAAAAACTCTGTAATATAATTAGTTTCCAGTTTGTGGGTTGCCCACCCATTGGACGTTGGATTTAATTGTATCAGGAATGTACCCCTCCTTCTCTCTTGTTGTGGCTTCTTCTTTGTCTTTGGATGTAGGATATCTTTTTTGTAGGTTCCAGTCTTTTTTGTTGATGATTGTTCAGAAGTTAGTTGTGATTTTGGTGCTTTCATGAGAGGTGGTGAGCTCAAGTCCTTCTACTCTGCCATCTTGTTTCCAATCTCTGAGTGATTATTTAGCTTAAATATGTACTAACCAGAATCCATAAATACTATGATATTTAGGTTGAATAATCAAGAATGGTTAAACCTGAAGTATTTTAATCTTTACTTTTGCTTATTATTTATCTGAATAATAAATAATCTTTATCTATGGATAGACTATATAATTCTAAAGTAGAAAGCATAAAATCAATTGTAGGGATTCAAATTTTTATGTATCTCTGAACAAGATGGTGTAAGAGGGAATAGATTTACCTTCTTACCTGAAATGACTAAATTGTGGACTAAATATATGAATAAATGTTTTTCAGACATTGAATATTGGGCATTATGGGACACTGATTCTTTAGAAAGAAGAACTCAATAAGATGAACCCTGTAATTTGCCATCTTACTAAGAGAGTTTCCAGGCTGAGGGCACAGGGAAGAGTAACACTGGTAAACCCTGGCAGTATTCCTGCATTAAGGAGAAGAAAATAGGAGTTCATAGAGGTCAAGATGGCCAGAGGGAAGAGAGCAGAGTACCAACAGGGAACGAGTTACAAAATGAATAAGAACTCCAAACTACTGTGATGGACCACCTTCAATCTACAACTGAGTCTTGACCTTCTAATGCATGCAAAGAAATTACCCAATGCCAAGAAGAGAACTACACAACGGGAGCAGAGACAAATGTTTACAGCTCACAAGGGATCAAGAATAGTTTATATTAATTTCAGCTTGAGTAAGAAAACTCATATTTCATAGAGCATCAGGTAGGAAACTCAAAAGTATATTGCCACAGTAACAGAAAAAAATAAACATAAAAAGCTCTAGAGTAAATATAACTCTGGTTCAATCTAACAACATTTAAAAGCAAGCCTTTAAATAGTGAAATAATTTGTAAGAAACTTAATTATGTTCCAAAACACAGCTTAAGATGACCTATATGAATAGAAGAACATCCAGCACCCAGCAAGGTAAAACTAAAAATGTATGGCAAAATTAACAAGTATGCTATAAAGCAGGAATATATGAGTCCAAATAAGGAGAAAAGTTAATTACTAGAAACAAAATCAGAAATGATATAAAAAGTAGAATTAATAGTTAAGGACATGAAAATAGCATTTATAACTCATTCTATATGGCCACTGAGGTGGAGGAAAAAATAATATGTATGTTTAGAAGGAAATCAGAATTTTCAAAATAAAAAATACAATGTCTAAGACACACAAAAAACAGGAGAGTTAATTTTGGATTAGACATTGCAGAAAACAGATTTGTGAATTTCAATGCATATCAATGGTATCAAAAATGCAACCTGCAGAGTAGAAAAAATAAATAAAAATTAAAGAATTACATTTGTGTCTTTGGGAAAAATTTAAGCCTATTGTACATTTGTCTAGTGCTCCCAAAGGAGAATAAATAAATGAGAAAAAAAAAAAGGAAACAGAAAAAATGGTGGGAATGTAAATTGATAGAGCCACTATGGAGAACAGTATGGAGGTTCCTTAGAAAACTAAAAATAAAACTACTGTATGATCCAGCAATCCCACTATTGAACATATACCCAGAGAAAACCGTAATTCAAAAAGACACATGCACCCCAATGTTCATTGCAGCACTATTTACAATAGCCAGGACATGGAAGCCACCTAAATGTCCATCAACAAAAGAATGGATAAAGAAGGAGTGGTACATATATACAATGGATTATTACTCAGCCATAAAAACGAACAAAATTGGGTCATTTTTAGAGACATGGATGGACTTAGAGACTGTCATACAGAGTGAAGTAAGTTGAAACAGAAAAACAAATATCGTATATTAATGCATATATGTAGACTCTCGAAAAATGGTATAGGTGATCTTATTTGCAAAGCAGAAATAGAAACACAGATATAGAGAAAAAATATATGGACACCAAGGGGGGAAAGTGGGGGTGGGATGAATCAGGAGATTTGGATTGACGTATACAGTATTGATTCTATGTATAAAACAGATAACTAATGAGAACCTACTGTATGGTTCAGGGAACTCTTCAATGCTCTGTGGTGACCTTAATGGGAAGGAAATCCAAACAAAGAAGGGATAAACATTTATGTATAGCTGATTCACTTTGCTGTACAGTAGAAACTAACATAACATTGTAAGGCAACTATACTCCAATAAAATGTAATTTAAAACATTTCAATTTATAATTACCTTTTAAAATGTTGATCAAAAATAAAAATCTATGTATTCAAGAAGCCCAATGAAACACAATCAAGAAAACTTTGAGTAAAACTATGTTAAAGTACAGTATAATACAACTGTTAAAACCAGTGATGGAGAGAAAATATTAAAAGCAGCAAGGAGAAAAAACATTGACTAATGTAAAAATTACAACAAACTTCCTGTTAGAAAAATCACAGCACAGAAGATAGTGGAACAAAATCTTTAATGCTTTAAAAAGTAAAAACTTTGAACTTAAAATTCTATATCCCCAAAAAATCTTTCAAAAACAAAGATAAATTAATATATTTTGAGAAATACAAATGCTGAAATAATTTATTATCAGCATACCTGAACTAAAAGAGTGTTAAATTCTTACAGATAAGGGACAAATTAAACCAGATGGAAATGTTTTTCTATAGAAAGTAATTAAGAACATCAGAAGTGGAATTATGTGGATACATACAAAATATTATTTTAAAATATATCTTTAAAATATAATTGACTGCTTACATTAAAAAAATATATGTGGGATTAATAAAAAAAGATAGAAGTAAGACATCTGAGAACAAATGACACGAAAGCAAACAGGATGGAAATATTGTTACAGGTGTTTGATATTATGTGTGAAGTGATATAATCTTTATTGAAGTTAGAATGTATTAATTTAAAGATGTATACTATAAAACTTAAGGAATCACTAGAAAAACAAAACAGTTTTAGCTAAATGGTGAACAAAGGAGGAAAATGGAATCATGAAAAAAATATCTAATTACTCCAAAAGAAATTAGTAAAGAGGAAAAAGGGGGAAAAATAAGATGGGGCAAATAAAAAGATGTTAGATTTAAATCTAACTATATGGATACTTAAATCAAACATAAATGGTCTCATATCCCCAATTAAAAGGAAGAGATAGTGAGATTCAATAAAACTTGGGAATATTTAACAAATAAATAGGTATATATTTGACATGTAAAGCTTTTCCATTGACTACTACAAAACATTGCTGAGAGAAATTAGACTTGATGTGATGTACCTAGAATAGTTAAAAGAATGTTGAAGAGAACAATAAAGTTTTAGAACTTACAATATCTGACCTCAACCCTTCTTAATATAGCTACTGTGATACAGTCAATGTGATATTGTACTAAAAATTGACACTTAAATCAGTGGAACCCAATAGTCCTGCATATATGTATATGGAAAATTAATTTTTGACAAACATGCCAGGGAAATTCAATTTCAAAATAAGTTTTTCAACAAATGATGTTGGAACAACTGGATAGCCATATGAAATATTTAAAAAGACTTTAGCACTTACCTGATATTATATTCAAATATTAACTATAAATGTATCATACTATAAATGTAATAAGGAAAATTTTAAATATCTAGGCAAAGATTTAGTAGAGAATTGTGATGACCTTCGCTTTCACAAATAATTTTAAAATATGATTTAAAACATATGAATGATAACAGAAAAAATCAATAAATTGGATATAAAAAGTAAGACACAAACTGTGTCCAGTTTGCAAAATATATATTTTTAACAAAAAGATTGTATGTAGAATATATAAGAAAGTCTTATAACTCAATAATCAGAAAGCAAACAACTAAACTTTAAAAATGGGAAAAAGATTTGAATTACCAAGAAAAATATATTTTTGAAAATAATCACAAATGGCTATGACAACATCACTAGTCAAAAGAGAATTGTAAATTAAAACCACAATTAGTTTATACTACACATATATTTGAATGACTAAATTTAAAATGATTGAACATACAAAACACAGACAAGCTAAGGAATATTAGAATTCTCGCACACTGCTGATGGAATACAAATTAAAACTATTGCTTTAGAAAACATATAGTGGCATTTTGCATCTAGGTATTTACCTCAGATAAATAAAAATATATGCCCACACAAAGACATGTACAAAAATGTTCATAACCTGTTTGTGGGTAAAATCCCCAAACTAGATATAACCCAAATGTCCATTAATAGGAGAGTGAAGAAACACATTTTGGACTATCAATACTAGAGGATACTACTCAGCAATTAAAGAAATGAAATACTGAATATATGCAACAATCTAAATTATCTAAAAAAGTATGTTGAGAGAAAGAAGACACAAAAGAATAGATTCTTTATCAATCTGTTCATATACATTTCTAAAAAAAATAAAAATCTGTTTCTGAACAACAGAAAGTATGCCAGTGGTTGCCTAGGATGGAGGGAGTGTTTGGGAAGGAGCAATTTGGAAAATTATAAAGAGGTATGAGGAAAGTTTTGGCAAATATATATATATATATATATATATATATATATATATATATATATATATATATATATATATATTCATTGTCTTAGTTTTGATGTGCTTTCATGTGAAAATCTAATATGAATATTTATGTATCTTTTTACTTTAAGTGTAATTTAATCACATATCAAATATTCCTCAATAAAGGTTTTAATAATATTAGTGGCTTAATTGAGACTATATTGTTAAGTTTGGAGGAATGCTCTCAAAGAATACTTCTCATTATAATACACTATTCATATATACATGTGAGATCTCACTAATTTCATATATGAGAATGGAATTATTAAAATTATGCTTAAATTGTTTGTGTGGAGCAAAATCCACTTCCATTTCTCTGAGAACTTTTTCCACCTTGAGATGTGAGCCCTGACAATCATGACTCTATCCTTAGCCATACCTGAAAGGAGGGTGAGGCACCTGATCCAAACTGGGCCAGTGAGAATCATTGTCTTCTGAATTTGTACTTGGGATTGTGAAATATTCGTGGTCCTCTCCTAATGCTTGATTTGTGGGGCTCCCGTAGTCAGCTCTGCACAGGGAAAATTGGAGAAGTAAAAGAGAAGAACAGAGCATATGCCTAGAGAGGAGCTACAACAGGCTGTCACTCAGGACTAGAAAGAAGACTGAATTACATCTGCCTTGGGATTCAGTATCTTTCCAGTTTCTAGTGTAGTCTCAGGAAATTGAACCAATCTCAGTGAACTGTAATTTATTTCTATATTTTAATAAAACATTTCACTTTTCCTCCTTTCTCCTTCCCTTCCTTCCTTTTCTCCCTCCTACTCCTCTTCTTCCTTCCACTCATTGTCTATTTTTTTAATAAAATTTAATAGAATTTATATTATTTGGAAACAAAAGACTCCAAATACAGAAATGTTTTATCTCATGAGGCTCATGCTTTTAACTTTAAAGTTAGTTTCTTTTATTTATATGTAAATTTATAATCACTTATATCTATGTGCATGTGTGTGTGTGTGTGTGTGTGTATATATATATATATACACACACACACATATATATTTTGTGAAACACATAATTTCAATTTGTGGCCATTCTCTTTCTCAGATGTCAAATACTGAAATAAGAAATCCCATTATGGATTCAGAGCACTTCCTCAACATTTGAAAACCAGGGTATATTCAGTAGCACGATCTGCTGACAAACTTTGAGGAAGCTGAAAGCCAATGCCTGACACTTTTCATGTAGAGAACAGATTTAGTCTTTGCTTTTCTTAGCAGGTGTTGACATTATCCTTTTTATTAGTAATTTGATGAAAACATATTGGTTGCCCTGTCATGCATGCTGATGTATGGCCTTTTCCCAAGCCTCTTCTCTCCCCAAACAGATATACAAAGTTATAAGCTATTGCCCAATTTCAGCTTTCTCTTTTGTGGATCTGTCCTTGAGGCTGCATGACAGCTTTGCTGAAATTAAGCCAGTGCATCTCAGATGATCACACACAGGGTGGTCTGTCTGCTGCTTTTACTTTCCAAACATCCTTGACTATGTGAAATTGTTTTGTGTTGTACTAGGATCACCTTCTGCTCAAATACCTGTGGCTTCCTTATTTCACCTCATCCTTCAACAGCTTTTTGGTATTCTCTCCTGCTGTTATTGCCACCTTTTCTTACAAGATAAATCCTCACTATTTGAAAGTTCTTTCTTCTAATCCTGCTTGCTAAGCGATCCAGCTAAAGGGCATGGACCTTATCTTTTTTCAACTTAGTATTCCCTGCATCTTGTAGAAATGCAATGTTTTTGTATAAAGGGGGGCACACAATAAATGTTTGGTGTATTTAAATGAATTCTAGGTTTTGGATATGAAGTGGGAAGCAATCACATTTCTCCCCAACTTCTCTTCTATCCAGTGATGAAGAACAAAGATGATTCAGGATTCTTTGATATTTAAGAGACCAGTTTCTTCTTATGTACAACTCTTGGTAACCTAGTTAATGACTGAACAAGATGGTAGACTGCAGATATAAACTAGAATATATTAGAAGAACATACACCAATTCTTTGAGATAGTGTGATCAACTTAACAAAGATTAGACAGAAGCCATAGATATTAAACCAGACTCTGACAAACAATCTGTAGTGGATCTTGTCTTGTTGTACCCCCAAAAGATAATATTGGTATACTCCATAAAATTTAAAATTTTTCCATAGAAATTCCCACTAAAATTTCAGAAGTCCACTACTCCTTATAGAATAGTTCCTTTTAGGGTCTTCTCTGGCAGTCCAGTGGTTATGACTCCATGCTTCCACTGGAGGGGATATGGGTTTGATTCCCATTCCCTGGTCAAGGAAATAAGACCCTGAATAACATGTGGCATGCACCCCCCTCCCCAGAAAAAAAAAAGTTCCTTATAGTCTTACAAGTATTTATTTATTTATTTTTCCTAAAGACCACTTCTACAGCCTCCCTTAAGCCCCATAGAAAAATCATGCTTTGTGTTTTCAACGTGGTTACCATCTACTTAGAGAAGTTGGTTATATTTACCTTTTAAGTGAAAATCAATATTCAGGTGCACTCCGAAGATCTCCTTCACTTCTGCTACTTTAGATTAAAACAAAAAAAAATTGCAACATAAAAAGTGTCACACTTTTTTTCCCAGGGAACTCACCACTTTTTCAAAAAGAAAAAAATCAATTAGTTTGGGAACAATTGATTATATATGAGCTATGGATAATTTAGTCACATGTTATAGTCACTTACAGATGACTCAATTTCCCATTTTTTTTTTAGGAGCAGAGCTCAAACAGACCAGCTTCCTTATCTCTATTTGTTACAATGTATACTATGTTGTACTCTCTTATACGATGTGTACTATATGGGAGAATGGGAAGAAAACATTAAAAAAACGATTTCTTCCAGGTCTCAAATGATAGATATTCCCCAATGATTTCTCTTCATTTACACCACAAGACTGAATCATGTGTCCATGTGTCAAAAGGTATCTGCTGTGATGGTCTGCAATGAGGAAAGCATTTAAAGACAGATAAACTCTAGAATGCAGGCTTTTCCACTGACTAACTGTGACCCTCAGAAAGTTCCTCAACTTCTCTTTTATTTCCCTGTAAAATAATAGTGCTTTTTTATTATAAAAATTAAATAAAAAATACAAAGATACTCTTTGCATGACATTTCTGGCATGTCATAAATACTCAATAATGCATATCCTTAATTTATAAAGAAGAATATCTGTTATCTAAAGTAAGAAAATTGGATATGTGAGTCTGTAGATAATATTTGAGTTACTTTCTTAATCCAGAACAATCACATCTCTTGGTAGGTCTTTTGATTTCACTCACTTTGAAATGTGCTCAGTGTTAGTCCTAGGAATTATTTAGTAACTATCATTAGTAAGTAAAGAGAGTCCATATACAAGGAGAAGTGTGGAGTAGAAAACAAAATGGCAATTCACTTGGTTTCCGAAGACATGTTTCTATATCTGTAAAATAAGGC
Organism: Mesoplodon mirus; assembly: GCF_964341445.2. Classification (NCBI taxonomy): domain Eukaryota; kingdom Metazoa; phylum Chordata; class Mammalia; order Artiodactyla; family Ziphiidae; genus Mesoplodon; species Mesoplodon mirus. The sequence continues at coordinate 38,329,198 of NC_138993.1, forward strand.
ATGTACTGTGCTGGCACTAGTATGGCAGTTAAAACAGTGAAGAACTGATATATTAATGTCCATCCTGGAACAGTCTAATATGTATGCAAATATACATTAGATTATTAGAATAAATTATGGCAATGTTATGATGTAGGGAAAGAATATTAAACATGCAGCAAAAATATGAGAGAAGAAAGTCTTCAAAATTTTAAACATGCTTCAAATGGGAGATATCATGGCAGTTTCATTTAGGAACCGAGGTCTTTGTTGGTTCTAAAGAATGAAATCAAACTGGCCAGGAAGGAATGTGGGATGGCATGCTAGGGAGATGAATCAGCACATACAAGAATCTTTGGCTAGATGGAGCAAAGACATATGTACCTCTGAAGCTCAGAAAAAGAAGAGTTGGAGCATGATGAGGTTGAAAATGTAAGTGGAGGCCAAGGACTTGCTGGACATGACGTCTTTTCAAAGGTAATGGAAAAGATTGAAGAACTGTTAGCAAGAAAAGACATGATCAAGTTAGATTAAATGTAGAGAATAAATTGTAAAGGTCAAGAAAAAGTGAAAAGAGATTACTTGAGAGACTATGTCAGTAAACTATATGTAAAGTGGCAGTAGCTTATACAAGAGCATGAATGGTATATAGACAGATTATATACCCTGACTCTTTCCTCAGTAATCTGCTAATTTTTTTTAAAAAAATTATTTTATATTGGAGTATAGTTGATTTACAATGTTGTATTAGTTTCAGGTGTACAGCAAAGTGATTAATTTATACGTATACATATATCTATTCTTTTCCAGATGAATGGGTTTTAACTAATGACATTTGAGCCAAAGTGATATGAGCCACTTCCAAGAATAGCTCTCACCCTTTTACCAGCTCAATGCAAAGCCACATGACAAAAAGAGATTGCATCCCACAATTACTGTAAGAGAAGGAGCCGTCTATCAACCAGATATATCTTATCTTGGCATATTTTCTGAACAAGATATTTTTTAGATGACTTGAACTATTACACATCAGGAGCCTCTTTGTTACAGCAGTAAATACTCTCAGTAATACAAATATTTAGTGAATAGAAGAGGTAAGACTCAGCAATTGCTTGGGTGGACCTGGAAGAACTGGGTGATATGTACTGAGGGACACATAACTGGTAAATTGTAGTGAGAGCTCTGGAGTCAGATTACTTGGGATCATAGCTCATCTCAGCAACTTCTTAATTATGTGACCCTGAGCAAGTTACAAAACCTCTCTCTGAATCACTTTGAGTCTGTAAATTCTGACTACAATTAATAACTCAGGTTATGAAGTGGCAAAAAACGAATACATGAAAGTATATAAATAAATTGCTGGGAATATCATCAAGTATACAGAAAGTATACGGTACAAGTGTTATTGTCATTTACATCAATATGTTAATATATCATTAATATAACATGTTGATTTATTAGACATTGTTAGACACTTTTCTATTTAATGTAAGAATTTTTAATTTAATTTTATTTTATGGATATATAGTGTATGATATGTTTTAGTTTATCCTTTCTTATTGACATCTAGTACATCTGATCATAAAACATCGTGTGATTTTTTGTTTTTTAGGACTTTATTTAAGGTTCCTTTGGGATACCATTGTGACTTGCTTAATTTTGTCAAGTTCCAAGGGTGATCAATACGAATAAGTACACTCATATTGTTGGTATAAATATATATCTATTGACTGTAGCTAATTATTAAATTATTTAAATCTTCACTAACTTTGCTTATCTTTTGAGGGCCAAACATATCAGTTTTTAAAAACATATGAGAAAACTTTCAACTACATTGATGAATTACATTACTTTTCTCAATATACATTCATAGGCATTGTATTTTACTCAGCAGATTTTTCTTTTATCAGTATTTAAAATTCCTTTTTTTTTTTTTTTTCCTTTTGCGGTACGCGGGCCTCTCACTGTTGTGGCCTTTCCCGTTGTGGAGCACAGGCTCCAGACACGCAGGCTCAGCGGCCATGGCTCACGGGCCTAGCCGCTCCACGGCACATGGGATCTTCCCAGACCAGGGCACGAACCCGTGTACCCTGCATCGGCTGGTGGACTCAACCACGGCGCCACAAGGGAAGCCCTAAAATTCCTCTTTTCACTGATAATTTTTTCTTGAATTATTTTTTTCTTTCATATTAAGTTGTTACCCCAGATAGCATCTTGCAGGGGTGAGATGATGGGGCAGGATACAGCTCTTTTCTGAGAGTTTCTCTTACACACATCAGGAAATGCTTCATACCTATTTATTCTGTCTATGTATTCAGAGCTCTCTGTACTTCCAGTGTAGCTTTTTCCTTTGGTTGTATAATCTCATGGTGATGGGCTCAGGAAGACTGACAAAGGTAGGCCCAGTGTTGTTTTTTTTAACAGGATCCTAATAAAAGTAGTAATGGAGTTCCTCACTAAATTCATCCATCAGAGAGCTTCCAACTCTATTGTTCTGCCTCTCAGTGATGAAAGGGTGAAAAATGAGGGACTTACTGTAATGTGAGGACCCCAAACTTGTATGACATAAAGGTTATTCTGAGTTGCCAATATATAACAAGGTGCCCTCCACTGCTCTAGGCTATATGTTCTACTACTGTGAAACTTCCATTTCCTTAGTATTCATTCAAAAATTTTATGAGTATGTCAACTCTGTCAGTCTCTCTAGGTTTACTTTTGAGAGAGGGAGATAGGAGACCACATTAGTTTTTCATTTTATTAAAAAGCAGAAGTCAATTTTGACACACTTTAGAAAAACAATTCTTCAAACTGAGAAAATGTATATTTAAATCAGGCTATTGTAATAATCCTCAGGCAGATTGAATTGCAGGTGTCTAAAGATCTTATAAATGACCTTTTCTAACAAGCAGCATGCTGTATATCATCCAAAATGAGAAAGTAATGACTACACCAAATGATATCATTCCTCTGGACAGGGTAACCCAAGCGCTGACTTTATCTGGACCAGGATCAAAATTGCTACCAAACTTAACCTGGTTTTTACTCCTGCTTGGGCCCCTGGTTACAATAATTCTTTGCTCCCTGGCTTCTTAATCTACTTGTTTAGTTCTTTTTAAGGACCCAGCAGTTTCCCAGATAAGATGACAGTAATGCAGAGACTCCAGCCACTCCTTGGAACAGATCCTGCTGGAATAACAACAGAAGTCATCCTGAGTTCCTTAATGAGACAGGCGAGAGCTCCGTGATCCCAACTAGGTAGGGTCTACGAGCCCCATGCCAGCCTGAAGAAGCTACAGAAGACAGACCTTTGTCCTTCATCCTCCCAATAAAGATTTCTTGCAGTTCACAATTCTCAGGGGTGATTTGAGGCAGGAGATAGGTGGACCCCAGGCTGAGCAGCTGGAGTTTGTCCTCTGTGGACAGATACTCCAAGATGAAGATAATAGCAGGAGCAAGGAGCTGAGCCCTGCCCAAATAGAAGATAAAGGGATCACATATCTTTCATTCTCGAAGTTAGGGAAACATTCCCAACTGCACATGCATTTAAAGGCTCCTCAGGGGCCAAAAAGGGAAGGGATACCTCCCCATAGTTGGTGATGTCAACTTACCCATAGCCCTCTTCACTGGAATCCAACTTGGCTAAGAGATGCTTGCGCACGCAGGGGGAGACCCTGAGATAAACCAAATACGGACTCAGAGCCAGGCAAAGCAAGAGGATTAGCCAGAGGAGACCTGAAAAAAGTGCTCCACATAAGTGATACAAATTACAATGAGGGCGAGACTCTCTCTCTAAGCCTGCGCATGTGAATGAGTCTATTCACACGTACTCTTTATCCTTCTAATAAATATTTTACTGGTTTCACTAATTTCTGTCTTTTTTTGGAAATGCATTTCTACAAAGCCCCAGACCAGGGCCTTGTCACTGGCCACTGGATTTTGTGGTCTAGAGGCTAGGATCCAGTGCTTTAATTGCTATGGCCTGACTTCAGTCTCTGGCTGGGGAAGCAAAATCCTGCTTCAAACTGCTGCAGGCTGACGCGACCCAAGATCAGTAAGGGTACGTGCTTTTTAAGGTGCACAATTAAACTTTCACTCAGGTGAAATATGCACAAACAATAGGCTTAGAGTCAGATATTGGCAGGAGCTTGGTATATGATTAGACCTCAGTGAGGTCTAATAGTAAACATTTGTTGAATGTCAGTCACAATTTAATTTTTTTTCAAGGCTTCAAATAAATGTATTACTATAAATAAAGTCAATGATATTTCTCCCATGTGCCAGATATTTCTCCCATCACTGCCTTCAGATGTCTCACAATTAGTGAAGGGAGAAAAAATAAATATTTATAATACAGGGAGATAAATAATGCATGAGTGACATCTATAGGATTCTTTGAGAACATGGTTTAAATATTCTATGAATACTGGAGAGATATAATTTTTTTAATTGAAAAAGTGTTTGGAAAGACAACTGGAGGTATTGTGGAAATTTTAGTTATATTTACAGCTCAGACTATAGAATTTCTTTTTAATCTAGTTTCCACTGACAGGAGTTTAGCAAACCTTTGACTTCAGTTCTTTTAAAATACATATTAAATTCTTAATTCTTGGATTATTTAACTAGATTTTAATTAACTGTGATAGAGAACTGGCTCACTTCATGGAAAACTGACTCTCTACTCTTCTCACTATACAGGGTTTTCCCTTGTGTGCTGATAACCTCCAAATCAATATCTCCACACCCAGAACAATCCTAAAATCTGGATACACATATAAAACTTTTCGTAAACTTTTCCACTTAGATGATCCCTAGATCTCCAAAACCTACAATTTTCCAAACTGAAGTTATCATTTTTAAAAGATAGTGCCTTCCTCTAATTTTTTTTAATGATGTTTGCTTTAAGTCTTGGATAGATATGATTTATCAAGTTAAGTATATTCTCTTCTATTCCAACTTTGCTGAAAATTATGATTGAATGTCTAGTTTATCTCAAATGTTTTTCTTCACCTATTGAGTTGATTATGCAGTTTTTCTACTTTAATTTGTTAGTGGGAATGACATATTTTCTCATGTTAAATGAACTGGATATTGCTGGGTTGGATTGGTTAAATTGAGTTTTTTTGTTTGTTTGTTTTTGTTTTTGTTTTTGTTTTTTTGCTATCCTGCTATATTTCGTATTTTGTTTAGTAGTTTTGCATCATTGTTTGTGAATGAAACAGGCTTTTATTTTTTTCCTTCCTTATGGTGACTGTCCAGTTTTGATATGAAGATTACTAGAATGAAAGATACTGCTATACACCTTGGCTAGAAACCAGAATTAGTTTGAAATCTGTCTCTTTTGTTCTGTACAGATGACCAAGCACGTCTTCTCCACGAACATTTATTATTTATTTGTTTATTTATTTTTAGGCACAGAAGACGAATCTTTCTTTTTTTTTAAGGCCATTATTGGACTATAATTGTTTTACAATGTTGTGTTAGGTTCTGCTGTATAGAAAAGTGAATCAGCTATATGTACACATATATCCCCATATCCCTTCCCTCTTGCATCTCCCTCCCACCCTCCATATTACACCCCTCTGGATGGTCACAAAGTACTGAGCTGATCTCCCTGTGCTATGCGGCTGCTTCCCACTAGCTATCTATTTTACATTTGGTGGTGTGTATATGTTCATGCCATTCCCTCACTTCATCCCAGCTTACCCTTCCCCCTCCCCGTGACCTCAAGTCCATTCTCTACATCTGAGTCTTTATTCCTGTCCTGCCCCTAGGTTCTTCAGAACTACTTTTTTTTTTTTTTTTTTTTTTTTAGATTCCATATAAAGTTGTTAGCATACTGTATGTTTTTCTCTTTCTGACTTACCTGACTCTGTATGACAGACTCTAGGTCCATCTACCTCATTACAAATAACTCAATTTCATTTCTTTTTTATGGCTCAGTAATATCACATTGTATATATGTGCCACATCTTCTTTATCCATTCATCTCTCAGTGGACACTTGGATTGCTTCCATGTCCTGGTTATTGTAAATAGTGCTTCAATGAACATTGTGGTACATGTCTCTTTTTGAATTATGGTTTTCTTAGGGTATACACCAAGTGGGATTGCTGGGTCATATGGTAGTTCTATTTTTAGTGTTTTAAGGAACTTCCATACTTCTCTCCATAGTGGCTGTATCAATTTGCATTCCCACCAACATAGCAAGAGGGTTCCTTTTTCTCCACACCCTCTCCAGCATTTATTCTTTGTAGATATTTGTTGATGGCCATTCTGACCAGTGTGTGGTGATACCTCATTTTAGTTTTGATTTGCATTTCTCTAATGATTAGTAATGTTGATCATCCTTTCATGTGTTTCTTGGCAATTTGCACATTTTCTTTGGTGAAATGTCTATTTTGGTCCTCTGCCCATTTTTGGATTGGGTTGTTGAGCTGAATGAGCTGCTTGTATATTTTGGAGATTAATCCTTTGACAGTTGCATTGATTTGCAAATATTTTCTCCCATTCTGAGGATTATCTTTTCATCTTGTTTATGGTTTCCTTTGCTGTGCAAAAGCTTTTAAGTTTCATTACATCCCATTTGTTTATTTTTGCTTTTATTTCCATTTCTCTAAGAGGTGGGTCAAAAAGGATCTTGCTGTGATTTATGTCACAGACTGTTCTGCCTATGTTTTCCTCTAAGAGTTTTACAGTGTCTGCCCTTACATTTAGGTCTTTAATTCATTTTCAGTTATTTTTATGTATGATGTTTGGGAGCATTCAAATTTCATTCTATTACCTGTAGCTGTCCAGTTTTCCCAGCACCACTTATTGAAGAGGCTGTCTTTTCTCCATTGTATATTCTTGCATCCTTTATCAAAGATAAGGTGACCATATGTCTGTGGCTTTATCTTTGGCTTTCTATCCTATTCCATTCATCTGTATTTCTGTTTTGTGCCAGTACCACACTGACTTGATTACTGTAGCTTTGTAATATAGTCTGAAGTAAGGGAGCCTGATTCATCCAGCTCTGTTTTTCTTTCTCAAGATCGTTTGGCTCTTCAGGGTCTTTTGTGTTTCCATACAAATTGTGATTTTTTTTGGTCTAGTTCTGTAAAAAATGCCATTGGTAATTTGCTAGGGATTGCATTGAATCTGTAGATTGCTTTGGGTAGTAGAGTCATTTTCACAATTTTGATTCTTCCAATCCAAGAGCATGGTATATATCTCCATCTGTTTGTAACATCTTTAATTTCTTTCATCAGTGTCATAATTTTCTGCATACAGGTCTTTTGTCTACTCAGGTAGGTTTATTCATAGGTATTTTATTCTTTTTGTTGCAATGATAAATGGGAGTGTTTCCTTAATTTCTCTTTCAGATTTTTCATCATTAGTGTGTAGGAATGCAAGAGATTTCTGTGCATTAATTTTGTATCCTGCTACTTTACCAAATTCACTGATTAGCTCTACAAATTTTCTGATAACATCTTTAGGATTCTCTATGTGTAGTATAATGTCATCCACAAAAAATGACAGCTTTATTCTTCTTAGCCGACTTGGATTCCTTTTATTTCTCCTCTGATTGCTGTGGCTAAAAGTTCCAAAATTGTGTTGACTTAACCGTGAGAGTGGGCAAACTTTTATTCTTACTGATCTCTAGTGGAAATGGTTTTGCTTTTTCACCATGAAGGACTATGTTGGCTGTGGGTTTGTCATATATGGCCTTTATTATGTTGAGGGAAGGTCCCGCCTACTTTCTGGAGGGTTTTTATCAAAATTGGTGTTGTATTTTGTCAAAAGCTTTTTCTGCATATATTGAGATGATCATTCTTTCCCTAATTGCTTTAGGTGTGAAGTTAGATTGTTTATTTTAGACTTTTCTTTTTTCTTGAGGTAGGATTGCATTTCTGTAAACTTCCCTCTTAGAACTGCTTTTGTTGCTTCCTGTAGGTTTTGAGTCATCGTGTTTTCATTGTCATTTTTTTCTAGGTATTTTCTGATTTCCTCTTTGATTTCTTCAGTGATCTCTTAGTTATTAAGTAGTGTATTGTTTAACCTCCATGTGTTTGTATTTTTTACAGGTTTTTCCTATAACTGATATATAGTCTCATAACATTGTGGTTGCAAAAGAAACTTGACATGATTTCATTTTTCTTGAATTTACCAAAGCTTGATATGTAACCCAAGATATGATCTATGCTGGAGATGTTTCCATGAACACTTGAGAATAAAGTTTATTCTGTTTTTATGGATGGAATATCATATAAATATCAAGTCCATCATGTTTAATGTTTCATTTAAAGCTTGTGTATCCTTCTTCATTTTCATTTTGGATGATCTGTCCATTGGTGAAAGTGGGATGTTAAAGTCCTCTATTATGATTGTGTTACTGTCGATTTCCCCTTTTATGTCTGTTAGCATTTGCCTTATGTATTGATGTGTTCCTATATTAGGTGCATAAATATTTACAATTGTTATATCTTCTTCTTGGATTAATCCCTTGATTTTTACACAGTGTCCTTCCTTGTCTCTTGTAATAGACTTTGTTTTAAAGTCTATTTTTTCTGCCATGAGAATTGCTACTCCAGCTTTCTTTTGATTTCCCTTTGCATGGAATATCTTTTTCCATCCCCTCACTTTCAGTCTGTATGTGTCCCTATGTCTGAAGTGGGTCTCTTGCAGACAACATATATACAGGTCTTGTTTTTGTATCCATTCAGCCAGTCTATGTCTTTTGGTTGAAGCATTATTCCATTTACATTGAAGGTAATTATCAATATGTATCTTCCTATTACCATTTTCTTATTTGTTTTGTTTTTTTTTTTCTAGTTCTTTTCCCTCTCTTGTGTTTCCTGCCTAGAGAAGTTCCTTTAGCATTTGTTGTAAAGCTGGTTTGCTGGTGCTGAATTTTCTTAGCTTTTTCTTATCTGTAAAGGTTTTAATTTCTCCATCAAATCTGAATGAGATCCTTGCTTGGTAGAGTAATCTTGGTTGTAGGTTTTTCTCCTTCAGCCGTTTAAATATGTCCTTCCACTCCCTTCTGGCTTGCAGAGTTTCTGCTGAAAAATCAACTGTTAACCTTATGGGGATTCCCTTGTGTGTTACTTGTTGCTTTTCCCTTGCTGCTTTTAATAATTTTTCTTTGTATTTAATTTTTGATGGTTTGACTAATATGTGTCTTGGCGTGTTTCTCCTTGTATTTACCCTGTATAGGACTCTCTGTGCTTCCTGGACTTTAATGACTATTTCCTTTCACATATTAGGGAAATTTCAACTACAATTTCTTCAAATATTTTCTCAGTGCCTTTCTTTTTCTCTTCTTCTTCTCGGACCCCTATAATTTGAATGTTGGTGCCTTTAATATTGTCCTAGAGGTCTCTGAGACCGTTCTCAATTCTTTATGTTCTTTTTTCTTTATTCTGCTCTGTGGTAGTTATTTCTACTATTTTATTTTCCAGGTCACTTATCTGTTCTTCTGCCTCAGTTATTCTGCTGTTGATTCTTTCTAGAGAATTTTAATTTCCTGTATTGGGTTGTTCATTGGGTTGTTTGTTTTCTCTTTAGTTCTTCTAGGTCCTTGTTAAACGTTTCTTGTATTTTCTCCATTCTATTATTTCTATGATTTTGGTTCATCTTTACTATCATTACTCTGAATTCATTTTCAGGTAGACTGTGTATTTTCTCTTCATTTGTTTGGTCTGGTGGGTTTTTACTTTGCTGCTTTATCTGTTGCGTATTTCTCTGTCTTCTCATTTTCCTTAGCTTATTGTGTTTGACATCTGCTTCTTGCATGCTGCAGGTTCATAGTTCCTGGTTTTTTTTTTTTTTTTTTTTTGGTGTCTGACCACACTGGGTAAGTTTGGTTTAGTGGGTGGTGTAGGCTTCCTGGTCGAGGGGACTGGTGCCTGTGTTCTGGTAGATGAAGTTGGATCTTTTTTTTTCTGGTTGGCAGGACTGCCTCCTGTGATATGTTTTTGGATGTCTTTGAACTTATTATGATTTTAGGCAACCTCTCTGTTAATGAGTGAGTTTGTGTTCTTGTCTTGCTAGTTGTTTGGCATGGGGCATCCAGTATTAGAGCTTGCAGGTCGTTGAGTGGAGCTGGGTCTTAATGTTGAGACAGAGATCTCTGGGAGAGCTCTTGCTGATTTATATTATGTGGGGCTAGGAAGTCTCTGGTGTTCCAATATCCTGAACTTGGCTCTCCCACTTCAGAGGCTCAGGCCTGATACCTGGCCAGAGCACCAAGACTCTCTCAGTCACACGGCTCAGAAGAAAGTGAGAAAAAAAAGATAAAAAATAGTAAAATACAGTTATTAAAATAAAAGCATTAAAACTTAATTAAAAAAGGAAGGGAACAACCAAACCAATAAACAAATGCACCAATCATAACAAGTGCTAATAACTATACTAAGATAAACATAGAAATCAGAACGTAGTCAGTTGCATACAGTAAGCCCCAAGTCTACTGTTACTTCCCAAGTCTACCGCTTCAATTTTGGGATGATTCATTGTCTCTTCAGGTATTCCACAGATGCAGGGTACATCAACTTGAATGTGGAGATGTAATCCACTTCTCCTGAGGCTGCATGGAGAAATTTCCATTTCTCCTCTTTATTTGAACAGCTCTTGGATTTCAGCTTTGGATTTGGTCCCACCTCTGCATATAGGTCGCCCTCTGGCATCTGTTCTTTGCCCAGACAAAATGGGGTTAAAGCAGCAGATGATTAGGGAGGTCTGGCTCACTCAGGTCAGGGGAAGGTAGGGGTATGGAATTCAGGGTGAACCTGCAGCAGCAGAGGCTGGTATGACATTGTGACAACCTGAGGTGTGCCATGTTTTCCCCTGGAGAAGTTGTCCCTAGATCACAGGACCCTGGCCGTGGTGGGCTGCACAGAGTCCCAGAAGCGGAGGTGTGGATAGTGACCTGTACTTGTACAAAAGCTTCTTGGTGGCTGCAGTACAGCCTTAGAATTTCATGCCCATCTCTGGCATCCACACTGATAGCCGCAGTTCGTACACATCTCTGAAGCTTATTTAGGCAGTGTTCTGAATCACCTCTCCTCGCACACCCCAAAACATTTGTTTCTTGCCTCTTAAGCATGTCCAGAGTATTTCCCAGACTCTCTCCCGTCTAGCTGTGGCATACTAGTCCCCTTCAGCCTCTGTGCACACAGTCAACCGTAGCCCTCTCCCTGGGATCTGAAATTTGAAGCCCGAGCCTCAGCTCAAGACCCCACCCGCCCTGGCAGGTGAGCAGACAAGCCTCTCAGGCTGGTGAGCACTTGTTGGCACCAATCTTCTGTGCAGGAATCTCTCTGCTTTGCCCTCTGCACTCCTGTTGCTGTGGTCTCCTCTGTAGCTCTGAGGCTTGCTCCCTGCCCAACCTCTGTTTCCACCAGTGTACGGGCATCCTAGTGTGTGGAAACTTTCCTCCTTCACAGCTCCCTCCCAGAGGTGCCGATCCAGTCCCTGTACTTTTGTTCTTTTTTTTCTTTTTTCTTTTGCTCTACCCAGGTATGTAGGGATTTTATTGCCTTTTTGGAAGTCTGAGTTCTTCTGCCAGATTTCAGTAGGTATTCTGTAGGAGTTGTTCCACATGTAGATGTATTTCTGATGTATCTGTGGGGAGGAAGGTGATCTCCACATCTTAGTCCTCCGCTATCTTGAAGGTCTCCCAACATTTCTTAATTTATTTATTTGTAAGTTTCATAATATACCTTTAGCAGATATCATTTTTGCATAATGCAACTATTTTAAGTAAACAGTTTACGTATTAGGAAGAAAATAATTTTATTATTTTCCATATAAATATATTACTATATGTGACCTGCACTCAAGTAAAAGTTTGAGATCATTTGCTCTATCTGTGCACACAATGGAGGTAAAACTCATATGAAAAAGTGAATTCAAAACATGCAGTGTCCTGATACTATTAAAGTAATTTTTGTGACTCTGTACTCATTAATTGTTTAAAAATATTATAAAATAAAAATGTGAATAATAAATTTATATTTAAATGATCATTATTATCAGCTTTATATAATGAAGGTATTGTTTAAAAGAAGTTTCTTTGTTTTAAAAGTTAAAAAAATTCTGATGGCTTAAATAAATTTTTTTTTTTTACTGGCTTCAAGAAAGGCTTTATTTTTAAATTTCTCCTAGCTCAACATAGTTTCTTAAATAGACTTTATTTTTTTAGAACGGTTTAGATTTACAGAAAAATTGAGACAATAGTACAGAGTCCTATATAACCCCTCTCCCAGTTTCTCCTGTTATTAACATCTTACATTATTATGGTTCATCTGCTATAATTAATAAACATATTGATACATTATTATTAACTAAAGTTCATGGTTTATTCAGATTTCCTTAGTTTTTACCTAATGTCCTTTTTCTGTTCCTGGTTCGCACATTACATTGACTTGTTGTGTTCCCTTAGGATCCCCGGGGTGTGACAGTGTCTCTGACTTTCCTTTTCTTTTTTTTTCTTTTTTTAAATTAGTTTCTGCTTTATAACAAAGTGAATCAGTCATACATATACATCTGTTCCCACATCCCTTCCCTCATGCATCTCCCTCCCTCCCACCCACCCCATCCCACCCCTCCAGGCGGTCACAAAGCACCGAGCTGATCTCCCTGTGCTCTGCGGCTGCTTCCCACTATCTATCTACCTTACGTTTGGTGGTGTATGTCCATGCCTCTCTTTCGCTTTGTCACAGCTTACCCTTCCCCCTCCCCATATCCTCAAGTCCATTCTCAAGTAGGTCTGTGTCTTTATTCCCATTTTACCCCTAGGTTCTTCATGACATTTTTTTTTTAATTCCGTATATATGTGTTAGCATACGGTATTTGTCTTTCTCTTTCTGACTTACTTCACTCTGTATGACAGACTCTAGGTCTATCCACCTCATTACAAATAGCTCAGTTTCGTTTCTTTTTATGGCTGAGTAATATTCCATTGTATATATGTGCCACATCTTCTTTATCCATTCATCCGATGACGGACACTTAGGTTGTTTCCATCTCCGGGCTATTGTGAATAGAGCTGCAATGAACATTTTGGTACATGTCTCTTTTTGAATTATGGTTTTCTCAGGGTATATGCCTAGTAGTGGGATTGCTGGGTCATATGGTAGTTCTATTTGTAGTTTTTTATGGAACCTCCATACTGTTCTCCATAGTGCCTGTACCAATTCACATTCTCACCAGCAGTGCAAGAGTGTTCCCTTTTCTCCACACCCTCTCCAGCATTTATTGTTTCTAGATTTCTTGATGATGGCCATTCTGACTGGTGTGAGATGATATCTCATTGTAGTTTTGATTTGCATTTCTCTAATGATTAATGATGTTGAGCATTCTTTCATGTGTTTGTTGGCAGTCTGTATATCTTCTTTGGAGAAATGCCTATTTAAGTCTTCTGCCCATTTTTGGATTGGGTTGTTTGTTTTTTTGCTATTGAGCTGCATGAGCTGTTTATAAATTTTGGAGATTAATCCTTTGTCAGTTGCTTCATTTGCAAATATTTTCTCCCATTCTGAGGGTTGTCTTTTGGTCTTGTTTATGGTTTCCTTTGCTGTGGAAAAGCTTTGAAATTTCATTAGGTCCCATGTGTTTATCTTTGTTTTTATTTCCATTTCTCCAGGAGGTGGGTCCAAAAGGATCTTGCTGTGATTTATGTCATAGAGTGTTCTACCTATGTTTTCCTCTAAGAGTTTGATAGTTTCTGGCCTTACATTTAAGTCTTTAACCCATTTTGAGCTTATTTTTGTGTATGGTGTTAGGGAATGATCTAATCTCAAACTTTTACATGTCCCTGTCCAGTTTTCCCAGCACCACTTATTGAAGAGGCTGTCCTTTCTCCACTGTACATTCCTGCCTCCATTATCAAAGATAAGTTGTATATGTGCGTGGGTTTATCTCTGGGCTTTCTATCCTGATCCACTGATCTATCTTTCTGCTTTTATGCCAGTACCACACTGTCTTAATTACTGTAGCTTTTTAGTATAGTCTGAAGTCAGGGAGCCTGATTCCTCCAGCTCCATTTTTCGTTCTCAAGATTGCTTTGGCTATTCGGGGTCTTTTGTTTCTCCAAACAAATTTTGAAATTTTTTGTTCTAGTTCTGTGAAAAATCCCAGTGGTAGTTTGATAGGGATTGCATTGAATCTGTAGATTGCTTTGGGTACTACAGTCATTTTGACAATATTGATTCTTCCAATCCAGGAGCATGGTATATCTCTCCATCTATTTGTATTATCTTTAATTTCTTTCATCAGTGTCTTATAATTTTCTGCATACAGGTCTTTTGTCTCCTTAGGTAGGTTTATTCCTAGATATTTTATTCTTTTTGTTGCAATGGTAAATGGGAGTGTTTTCTTGATTTCATTTTCAGATTTTTCATCATTAGTGTACAGGAATGCCAGAGATTTCTGTACATTAATTTTGTATCTTGCTACTTTACCAAATTCATTGATTAGTTCTAGTAGTTTTTCGGTAGCATCTTTAGGATTCTCTATGTATAGTATAATGTCATCTGCAAACAGTGACAGCTTTCCTTCTTCTTTTCCAATTTGCATTCCTTTTATTTCCTTTTCTTCTCTGATTGCTGTGGCTAAAACTTCCAAAACTATGTTGAATAAGAGTGGTGAGAGTGGGCAGCCTTGTCTTGTTCCTGATCTTAGTGGAAATGGTTTCAGTTTTTCACCATTAAGGACAATGTTGGCTGTGGGTTTGTCATATGTGGCCTTTATTATGTTGAGGAAAGTTCCCTCTATGCCTACTTTCTGCAGACTTTTTATCATAAATGGGTGTTGAATTTTGTCGAAAGCTTTCTCTGCATCTATTGAGATGATCATATGGTTTTTCTCCTTCAACTTGTTAATATGGTGTATCACATTGATTGATTTGAGTATATTGAAGAATCCTTGCATTCCTGGAATAAACCCCACTTGATCATGTTGTAGGATCCTTTTAATGTGCTGTTGGATTCTGTTTGCTAGTATTTTGTTGAGGATTTTTGCATCTATGTTCATCAGTGATATTGGCCTGTAGTTTTCTTTCTTTGTGACATCCTTGCCTGGTTTTGGTATCAAGGTGATGGTGGCCTCATAGAATGAGTTTGGGAGTGTTCCTTCCTCTGATATTGTTTGGAAGAGTTTGAGAAGGATGGGTGTTAGCTCTTCTCTAAATGTTTGATAGAATTCGCCTGTGAAGCCATCTGGTCCTGGGATTTTGTTTGATGGAAGATTTTTAATCAGAGTTTCAATTTCAGTGCTTGTGATTGGTCTCTTCCTATTATCTATTTCTTCCTGAGTCAGTCTTGGCAGGTTGTGCATTTCTAAGAATTTGTCCATTTCTTCCAGGTTGTCCATTTTATTGGCATAGAGTTGCTTATAGTAATCTCTCATGATCTTTTGTATTTCTGCAGTGTCACTTGTTACTTCTCCTTTTTCATTTCTAATTCTATTGATTTGAGTCTTCTCCCTTCTTTTCTTGATGAGTCTGGCTAATGGTTTGTCAATTTTGTTTATCTTCTCAAAGAACCAGCTTTTAGTTTGGTTGATCTTTGCTATCATTTCCTTCATTTCTTTTTCATTTATTTCTGATCTGATCTTTATGATTTCTTTCCTTCTGCTAACTTTGGTGTTTTTTTGTTCTTCTTTCTCTAATTGCTTTAGGTGCAGGGTCAGGTTGTTTACTCGAAATGTTTCCTGTTTCTTAAGGTGGGATTGTATTGCTATAACTTCCCCCTTAGAACTGCTTTTGCTGCGTCCCATAGGTTTTGGGTCGTCGTGTCTCCATTGTCATTTGTTTCAAGGTATTTTTTAATTTCCTCTGATTTCTTCAGTGATCACTTCGTTATTGAGTAGTGTATTGTTTAGCCTCCATGTGTTTGTATTTTTTACAGATCTTTTCCTGTAATTGATGTCTAGTCTCATAGCATTGTGGTCGGAAAAGATACTTGATACAATTTCAATTTTCTTAAATTTACCAAGGCTTGATTTGTGACCCAAGATATGATCTATCCTGGAGAATGTTCCATGAACACTTGAGAAAAATGTGTATTCTGTTGTTTTTGGATGGAATGTCCTATAAATATCAACTAAGTCCATCTTGTTTAATGTATCATTTAAAGCTTGTGTTTCCTTATTTATTTTCATTTTGGATAATCTGTCCATTGGTGAAAGTGGGGTGTTAAAGTCCCCTACTATGAGTGTGTAACTGTCAATTTACCCTTTTATGGCTGTTAGTATTTGCCGTATGTATTGAGGTGCTCCTCTGTTGGGTGCATAAATATTTACAATTGTTATATCTTCTTCTTGGATCGATCCCTTTATCGATATGTAGTGTCCTTCTTTGTCTCTTCTAATAGTCTTTATTTTAAAGTCTATTTTGTCTGATATGAGAATTGCTACTCCAGCTTTATTTTGATTTCCATTTGCATGGAATATCTTTTTCCATCCCCTTACTTTCAATCTGTATGTGTCTCTAGGTCTGAAGTGGGTCTCTTGTAGACAGCATATATATCCGTCTTGTTTTTGTATCAATTCATCCACTCTGTGCCTTTTGGTGGGAGCATTTAGTCCATTTACATTTAAGGTAATTATTGATATGCCTGTTCCTATTCCCATTTCCTTAATTGCTTTGGGTTCGTTATTGTAGGTATATTCCTTCTGTTGTGTTTCTTGCCTAGAGAAGTTCCTTTAGCATTTATTGTAAAGCTGGTTTGGTGGTGATGAACTCTCTCAGCTTTTGCTTGTCTGTAAACGTTTTAATTTCTCCATCAAATCTGAATGAGATCCTTGCTGGGTAGAGTAATCTTGGTTGCAGGTTTCTCTCCTTCATCACTTTAATTATGTCCTGCCACTCCCTTCTGGCTTGTAGAGTTTCTGCTGAGAGATCAGCTGTTAACCTGATGGGGATTCCCTTGTGTGTTATTTGTTTTTTTTCCCTTGCTGCTTTCAATATGTTTTCTTTGTGTTTAATTTTGGACAGTTTTATTAATATGTGTCTTGGCGTATTTCTCCTTGGATTTATTCTGTATGGGATTCTCTGTGCCTCCTGGACTTGATTAACTATTTCCTTTCCATATTAGGGACGTTTTCAACTATAATCACTTCAAATATTTTCTCAGTCCCTTTCTTTTTCTCTTCTTCTTCTGGAACCCCTATAATTCGAATGTTGGTGCGTTTAATGTTGTCCCAGAGGTCTCTGAGACTGTACTCTGTTCTTTTCATTCTTTTTTCTTTATTTTGCTCTGCGTCAGTTATTTCCACTATTTTATCTTCCACCTCACTTATCCGTTCTTCTGCCTCAGTTATTCTGCTATTGATCCCATCTAGAGTATTTTTCATTTCATTTATTGTGTTTTTAATTGATGCTTGATCCATCTTTAGTTCTTCTAGGTTCTTGTTAACTGTTTCTTGCATTTTGTCTATTCTATTTCCAAGATTATGGATCTTGGAAATAGAATCTTGGATCAGCTTTACTATCATTATTCTGAATTCTTTTTCAGGTTGACTGCCTATTACCTCTTCATTTGTTAGGTCTGGTAGGTTTTTATCTTGCTCCTTCACCTGCTGTGAGTTTTTCTGCCTTCTCATTTTGCTTATGTTACTGTGTTTGGGGTCTCCTTTTTGCAGGCTGCAGATTCGTAGTTCCCGTTGTTTTTGGTGTCTGTCCCCAGTGGCTAAGGTTGTTTTAGTAGATTGTGTAGGCTTCCTGGTGGGGGGGACTAGTGCCTGTGTTCTGGTGGTTGAGGCTCGATCTTGTCTTTCTGGTGGACAGGTCCACGTCTGGTGGTGTGTTTTGGGGTGCCTATGGCCTTATTATGTTTTTAGGTAGCCTCTCTGCTAATGGGTGGTGTTGTGTTACTGCCTTGCTAGTTGCTTGGCATAGGGTGACCAGCACTGTAGCTTGCTGGTCGTTGACTGAAGCTGGGTGCTGGTGTTGAGATGGAGATCTCTGGGAGATTTTCGCTGCTTGATATTGTGTGGAGCTGGGAGATCTCTTTTGGACCTGTGTCCTGAAGTTGGCTCTCCCACTTCAGAGGCACAGCACCGACTCCTAGCTGCAGTAACAAGAGCCTTTCATCCACCGATAGAACCCTGGGACATATGGTGGAAGAAAAGATATACAGAGAGAATCTTACACAGAAGATTACACATACACATTCACAAAAAGAGAGCAGGGGGAAAAATAAAAAATCTTGCTCTCCAAGTCCACCTCCTCAATTTGGGATAATCACTTGTAAAAAGAGGAAAAGGGCGAGAAGACTGAAATCTTGCTCTCTAAGTCCACCTCCTTAATTTGGGATAATTCGTTGTAAAAAGAGGAAAAAGGGCGGAAAGTCTAAAATCTTGTCCTCAAAGTCCACTTCCTCAATTTGGGATGATTTGCTGTCCATTCATGCACTCCACAGACGCAGGGCACATCAAATGGACTGTGGAGCTTTAATCCGCTGCCTCCGAGGCTGCACAGAGAGATTTCCCTGTCTCTGCTCTCACAGCTCCTGGGTCTCAGCCTTGGACCTGGCCCCGCCTCTGTGCATAGGTCGCCGGAGGGCGTCCGTTCTTCGCTCAGACAGGACGGGTTTAAAGGAGCCGCTGATTCGGGGGCTCTGACTCACTCAGGCAGAGGGGAGGGAGGGGCGCACAGTGTGGGGTAGGCCTGCGGCGGCAGAGGCCATCGTAACGTTGCAGCAGCCCGTGGCACTCCATGCGCGTTCCTGGAAAAGCCGTCCCCAGGTCCCGGGACCCCGGCAGTGGCGGGGTGCACAGGCCCCCCAGAAGGTGAGGCAGACAGTGACCCGCGCTCGCACACAGGCCTTGCGGCGGCGGCGGCGGTGGCGGCGGCCACCCCAGCAGCCCCAGTGGCCCACGCCCGTCACCGAGGTCCGCGCCTTACCCGCGGCTCGCGCCTGTCTCTGGCCCTTCCCCAAGCAGCCCTCTTAGTGTCCTCTCCTCGCGTACCTGGAAACAAAAGGGAAAAAAGTCTCTTGCCTCTTCGGCAGCTCCAGACCCTTTCCCCGGACTCCCTCCGGGCTAGCCGTTGTGCACTAACCCCTTCAGGCTCTCTTCCTGCCGCCAGCCCCAGTCCTCTCCCTGTGCTCCAACTGAAACCTGATACCCGAGCCTCAGCTCCCAGCCCCGCCCGCCCCGTCGGCTGAGCAGACAAGCCTCTCGGGCTGGTGTGTGCCTGAGGGCACCGGTCCCCTGTGCCAGAATCTCTCCGCTTTGCCCTCCACACCCCTGTTGCTCTGCTCTCCTCCGCTACTCCGAAGCTTTCCTCCTCCGCCACCTGCAGTCTCCGCCCGCGTTAGGGGCTTGTAGTGTGTAGAAACCTTCCCTCCTTCACGGCTCCCTCCCACTTGTGCATGTCCTGTCCCTATCCTATTGTCTCTGTTTATTCTTTTTTTCTTTTGCCCTACCCAGGTATGTGGGGAGTTTCTTGCCTTTTGGGGGGTCTGAGGTCTTCTGTCAGCATTCAGTAGGTGTTCTGTAGGAGTTGTTCCACGTGTAGATGAATTTCTGATGTATCTGTGGGGAGGAAGGTGATCTCCTCGTCTTACTCTTCCGCCATCTTCCTCCACCCCACTTTCCTTGTTTTTTTTTTTTTGTTTTTTTTTTTTTTTTTTTTTTTTGCTGTACGCGGGCCTCTCACCGCTGTGGCCTCTCCCGTTGCGGAGCACAGGCTCCGGACACACAGGCTCCGCGGCCATGGCTCGCGGGCCCAGCCGCTCCGCGGCATGTGGGATCTTCCGGGATCGGGGCACGAACCCGTGTCCCCTGCATCAGCAGGCGGACTCTCAACCACTGCGCCACCAGGGAAGCCCACTTTCCTTGTTTTTGATGACCTTGAAAGTTCGGAGTACTGCTCAAGTATTTTGTAGGACGCCCCCCTACTGGAATTTGTCTGATGATTTTCCTCAAGATTAGACTGAGGTTATAGGGAATAAATGGTTAAATAATTTTTAACAATCATTTCATGGTAATTATGACATTCTAAAATCTATTGAGGAAATCTTGTCATATACTACAACATGAATGAAAATTGAGGACATTATGTTTTGTGAAATAAAACAGTCAGAAAGAGACAAATGCTGCATGATTCCACTTATATAAGGTATGTAAAGTAGTCAAGCTCAGAGACAGAAAGTAGAATGATGGTTTCCAAGGGCTAGGGAGAGGGTAAAAGTGGAGTGGTTCAGTGGATTTAAACTTTGTTTTGCAAGATGAAAAACTTTTAGAAGTCCATTGCACAACAAATTGTATATAGTTATGCTACTGTACTACACACTTAAAAATGTTTAAGGTGACATATTTTATATAATGCAGAAAATAACTTGAAAACAAAAAAAATAAAAAATAAATGGCCTTTGAAGAAGTTTCCATACACCATTTTTGTGCTTGCCAGAGTTATTGAAGATAACAAGGTCAGGAAATATATATATGTTTACAGTCCAATTTGAATGATTTCTATGCTTCCAAACAGTACAAAAAACTTTGCCAAAGCAGATAATGGTTAGTTAGAATCAATAGTTTTACCTATTAGGACTTCATCATTTTTAAAATGAGCAAACTATTGCCAAAACAATGGTTTCTTTCAGCCTGTGGAAAACCATTTAATTGTTTTGAAATTATATGTTCAATATAAATTTATGTTTAATACAAATATTGACTTATGAATATTTGTTTCATCTATTGTTTAAAATAGTGGTTACATGGTTTTTGTTCTTTGGCCATACGTCACAGAGTTAGAAATTTATTTCAGAAGATAGCTTAAATGGTGGCTCCCCAAGTTTAAAAATTCATTTTTAAAAGATTATTATCTTCATATTATTGAATAAATTGTGTATGAGTCCTGAAATATCATTCATAACTCAATTTTGCCTAAAACTGATGACATGTAGTAGTCCACAACATTATCCACCATTTTCTAAAAAGAATGAGTTTTCTAATTTTTTTTAAAACTACCATATGAGACGATGATGATGAAGTGGCAATTTTATTACAGTAAGACGTACAAAACAGGATCTAACTCAGATGAGAGAGAATGAGATGGAAAGCGAGAGAGAAGAGAGAAATCCAGAATTATATTAACAAATACTTGAAAAAAATGAAGAATATTTTTGAAGCTAAATGTTCCAGAAAATTATGTTTGGTTATTGGCATACCTGTGACAACTACAATACTTTCTTATTAGGGATAATTTTAAAGAAGGTTACTGAGTCATTTTTCATGTATTGAATTTATTCATAAGTAAAATAATAATATTGCCTTAAATTCTATGATTTCTATTAATCTAACCACTTAATTAAAATCATGAAGGAATATATATATTATAGAAATAAAATGCATTATATTATAGGAGAATATAGAAGTTGATCAGAGACATTCTAGAAAATTTAACATCTAAATTATGTTGTTTTTCAGTTATTTTCTTCCCGTGTCTTTCCTAACAGTTCTGTGCAAACTTACCCATTCCCATCCTATTAATGTTCATCATACTATGCCAGTAGTTATGCAGAGAAAAAAAATACTGTTGCATACAAAGCAAGAGCCCTATATTGCATGAAATCAGAAAAGAAAAGGTGATCATTCAATTCCATTCTTATGGTAGGTGCTTATTAACTTACATCTATGTAATTGAGACTCCACTCAAGTGATTCTCCCCTGAACAAAGATAGTTCTACTTTAAGACAATGGAATTTATATCTACCAGTAAACATTTAAATGGTCATGCCTAATAAATTTACATGACTATGCTCATCTTCTGGAAAAAAAAAGAAAGAAAATTTCAAGCTGATTTTTTTAAATGGTAATTTTCAAATATTTTTTGCATACTGCTATGTCAATTCTACATGGTCTGAAACAATGAGGTATGTGGTTCAGAATAACATGTAAAACTACTTAACTCCAACTTAGTATCTTTATACTTTATATTCTACAAGACTATAAGAAGGTAAATATAAAAAATACATTTAATTAATCAATACTTTTAAACAAGTATTGGGTATAAGACACTGTGCTAAACAGTGGAAATATAGGAGTTACCAAAACAGCAGTGCTGCTCTTACAGACTTCAATAAGAGGACATCAAACAGCAAATCATACAGTAAATGTTAAATTACATCTGGGATAAATACCTACTAGAAATAAACAATGCAATAAGATCCTATAACAAGATTAGTCCTAATATAGTTAGTGCCTCGTTTCCTTAGAAAGTTACTTTGCATCTAAAATTTGAAGAATGATGATAAATAAATGTTAAGTGAATTAACATATGAATGAAATTCAATCATGTAAGATTGAGAAATCTAATCTTAGTTCTTCTGATACACTACTGGTTAACAGTAGTGCTGCCCAATTAACTTCCTAATTCTTCATTCATCATGTAAAAAAAGTAAATAACACCTATCACTTCTTATTACCCAGCAAATTAAAATCATTTCTCAGAAAAGGTACGACAAAGAAATTTGGAGTTTTAAAATGGTACAGAGTTAATTTATGATATTTCGTGTGTCACTACTTTGTGGTCAATTATACATATATATGCCCTCTACATATAATTGTTGTAGATGTCATAAGGAAGATTTTAACAGAATGAATGATCTTGCAATAACTTTCTAGTCCTGTGAGTTTATAAATATATAATCTTATCTAACCATCTTTGAACCAAACTGCAGTAGATTCAGTCAGATTAATTCAACACTTCTGACAATCAGTAATGATTATGAAGCTCAGTACTATGCCTTACTCATTATCAACTGAAGCCAGACAGTCCCTTAAATTTTTTAAATGGGATTTGATCAGATTTAGGAAAAGAAAAAGGTAATAATTTACCGTTCCCTTGTTCTTTAACTCAGCTGCTATACCTGATGATTTATAAGATGCTCAAATCTTTATTTTAATAATTATTTTTACTTTATTTTAATTTTGTGTAGAATTTGAGTGGGAAAGAATTATATGAAATTTAATGCTTAAACGACATTTGACATTTCTTCCTTAAGCTCAATGAAATTAACTTCCACAGCTTTATCAAAATAATAGTGTTTATTTTATAAAACAATTGAAATTCAGTATGTAAATTTTATATTCTTTTGAAAATGATTATTGTTTGATCCATGTTTACTTGGAGTACATGGAATTCTACTTGAAGAAAAGGAATGTGTTCAGCTTTGACTGAATTACTAATAAGCAGTAGCATGATATCCCTTGCAGGTTTCTTTGAGAGGCTAGGAGAAAGGAATCAGAAAATTTAGGAAGGCTAAAAATTATTACTTCAATATTAAGGATAAAACATTGTTTCAGGTAAGAAGAATATTAAGAATTTAAATTTATACTCAATAATATAATATATATATATCTATTCTTATTGGCAGAATCATAATGACTGTTAATTTAAATCATTTACAAATATACAATGAAATAATTTCTACTAATCTCTGCAAATATGCACTGTAGAGCAGTAAATTGTTTTTAAAGTAATATCTGAGTCAAGGGTTTTGCTTTTATATTATAATACTTTGGAGTACTTCTG
The DNA here is from genome assembly GCF_964341445.2 of Mesoplodon mirus. Lineage (NCBI taxonomy): Eukaryota > Metazoa > Chordata > Mammalia > Artiodactyla > Ziphiidae > Mesoplodon > Mesoplodon mirus. The sequence goes on from NC_138993.1 coordinate 38,352,700, forward strand.
TGGCCTATTCTTTGATTATTCAAAATAGAATGATAGGACAAAAATATAATTTTGAATTGCAGTTCGTGAAAATAATGCACAGTGTTACAATCAAATTGTGGTATGTTAGTTCTCAAAATTTCATATTCATTTAAAATATGGGTTTCTCCTCCCTCATGCCTCCACAACTCATCCTTAACTTCTTAGCAGGGTTTTCTTATGTTTTGAAGGGATGGAAAGAAATGGATTTATCTTATCAGCTGTGGCATACCCAAGTTCAGTCACGTCATAAAACCAGGGTTATATAATATACTTTATCCTATTCCTCATCTCAACCAGTATAAAACAGTAAGCTAGTCTTAATACATTTTTTCCATTGCAAATGATAAATATTCTATTTCAGGGTAATGCAAATAATTCAGAACTCAAAAAATTCAGTGAGACAAAGATTTAGTAATGAAACACAAAGTTATAGTAAAGGAAATAATCTGATATCTTTGAAAAAATATGAAACCAAGTCACAAGATATGGAGGGAAATTTGTATCAGAAGTTGGGAAGGAAAATATTGAAATAATGGATCAGGAGTAATTCCTTAATAGCCAAATGTGTTAATAGCAGGCCTCAGGTATTGAGTCTAGAAAATAAATAAATTTAAAACTTTCCAGATACAGACCAAAGAGCAGCTAGTTCAAAATTGTCATATGTCTATGGGGGAAATAGTTGGGACTAAAATTGGAGTGAGATATGTGGAACACTTTCAGAAAAAGAAAACTGTCTAGAGTAAAATTTCTCTGACTTTGTGATATAGACAAGCAATTGGTGAAAAATTTATGTTCAAACTACCCTGCATATCTGTCACTTTCTTGCTGATTTCCTGAGGTCTCTTCCTTGATATAAAATAAGTCTTATAAAATAGCTGAAATACCTTGCTAAGTGTGTGATGTTTTGGATGAGTCACTATAGGGAGTAATCAATAAACAGAGGTCAGTGTCAAAAGTCCCAATCTAGATACAGAGCCCACTTTAATCTTTGCAGTGATATCAGTAGAAGTGCAAAATATCTAAGAGACTTTAGTTAAGTGATGCTTATGGCATTTTAATAAGGAAATTTATAAAACTTAAGAAGGTGGCAAGACAAAAGATAAAAAAATAACATACTTATATGCTATTTTGCTATTCTCTGAACCTGGTCTATATCCATATACTGAATGTGGTGTGTGTGTGTGTGTGTGTGTGTTGAAAGGGAAAATACAAGTTAAAAATAAAAGTCTTAATTCTCCCTATAGAGAATAAGGGACGAGACCATCCTGTCTCTCTTTTCTTAGAACATTTATATTAGAATGTTTTAATTTTGTTATTTCTCTATTTCTTCAAAATATATATACACCTTTAAAAAGCTAATACATTTTTTTGCCAGATTTACAACCCAAAGATGTCTTTCTCATAGACCTTTGAAATGTGATCATCAAGGAAGACAGGGCTCCTCACTCCCAGTTTCTGTGGGAAGATGCAAGCCTAACTTTAGTTCGGGCCCTTCTCCAAGTTGCAAAAATACACCTTCCCTCATAAACACATAAGGAAATTGTTTTTCCTTTGGATAAAGCCAATTAGCTAACACAAATAGTCACCCCAATTACAAGGTGAAGAAACTAAGATGAACTATGTGTGAAAAATGGTGTTGTCAAGTCCTCTTACTTGAGGGCTAGTTATTATCTTTAGAACATGTTTGTAATGAGTGGTTTCTGCTTGGCTATGTGAAGGGTGAATTTTTTTTTTTCTGTATTTGAAATCTGTTAGCAGGTTACCTGTGTTGCACATCACAATCCGGTTCAATGCTTGTTCAAAAATATGACTGTTTTCTATCCTTTCCACCTTTGTGGAGAAATTATCTGGCTTCACAGGGTATTTTATTTTTAATTATATTTCCCCAAGGGTGTTTGTATGAGATTTTGATTATATTTTTTAATTTATTTATTTTTTTAAGTTTGTTTTGATCTGCTCAAGCACTTTTTGCTTCCTCCAGTTATTACAAAGATTCACTTTTTCATAATTTCATTTGAAATCATGAAGTGGCAAATACAGCTTGTTGTTTTTCTATATGCAAACAATGTTAACTTAGAGGAAGAGTCTGTATAACAAAGATTGCATGAGTGTAGGAAGATAAATCTTTTCTTTTTTCTGCTTTTTTTAATAAATCATACTCCCTAACCTAATCTTTTCATTCCCCCCTCCAAGATAATGAGAGGACTATCACTTGACTCAAATCACTAATAGAGACATGAAAAGGGAACCCTCTCGCACTGTTGTGGAAATGTAAATTGATACAGCCACTATGGAGAACAGTATGGAAGTTCCTTAAAAAACTAAAACTAGGGCTTCCCTGGTGGCACAGTGGTTGAGAGTCCACCTGTCAGGGGACACGGGTTCGTGTCCCAGTCCAGGAAGATCTTACATGCCGTGGAGCGGCTGGGCCTGTGAGCCATGGCCGCTGAGCCTGCACGTCTGGAGCCTGTGCTCCACAACGGGAGAGGCCACAACAGTGAGAGGGCCATGTACCACAAAAAACAAAACAAACAAACAAACAGAAAACTAAAATTAAAACTACCATATGACCCAGCCATCCCACTACTGGACATATACCCTGAGTAAACCATAATTCAAAAAGAGACATGTACCACAATGTTCATTGCAGCACTATTTAGAATAGCCAGGGCATGGAAACAACCTAAGTGTCCATAAGTGTCAGATGAATGGATAAAAAAGATGTGGCACATATATACAATGGAATATTACTCAGCTATAAAAAGAAATGGAGTTATTTGTAGTGAGGTGAATGGACTTAGAGTCTGTCTTACAGAGTGAAGTAAGTCAAAAAGAGAAAAACAAACACCATATTATAACACATATATATGGAATCTAAAAAAGAAAAAGGGTTCTGAAGAATCTAGGGGCAGGACAGGAATAAAGAAGCAGAAGTAGAGAATGGACTTGAGGACATGGGGAGGGGGAAGGGTAAGCTAAGATTAAGTGAGAGAGTGACATGGACATATATACACTACCATATGTAAAATAAATAGCTAGTGGGAAGCGGCTGCATAACACAGGGAGATAAGCTCATTGTTCTGTGACCGCCTAGAGAGGTAGGATAAGGAGTGTGGGAGGGATACACAAGAGAGAGGGGATATGGGGATATTTGTGTACATATAGCTGATTCACTTTGTTATACTGCAGAAACTAATACAAAATGTAAAGCAGTTATATTCCAATAATGGTGTTAAAAAAATAATAATAGAGACATCAAAACTATAAATGTACACAGAAGCAAGAAATAAATCCTAATGAAAATTGTGCTTAGACATAAGCTACTTTGGGGTTTTGTAAAGTAATATGTTTCTTAAAAGTGCCAACCCCAGCATGTCTATATAGTGGTTGTTTATGGTATTAATCTACTTGGAAATGTACTATTAAGTGGATGTCCTGAGATGTACTTGGAGAGCAGCCTTGCTCTATTTAAGTTTCTGTACATGTGGATAATTAAGGATAACCGCTAAAGGAAATAAAAATAAAGGACTTAAAACCATTTATACCTCCAAAGCTACCCTGTAACTGGCTTTATGTGCAATGTCAGCATAATCTGGGGAGATTAATTTTAAGTATTCACACCTCAATAAAGAGTCAAGGAGAATTTTTCTTTCCCCAGACCCAGAGAGAGAAGCAGAAAAAAACAGATTAGGTTCTCTGGTATTAGTGCCTTAAATTAACACAATTCAATACAATATATTATCTTCCAAATCTTGGAAGTGTGCCACATTTAAAGACATAATATTCAGGAAGCAACAGTTGTTGCTAAGAAGAGTGTAAAGTATACGGAATTAAAAAAAAATGTCATGAAGAACCTAGGGGTAAAACGGGAATAAAGACACAGACCTACTTGAGAATGGACTTGAGGATATGGGGAGGGGGAAGGGTAAGCTGTGACAAAACGAAAGAGAGGCATGGACATATATACACTACCAAACGTAAGGTAGATAAATAGTGGGAAGCAGCCGCAGAGCACAGGGAGATCAGCTCGGTGCTTTGTGACCGCCTGGAGGGGTGGGATGGGGAGGGTGGGAGGGAGGGAGATGCATGAGGGAAGGGATGTGGGAACAGATGTATATGTATGACTGATTCACTTTGTTATAAAGCAGAAACTATTAAAAAAAAAAGAGTGTAAAGTATTCCACAGATACGGTGGGAAGAAGAAAAAGCAATAAAGAATCCACATGATTGATAAAATAAATCCATAACTGAAAGTGTGGTGTGGAATCAGGAGTAATGCAACTACAAACAAGTCAATATTAAATGGGATGTTTGCCTAGGAAAAATATATTTTGTTTGGTCTCTGCTTGCTGTCAAATACTGTTGTCCATAGCTTGACTGAGTTTAGAGTATAACAGAGTAAGGAAAAATGGTTATAATGACATAAATATTTTAAAAGACAAAATATATAAATTTACTTTGTGACAATATTTTTCCGAAAAAGATTAAACATTACAATATAAGCTATTGTGGAATACAAGTTAATTGTTTAAAATATAAGGAATGTTGAGTAAATTAAACATATATCTCAACATTAACTAATTTATTTTACATATTTATTTCCTTTTGGTTTCTGGATTAGGATATATTTCTTTTGAATATGAGATCAATTTTTATATTTTTCCCTGTTAAAATCAAGGCATGCTCAATTTAGAAAACTTAGAAAATAGAGAAATATATATATAGGAAAACAAAAATTAATCAACATCCTACTATCCAGAAATGATGATTCTTAAAGTTTTTGTATATGTCCCTAGGACATTTTTCAGTATTATAGGAATCCTTAAAATACCAAATGTTTTGTACTTTTTTTAAACCAGTATTTTGGGAATCAACAAATACTCTCTTTTAATTACAAGTTTGAATAAAGTTCACTCACATAGATTAAACTTACTTTTATTTTCATCATTATTAGCCAATTTATACTTAGGCAGATGATAGATAGATAGATAGTTTGTCTCATAAGATAAATATGAAAACGTGTAGAAAGTTACTCATTCCCCCACCACATCTTGACTTTCCTACTCTTGAGAATAGTGTTTTTGAGGGAGAAAAGAGCCATAAGGATAGTGTGATCCTACTTAATGAACAGTGAAAGACTGGAAATATAAGCATGAAGTGTAAGGATCATACCATGATGGTTGAGCACTGCAGGAAAGAGAGAATGAAAGAAGGGACCAAGGTAAACTACAACCAAGATAAGACTATGACTGTGATGGAGTGCAAAAAAGTCATGTGCGGGTTAAAAATGTATGTATCTTGAGACAGTTGGGCTGTTTGGGAATGGTAAAGGAGACTGTAGGTTTTAAATAACTTTTCATTACATTTTAAAATATGACACTGTTCAAAGGCTGGAGGGTTGGAATTGAGCATCATAGTTTTATTGACATTACATACGCACATCCTTGTACATATGTTTATACAGACATTTCTTATATTTTAAGAAAAATTTCTAAATATGGAATTTTATGCAAATGTTTAAGATTAAAGTTAAACCACATTAAAATGAAGATAATAGAATATCTAGAAAGAAAAATAATCTATTGACTTAATAAGCTACTGGGTTAGTTAAATAGTCACCATTTACTAGTGCATTTGTAGATGTTTCTGCCATAATTGGCTATTTCCAGATCTGATTGTTAGATAAATGAAAAAAAGAAAGATTATCAGTAATAAATCATCTGTATTTTGACAGATTCATCCCAGATGAATTAAGTCACTTATCTAATGAATTGTGTTGTTGATTTTCCTCAACATGAACATGGAGTTCTTAAGTACACTTCTAAGATTCGTCTGCAGAAGCATCAAAGACACCAAAGGTAATGAGGAGCAACAGTTGCTGGGCAAATTATGATAATCAAGACACAAAGAATAGGAAGAGAAATTTGTTTTTTATTTGAATATAGAATACACCAAGTGACACTGGGTTTCTAGAAACAAGAGCAAATTATTTGGCTGAGGATACAGTCTATCATCTCTCTGGACAATTTCAGAATTGTCAATACTGAGAGTTTACTTGAGGCTTTGAAATAAGTGGAAGTGTGACAATGGATTGAATAAAAATCTCTATTTTTTATCTTCACTGATGAGTTGCTCCAAAAGTTGAAATTGACACATCTGTTAATTTTAATGAAGAATTCTCCTTCTACATCTGTGTGTAAATTTCAGCAGAAGACTATGAGGGACTATGCAGAGAAACTGATAAAAATCTGGTGGAATTATATTTAGTCAGCACAAAAATCATGGGATGTACTACTATTTGTGTGTGGTGTTGATATGAATTAAAATTGATATCTACAATTTTACACTAGAGACAAAACCTACTAATAATGCAAAAACTCTACCTGTGTTACAAAAAATATTTAGATTACTTTAAAATAAAATATTTTGTTGACTCCCACTGGCAGTTTAAATTAACATTTGTGCAGTAAATACTGTGATCCTCCATTCAAATCCCCTCTATTGACCTTCATGTTGTTTCTCAATAAGAATTGACCTCCATCATGGGGCACCACAGCACCTGGATGGTGTGGGAATACAATGACCTGGTATGTGCCTCAAATGGGACAAGTCTGATGGGTCACTAAGCTCTCAGAGGAGGGGCCAAAGCCTCCACTGCAACCACATTGTGGAGTGTGTGAAGTTCAAACTTACTTTCCTGTGATAGCCAGTTTTATGTGTCAACTTGGCTAAACTGGTCCCTAGTTATTCAATCAGATACTAATCGAGGTGGTGCTGTGAAGATATTTTTTTTCATATGATTAAAGTCCATAATCAGATGAATTTAAATAAGGAACAATCTTAGATACTCTCGTTGTATCTAACTTAATTAGTTAAAAATGTGTTCAGAGCAGAGCCGAAGCTTTCTGATGAAGAAATTCTGCATGTGGACAAAACTGCAGCCTGTACTGAAAGGTCCAGCCTGCCCTTTCTGATGCCTTGCTCTGTGGATTTCAGATTTGACTAGCCAGCCATGCCCCACAATTTCTTAAGTTGATTTTTTGCAAGAAATCTCTCAAAACAGACCTACTTGGTCTGTTTTGTTGGTTAAACCCTGAGGGATACACTCTCTCACATCCCTTCAAGCATGTCTCTCAAGAAAACTCCGATATACCATTTGTACATAACTCCAGAGAGTACAGCCTAAGACTGTACTCTGCTTCAGTCATTCAACTCTTTTCAATAAGTTTGTCCAATTCAATACCTTTTTGCTGGACCAGCAAGTTTTCTCAGTAAGTTTTATTGAGCAAGTTGATTTTAGGATTAACCTTGAGTAAAATTTTAGTTAACTAACTTTGTTTCAGGCACTTTTTTTAATGTAACTTACAAATTAATGTCCCAATTTTTTTTTCATTCTAACTCTATCCATCATTAGTGACAGATATTTTCCTCACAAGTATTTTGTGTGATCTTCTTCAATGAAATCCTCAATGTTACTTAAAACTCCTTCAAGTTAACTGTCTTTTAAAATTCTTCATAGTGGCTATTTCAAAATTTTTCAATTATTCTCAATTTCCCATTGTCCTCAAGATGACTTACTTCTCTACTACTTCTTAAACTGAAATAGAAACCATCAAATTGAGACTCCACACTTACACCAGCACAGTTCTATAAATCCTGTGATCTTTTCCCCTTCCTGTCATGATGAAAATACAAAGAACATTCCTCTCCTCTTATCTAGATGATTCCTTTTCTTATGCATTGGGTCCTGTTTCTTGTTTGCTTGATGTCCTTGATCTATCCATTATTTTATGTCCCAATAGTATAAATTCCAATACCTTAAAAATCAACAATCCTCTCTGTATTTCACAGTCATTTCTATGATATGACCTCAAACTTTATAAAAGAGTTGTCTACACTAGTTACTCAGCTCTTGTTTAATACTTAATGTACCCCGGACACTAGATTGAGTAGTTTATTTTTAAGATCACTAGTGGCCTTAATGTTAAATAAACACTTTTTAGTCCTTGATACTCTCAAGCATAATTTTCATGAAACACTTTATTCTTAGGCTTTTTATACTTATAATTCCACTTCTACAGTGTTCTCCTTTCACTCATTCATTCAAAAATTTATTTCCAGTGTTTAATTTGGGGTCCTATTCTAGCGTTATTCTATACACTTTACCTGAATGATTGCTATATTGTTTTATGTAACATCTGTTTACTGTTAAAAAAAAGCTCCATCCAAGATATCTGCCTAAATTTAATATCAACATAATCCACTGCCTACCGGATGTATTCATAATGTACATAACCACCTTTATCCTGGAAAATGTTTTCATGTTTCATCTCTTATCTCAGTATGTGAAAAATCCTATCCCCATTCATTTACCCTGGCTGAACATCTGGGGCTACCTTATAACATGCCTAATTTTCTCACTTCTCACACGCAATCACTCAAAATAATTCTAATATGGAGAATTATCTATGGGACCCCATATGTCCCTTTTGTAAATTTCTTTATCTTTAATAACTGATCTTAATCTGTGGAAACCACTTATATTAGAAAAAAACTACTCTCACTTGTCTACTGGGATATCTCCAATTTTTCTGATTTTAAATATTTTCATTTAAATTATCATGTTGATTCTTCTCTCTTCATGAGTCTTTCTTCACCTTACTCTTTTCTAGGATGAGAGCAAAGAAATCATTATATTGGGGGGAAAGCCTTGTACTTAATTGTTGCCTTTTGGTTATCTGAGGATACACAGGATGGGATGTTGGGCTAGTCTTGTTTATGGAACTCCTGTCTTGGTGTGCACTGGAGATGTGTGCTTGATTTATGAAGACACTGTTTTCATCTGCTGCTGAAATTCATTACTTCTGACAGAGAGAACATATATTCATGAGGTTCCTTAATTTGTACCCTCATTTTTAGACTCTAAGCCTAGTCTCGTCTATTAGTTTTTTCACAACATCTGTACCTATCTTCCTACCCCTGACACATATTACAATAACCAGAACATTCTTGAGAGTTCTTTGCACACCTTGCTGTATTTGAATGGAACTCAGTTCCTCTCTCAGTCATCATTAATTTAGTGCAGTGGTTCTCAATCATAGGTGATTTTGCCCACCAGGTGATATTTGCCAATGTCAGGAGATTTTTTTGATGGTCACATCTGGAGTGCAGTGTTACTGGTATCTAGTTGGTAGAAGTCAAGTATACTGTTGAACACACTACAACTTACAGGACAGCTCCTTACAAGAAAAAATTATGTGGTCTAAAATATCAGTAGTGTTGATGTTGATAAATTCTGCTTTAGAGTCATTCCATCACACAGTATTTGGCATTATACAAAATGCAGAGCGTCCTTGAGAGACTTCTGGATTCCCAGGCTGCTTCAACAGTGGGGAACCAGCACCAATATTCTCAGCTTTATCTAAGCCTATTTACATTTTTCTATAAGCTTGTTTTTGTCTATGCATCCACTCAGGTGGAACTCCTACAGTTCTCTCCCTCACTCTACATTCTTTCTCAATAATGCCAGAGCTTCAGGTATATTGTCTAACTATCGATTTGAAAAATTGATTTTGAACCTTAAAGTTGGGCAACTGTTTCTTTGATGTAAGTATTCTTCCTCACTCCACAACCTATCTACTCTCACAGCAGTGATTGTCACTGTCCCAAGTATAGTTCTTCAATGTTCATATAACTCTAAGTGATTTGATGTCAGGGGATTTATTCTATTTACCTCTGTAGCTGTAGACTTCACCTGGCACAGTGCAGGCACTCAGTATTTAGTGAATACATGAAGAATGGATACATGGTGAACAATGGCATCATCTTCTGTCTCAACTCTTTCATGTTTCTCTGATTTCTATTTTTTTCCTTTGTGCCCATTACCTGGCTACCTCGTAAGGAAGATATAATTTATCAATGTCTGAGACTCTGGCTGACTCTTTTAAGTAGTCTAGATCCTTAGACAAACCCCCTTTCTTTGAAGTATTCATATCCTAACATGCTGAAGAAACAAATATGAAATTTCATTTTTAATAGTACCTAGAAGAATACTCAGAGTCAAACTTGCTTTCCCACCTCTAATTCTTTTCTTTGTCCCTCCTTCTTATACCCTGTTTCTCAGTCCACAAATATTTTATTTTCCCTCATCTTATATCCTTTTAATAGTATATATATTTTATTTAAACATTTCTAATATATATTATATACTTATTTACTTCATACCACCTGCCCATATATAATTTGCCTCAAATATCTGCTTATCTCTCCTTTCTCTCAACCCTCTCACTCAACCTTCTCTAATCGAAGTCAGTCTACTCTTTTATGTCCTCTTCTAATTCCTTTTCTTTTATATCAGTAGCACCTTATCTCTGAAGGAGTGTGAGTAGTTAAGAGAATGGGCTGTATACAGACTATGTAGGTTCAAATCTCAGCTCTGAATTGAGCATCTTGTCATGTAAGGCAAGTTATGTCACCTCATCTGTAAAATGAGGATTAAAATTGCATTTAAGAAATAGGAGATTAAAGAGTAAATGAGTTAATGTATGCAAACACACTTACAAGAGGGCCTGACACATAGTAAACACATCTTATACTCTGATTATACATATTAAAGACTGTTTATCTATCCCTCTTCCATATCTCACTTTATTTCATCTCTCTCTCTCTCTGTGTCTATCTCTCTCTCTCTATTTTACTCTTGTTTTCTACATGCAACTTTTTTCCCCTGTCATTCTCTCTCAAATTCTTCTAATTTTTACTCTTGTCATTTAAGAGTGTACAAAGCAATACATGAATAAGAACACTTAATTGGTCCCATCACCAGATAGAGTAGAGACTACTGGATTTTAATGGGTTATTTGATATAATTTCCTCTCTCTACATATAGGAAAAAGTATGTTATTTAGTCCCCTGATTTTTGTTTTTGGGAATAAGGGTATTAACATTTTGGACTTTAGGTGTATGCCCTCTGTTTCATGATCTAGTGAATTTTATTTATCACCTCTGTGATTCAAATTAATTTTCTTGGATGATCTGCATTTTCTTCTTTTATTATATATTAAACCTGCTACTTCCCATGTTGTCTTCTGCTATTTCTTCTCTAGAGTTTCTTTTTCCTTAACAAGTTCTCATAAACTATTTACAAATCTTGTCATGTTATAACTGAGTTTTCCTTACTATCCTATTTTAGTCATTATCCAGTTATAAAAAGAAGAGTCACATTCCAAGGCAGTTGGAAGGCTTAGAAATCTACATTATTAACAAAAATTGTACCTGGAAATAATGGATCATACTTGAAGAAATCCAGAACTAAACTCACAGAGTTGATTTTCCTACATTTTCTGTCCAGCAAACACCCCAGGACTATTCCCCTTACTAAAGAAGGAAACACATGTTGCCCTAAATACTTATGTTAACTTAGCATTATACCTCTCATCATGAACTTAAGCCCTATTCCGGGTTTTTATAACATTCTTACCTATATATACTCTCGTTTTGGACAATATTCTCTACTGTTTGAGTCTATCTCACTATTTTGCTACTGGGGAATGGTTACTCCCCAGCATGCCTTTCCTACTGCTGTCCAAAATTTATATCTCAGAAAGATAACTTCAGTTTCCTTTTCAGTTAGGTAGACCACAGAATTCCCAACAATTCAGCTGGTTTGTATTTCAGTATTCTATCAATATAAATTCTTTAATTATTCAAAATTATTTTTAGTGGTCTCAAAGTTTCAGGAATAACTTAGTTGTCTTATGGTAAAGAGAGATAAATTCATCATTAAATAGATTTCCAGAACTGTGGAAATGTAAAGATCATTTACAGGCATTAGAATTAAGAGCATCTGATTTTATTTTAGCAGGCTGATTTCTATTTTTCAAACAGAATGTTTTGAGGAACTCTAATTTTGCGGAACTGGACACATCAAGTGATCATGGCTGAGACCAAGGGATTTGAACTTCTTGTCATCATCAAACAATTCACCTTCCGCTGGTTTCTGCCATGACCTTCTTTCCTGCTCTGCAAATGAGCAGCAATCAATTGATCATGAGCCCTCTCTGAAAACTGAACTTCAATGGTAGTTTAAACACAATGTTTCCTGAATCCCTGCAGAAGCCGAAACCCTTCAGAAGCTCTTGTAGGCAGTTTGAAAACTACTGTTCTAATTTACATCTTGTTTTCCTAAAATGGAGAATGAGACATATACATGAATAAGTGACTTATTAAAATTATAAAAGATAATAACAAGGTCCCTTCCACCATATTATTCAGTGCATCTTTTGACAATCACTAGATCAAATAAATTTAAGTAGAAACTTTATGTTGAAAGAGAAAGAGCAAAATCTTTTCTAATTAGAAAGATTCAACATAAAACAAATTTTAATTGTTAAAAATAAGTATTTTCCTTTAAAAACTTGTTATTTTAATGTTTTTTTTCAGTGCCTGTGTTTTTAAACATAATTATTGTGTATATTAAAAATGTTTTATTTTTGTGTAAAGGATAGCATGCATGATAAAATTTGAAAAATGAACAACTATGGCAGAAGTTTAACATTAGCTGCAAGCTATTCCCTCTTCCTTCAAGATATTATAAGTTACAGCATTTTCAAATCAAACTTATTACATTGCTGGGCTGTGTTTTGCATCTCACTCTTTGCAATATACTTTTAGATATTCACATATAATGTATTTGTCTGTAGCTACTTAACATCTCATGATTCTTATTTCATATCATAAATATCTCAAATATATTTGAGAGTTCAAAAGAAAATGGCAAGCTTTAGGAAAAAAGTCTAGTCTCTAATATATATATATATATATAGATGGATAGATAGATAGATAGATAGATAGATAGATAGATATTTTAACCAAAAAATACATAATATAGTATCTCCTAAGTTTTATATATTTTTTTAAATAACTTTGCCAGCTGTCTTTAAAACCCAATAACAAAGTCATAACATTTGGCATTTTAGTATATCATCATTGAGCATGCCATGTATAACCCATCTTCAGAATATTCTGTGAATGCCTTTTGATGACTCCAAAGAAGTTGGTTGGTATAAAACAAACTGAAATAAAAGCCTTTGGCAAATTGTTGATGTTTTGATCACAGCTGATGTTAGAAATAAGGACAAGTTGTTTATGACAATCCCACAAGAAAACTTCACATGATACATGAAATATAAATGTAAAACTGACAGAAACTTAAGTTAAAGGTCATTTGACATAAGAAGCATATTTCCACAGTTTGCTTATCCATACCTTTCTTATCATATCTAACTTGAGTAATATTAGTTGAGCAGAAAAATTTATATGAATATAATTATTGCTTTGGTACCTGAGGTTTATAAATTTAGTTAGCACACTAGCATTAAAACAAGACCATCTAATCTAACTACACAATCAGAAATTAAGTATTTTCCATTAAGTTGTGTTGACTTTCCATTATATTACTATTTTTTTTCTTTTGTTGTCCTTAAAGTTATTTCTACATCCAGCTTTGCTTTTCTGCATCCTTCTGCATTAAAGCCACAAAAAACATTTTAATAAATTCATATTCAATACCATGCTAATTAATATTTCTTTTAAAAAATACTCATTATTTTGGATACTATGAATGGGTAAATGATATATGCAGAATTTTATTTCACTCTAACAATGATTAAAACTGTCATTGCTTTCCTTTTAATGTAAAAAATAACTTTTAATATGGCTATCTGTTAAATTTTTGTTTTCATTACATTAGTTTTTACAGAGATTTCTGAAATGCACTCCTTAAATTTCCTTAAAATGTTTTATATTTAGTGCTATTTTAGAACAATTTCTGTTTTGCATTTATTTCCACTATGTAATACTTAGGATGGGAAACCATGGACACGAGTACATATTTTTGGGTGTGTCTGTATGTATGAAAAATCAAAAAGAAGAATGCATATCTTTGTGATGATAAACCATAAGTATATGTGTGTGAAACTTATCCAATAGATAAGCTATGTCATGCATTTTAACAAATATATTTGTCTTCTGAGAGTCTGAATACTTTTATAAGTGCAAATGTCCCCACAGATGATTTTATATAAAATTTAGTTTAATTTATTCAACTGCATATAAAGATTAGTTTGGCATTTTCTTTTTGTGTCATATGATGTGATAGCATCATATAAAGATACTAAAATACTTGTCTAGGGTGACAAAGCTAAAAAGTTATGTAAGAGATTGACAAAACACAGGTCACATGTTTGTATTGTAGTTTAGTATCTTCGTTTTTTATTTGACAAAAAGAAACATAAAACTTGAAAGGTTATTTCATGTTAGAGTTTTTGTTAGTCATACTTACAAATTCCTGATCCTCCTTTCTCTTTAAGCTGTCACACATCCCACTGAATGTTCTTGCTGATGCCTTATTGAAAGCCTCTCCATGTGTTTCCAAGTGATGTGAAGTCTGTGAGGTGATGAAACATAAATTATTCCTTTTTACTGAAGGAATTGCATTCTCACAAGGTTCAGAAATAAATGTTTCCCAATAAATTAAAAATGAGAGATGACAGCAAAATGCATTATTTTAATTCAATTTAATTTAACTCAATTCAATAAAATTAATTCATCACCTGGTTTGTGAAAAGACCTCTTTGTTTCCACTTCATCTTGAAGATGAGTTTTCTTAATCAAAGAAAAAAAAATAGGGACTTCCCTGGCAGTCCAGTGGTTATGACTTCACCTTCCAGTGCAAGAGGTGTGGGTTCAACACCTTGTTGGGGAAAAAAGATCTCACATGCCTCATAACTAAGAAAACAAAACGTAAAACAGAAGCAATATTGTAAGAAATTCAATAAATAATTTAAAAATGGTCCACATCAAATAAAATCTTAATAAAAAGAAAAATATAAACAACAGCAAAAAAAACTTTTCACATACACCAACAGGGAGGAAATACTTGCTATGATAGCTGTTAAACTGAACTGAAAAAAAAAGAATAGGAGGAAGGTTTATAAGAGTAATGAAAAGATGTATAATTGCATAATTTCAAAGTGAAATAACTGAAATGAGCATCGAGATTGAATATTTGATAACTTTAGTAAGAACATCAAATAAAAATTGGGAACAAAACAATCACAAATAACATGATAATCAATGCCTAAATGAAAACCATTACTAAAACATATTGTATACAATGACTGATCATATTCATATCCATTACATCAGCAAATATATATTAAAAGAGTAACATCAATCTGAAATCTGAACTTTTGTCTTAACATTGAACACTTTTTTTTTTTTTTGTGGTATGCAGGCCTCTCACTGTTGTGGCCTCTCCCATTGCAGATCACAGGCTCTGGACGCACAGGCTCAGCGGCCATGGCTCACGGCCCCAGCCGCCCCATGGCACGTGGGATCTCCCCGGACCGGGGCACGAATCTGTGTCCCCTGCATCAGCAGGCGGATTCTCAACCACTGCACCACCAGGGAAGCCCAACATTGAACACTTTAAAAAAAATGACTTCATCAATTCACCTTTATAAGATTGCTTTTAAAAAGTATGAAAAATTGTATTAGTGTTATTTTCATGTCCATTAAACTGGGATTTGTTAAATATTTGAAGTCTTAAATGCAAAAATACAACTTCTGATGGATGTTTCTCCAGTGCAAACAACATAGACACTTGAAAAAATATTTTTTGTTTTTGTTGTTGTTTAAACTAACAGAAAAAGAAGAAAAAAACCCTAGAGCTTTATCTTGCAATTTTACTTCTAAGAGATGCAGAAGAATAGGATAGGGTATAAGCTTCAGTGTCAGACAAATATAGGTTAGATTGCAAGTTTAGGTAGTTTATCAAGTTTGAGACTAGATCATGTTACATACCTTTTCTTTGCCTTTATAAGGTTACTCTTCTATAAAGCACATAATGATATTCCTGGTGTTCAATGGTTCAATAACAATATACCTCCCTTACCCTCCTAAGTTGAACCAGTTTAGGCAAAAGATTCAGATAGGTGGAGATCAAAATATATTAATTAATATAATAAAATAATAACTGATGATAGTGGATAACATTTGCATATCATATATTTTACTTGCACTCTTTTTCTAATTCCTTTGCATGTATTAATTTAATAACTCCTCAATTCTATCAGTATTAATAATGTCAAATTTGCTCACAGAACAAGAATGTGATCTGTGGCCAAATGGACTTAAAAATACTCAACAGTTCCATTATCCTTTTCTTACACCCTCCCTCACCAAACACACATACATACATACTCCAGTCCTAAATTATCCATTTCATCATAGGCAGAACTGGATAACTATAGACTGTTCCATCATTAGTTGATAAGGCACTCACTCATAGTTGAGAAAAATAAGCATTTCCTTAGGACATATCACCCATTAGATATAGACTATTTTTTATCTCTCTTTTTACAGGTAGATGATATTTTCTTATATAGAAACATGGGATATATGTAGAGAAGATGAAGATACCTGAATTACTCTTCCTGAATAATTCTTCCTTCCACGCAAACATGTGTAAAGTGACATAATGTTTTCTTCTAAAGAACAGATACTCAATAAACTGAATTTATTAATAATATGGACAAATCCACAAACATTTCAGGACACTATATTTTGTACATATTTTTAATTTCTAGATAATTCTTCCTCTTGGAAATGAGTATAAAATTAGATACTTAAATCTCTGAAAATATTTTAAAAATATATATGCTTGAACACATTTTATGAAATGCTTCTCATAACCATATGTAAGACATAAGTGAAAATTCATAACAAGTTTATTATCTCAGATATTTAAGATGACCTATGGAGAGAAAAGATAAATTAAAAATATAATAAATGATAAGAAAATCTATTATTTTCCTTTTTTGAGGTATTTTTCCAAGCCACATATTGTTAGAAATGGCTATCAACTTGGTGTCTATACCTAACTGATATTATTCTTTTAAGAGTCAAGGCTTTACCTAAAATTCATTCTAAGTACTCAGTCAATCTAAAACACTCATTCTACTTAGGAGTTAAAAATATCCTTATCACTATCCTAGTCAGAAAAGTTTTGATTATGTACTTAAACCTATATATTTTTTCTGTTTTGCAATAACTCTGTGAGTAAAAGACCCAAATATTTAGCTAATTTTAAAATACAGTATTTAGGGGCTTCCCTGGTGGCTCAGTGGTTGAGAGTCCGCCTGCCGATGCAGGGGACACAGGTTCATGCCCCGGTCCGGGAGGATCCCACATGCCAAGGAGCAGCTGGGCCCGTGAGCCATGGCTGCTGGGCCTGCACGTCCGGAGCCTGTGCTCCACAATGGGAGAGGCCACAACAGTGAGAGGCCCACGTACTGCAAAAATAATAATAATAATAATAATAATACAGTATTTAAAAAAAGAGGAATTAACTTTGATTATCTAATTGTTCTTAACAGAGCAAGTAACATCCATAGTACTCTTAAATCATATATGCTACTGTACAGTCATAAAATCAGAAGAAAATATTTATTTGCACAGCTTAGATGACTTTACACCATACAAAATGGTTTTAACTTTTCAATTTAACTTAAATTGTATATCATCAAAACAATTCCATAGTGCTTGATGTCGTAGCTTTTAAAATAATGTAGAGTTTAGTAATCATAATAACTTTAAATGACTTCATTAGTCGGTATGTATTTTTGAATATTTTATTATATTTTAGTTTTAACATTGCTTAGTCCATTAACATAATGACTTTAATAATAATAGCATTATCTGTTTATTCTCAGATAATCATAAAAAGTAGCAAAATGTAGAATTCCCAGAAGTGTTCTACTAATACACTTTTATAATGACTTAGACACAACTTTCTTCAGAAAAGAACACAATTTCTGGGAGACAGTAATACTAAACTATGCTTAATTTATACACACTCCACTACTGCAAAAGATTGTTTACAAGAAAAAATCATCTGATATTAAGAGTCTCCTAGTATTTGCACTGCATGATAAATTCTTACACTATGGAAAGCATCTTACCCTCTATTTTAAAAAAATGTATTTATCTTGCTATTAAATACAGCAGAATGTTTTATTTGTGTGTCTTAGCTCTATAGAGGAAAATTAATTAACATACAAGTGAGTGGAAATGAATTCCACATCATATTCAATAGTTATTAAAGTTATTTAAATGAAAAAATAAGCCTATGTGCAGTATAATTAGTATAATTTATACCAAAGCTAGCTTTTAAAATACTCTGATGTGAACTATCAAATCATGCATGTGACCATGCAGATTTTTCGGTGAAAAACTAAGACATCACTTGTTAGAATTGGATAAAACATTACTCAGTAGTAAGTATTTTGATTCCCAAAATTTCATTTGACTAATTTCTCAAAATATTTCCAGCATAGAGGTAGAATATTGATTGTTGGAAGTCTTTAAACCTTGCCATTGCAAGTGTGGTCAGGCCAGTAATATTTACCTCATCTTGAATCTTGTTAAGAATGCAAAATTTCAAGACCTACTGCAGACCCTTTAGATTAGAAATTTTATTTTAATAAGATCTGGAGTTGCTTTCATATGTGTACTAAACTCTGTAAGCATTGCATTAAGGAATGTTGGGAATATGATGCTTTACTTTCTTATCTGATAAACTTTGTGTATAAAACAAAATAAGCCCTACCACAAGTAGAGTAAAATAATATATGTAAATATATATGAACATGTATATGAATACATATCATATGTATTTATGCATATTAAGAGATGTAAGAGAACTCTATGCATTACTAAAATGTATTCAAAATATCTGTGTTTATATACAATATTTATAATATTTGATAAGTGGCTCTGGTGGCAAATTTTAAAAAAGTAGACACTGACCTTGCTATCACAGAGCTTACTGGTTAATAAGAGCAATGCAGTAAACTATAAGGGTACTGAAAATGTCACTGACTTGGGACCTTGAGGTTCAGGATAGATGCTGGGTGCAGGACTCAAGGAGTTGCTAATATGATGTAAAAATCAAATTTTAAAGAAAAATAAGAATTAAATAATATTTCTAGGATTTTGTTGAGCAACTGATGGGTGTCATTATTTAGAAGATTGATAAATTTGGGAAAGAAATGGTTAAAGAAGATGAATCAATATATTTAACAGAGACTCCAAGTAGGCAATTAGGTACCTGAATGTGGAGTTCGGTAGAAAGCCATAGTTACAATTTTTTGAGCCATCAGCATATAAATAGCATTTGAAGCTGTGGAACAGAATGAGATTATCTGGTGATGTTATGTAGAGAGTGAAAATGGAATTTTAGGCTAATCTTTAGCCCACTACTACCTAGAGATGGAATAAAGGAGGCACATTCAATGAGAAAAACAAAGAAAAAGCAGCCAGTGAAATCATAAGAAAATAAGGAGAATGTGGTTACAAAGTCCAAGAACAAAGTTATTTTTCAAGAAAGAGCAAATTAATCTCTTGAAAGAGAGAACAGACAATAAGCCAATAAGAAAATAGATTATTAACTTTGTCTGCCTTTGAGACACTGAAGTTCTTAACAAGAGTAGTTTTATAATAGGTGTGTTACTGTATGGTAACACATATATATGGAATCTACAAAAGCAAAAGAAAAATAAGGTTATGAAGAACCTAGGGGTAAGACGGAAATAAAGGCACAGACGTAGTAGAACATTGACTTGAGGATATGGGGAGGGGGAAGGGTAAGCTGTGATAAGGTGAGAGAGTGGCATGGGGATATATACACTACCAAACATAAAATAGATAACTAGTGGGAAGCAGCCGCATAGCACAGGAAGATTGGCTATGTGGTTTGTGACCACCTAAAGGGGTGGGATACAGAGGGTGGGAAGGAGGGAGACGCAAGAGGGAAGAGATGTGGGAACATATGTATATGTATAATTGATTCACTTTGTTATAAAGCAGAAACTAATACACCATTGTAAAGCAATTATACTCCAATAAAGATGTTAAAGAAAAAAAATATAATTCACTTCTGTAGTGTAATATATCTGTGCCACTCACTCACTTTACACTAGCAAACATAAAAGAGATAGCTAGTGGGAAGCAGCCGCATAGCACAGGGAGATCAGATCAGCTAGGTGTTTTGTGACCACTTAGTGGGGTGGGATAAGGAAGGTGGCAGGGAGGGAGATGCAAGAGAGAAGAGATGTGGGAACATATGTATATGTATAGCTGATTCACTTTGTTATGGGTCGGGAGCTAACACACCATTGTAAAGCAATTATAGTGCAATAAAGATGTTCAAAAAAAAATCACCAGAAAACTACCAGAGCTAAACAATGCATTTGGTAAAGTTGCAAGATACAAAATTAATGAACAGAAATCTCTTGCATTCCTATACACTAATGATGAAAAATCTGAAAGAGAAATTATGGAAACACTCCCATTTACCACTGCAACAAAAAGAATAAAATGCTTAGGAATAAACCTATCTAGGGAGATGAAAGACCTGTATACCGAAAACTATAAGACACTGATGAAAGACATTAAAGATGATGCCAACAGATGGAGAGATATGCCATGTCCTTGGGTTGGAAGAATCAATACTGTGAAAATGACTATACTACTGAAAACAATCTACAGATTCAGTGTAATCCCTATCAAATTACCAATGGCATTTTTTATGGAACTAGAACAAATCATATTCAAATTTGTATGGAGACACAAAAGACCCCGAATAGCCAAAGCAATCTTGAGGGAAAAATATGTAGCTGGAGGAATCATACTCCCTGACTTCAGACTATACTACAAAGCTACAGTAATCAAGACAATATGGTACTGGCAGAAGAACAGAAACATAGATCAATGGAACAAGATAGAAAGCCCAGAGATAAACCCATGCACCTATGGTCAGCTAATCTATGACAAAGGAGGCAAAGATCTAAAATGGAGAAAAGACAGTCTCTTCAATAAGTGGTGCTGAGAAAACTGGAAAGCTACATGTGAAAGAATGAAATAAGGACACTCCCTAACACCAAACACAAAAATGAACTTAAAATGGATTTGAGACCTAAATGTAAGACCAGACACTATAAAACTCTCCGAGGAAAACAGGAAAAACACTCTTTAACACAAATCACAACAAGATCTTTTTTGATCCACCTACTAGAGTAATGGAAATAAAAACAAATATAAACAAATAGGACCTAATGAAACTGAAAAGCTTTTTCCCAGCAAAAGAAACCATAAACAAGACGAAAAGGCAACCCTCAGAATGGGAGAAAATATTTGCAAATGAATCAACGGACAAAGGATTAATCTCCAAAATATATAAACAGCTCATGCAGTTCAATATTAAAGAAACACACAACCCAATCCAAAAATGGGCAGAAGAGCTAAATAGACATTTCTCCAAAGAAGACATACAGATGGCAAAGAAGCACATGTAAAACTGCTCAACATCACTAATTATTAGAGAAATGTAAATCAAAACTACAATGAGTTATCACCTCACACGTTTTAGAATGGGCATCATCAGAACAACTACAAACAACAAATCCTGGAGAGGGTGTGGAGAAAAGGGAACCCTCTTGCACTGTTGGTGGGAATGTAAATTGATACAGTCACTATGGAGAAAAGTATGGAGGTTCCTTAAAAAACTGAAAATAGAATTACCATATGATCCTGCAATCCCACTACTGGGCATATACCCAGTGAAAACCATAATTCAAAAAGACACATGCAGGCTTCCCTGGTGATGCAGTGGTTGAGAGTCTGCCTGCCGATGCAGGGGACACGGGTTTGTGCCCCGGGTGGGAAGATCCCACATGCTGTGGAGCGTCTAGGCCCATAAGCCACGGCCACTGAGCTTGCACATCTGGAGTTTGTGCTCTGCAACTGGAGAGGCCACAACAGTGAGAGGCTTGCATACCACACACACACAAAAAAAAGAGACATTCACCCCGGTGTTCTTTGCAGCACTATTTACAAAGCCAGGTCATGGAAGCAACCTAAATTCCCATCAACAGATGAATGGATAAAGAAGGTGTGGTACATATATACAATGGAATATTACTCAGCCATAAAAAGGAATGAAATTGAGTCATTTGTTGAGACGTGGATGGATCTAAAGACTGTCATAAAGAGTGAAGTAAGTCAGAAAGAGAAAAACAAATATTGTATATTAACGCATGTATGTGGAACCTAGATAAATGGTACAGATTAACCAGTTTGCATCAGAAGTTGAGACACAGATGTAGAGAACAAATGTATGGACACCAAGGAGGACAAACCACAGTGGTGTGGGGATGATGTTGTGCTGAATTGGGCGATTGGGATTGACATGTATCCACTGATGTGTATAAAATTGATGACTGATAAGAACCTGCAGTACAAAAAAACAAACAAAGAAACTAATACTAAACTTTCTTTGGGTTATTTGTATGGAAATATGTTAATACAAAAGTTTCAGACTTTACATGAAATTTCTAAAAATCTTATATGTTCTGGTATAATGTTATAAGTCAATTTAGTTATTACTTTAAAATGTATATGTCAGAAATAACTAAATTTCCTTGTCAATTGTATTATTATGAACTTTCATCAAATCTTTAACCATGGTCATGTTTAAGTCTTTTGTCATTTACAGACAGTTCTTGGTGTACTCTGATGCTTTTTCAAAAATGTTCCTATTAAATGTTTCATCTTCAAGGAATTCATGGGAAAGACTCTGACAGGTACAGGTTTCTGGAAACTGACTATACTGCCAAACTGAATAAATAAGCATTTTCCAAACTCTAATGGAAAACTGATGAATTCATAAAAGTGTTAACAAAAGATCAAGAAGAAAAAAAATAATTACATGGGACTGAGTGAACTGATGAGGATGATTATATTTTTTGTGACTTTCTGTTTGAATAAAAAAAAAGAGAAGAAAGAAAAAAAATGATTAAAAAATATTAGGATAGTTCAAGAGACTTCTGGGACAACATCAATCTTTTTCATTATAGAGGTTCCAGAAAGAAAAGAGATAACTTATTTGAAATGTAATGGATAAAACTTCCCTAACCTGGGGAAGAAAACAGATATTCAGGTCCAGAACTCACAGAGTCTCAAAGATGAAAACAAGAAGTACCTATCACCAGGACACATCATAATTAAAATGGCAAAAATTAAAGATAAAGAGAAATCTTAAAAGCAGCATGAGGAGAGTGACTAGTTATGTAAAATGGAACTTCCATAATACTCTCATCTGACATTTTAGCAGAACCTTTCCAGGCCAGAAGGAAGTGGTAGGATATATTCAAAATGATGAAAGGAAAAAACCTTCAACCAGGAATACTTTACCTGGCAAGATTTTCATTCAGGCAAGGTTATTATTCAAATCTGAATACATCTATCTGTCTATATCTATATCAATAGCTATCTATCTTTCCATGACAAATGAATGTACATAAAAAATAGAAACAGACTTACAGATATAGAGAACAAACTAGTGTTAACCAGTGGGCAAAGAGAAGGGGGAGGATCTAGAAAGAGGTATGAGATTAAGGGACACATTACTATATATAAAATAATCAACAAGAATATATTGTACAGCATAGGACATAATGGCATAATAAAGCCATTATTTTGTAATAACTTTAAATTTAATGTAATCTATAAAAATATTGAATCACTCTGTTGTACACCTAAAACTAATGTAATATTTTAAATGAAATATACTTCAAAAATAATAATATATGATTATCAAAATGTTCATTATTGAATTATTTTCAATAATCTCATCATTATCCACAATAGTAACTTTTAATGCTGGTTCATATTAGAATCAACTGGTGCACTTTAAAAAGTACCTGAGCCCTACCCCAGCCTACTTATATTGAATTTTCTGGTCGAGGATTGTATAAGCCAGTGATCTGATCTACACCAATAAAAGATACAGCACCCCCTCAAAAAAAAACCCTAACACAAAATACCCAAAAGTGGCAGAATACAAATTTTTTTTCAATTGTACATGGTACATTCTCCAGGACAGATCACTTGATAGGCCACAATACAAGTCTCAGTAACTTTAATAAGTTTTTTTTAACTTTAATAAGTTTGAAATCATATTGTCATTTCTGACCACAATAGTAGGATACTAGAAATCAGGTACAAGAAAAAAAAACTGCAAAAAAAACCCAAACACATGGGTGGTAAGCAATATGCTATCAAATTTCCAATGCATCACTTAAGAAATCAAACAGAAAATTATTTAAAAAGCTGGAGACAAATGAAAATTGAAACACAACAATCCAAAACTTATGGGACACATCAAAAGCAGTTCTAAGGTGGAAGTTATAGTAATACAAGCCTGCATCAGGAAACCAGAAAATTTTCAAAGAAACAATCTAACCTTACATCTAAGGGACATAGAAAACAACAACAGTTTTAATAATAAAATTAAAACTCAAAGTTAGTACAAGGAAAGAAATATTAAATATCAGAGCAGAAATAAATGAAATAGAAACCAAAATATATATATAAAAGATTGATGAAACCAAGTCCTTTGAATAGATAAACAAAATTGATGAACCTTTAAATAGACTAATCAAGGAAAATTGAGAGAGGACTCAAATTAAAATCAGATATGAAAAAGGAGAAATTACAACTGACATCACAGAAATACAAAGCATCATAAGAGATTATTATGAAAAATCATACACTAAATAAAGTGGACAAGCTAGAAGAAATTAAAATAATTCCAAGAAATGTACAATTTCAAAAAGTCTGAATCAGGTATTAATAGAAAATCTGAATAGATCAAATACCAGTAAAGAAATTGAATTAGTAAAAACAAATAAACAAGCAAACAAAACAACAACAACAAAAACTCCTAAGAAACACAAGTCTAAAACCATATGGCTTCACAGGTAAATTCTACCAAATATTTAAATAAGAGTTCACACCTATTCTTCTCAATCTATTACAAAAATTAAAGAGAAAGGAACACTTTCAACCTTACTGAACAATGTCAGCATCATCCTGATACCAAAAACATACAAAGATATAACAAAAAAAGGAAATTATAGGCAACTATCACTGATAAACATAAATGCAAAAGTCTACAACACAATAATTGCAAACCAAATTCAACAATCCTATACAGGATTATACACCATGACCAAGTGGAATACATTCCAGGGATGCAAAGATGGTTTAACATCTGTAAATCAATCAATGTGCTGTACCACATTAACAAAACAAAAGATAAAGATCATATGATCACCTCATTAGAAATAGAAGTATTTGACAAACTTTAACATCTATATATGATAAAAATTCTCAAAAAAGTGGGTATAGAGGAAACATACTTCAGCATAATACAAACCATATATGATAAACCCATAGCTTGCATCACACTCAGTGGTGAAAAGCTAAAAGCATTTTCACTAAGATAAGGAAGAAGACAAGGATGCCCACTCTCACCAATTTTATTCAACCTAGTATTGGAAGTCCCAGTCACAGCAATTAGACAAGAAATAGAAATAAAAAGAATTCAAATTGGAAAGGAAAAAGTAAAATTGTTGCTATTTGCAGATGAGAGGATACTATGTAAAGAAAGCCCTAAGGGCCCCACAAAAAACTATAAGGACTAATACATGAATTTGATAAATTTCCAGGATACAAAATTAATATACAGGAATATGTTGCATTTCTATACATTAATAACAAACTATCAGAAAGAGAAATGAAGAAATTTTCCTATTCACAATTTCATCAAGAAGAATAAAATACCTAGGACTAAATCTAACCAAGGAAATAAAAGACCTGTAGCTGGAAAACTATAAGATACTGATGAAAGAAATTGAAGATTAAAGAAATAGAAAGATATACCTTGCTCATAAGTTATAAGAATTAATATTGTTAAATTATCATATTACCTAAAGTGATCTTCAGATTCAATTCAATCCCTATCACAACACCAATGGTATTTTTCAAAGAATTAGAAAATGTAATTTTAAAATTCTAAAATTTTAAAATCTAGTTCTAAAATTTGTATGGAAATCACAGAGACCCTAAACAGCGAAAACATTCTTGAGAAAGAACAACTCTTTCTGATTTCAAAGTATACTCAAAGAACAGTAATCAAATCAGTATGACACCATACCATTGACACCAAAACAGACATATAGATAAATGGAACAGAACAAAGATCCCAGAAACAAATGCACACTTAAGTGGTCCATTCATCTATGCCAAAGAGGCAAGAATATATGAGGAAAACACAGTCCCTTAAATAAAGTGTTAGGAAAATTTAACATCTTCATTCAAAAGAATCAAACTAGACTACTTTCTCACATCATATACAAAACTAAAATCAAAATGGATGAAAGACTTAAATGTAAGACCCGAAAACATAAAATTCCCAAAATAAAACATAGAATGCTCCTTGACATTAGTCTTAGCAATATTTTTTCAGATGTATACTCAGGCAAAGGAAAGAAAACAAAAATAAACAAATGGAGCCACATCAAACTGAAAAGATTTTGCACAAAAAGAAACTATCGACAAAATGAAAAGGTCACCTACCATATGGGAAAATATATTTGCAAATGATATATCTGATAAGGGATTAATATTCAAAATATACAAAGAACTCATAGAACTCAATATCAAAAAACAATCCACCTTACTGAAACATTAGCAGAGTGATTGAATAGACATCCTTCCAAAGAAGAAATACAAGTGAGCAACAGACATATGAAAAGATACACAACTTCAATAATCATCAGGGGAATGCAAACCAAAATCACAAAGAGATAATACCTCATTCCTGTCACAATGGCTATCAAAAAAATAAGACTATAAATAACAATAGCTGGGCTATGGAGGAGGGGAACCTTCATGCACTGTTGGTGAGGTAAATTTGTGCAGACACTATGGAAAACAGTATGGAGTTCCCAAAAAAATTAAAAATAGAACTGCCATATAAATCCAGTAATTTTACTACTGGGTATTTACCTAAATAAAAACAAAAGACTAGTTCAAAGAGATATATGCACCCCTATGTACATTGCACAATGATTTACAATAGCAAAGATATGGAAGCATCCTCTGGGTCCATTGATAAATGTATCAATAAAGAATGTGGTATATATGTATAATGGAACATTACTCAGCCTTAAAAATAAAGAAATCTTGCCATTTACTAAAATACAGATGAATCTAGGTGATATTATGTTAAGTGAAATAAGTCAGGAAGCGATACACAAATACCACATTATCTCACTTATATGCAAAATCTATAAAACACAACAGGGAAACAAAACAAACTGAAAACAGACTCCAAGATGCACAGAACAAATTGTTGCCAGAAGGGAGAGGGGTGGGGGTGGGTAAAATAGATTCAGGGCATTAAGAGGTACAAATATCCAATTATATAATAAATGTCATAAGAATGTAAAAAAATCATAAAAAAACAAGCAATATACTAAAATGATGTGCAAAATATATGAACAAGCACCTCACCAAAGAAGCAATAGAGATATTTGCAGATATAGATTTCCCAGATATGACACCAAAAAGCACAGGCAAAAACAAAAATTACACTAAGATGTAAATGTATCAGAAAAGGACTCCTTATATATAAGGTGAAAAATGAATAGCTTGTTGATTGCTTGGTATTTACTACTGAAGTGTTCATTGTTAGAGGGTAGACAATTCCCCTAAACATTTTTAAATAAGTACTCAATAATTTTTATCCTGTGATATCAGCTTTCCTAGACTTGGACAAGAATATATATTTTTTACAAGAGTGAAATTATTTGTTTCTTTTTTTAGTGCACTTTAATTGGCACAGTACACTCAGGGACTATACCCTGATTACTCCAAACTGAATAGAGGCAAGTCTTCTTGTTTACTTCTAATACTGAATAAGACATATAGGGAAAAATAAACACAATATTTCATATGACTATATGGAAAAATGAAAATTTTGATAATTGCAGAAAATAGAGAATACTGTTTTTCTTGTATGACATTTATACTTAACAGCAGAAGTGATAAGAAATACAGGAAACTTTGGTCACTTTTGATAATCAGCAAATGTTTAACTGCAGTATGTACATTTTTTAAAGTAAGGTACTTTACTAAAAATAAATTAGGATACTTCAAATATTTATTTAAAATCTGTCAAACTTGTGAGAATCATTTAGGGTTTGAATTAGTGTTGATGAATAGAATAACTTTGGTCATGTTTAAACACTCAAAATAAATTAGAAGATTTTCTATGAATTTAAAAATATGTTTCTTAATTTTGAGGTACTTATGTGGCAGCAAGATGGCATGAATTTAATCATATTTATACCCATGTAGAACCATTAATTGTTTCAGTTTAAAGATATATGATCAATTATTCTATAACAGTATATGAGTGCTACAGACTTTAGCAGTAAATAAAAATGTTTTAAATTAATTAATTTAAAGGTATATCACATATACCAAATTCAACAATAGCAGATATAGTATATTATGATAAAGCATCTAACTATAATAAAAAATGACTCAAAATAATGGACATTGCTTAAAAACATTTCCTCTATTAAGTTTATCATTGACTAAAGCACTTTTTCAGTAAATTCATGTTTTTTTTAGCAATTAAGGACTACATTCCTGTGTGCCTGAATTAATTTCCAAAAACAGAATAATTTGAATGTGCACAAGATAAATTTTCAGGTTTCATCTTGTATATGTCACTAGTATTTTTGTTACAGCATAGAAATTAGTTGTTAATGTTGTAATGGTTTAAAGAAAGAAATGGGTCTCTGTTGTACCCAGACTTTATTAAAGTGGTGCTGAACATACATTAAATAATAGGAATACTGACACTTTTCAAAGTTGGCCCACAATAATACACATGTACTTGTTTCAAAAAAAGAATTAAAGGAATTAAAACAATAGATATGTCTTGTATAATATATATTATTTCATGTACAGAAATATGCAACTTTTACCACAATACTGAGATTGTAATGACAAGTTAAATGTAGATTCCATCTACAAGTAGGGTAAGACATCATACCCTTTATTAAGCCATTACAAAGCATATATTGATGACAGGAACCCTATTACTTTTTACTATAAATTAGAATGTTTTGAAGCCAAAAGACATAAATTTATAAAATATTTATTGTGTGCAACATTCAATTCAGTTCAGCCCAAAATGTTTTAATGTGTAGTGCTTGTTTGCTTTCTTTGCTTTTCTTCCCAGAGGGAATCATTTCACAAGGACAATCTCAATGTTTAAAGACAGTTTGCTTTTTGGCTGTAGTGAATGAAAATTTTCTTTATTTAGTTTGAATGAATATACAAACAAAAAAATTATGATAGAGTAGTTACAATTACTTATCATTCACACATCATCCTTAACACCACTGCAGAAACTATAGTTTCAAAAATAAAGTTTTAGAATGCATCTGCAAACAAAGAAATAAGCTGTTATCTGTTGTTTGTTGTGTTTGTCACCTTTTCTAAAAACCTTGATTGTGCCAGGATTCTAACTTCACTGATTTGTTTCAACACTTTAAATTGCATGTGAATGATCAGTTTTATTAAAGCCATTCACTTTTCATTCAATCATGAGCAAAGAGTAAAAATTATACTTATGTAACATACAAACTTTCTTTCCCCAAAGATTAGGAAAATAGAACATAAAATTATTATTTTACAAATTTTCCTCTTTTTTCAGCCAATTTTGGGATATTATCCACTGAGTTCTTTAAAAAATCTGTGAATATTTTGTGGCATTTTATTTAAAGTTTTGAGTCACTAGGCTTACTATAGGAATAGTCATCAAAACTTATATAAATAATTATAAGATGCAGGAAAACATATTTAGAGAGCACAGAATTTAATCATTTGAAGGAAAGATCATCTTTTAGTGACTTTATGAACTCATTACAACTAGCAAATCTCTAGGGCATCAGGATGCTGACTGATAAAAATATAATATTCACTACCTTGCCTAAGGCTTTTCCTAATCTTTGGTCAAGTAACATAAAAGTCATGATTCAGTACAAACTAAAAATTATTCAAAACAAATTATAAAGGTATAGATTTAGAAATTCCTCTTTAACTATATATTTTTACTGTATTATTTCAACAACTGAGAGAAATTTGCTTTCCTATATATGATTATTACCTATTGGAATATGATGATAATTTTCAAGCTATTTATAAGAATACTTGGATTGTGGAAGATTAGGTTTTTAAATTATGTTTGCTTAACACACACACACACAAATATACACACACTAACACAAGAATATATGTTTTAAATGTAAAAATCATGCTTCAAACTATTTTAACCAGGTCATCAAAAAGATATTTAAAAAAAAAAAATGAAAGCAGATCTGACCTCTGGAGAATAGCACTCTTTCAGCCTAATTCCAGATCTGTCATTGCCATCTGTTTAACATTATACTCCAATCACTTAGGTGTTACTAAGATATGAATTTACCTAATATTATCTTCTTAATTCACCAGAATTTTCCTGAGATGTAATAAAAAACTTTCTTAAAATCCATGCAAATTTAAATAACAGCAACTTGTAATTTAATTGTTAAGTTAAAACTTTAGGGTAATTTATTTTTCACAAAGCCTGTTGATTATTACACAGAAACTCTTTTCCTTGAATTTGATAACAAATGAAAAAATAAACAATATTGTTTATTTTTCAAAAGGTGTTAGTTGCATATTTTATGTTTTGATTTTCTTTTTCTTTTCTTTTTTTATTGAAGTATAGTTGATTTACGATGTTGTGTTAGATTCATGTGTACAGAAAGTGATTCAGTAGGTCCTGTGCCATACTGTAGGTCTTAGGTGATTATCTATTTTATATACAGTAGTGTGTATCTGTTATTCCCAAATTCCTAATTTATCGCTCCCACCCACCTTTCCTTTTTGATAAACATAAGTTTTTGAGTCTGTTTCTGTTTTGTAAATAAGTTAATTTGTATCATTTTTTTTAGATCCCTTATAAGTGATACCATATATTTGTTTTTCTCGGTCAGACTTACTTCACTTAATATGATAGTCTTTAGGTCCATCCATGTTGCTGCAAATGGAATTATTTCAATTTTTTATGGCTGAGTAATATTCCATTGTATATATATACCACATCTTTTCATGTGCATTTTGGTCATCTGTATGTCTTCTTTGGGGAGATGTCTATTTAGATTTTCTGCCCATTTTTTAAACTGGGTTATTTGTTTGTTTTTTTCTATACAGAGCTGTATGAGCTGTTTGTATATTTTGAAGATTAATCCCTTCTTGGTCACATCATTTGCAAATATTTTCTCCCATTCTGTTGGTTTTCTTTTTGTTTTGTTTATGGTTTCCTTTGCTGTGCAAAAGCTTTTAAGTTTGATTAGATACCATTTATTTATTTTTGTTCTTATTAACATTGTTCTAGGATATGAATCCAAAAAAAATGTTGCTGAAATTTATGTCAAAGAGTGTTCTGCCTATGTTTTCCTCGGAATTTTATAGTATGCGGTTTTACATTTAGGTTTTTAGTCCATTCTGAGTTTAATTTTTTTCTTTTTGTATGGCATTAGGGAATATTCTAATTTCATTTTTTTACATGTAGCTGTCAAGTTTTCTCAGCACCACTTATTGAGAGACTGTCTTTTCTCCATTGTATAGTCTTGCCACCCTGATCATAGATTAATTGACTATAAGTATGCAAGCTTATTTCTAAACTTTCTGTCCTGTTCCATTGATCTATATTTCTGTTTCTGTGCCAGTACCATACTGTTTTGATTACTGTAGCTTTATATCATAGTCTGAAGTCAGGGAGCCTGATTCCTCCACCTCCATTTTTCTTCTTCAGGATTGCTTTGGCTATTAAGGGGTTTTCTGTGTTTCTGTACAAATTTTAAGATTTATTGTTCTAGATCTGCAAAAAATGTCATTGGTAATTTTATAAGGATTGCTTTGAATCTGTATATTGCCTTGGGTAGTACAATCATTTTGACAATACTGATTCTTCCAATCAAATAACACAGTATATCTTTCCATCTGCTTGTGTCACCTTCAATTTCTTTTATCAGCATCTTATAGTCAGAGTACAGGTCTTTTTTCTCTTTAGGTAGGCTTATACCTTGTTATCTTATTCTTTTTGATGTGATGGTAAATGGATTATTTCCTTAATTTCTCTTTCTCATCTTTTGTTATTAGGGTGTACAAATGCAACAGATTTTTGTGTATTTATTTTTTATCCTTCAACATTACCAAATTTACTGATGTACTCTGCTAGTTCTCTGGTAGCATCTTTGGGATTTTCTCATCTGCAAATAGTGACAATTTAACATCTTTCCCAATTTGGATTCATTTTATTTATTTTTCTTATCTAATGCTATGGCTAGGACTTCCAAAACTATGTTGGAATAAGAGTGGCAAGAGTGGACATGCTTGTCTTTTTCCTGATCTTGGTGGAAGTGCTTTCAGCTTTTCACCATTGAGTATGATGTTAACTGTGGGTTTGACTTAATGGTTTTTATTATGTTGAGGTAGGTTCCCTCTAAGCCCCCTTCCTGAAGAGATTTTTTTATCATAAATGGATGTTGAATTTTACCAAAAACTTTCTCTGTATCTACTGATTTTATCATAGGTTTTGTCATCTGCAACTTGTTAATGTAGTGTATCACACTGATTGATTTGTCAATATTGAAAAATCCTTGTATCACAGGAATACTTCCCATTTACTTGTTTATGGTGTCTGATCCTTTAATGTATTGTTGGATCCAATTAGCTACTTTTTTTGAATATTTTTGCATCTATGTTCATCAGTAATATTGTCCTGTAATTTTCTTTTTTTTGTGGTATCTGTTTGTGGTGTCAGGGTGATGGTAGCCTCAGAGAATGAGTTTGGAATTGTTCCTTCCTCTGCAATTTCTGGAATAGTTTTAGAATAATAGGTGTTAACTCTTTGCTAAATGTTTGATAGAATTCACCAGTGGAACCATCTGGTCTTGGACTTTTGCTTGTTGGGAGCTTTTCAATCACAGATTCAACTTCAGTAATTTTGATTGGTCATCTTATGTTTTCTCTTTCTTCATTGTTGTTTTAGGAGATTGTACATTTCTAAGAATTTGTCCGTTTCTTCAAGGTTGTGCATTTTATTGATATATAGTTGCTTATAATAGTCTTTTATGGTCTTTCTATTTCTGTGGTGTCTAACTTCATTTCCATTTCTAATTTTATTGATTTGGGCACCTTTTCTTTTTTATTGATGAATCTGGCTAAAGGTTTATCAATTTTGTTTATCTTTTCAAAGAATCAGCTTTAAGTTACATTGATCTTTTCTATAGTCTCTATTTCATATATTTCTGCTCTAATCATTATGATTTCTTTCCTTCTTCTCATTTTGGGTTTTGTTTGTTCTTCTTTCCCTAGATGCTTTAGGTGTAAGGTTAGGTTGTTAATTTGAGATTTTTATTACTTCTTGCTATAAGGTTCTATCACTATAAACTTCCATCTTGGAACAGCTTTTCCTGTTTCCCATAGGTTTTAGATCATTGTGTTCTCATATTCATTTTTCTCTAGGTATCTTTGGCTTTCCTCTTTGACTTCTTCAGTGATCCATTTATTTTTTTTCTTTTGTGTAGCATACTGTTTAGCATCCACGTGTTTGTGTTTTTAGCAATTTTTCTATTGTAGTTGATTTCTAATCTCATAGCATTGTGGTCAGAAAAGATGCTTGAAGCTACAGTAATCATGACAGCTGGCACAAAAACAGACATATAGATCACTAGTGCAGGATAGAAAGCTCAGAGATAAATCCATGCACCTGTGGTCACCCAGTCTATGATGAAAGAGGCAAGAATATACAGTGGAGAAAACACAGCCTCTTCCATAAATGGTGCTGGGAAAACTGGACAGCTACATGTAAAAGAATGACATTAGAACACTACATAACACCATAAACAAAAATAAACTCAAAATGTATTAAAGACCTAAATATAAGATTGGACAGTAAAAAGCTCTTAGCAGAAAACGTAGGTAAAATATTCTTTGACATAAACCATAACAAGATCACTTTTGACCCACCTCCTACAGTAATGAAAATAAAAACAAAATAAACAAATGAGACCTAATGAAATTTAAAAGCATATGCACAGCAAAGGAAACCATAAACAAGATGAAAAGACAATCCTCAGAATAAGAGAATGTATTTGCAAATGAAACAAGAGACAAAAGATTAATCTCCAAAATATACAAACAGCTCATGGAGCTCTATATCAAAAAACAAACCACCAGTCAAAAAATGGGCAGAAGATCTAAATAGACATCTCTCCAAGGAGGACATAAAAATGGCTAAGAGGCACATGAAAGGATGCTCAACATCACAATTATTAGAGAAACACAAATCAATACTACAATGAGGTATCAACACACACTGGTCAGAATGGCCATCATCAAAATATCTACAAATTATAAACACTGGAAAGGGCGTGGAGAAAAGGGAACATTCTTGCCATGTTGGTGGGAATGTAAATTGATACAGCAACTGTGGAGACAGTATGGAAGTTCCTTTGAAAACTACAAATAGAACTACCTTATGACCCAGCAATCCCACTACTGGGCACATACCCTGAGAAAACCATAATTCAAAAGGACACATGTACCCCAATATTCATTGCAGCACTATTTACAATAGCCAGGACATGGATGCAACCCAAATGTCCAACAACAGAGAAATGCATAAAGAAGATGTGGTACATATATACAGTGGAATATTACTCAACCATAAAAAGGAACAAAACTGGGTCATTTGTAGAGATGTGGATGGACCTAGAGTTTATCATACAGCGTGAAGTAATTCAGAAAGAGAAAAACATATATCATATATTAATACATATGTGGAATCTAGAAAAATGGTACAGATGAACCTACTTCCAGGGCAGGAATAGAGATGCAGACGTGTAGAAAGGACAAGTGGACACAGTGAGGGAAGAGAAGGGTGGGACGAATTGGGAGATTAGGATTGACATATATACACTACCATGTGTAAAATAGATAGCTAGTGGGAGCCTGTTAAAGCACAGGAAGCTCAGTTTGGTGTTCTGTGATGACCTGGATGGGTAGGACGGGAATAGAGTGGCAGGGAGGCCCAAGAGGGAGGGGCTAATGTATACATATAGTTGATTCACTTCATTGTACAGCAGAAATTAACACAACATTGTAAAGCAATTTTACTCCAATAAAAAAAAAGATATTTGATATGATTTCAGTGTTCTTAAATTTACTGAGGCTTGCTTTATGGCCCAGCATGTGTTCTATCCTGGAGAATGTTCTATGCACACTTCAAAAAAATGTGTATTCTGCTGCTCTCAGATGATATACTCTATAAATATCAATTAAGTTCATCTGGTCTAATATGTCTGTTAAGGTCTGTGTTTCTTTATTGATTCTGTGTCTGGATGATCTTTCCATTGATGTAAGTGGGGTGTTAAAGTACCCCACTATTATTGTATTACTGTTGATTTCTCCTTTTATGGCTGTTAGCATTTGCCATATATATTGTGGTGCTCCTATGTTGGGTGCATATGTAATTACAATTGTTATATGTTCTTGGATTGATCCCTTCATCATCATGTAGTGTCCTTCCTTTAATTTAGTAACCGTCTATACTTTTTTTAACATCTTTATTGGAATATAATTGCTTTACAATGGTGAGTTAGTTTCTGCTTTATAACAAAGTGAATCAGTTATACATATACATATGTTCCCACATCTCTTCCCTCTTGCATCTCCCTCCCTCTTACCCTACCTATCCCACCACTCTAGGTGGTCACAACCCACCGAGCTGATCTCCCTGTGTTATGTGGCTGCTTCCCACTAGCTATCTATTTTACGATTGGTAGTGTATATATGTCCATGCCACTCTCTCACTTTGTCCAAGCTTACCCTACCTCCTCCCTGTATCCTCAAGTTCAACCTCTAATAGGTCTGAGTCTTTATTCCCGTCTTGTCCCTAGGTTCTTCATGACTTTATTTTTTTGTTTTTTCTTAGATTCCAAATATATGTGTTAGCATACAGTACTTGTTTTTCTCTTTCTGCCTTACTTCACTCTGTATGACACACTCTAGGTCCAACCACCTCACTACAAATATCTCAATTTCATTTCTTTTTATGGCTGAGCAATATTCCATTGTATATATGTGCAACATCTTCTTTATCCATTTATCTGTTGATGGGCACTTAGGTTGCTTCCGTGTCCTGGCTATTGTAAATGGAGCTGCAATGAACGTTTTGGTACATGACTCTTTTTGAATTATGGTTTTCTCACGGTATATGCTTAGTAGTGGGATTGCTGGGTCGTATGGTAGTTCTATTTATATATTTTTAAGGAACTTCCAAACTGACTCCACAGTTGCTGTATCAATTTACATTCCCACTAGCAGGGCAAGAGTGTTCCCTTTTCTCCACACCCTCTCCGGTGTTTATTGTTTGCAGATATTTTGAAGATGGCCATTCTGTCCTGTGTGTGTTGATACCTAATTGTATTATTGATTTGCATTTCTCTAATAATTAGTGATGTTGAGCATCCTTTCATGTGCCTCTTAGCCATTTGTATGCCCTTCTTGGAGAGATGTCTATTTAGGTCTTCTGCTCATCTTTTGACTGAGGGTTAGTTTTTTGATATTGAGCTCCATGAGCTGTTTGTATATTTTGGAGATTAATCATTTGTCTCTTGTTTCATTTGCAAATACTTTCTCTTATTCTGAGGGTTGTCTTTTCATCTTGTTTGTGGTTTCCTGTGCTGTGTATATGCTTTTAAGTTTAATTAGGTATCATTTGTTTATTTATTTTTTTTTTCAATTTCTCTAGGAGGTGGGTCAAAAAGGATCTTGCTGTGATTTATGTCATAGAGTGTTCTGTCTATGTTTTCCTCAAAGTGTTTGATAGTGTCTGGACTTATATTTAGGTCTTTAATCCATTTTGACTTTATTTTTCTGTATGGTGTTAGGGAGTGTTCTAATTTCATACTTTTACATGTACCTGTCCAGTTTTCCCAGCACCACTTATTGAAGAGGTTGTGTTTTCTCCACAGTATATTCTTGCCTCCTTTATCAAAGATAAGGTGACCATATGTGCGTGGGTTTATCTCTGGGCTTTTTTCTTGTTCTAATGATCTATATTTCTGTTTTTGTGTCAGTACCATACTGTTTTGATTACTGTAGATTTGTAGTATGTTCTGAAATCAGGGAGCCTGATTCCTCTAGCTCCATTTTTCGTTCTCAAGATTGCTTTGGTTATTCGGGGTCTTTTGTGTTTCCATACAAATTGTGAAATTTTTTGTTCTAGTTCTGTGAAAAATGCCAGTGATAGCTTGATAGGGATTGCATTGAGTCTGTAGATTGTTTTGGGTAGTAGAATCATTTTCACAATGTTGATTCTTCCAATCCAAGAACATGGTATATCTCTCCATCTGTTTGTATCATCTTTAATTCCTTTCATCAGTGTCTTATAATTTTCTGCATAAAGGGCTTTTGTCTCCTTAGATATGTTTATTCCTAGATATTTTTTTCTTTTTGTTGCAATGGTAAATGGGAGTGTTTCTGAATTTCACTTTCAGATTTTTCATCATTAGTGTATAGGAATGCCAGAGATTTCTGTGCATACATTTTGTATCCTGATACTTTACCAAATTCATTGATTAGCTCTAGCATTTTTCTGGTAGCATCTTTAGGATTCTCTATGTATAGTATCATGTCATCTGCAAACAGAGACAGCTTTATTTCTTCTTTTCTGATTGGGATTCTGTTTATTTCTTTTTCTTCTCTAATTGCTGTGGCTAAGACTTCCAAATCTATGTTGAATAAGGGTGGTAAGAGTGGGCAGTCTTGTCTTGTTCCTGATCTTAGTGGAAATGGTTTCAGTTTTTCACCATTGAGGACGATGTTGGCTGTGGGTTTGTCATATATGGCCTTTATTATGTTGAGGATAGTTCCCTCTATGACTACTTTCTGCAGCGTTTTTATCATAAATAGGTGTTGAATTTTGTCAAAATCTTTCTGTGAATCTATTGAGATGATCATTTTTTTTTCTCCTTCAATTTGTTAATATGATGTATCACATTGATTGATTTGCCTATATTGAGGAATCGTTGCATTACTGGAATAAACCCCACTTAATCATGGTGTATGATTCGTTTTTTTTTTTTTTTTTGTGGTATATGGAACTCTCACTGTTATGGCCTCTCCCATTGTGGATCACAGGCTCCAGACACGCAGGCTCAGTGGCCATGGCTCACAGGGCTAACCACTCTATGGCATGTGGGATCTTCCTGGACTGAGGCATGAATCCATGTCCCCTCCATTAGCAGGCAGACTCTCAACCACTGCACTACCAGGGAAGCCTGGTGTATGATCCTTTTAAGGTGCTGTTGGATTCTGTTTGCTAGTAATTTGTTGAGGATTTTTGCATCTATGTTCATCAGTGATATTGGCCTGTAGTTTTCTTTCTTTTGTGATATCTTTTTCTGGTTTTGGTATCAGGGTGATGGTGGCCTCGTAGAATGTGTTTGGGAGTTTTCGTCTCTCTGCTATGTTTTGGAAGAGTTTGAGGAGGATAGTTGTTAGCTCTTTTCTAAATGTTTGATAGAATTCGCCTGTGAAGCCATCTAGTCCTGGGCTTTTGTTTGTTGGAAGATTTTTAATCACAGTTTCGATTTCATTACTTTTGATTGGTCTCTTCCTATTTTCTATTGCTTCCTGGTTCAGTCTCGGCAGGTTGTGCATTTCTAAGAATTTGTCCATTTCTTCCAGGTTGTCAATTTTATTGGCATAGAGTTGCTTTTAGTAATCTCTCATGATCATTTTTATTTCTGTAGTGTTTGTTAGTTGTTACTTCTCCTTTTTCATTTCTAATTCTATTGATTTGAGTCTTCTCCCTTTTTTTCTTGATGAGTCTGGCTAATGTTTTATCAATTTTATTTATCTTCTCAAGGAAAGAGCTTTTAGTTTTATTGATCTTGCTACCATTTCCTTCATTTCTTTTTCATTTATTTCTGATCTGATTTTTATGATTTCTTTCCTTCTGCTAACTTTGCAGTTTTTTTGTTCTTCTTTCTCTAACTGCTTTAGGTGCGAGTTTAGATTGTTTATTTGAGATGTTTCCTGTTTCTTAAGGTAGTATTGTATTGCTATAAACTTCCCTCTTAGAACTGCTTTTGCTGCATCACATAGGTTTTGGGTCATCTTGTCTCCATTGTCATTTGTTTCTAGGTATTTTTTTTATTTCCTCTTTGATTTAGTCAATGATCACTTCGTTATTAAGTATTGTATTGTTTAGCCTCCATGTTTTGTATTTTTTACAGATCTTTTCCTGTAATTGATATCTAGCCTCATAGTGTTGTGGTCGGAAAATATACTTGATACAGTTTCAGTTTTCTTAAATTTACCAAGGCTTGATTTGTGACCCAGGATATGATCTATCCTGGGGAAGAGTCTATAATTTAAAGTCTATTTTGTCTGATATGAATATTGCTACTCCAGCTTTCTTTGATTTCCATTTGCATGGAATTCTTTTTTCCATCCCCTCACTTTCAGTTTGTATGTGTCTCTAACTCTTAAGTGGGTAGATAGCATATAAATGAGTCATGTTTTTGTATTCATTCAGCCCAACTATGTCTTTTGATTGGAGCATTTAATATGATTACATTTAAGGTAATTATGGATATATATGTTATTGTCATTTTGTTAATTGTTTTGGATTTGCTTTTGTAGGTTTTTCTTTTCTTCCCTTCCTTTTCTGTCCAGTTCTCTTGTGATTTGATGACTATCTATAGTGTTGTGTTTCAATTTCTTTTTCTTTTGTGTGTCTATATCTATTGAAGATTTTTGGTTTTCAGTTACCATGAGGTTTTGATATAGCAGTCCGTATATATATATATATATATATATATATATATATATATATATATATATATATATATATGATCTTGAGACCTAAGTAAGCTGCTGTTATAATTCCAAGAGCCTGAGCATCAGAGGAGCCAATGATGTAATTCTCAGCCCAAGAGTGGAAGACTAATGTCTCAGCTCCATCAGACAGGCAAGAAATCACAGGGATACATTTCTACTTCCTCTGTTTTTTGGCTATTTAGGCCCCAAACAGATGGATGATCATTAGCCAAAATGGGGAGGTTGATTTACTTTAATAAGCCAACCTATCCATATGCTAATCTCATCTGGAAACACCCTAACAGATATACCCCCAAATAATGTTTAATTTGGTACCCCTTGGTTCAGTCAAGTTGACACATGAAATAACCTTCATACAATTCATTTACAAATTATTGGTCATGAAATAGCAAATTATAAATAGTATGTATTACATGACCATAGCTTTATACTGAGGGTATAAATGTATATGTTTTGGATACTATGTCTGTGTTTATTTATGTCTTAAAGACATATACCTGTTCTTAATAGTTTTTATCCATACATATTGAAATTAGAATTAATTAAATTCTTTTCTTTACATATTTTTCTATACATTATCTGAAAATTATTAGTGGTTAATATGTTTTATGTGTTTATCTTTCTCTACTCAGAAAGAAGTATTAAGCACAAGTGTACATTTTTTATTACTTTTACAACTGGAAAAGGAAATGTATCTGTAGTTGAATCAAGAGTAAAAGAAAGATCCTAGACGGTTATGGAGGAAGGCCAGAGCTCACTTCCTCCAGTGAACACACTGAATATACATCAGCATATAGAGCAATACCTCCTGAACAAGACTTGAGGGTTAATTTAACAGCTATTGCACATAGAAGGACCACATAGAAATGGGTAGAAAAGATGAGGATACAATATAAAAGGGAAGGTCACCCTTGATACAGCAGCCTGAGTAGGGAGGAATTTTGATGAGGGGCCCAAGCACAGACTTGCCTCCTCTGGGACATAGTAAAAAACAACAGTTTAAAAGACACCTATACTCTGTGGGAAGAAAATTCTTTTTTCTAATCCTAGAATTTCTGCCAAATATACAGGGAACTGCTGGAGCCCTCTTCAGGATCAGAGATACTGCTGAAAGCTATTGTTTGATTCCCTTAATGACTATCCTCAGCCCCTGTGCCCAGGTAGCCTTGAACACAGTATACCCTGGGACTACCCTAAGCTTGCATCCAATCCAGCTCCAACCATTCTTCCAAGGTGACACTGGGCAGAGTACTACACCTTGGGGATTGCTTTGGCCTGGCCCTACTCCAACTCTAGTGGTCCCAACAAGTGGTCTTTGTGCAGCATGCTCCAGAACTTCCCTTTGCTTATGTCCACTTCAGCCTACCAAAGACATCAGCCACTGCCTATGCATGAATTACTCCCACACAAGGCCATGTCTTCAAGACTTGGAAGGTAGCTGCTTTGCCTAATCCATAGAAATAAAAAATAAAAGTCAA
This sequence comes from Mesoplodon mirus, assembly GCF_964341445.2. Classification (NCBI taxonomy): domain Eukaryota; kingdom Metazoa; phylum Chordata; class Mammalia; order Artiodactyla; family Ziphiidae; genus Mesoplodon; species Mesoplodon mirus. The sequence goes on from NC_138993.1 coordinate 38,394,144, forward strand.
ACAAACTGAGGAGACAGAGAAATATGTTTCAAATGAAAGAACAAAATAAAACCCTAGGGAAAAATTTCATTAAACATAAATAAATAATTTACTGAATTAAGAGTTCAAAGAAATAGTCACAAGGATCCTTACAGTATTCTGGAGGAGAATGGAGGAACTTAGTGAGAACTTTAACAAACATTTAGAAGACATAACACAGAACGAATCAGAGGTGAAACATACAATAACTGAAATAAAAATTAGATGATACAGAGAAACAGACCAGTAAACTGGAAGGCAAAGTAGTGGAAATAACTCAAGCCAAAGAGAAAAAAAAATTAAAATGAGGAGAACTTAAGTGACTTCTGGGACAACATCAAGCATACTAACATTCACATTATAGATATCCTAAAAAGAAGAGAGAGAGAAAGGAAAAGAAAACTTATGTGAAGAAAAAATGGCTGAAAACTTCTCTAACCCGGGGGAAAAAACAGCCATCCAGTTTCAGGAATCATAGAGTCCTAAACAAGATGAACCCAAAGAAATCCACACCAAGACAAATTATAATTAAAATGACAACAGTTAAAGATAAAGAGAGAATCTTAAAGACACCAAGAGAAGAACAACTAATCACATACAAGGGAAACTTCATTAGACTACCAGCTGATTTTTCGACAGAAATTTTGTAAGTAAGAAAGGAGTGGAAGGACATATTTAAAGTGCTGAAAGGAAAAAAACGTACAACTTAGAACAATCAATCTGGCAAGATTATCATTCAGAATGTAAGGCAAAACAAAAAGTTTCTCAGATAAGCAAGTTTCTCAGTACTTCACCACTAAACTAGCCTTACAAGAAATGCTGAAGTTTCTTCTTTAAGTGAAAAAGAAAACACCATATCTAAAAGAAAGAAAAAGTATAGAACAAAATATCTCACTGGTACAGGCAAATATATAGTAAAGGCAACTCATACACTACTTTAAAAATCTAGTATGAAGGTTAAAAGACAAAAGTAGTACAATTAACTATAATAGGTAGTTAAGGGATAAAATAAAATATAAATGTGTAAAATATGACATCAAAAACATAAAACATGGGGGTGGAGTAAAAATGTGGTGCTTTTAGAATGCCTAAACAAACAGCTTAAAAAAAATAGCTATATACACAGGTCAATATGTAATCAAAAACCAAAAAACTACAATGGATACAGAAATAAAGATCAAGGAATCAAAAAACAACACTATAGAATTTATCAAACCACAAAGAAACCAAAAGAAGAAGACACAAACAAAGAACTACAAAAATAATCAGAAACCAATTAACAAAATGGCAAAAAATACAAATCTATCAATAATTACTTTAAATGTAAATGCACCAAATGCTCCTATCAAACGGCATGGGGTAGCTGAATGGATAAATAAATCAAGACCCATATAGAGGACCCATATATCTAATAGAGACTCACTTCAGAACTAAAGATATACATAGACTGAGAGTGTAAGGATGGAAAAAGGTATCCCATGAAAATTTAAAAGAAAAGAGATCTAAGATAGCAATACTCATATCAGAAAATATAGACTTCAAAACAGAGACTGTAGCAAAAGATAAAGAAAGGCATTATGTAAACTACACAATGATAAAGAGGTCAATCTGACAAAAGGATATAAAATCTGTAAACATTTATGAACCCAACATAGAAGCACTTAAATACATACAGCAAATATTAACAGAAATACAGGGAGAAACCAGCAGCAATACAATAATTGTAGGAGAATTTAACATTCCACTTACAACAGTGAATAAATCATCTAGAGAGAAAATCAATAAGAAAGCTCTGGCCTTAAATGAAACATTAGATCAGATGGTTTTAATAGATGTATATAGAATATTTAATCCAAAAACAGAATACATATTCTTTTCAAGCTCACCTGGAACATTCTCCAGGAGAGGTTACATTTTAGGTCACAAAACAAGCCTCAGTACATTTAAGAAGATTAAGATCATGTCAAGCAAATTTTCTTACCACAAGGACATGAAACTATATATCAACTAAAAGAAGAAAACTGGTAAAAACATAAACACATTGAGACTAAACAACATGCTACTAAACAACCAATGGGTCAACAAAGGAATCAAAAAAGACATTAAAGAATACCTGCAGATAAATTAAAATGAAAATTAAAATACAATGATCCAAAATCTATGGGGCACAACAAAAACACTTCTAAGAGGGAAGTTGATAGTAATACAGGCCAACTCCAAGAAACAACAAAAGCCTCAAATAAACAATGTAAACTTACATCAAATGCAACTAGAAAAAGAATAACAATCAAAGCCCAAAATTAATAGAAAGAAGGAAATAATAAAGATCAAAGAAGAAATAAATGAAATAGATATCCAAACATAGGACATATGAATGAAACTAAGAGTTGGTTTTTTGAAAAGATAAACATAATGATTAATATTTTCTCTTACAAGAAAAATAGAGAACCCAGATAAATAAAATAAAAAATAAAATAAAAAAATGAAAGAGGAGAAATTATAACCAACACGAAATAAAAAGGATCATAAAAGAATACTATGAAAAATTATATGCCAAAAATTAAACAACTTGGAAGGAATGCATTTATTCCTAGAAACATAAAATTTCCTAAGAGTCCAGGTCCTGATGGCTTCACAGGTGAATGCCACAAAATATTTAAAGGAGAGTTAACACCTATCCTTCTCAAATTGTTCAAAACATTTGAAAAGAAAAGAACATTTTCAAACTCATTTTACAAGACAAGCATCACCTTATACCAAAACCAGGCAAAGATATCACAGAAAAGGAATTCCCTGGCAGTCCAGTGGTTAGGACTCGATGCTTTCACTGTTGGGGCCCAGGTTCAATACCTGGTCAGGGAACTAAGATCCTGCAAGCCATGTGGCACAGCCCCCCCCCTCAAAAAAAAAGAAAAGAAAGACACCAAAGAGAAAAAGGAAATAACAGGCCAATTACAATTTCTAACTTCTAGCTAATTTTAACTACTTCTATTAGACATCATTAGATAGCAACATGCTTTTCTTCTGAAAGTTGTCTGCATTTTCATTGTTTATATCATCTTATATGTGAAAATAATGTAGGATAATATTTCTATGACTCTATAATGAATAGTCCTTATTTTACAGCCCTGATTTTCCTACTGTCTTTCTTAGATCTATTTGACAAAATGAAACCACGTGCAATTACAGACAAATTATGAAAAAATCCATATTAAATATATTAAGGGGTATTCTTAAAAGGAAATTTCAAAATTAAAACACCTACAGTTAGTTCACTGGAACCACCTAAAGAGTAGCTAACAAAACACAAGATAAAATAGCAAATAATTAAATTATCTATCTGAAGAACTATACACAAATATTTCTTGAAGCCTAAAACATCTAGGATTTTATTGATTTTAAAATGCATCAACAATTTTATTTGTAATTTCTTTGTTTTATGTAAAGTAATTGGTTCAGAAAATTATGTGTAATGATTAAGAATTTTTTTCTTAATAACTACTTTTTTATTCATCATAATCTCTCTCATTCTCACATCATTCTCATTTCACTCTTTAAATTTTTCATAACGTGATTTATTTTATGACTTCTCTTTCAGTGTTATCCATATATGTTTCCTAGACTGTGAGTATTTTCTTTATAGAGAACAAGAGAACAGTGCCCCAGCTGTGGTTTAATTCTGCTTTATGATTTATGTTCATGCTCCTGGTTGTATATACCATTCTTGAATTTTTTATCACTTTATGATAAAATGTGCCTGTTGTCCATAGTTCTTTTTTGGCAATGATTCTGACATTGTTTTAGATATGAATGCACACTGCATCTTTTTTGGCACTGGTATGTACATGCCATCTTAAATAATAATGTACATAATTACATAATTTAATTATATTCCTATTGAATATTGTTCAGCTAAAACATGTAATTGCAAATTTATCTAACACAAAAATGGAGGTCTCTTAAAGTCACAGTTTAAAGTGTTTGCTTGTCCCTTTGTTAATGAATATGTTAAAGCTGACTTTGTACCCTTTGCTCATTCTTTTAATCTCTCCAAATCTTATTGAATCTTAAATCTTCAAGCATGTTATTTTCTTCTCCTCTAAATTTTGAGTCATCTGCTTCTCAGCACTCTATCCAGATTGTTAATAAATACGTTAAATATTTATGGGCCTGAAACTAATTCTAGAGGAACTTACTAGATGCTAGTTTTTGAAAACCAATATGGTTCTATTAATAATAATACCTATGCATTTTAATATGGTTCTTCTTTTAATATCCACCATATTATGTTGTACTGGAAAAAATGTTAATAAAATATGTTTGATAATAGACTTCACAAATTCTGTATTTTGAAGTTAAGTTGAATTGAAAGAATAGTATTCCTCATACCCATACTAAATATAACATGTGTATATAATTCTATCTAAATTCATTTTAAGCAAGCATAATGAATAAAATCATTAAGGCTATACAGAATTACCCAGAAAAAAAACTTTGGTCTATGTACAGTTAATTATCTAATTTTTGGAACCTTCCTTGGGGTTACCCAGTTAAACAACAAGGGCTCTGAGCATTTGAATTGATTGTTTTGAGATTTCCTTTTTGGTAACCTACAAGTATTATACCAATATCAAAAGTGACTTCCTCTTTCAAAACCCAAAGAGATTAATAAAAGCAGTGCAAGAAAGGACACTTTCAGTAGACAGTCCCCTTGACACTAAACCTGCATGTTGCTGAAGATGTTGGCAACCTTGGAGACCTTAATTGTCAGAAACAATTAGGTACACATTAAAGGACTTGGGGCTCACTGGAATTAAAGTTAACTGTAGCTGCAATTAGCTATCTACAAAAATCTTATCTGACCTTTAGAAATTTGTTACTCCTGCCTCTTTCTTAGAATATTCTCTCATGAGTATGTTTTTAACATAAATAGACTTTATTTTTTCTAATTAACCTTTTCTTGTACACTTGATGTGAATCAAATATATGATTATTTCTTAATTATGTATTCTTTCAGGGAAGAAACATAGATAAATAATTTGTAAGGATAGAAATCTAAGACATTTATTTTGGATTTTAAAAGTGATTTCTTATTTGTGCTTGTAATTAAATATAATTACAGTAAATAATCAGGACTATATGTATTTCAAACCAAAATATGTAGTCATAGCCAAGGTTAAAATTAAGACGAGCCACAGGGTTTCTTTATCTTTATGTCCTGATATTTAACTCTTTGCCATCATCTACCAACCACAAATAAAACACCATTTTTATAATTCATATTTACTTTAAATTTAGAGAGAGGTATACTGAGGTATTTCCACAAAAAACAGTCCCCCTCCCCTCAAAAAGGAAGAGATAACAACAGATAAACAGAAAACTGGATAAATCAAATTACAAAATATTAGATGGGTTTATATATGCAAAACAACCTCAGACACAAAATGTTTCCAGAGTGAGATCACAGGAAATAAGAGCTGATTTTAACCTGAAAGAAAACTGCTAAAGAAACAAAATATAGGATGGGAGAATGAGTGTTGCTGATTTTTTCCTATGGCAAGGAAAACCATTGTTAATTCTGGTGGTTACATTTGTCCTATCAATAGAGAAAGAGGCCTTATTATAAGGCAGATAATGCATTAGTTCAGAATAAATACGTTTGAAAGACACCTACTTGCCTTCTTTGCTCTTCACAACGTTCTGAATGTTATTTGAACCTTCTTGACAGTTCAGTATAAAGCAGAGCCTTATATGAGAGAGTGTATTAATATATTTGGCTTGAGCAAAAATTTTATTTATATTTATATTCTATTATATTTAATTTAGCATTCAAAAAAACTATTTCACCCTCAAAAAGTGTATCATGATTCTGTCCATTTTCAAGTGAGTGGGAAAAGAAAATGAACATCTTGGACAGTAATGATCAAATACTCTGAAAACTTTTGTCTAGTGGATAAACATTGCAAAGAATTTCATGATTAACTATGAAAGTAAGTAGTTTAAAAAATGCAAAATGTACTTATTCTACGATCATATGTGTGTTAAGTATTACAGGGCACACAGGAAGAAGATATGGTTCACTTTTATAAGTAAAAGCATATAGAAATTTGGAGGAAAAAGTAAAGGGCTGAACTACTTAGAATATGTTTTATAGAATATATGAGATTTACATTGGACCTTGAAGGATGTAACCATTTTCATATTACCAGTATAAGAAATGACAGAAAGATCTGTCAAGAGTTGAGCATAACCTAACATGGCATGGTACTACTACCTTCATTCACCTTTATAAATTATTATACATTCTTTTATATTTTCATTATGGTTGCTTGTTATACAGTTAATTAAGCTTAAAAATGAGTGCTGAATATAACTTACAATGTTGTAATTTAATAAACTGACATGACACCAAGAATATATTATTGGACTTTGATATGCTAAATTTAATGTATTCTTAAAAGTACACCAGTAAAAGAACTACATTTTTTTTGTGTGATGGGGAAAGGGGGCAGACACTGAAAATAAACTCATTTTAGTATAGAAAGGAAATAAAATAGTGTTGAAATGGCTTTTTCACAGGAAATCCATTCTGTTTTGTGTAATCATACATATAAAATTTATGTATTAACAGTTTTTATTAGAATTGATTGTTGAGAGTTAAAAGCATTTATGACTCATTTAAAATCTTTGAGAAAAGCTTACCAAGGACAATAGATTTTAAATAATTCAATTTACCCAGATATTGTATAGCATTACCTTTACAACATAATGTTTACACTTCTCTAAAAAGTTTATATACTAGTGGGGGACTTTAACAACCCACTTTCATCAATGCATAAATCAGCCAGACAGAAAATCAATAAGGAAACCCAGGCTCTAAATGACATATGAGGTCAGATGGATTTAGCTGATATTTATAGAGCATTCTATCCAAAAGCAGCAGAATATACATTCTTCTCAAGTGCACATGGAACATCCTCCAGGAGAGATTAGATCTTGGGTCACAAATCAAGCCTCAGTAAATTTAAGAAAATTGAAACCATATCAAACACCTTTATTTTATTTTATGTTTTTTTTTTTGTGTGTGTGTGTAATATATGGGCCTCTCACTGTTGTGGCCTCTCTCATTGTGGAGCACAGGCTCCAGATGCACAGGCTCAGTGGCCATGGCTCACAAGCCCAGCCACTCCACGGCATGTGGGATCTTCCTGGACCGGAGCATGTACCCGTGTCCCCTGCATCAGCAGGTGGACTCTCAACCACTGTGCCAACAGGGAAGCCCTAAACACCTTTTTTGACCACAATGCTATGAGATTAGAAATCAACTACAAGAAAAAATAATGTAAAAACAAAAAACAAAAATCATGTGGAATCTAAACAATATTCTACTGAACAACCAATGGATCACTAAAGAACTCAAAGGAAATTAAAAAAAAATACCTGGAGACAAATGAAAGCAAAAGCATGGCAATTCAAAGGTCAGAGCAGAAATAAATGAAATAACGATGAAGAAAACAATAGAAAAGATCAATGAAGCTAAAACCTGGTTCTTAAAATATTTAAAAGAAATTGATAAAGCTTAAACTCACCAATAAAAAAAGGGAGAAGGCTCAAATCAGTAAGATTAGTCTTCTGAAACTATTCTAAAACATTACAGAGGGAGGAACACTCCCAAACTCATCGGATAATGCTACCATTACTACCATTACCCTGATACAAAAACCAGACAAATCTACCACAGAAAAATAAAATTACAGACCAATATCTTTGATGAACATAGACACCAAAAAGGACTGGGGAGGTCCATCAAATACCTTGACTACCAGTCTATTCTTCAGTGACTCTTATGATAAAAGTACACCATTATCAGAATTAAATTGTTCTGGAAAGTTGAAAATATGACACATTACTTTCAAAGAACACAATTATGTAACTGGAGTAAACTGACAAGACTGAAGCAGTAAAACTTACATCTAAAACGTATGTCCCTCAACAAAATACTAGCAAACAAAATCCAACAACACATTTAAAGGATCATACACCATGATCAAGTGGGATTTATCCTGGGGATACACGGATTCTTTAATATACACAAATGAATCAATGTGGTAACCATATTAACAAATTGATGAATAAAAACCATATTGTCATCTCAATAGGTTCAGAAAAAGCTTTTGACAAAATTCAACACTGACTTATGATAAAACTCTCCAGAAAGTGGGCATAGAGAGAACCTACCTCAACATAATAAAGGCCATATATGACAAACCCACAGCTAACAACATACTCAATAGTGTAAAGCTGAAATCATCTCCTATAAGGTCAGGAACAAGATAAGGATGTCTACTCTTGACACTTTTATTCAACATAATTTTTGAAGTCCAGCCACACAATCAGAGAAGAAAAATAAATAAAAGAAATCTATATTGGTAAAGAAGTTAAACTGTCACTTTTTGCTGATGACATGATACTATACATAGAAAATCCTAAAGAGGCTACCAGAAAACTAATAGAGCTCATCAATGAATTTGGTAAAGCAAGGTTAATACACAGAAATCTCCTTCATTTCTATACTCTAACCATAAAAGATTAGAAACAGATATTAAGGAAACAATCTCATTTACCATCACATCAAAAAGAATAAAGTATCTAGGAATAAAGTTACTTAAGGAGGCAAAAGACCTGTATTCAGAACAGTATAAGATGCTGATGAAAGAACTTGAAAATGACATAAACAGATGGAGAAATATACCATGTTCTTGGATTGGAATAATCAATATTTTCAAAATGACTATACTACCCAAGGCAATCTACAGATTCAATGTAATCCCTATCAAATTACCAATGGCATTTTTTATAGAACAAGAACAAGAAATCTTAAAATTCTTATGGATATACAAAAGACCCTGAATAGTCAAAGCAATCTTGAGTAAGAAAAATGGAGCTGGAGGAATCAGACTCCATGTCTTTAGACAATACTACAAAACTACAGTCATCAAAACAGTACAGTACTGGCACAAAAACAGAAATATAGATCAAGGGAATAGGATATAAAGACTAAAAATAAACCCTTGCACCTATGGTCACTTAATCTAAATCTATGATGAAGGAAGCAAGACTATACAATGGAGAAGTCAGTCTCTTCAATAAATTGTTCTGGGAAAACTGGACAGCTACATGTAAAAGAATGAAGTTAGAACATTCTTTAACACCATACACAAAAATAAACTAAAAATGCATTAAATATCTAAATGTAAGACCAGATACTATAAAAATCTTAATGGAAAAAAGCATAATCAGAACACTCTTTCACATAAATCACAGCAAAATCTTTTTTGATCCAGCTCCTAGGGTAATGGAAATAAAGAAAAAATGAACAAATGAGACTTAATCAAACTTAAAAGCATTTGCACAGCAAAGGAAACCATAAACAAAATGAAAAGGCAACCCACAGAATGGGAGAAAAGTTTTGCAAATGATGCAATCAACAAAAGATTTATCTCCAAATTTACAAATAGCTCATGCAACTCAATATAAAAAACAAACAAACAACTCAAACAAAAAAAAATGTGCAGAAGATCTAAATAGACATTTCTCCAAAGAAGACAAACAGATGGCCAGGAGGCACATGAAAACTTGTTCAACCTCACTAATTATTAGAGAAATGAAAATCAAACCTATCATGAGATACTACTTCACACAAGTCAGAATGGCCATCATCAAAAAAATATCTACAAACAATAAATGCTAGATAGGGTGTGGAGAAAAGGGAACCCTCCTACACTGTTGGTGGGAATGTAAATTGGTACAGTCACTATGGAGAAAAGTATGGAGGTTCCTTAAGAAAAAACTAAGAATAGAGCTACCATATGATCCATTAAACCCACTCCTGGATATATATCCAGAGAAACCCATGGTTCTAAAGTATACATGCACTCCAATGTTCATTGCAATGTTGTTTACAATAGCCAGGACATGAAAGCAACCTAAATGTCCATCAGCAGAAGAATGGATAAAGAAGATGTGGTACATATGTACTATGGAATATTACTCAGCCACAAAAAAAGAAAGAAAGGATGCCATTTGAAGCAACATGGATAGACCAGCAGATTATCATACTAATTAAAATAAGTCAGGAAGAGGAAGACAAATATATGAAATCTCAAAAAAAAAAAACAGATACAAGTGAACTTATTTATAGAATGAAACACTCACAGACTTAGAGAAGGAACTTCTGGTTATCAGGGGAAAGGGTTTGGGGGTATAGATTGGGAGTTTGGGATTGACATGTACACACGCCTATATTTAAAATAAATAACCAACAAGGACCTACTGTATAGCACAGGGAACGCGGCTGTATATTCTGTCATAACCTAAATGAAAAGAATTTGAAAAAGAATGGATACTTGTATGGGTATAACAGAATCACTTTTCTGTAAGTAACACATCATTGTTAATCAACTACACTCCAATATAAAATAAAAATTAACAAAATATAAAATATTTTAGTGTTATTAAATACCACTAAATGAAACTTTATAATGTTAAAAAGAATTTTAAAAAATTAAATATATGTATTTACATATGTGTATATAATTTTGTTAAACAACTATCATATTTAGCATTCTATAAAGATACTTAGCTCTACTTCTATCTACTTTGTTCAGGAGAAATTCAGATTTTACACATTCTTTACATTTACACAAATTATTTAACTTTGTAACTGTCCATTTAATGTTGGCTTAACTATATCCAATATAATATTAATATATTTTTAAAATATTAATTTTAAATTCTATATTCAGGTTATTTATCTTTATCTGATTATTATTCCTTGTTTTCTCTTAGTGTCCATGCCTACTCAACCTAAATTTTAGCAGAAGTACAATTTAATTGTAAAACACATAGGCAATCCAAGTTTGAATTTCTGCTCTAACATTTCATCTTATAATTCCTAAAAAATTACTTATTTCTCTGTCTTTATTCTTTTGTAAAATTGGGTACAATTTTCAACTCTCTCCTGGGGATTTTGTAAGTTTGAATAAGACAATTTATGAAATAAGCTTGGCAACTAATGAGTATTTAATTAATGTTGGTTACCACTTTTATGTCAATTGTACTTCAAATTCTTCCCTTTCTGCCAATATATTTAAATTCAGAGCCTCATCATCACTTTGCCAGTAATTTTTAATATGTGTGTTATAGGCCATTAATTGGCTGTTAAATCAATTTATTTGGTTATAGTTGCATTGTCTATTAAAAATAAAAATAGAATGAATACAAAAATATCAGATCTCATTAAATATAGAAAGATTAAGAATTTTTTCATGAGACATTTATATGCGTGTGGGTGTATGAATATTTTTATACTATGTCACATTAAAAGTTTTAAAAACCACTACCTTATTTATGGAGTATTTGAGCTATCTCTATAAATAAGAAGCCTACTACTCCCAATTTCTATTTTTCTTAAGTCTGCCAGACTTAGTGTTCTGAAAATTGAGCCCTCATAATGAAGCAATCTATTTTCATTTAAAAATGAAAACAAAATTAAAATCAGCAAATTTTGGAGCTCCAAATTTAGCATATCATTCAGGACTCTTATGAGTTAATTCTAATCTGTCTCTCCTAAGAAGTAACACTGATTAGCTTATAATTTCCTAAATTCATACTTTCAAAAACCTGAAAAACCTTCATATTCAATTTTTTCCTTCTCTTTGTCATCTGTAAAGTCCCAGCTCAAATATCTCCTATTCAGGGAAGTCTCAGAGGACTATAAAGGCACTTGCTGCATTCCACCCTGGTTTTCTGCCAATAGTTTCTCTTTATTGTTATTCCTGTTATATGTTTTTGTCTATTTAAAAGAAACAATAAAATTAATAGCAATGAAATAAATATCATCATTGCTTTTTTTTCATTTAAAATATTAAACTTGCCTAAAATTTGATAGTTATCAGTAGTGACTTTATTTTAAGCTATAAAATGATTTTATATTTATGACAACATGTTATGTTTTTTCTCTCTTGCAAGTCAAATAATTTACACAAATAGACCTCTAGGAAACCTGAATTACTAAAAGTCAATGTCACATTGGTCATATTACACATGTATCAATATAATATTATAGAGATATGATTACTCTGGCACATCTGTACATTTGAGAATTTAGTATCCTCAAAAGCACACTTAACTAACTCCTCTACTTTGACCATCTTTCAAATTCTTTCTCTGAATTCAACTGAGTAATATTTATCTGATTCTCTGTAGTATTTTATTTTTTCTACAATTTTTCATAAAAATTATTTGAGAACACACATGGTCTTATTCTTCTTAATTTATCTAATTTGTATATGCAGTATCAAGCTTGTCTTTCCAGCTGTGCATGTAGGTTTTTGGGTTTTTGTTTAGTTTGTTTGTTTTGTTTTTGTTACAGTAACTGTTAAAACATGTTGTTAAGAGGAAAATGGTAAAAAAGAAAAGAAAAACACATAAGAGGGTAAAAATAGATTCTTCTTCTTCCAGGAACAGGTAAAGCTGAAATAAAATAATCCTGAACCTTAGGACAGCACTACATTCACATCTGAGAGGAGGGAAGCAGACCGATAGGATTTGAAAAAAAGGGGTACATTTTATGCTTGACATAAGATCTTTAAATGCTCATATTTTTGTGAGAGGATCTGAGAAATACCTCTTTCACTAAGTTGCACAAAGCTTCTACGTTATTTTGTATCTAGGACCTTGGGGGTCACCAGTTAATAAAAAATCAACAACTCAGAATCATACAGCCAAAAAGGCATTTCTTGTACGTGTATGCATGATCAAAACTGTGGGAAAATGTGTTTCTTAGCTCATGCAATATATACAAAAAAGAAAATTCCACTGCAGCAATAGAGGGAATATCATTAACAAATGAGATGCGGTATCCATTATTGCCCAAAGAAATTCATTCATAGTCTACATGCTATCTTTATCATTTAACATATTTATAAGACTTGTGAATGCACTTGCAATCTCAGTATAGCAATTCTAATTTTCAGAGAGATTTTTAATTTCTCAATTTTACTATGTCATGGGTATTTCAGAAAATAATATTTGTATAAATTACAAAATGAAGAAATAGGGTATGCAAAAGATACAACATGTTTTTACACTCAAAGAACTCACAATCAAGTTGGAAATAATTGCATTTATAAAAATGCTAACATTAGGTAAACATAGAGACTCAACCAAAAATATGTAAAAAGGATGATCATTCATAGGAGTAGAATATTTAAGTTTTTGATGGATATTTCAAAGATAGTAAAGTTGAGAACATTTCAAAAACGATGATTTGAATAAGTAGACATGAATATAAAGTACATATATACTGTAAAAATTCAAATGATATTAATAAATTCAATATTTAAAGTGTTTCACCTTTATTTTTTAAAATATTAGTTATTATTATTATTTTTTTATTTTGGTTGCACCGGGTCTTAGTTGTGGCAGGCAGGCTCCTCTTAGCTGCAGCTCACCAGTTCCTTAGTTGTGGCATGTGAACTCTTAGTTGCAGCAAGCATGTGGCATCTAGTTCCCTGACTAGGGATTGAACCTAGCCCTCCCTGCATTGGGAGTATGGGGTCTTAACCACTGTGCCACCAGGGAAGTCCCTAAAGTGTTTCACCTTTAAAATGAAAAGCAACAGACTAAAAAATGGCAATTTATTAAAATGCCTTGAGATATTGAATGTAATGATTTAACAACATAGATATAATGTTAAAAGAAATCAGATAATGAGACCAAATGTGTTACTCATAAGATTTGTTCATTTGAGAGAGGAATAATTTTGGGTGGGACATGGTAGCCAGTGGTATCTTCATGGTGTTATTGAATATAATTAATTGAGGCAGTTAAGATTTACTTAGGTACACTGTGATATGAAATTGTTCCATGCAAACAAAATAACATAATTCAAATAATGTTAATAATGGTTCACTTACAGGCAGCCACAAGACTGGATTTATTCATGACACTTTTTTCGACCAATAACAAAAGATAAAGTTAGGTATACTGGATAGAGGCAGATTGTTGAGGAATGCAAATGCCAGTAAAACCAAATATAGTGATTCATGTTACTTGTTGTGTTTATTATTGTTACTAGTCCTCAAGTGTGTGCAACTTTGCAATGCCAAAATACACTCATATATTTTACATCAGTTAGTTGTCAAAATAATATTTTTGTACAAACTAACCCTTAAAAAAGTTAAATTATTTTTAAATAAAGTCATACATCTAGTAAGTTGAGAACCCAGGACCACAGTGCAAGTATTTTTATAGCTAAGTCCAATGCATTATTAGTCATATTCTTTGACTGTGAGTAATAGGAATCAGAATTCAACATAGCTTAAATAAGAAGTTATTAACTAAGAAAAAGTTCAAAAGAGAAGCATCATACAGGGTTCGTTGTTTCATTACCACAATTATTAAATCCAGGTATTTTCTTCATGTCTTGTCATCTATTATTGTCCTTAAATTCATCCTCAGAATATTAGCATATCCAGACATCTTATGAAACTATGATAATAATCAAAAGAGGAAAAGAGGATGTCTATTCCTATAGCTTTCTTAAGAACTCAAAGGAATATTTAACAGAAGCACATTTCCCTGAGCCCCATTGGGTAACATGCATATTGCTGATATAATAACTAGAATTGAAATGCAATTACTTTTAGACAAATAAGTATTTCTGGAGTTAATGGAAGGGAGTTCTTTTGTGTCACATGTCTGCATGAGAGAGAGGTGGATATCTGAAAAAAATTAAAGTTACTTTCAAAAGGAAGAAGGAAGTATCTGTACTGGATAGAAAACTCAAAATGTCAACCTGAGTTTTTCTCTGCAACAATTAACAAAATGTGATTACTAAATGAACACATAACAAGGGAATCAAACAGAAAAAATGTGTCAGATCTTCTTTAAATTGAATGACATTTGATAATTTCCTACTGATATGGTAAAAAAACCCCACAAATTTAGCAGCTTGAAAAAATACTAATTTATTAATTTTACACTTTGTTTCATTATTTATAAATTACATTAAAATAATTATTTTAAATTATCTGAAACTTATTTTGCTACATTGGCAATTTGATGTGTTATTATAAAAATGTTGAATAGCCTTAATTGCATTTACTGATGTGGTTAGAAAACATTAACCTTGATTGTGAGGGCATATGGATTTTAATTCAGGTTATGCCATGAAAAAGCTTTTTAACATTTTGCAAACTAATTGATTCCTGAAAGATTGCATTATCTCATGTGGTGGCCAGATAACATTATTGCTTAAGGGCCCTTTCAGTTATCTTACTTCTAAATAACAATCTAAAAATTTTGAAAATGATCAGGTCTATAGGTAATCACAATTATAGTGATTAAACTATATGGGTTGATTTGTTTTATTAAAAGATGAATTCAGAGCTGCATAGAATAAGTTTCTTTTGGGTTCCATTTTGAGATATGTTATTAGCTGTGAAATAGTCAACCTATCTTAAGTTTGCTAATTCAGACAATTTTGTCTTGAGAATCAATTTTCCTAAATATCTACTCTTGCTTAAAATCACAATGGCCCTGGGGAAAACAACTCTAGTAGGTACCATCACCATACCTGCTTATTCTGTCTTAGATCAGATTTAAATGTGAAGAAACAAGTTGGAAATGGGAGAAACATTTTTTTTAGGCAAGATAATTTATTATCTAAACTCACAAAATGAGAATGGTAACATATGTAGAGAACAGATTTGAGAATGTAAAGGAGATTGATTTACAAGAGCAGTTTTTCACAAAAACACACAGAGACATACTTGATTACATGAACTTTTTTCTTTCTTCTCCCTGTCACACTAGTCCTGCAATTTCAAAGTTTTACTTAGTGAATTTCTCTTGCTAAATAGAATTTAATTAGGATGCAGCATAAAATTACATTTTATTGAATAATTGTATAGTCATATATTGAATATGTTTGTAGAATTACAAAAAGCTATCAGTACCCTAATAACTCTGGATCATAAAGGAGAGAAAATTGCATTGTTTTGGTCAAAATTGGTTGGAAAACTTACAGTAGATACATTGGAATCATTGCAATAAATTATAAAGATAAAAAAAGAATGAAGTTTGAGTAAGTTGATTTCTGGCGTAAGGTAACATAATATTTTAGATTTGACTGCATAAAAAAAATGCAATGAAACAATAAGTTACCAGTTTATTTTCTTGCAGTGTGTAAGTTGTTTTTTTTTTTTTTTTTTTTTCGGTACGTGGACCTTTCACTATTGTTGCCTCTCCTGCTGTGGAGCACAGGCTCCGGACACACAGGCTCAGCGGCCATGGCTCACGGGCCCAGCCGCTCCACGGCATATGGTATCTTCCCGAACTGGGACACGAACCCATGTCCCCTGCATCAACAGGCGGACTCTCAACCACTGCACCACCAGGGAAGCCCGTTTAAGATATTTTTAACTTTTATTTTTGAAGTAGCCAGTACACACAAAATAAAAATTGCAAACAAAACGAAAAGAAAAACCTTTTCTAAATAGAGATGTATATATCTATGGCAGACAATATCAAATGTGCCATTTCTGTTATTTTTCTAGTTTAAAACATCTCCATGTCTTTCTGAGTTGCTTGATACTTGATGTTGATTAAACAGTAATATGAAAAGTTCCATTTCAAACTGTCCTGTACCTGTAACACAGACCAGGTGATACCTTATCTTTGTTTGATTAGTTGACAGGTTCTTTTGAAAGCAGAATGCCATAAAAGTCTTTTCTGAGGTAGAAAACTATTTTAGATGAACAATTTTGATCCCTTGTGATGGCTTTTACTGGTTGCATACATTTTTATTGGAGAAACTATCTTCAAAAAAGATAACATTGGTAAATTTTAATGTACAGGTGAAAATCTATTATTTGTGATCAAAATTCAGCAGAAGACTTAGCAAAAGCTTTATATCTTTAGACTTTAGTTCTCAAAGGACTTGCCTACTGTTATAGTCCTTCACATTTTCTGTGACAGAAAAAAATGCCTCCTGTCCTTCAAGGCCTCAATCTAATTTTATGATTAAGATTATTTAAAAAATAAGAAATACCTCTTTTTATGTGATGGTCTCTCCAATAGGCATTTTATATTTATTTCAAGCATTTCCCTTCTCTGTGAGAACTGCCTCAGAACCAAAGATAGAGTGGTCCTCTCCCTCTGAGAAATCACAGCTATTAATGCTCACTTTCACTACAACATCACAGTATATTTCTGTTATTAGATCTTTCAATTATTAGATAATATGTCATGGTAAAATCTTTGAAATATAAATAAGTAAACTATTTCTATAACATAGAAGAGGCTAAATATTGATTAAATAAAATTATCATGATTAAAGCAAAAGCATTTTATGAGAGGTTGAGAACTAGTTAATAATATTGTAACATTTTCATTACAATAAGACACATGTCTTTTAAGCCATTTTAATTGTTGTTCCAGACTTTGAGCAGCCATTGCAAATATATACTTGTCATTCTGTATGTTTCTCTGTATGTCAACATGTACCTTATCTTTTCCAGTATTGTTTTTGAATTGTTCTTAAAATTACCCTTTAAATTATCTGTATTTAAATTATCTGCATTATCTGTATTAAGCGGAGATGTAAAGGGGTCTTTTGTATCTTTGCATTTTAGAGTTATATGTTCAGATGGAGGGCTTAAGGGTCAATTTTCAATCATGGTTTAAAAGAAAATTTTCACAAAAGCTTCTGAAATTTGAAAAAATTACAATAGACAGAGAGAATGGTATAACTATTGTGATCATTTTTTTCTGTATTTTGTGCTGCTTAAAAAAAACTGTGTCCAAAATTACTGTTCTGTCAGGCATTAAGCTTTAGGAGAAAATTTTTATCCAGATTTGAGGCTGCTTAAACATGGTTTCTGAGCACAAAAAGTGGAATAGATCTGAAACACTATATAGAAAAATAAATCCAGTCATTGTTTTATATCTAGTATTTGAATAACTTTAAAATATTTGTCAGCAGAAAATGTCAGAATTTAAGATATTTTATGGCCGTCAGCTGTGAGTATTTGTTGAAATGATTACAGCCTTTGTTTATAATAGAAAAACATTTAAATACCATTTTGGAAAATTTTATGTATGTTATCTAGAATTTGTGTATTACTCTAATCATTTAAATCTACTTCAGTAAAAACTGAATTATTGTTGTTGTATGGGAAGGTTTTAAATGGATCAATTGAGTCATCTGCATTATGAGGATAGGAGTTCAGTAAAGCACAGTGAATTGAACTGTTTTGAACTGTGATTTTGCTTAAAGCAATTCATAAAAATAATCATCTACACGTACAAGTAGGAAGCAATGATTGGTAGATCAAAAGTAAGTGGATTATTTTGAGAATCATTTTTTTTTAAATTATTTAATATTTAAATATTTATCTTATAAAACTTATGTCATCGGGACAGCAGATTTACAGGGTCCACATAATCATTGTAGCAGAGGTAGAAAAATTGTAAGCAAACTCAAATTTAAAAATCTGTGTGGGCTTCTGGTTCAATAAATAGTCATTTTATTAGTGATCACATTGAAAAGAAGTGGATGAAAAGACACTCTCATTTTAATCAATATGGTGAATGATACACAAATTTTTACAAAATAAAATCAGAGTATTCTAACATTTTAAACATTTTCTTTTAAAAGTAGAAATATCTTTTCCATAAAACTCTCTAAAACCAGAAACCAGCTCTTCCTTCTGACCACCAATTCCTATGTTTCATCCAGTGACCAAAAATAATCCTAGAGTCATTTTAAACTCCTCTTGCTCCTACTCTTCCATGTCCCTTTATTCCTTATATCTCAGTAGTATCCAAGAAGGTTATGAAACAGCAACATAAAGAATGGTAGCTCTGACAGAAAGACAGACAACAAATATCCAGGAAGTGGATATTAAACACACTAGGTACACAGGGAAATTTTAGTTGTAAGAGATTAGAGGAACCCAGCCATCTGTACAGCTTACAGTGGCAGTCGGAAGGGTGCAGGATGTATTTGACAGTCCACATGAGTTTCAGCAGGCAGTTGCATTCCACCAGGCAGCTTCAGAGCAGGGAGTACTGAGACCCAAACCAGAACAAGAACTTAGAGAGAGTAGACATCAAAAGAGATAAGGCAGCAGGTATCAGAGCCCAGATTTGGGGCAGAGAAACAACGGCAGGTGTCCAGAATCTAATAGGGCTGATGACAATTATCTTCGTACTGACAATAAAGTACCCAGTACTGATGATGGTGCTCTGAGCAAAATCTGACTTAATGTGGGATTACTCAAGTATATGCTTTAAAAATATTAGCTTGTCTCTAAGGACGAGATCTGAATCATTTCTTGTAGAAATGAGAAAATGTTCAGCATCTTTTAGACTTTTCTTCCTGCATGTCTTCTCAGTTCCACTCCTGCTGCAACAGTCTTAATAAAAGTTCTGTTTATCCTACAACTTATGTTAATAATTTTTTAGAGACTACTCTACTTTTACTCCCTTTCTTCTTTAATCCAAACCAGATAAATTTGCTTGATTAATCTGCCAAATAAAGCTAAATTCAGTATATTCAATTGTTCACATTTATGTACCAAATTAGGTGCAAATTCTTTGTGATACTCAAGATTCTTTACAATACAAACTAGATTTACTGCTCAGGTCTTATATCTTATTATTCTAGTACCATGCCATACTCATCCTTTGCATGCAAGATTGCTTCATCTATTCTGAAGAAATAGCATCTACTGGCTTTTTAATCATAGAGTTTCCAAACATTTTTCAGTTTGTTTTTTTTCTGCTGAAAATATAATCATAAACCTTTGTTTAAATTTCCTTTCAAAAAAAGTTTAATTCTCCCATAAACAATGACCTTCCAGACTAACTTCTCTATGTATTCTTTCCTTATCTCCTTTTTCCAGTAAAACTTTTCTTTTTGAACATTGGTTGTGTGGGGATGGGGAATTACTTACAGATTTTTCTCATATTTGCATAAGAAAAATATGACCTTGATGGGCTTGTGGGGAATGCAATAGAACAAATTCAATCTATATGTCTTCTCCTTAACACAAATTGTTGATGTTATTTTAATGATCCAGATGTCCAGGTCAACCAGTGTGACCACCAATAAAAATCTCTATTGACTAGTTTCACTAAGTATGTTTTTGCTTAAAAATATACATATATTTCATATGTATATTCATATATTCACATACACATTAAGTTGGAGCTGCCTATTGCCGATTCCTATAGCTTTGGGCTGAATGTGTTTCTAGAATGACATCTGTAGTCAGATTTCTGAAGTTCAGTTACTTGTCCAGCACTACTTGTTTATTTAATTTCAAATTTATACTCATAATGCTTTATAGATTTCCATATGTTGTGCCATTCTGTCACTGAGTACAGTATGATCAGTATAAGGTTTCATATATTTATCTCATTTCCATATTTTATATTTATTAGCCTAGATGCCTACAATTTAGGATTTCACATAATTAAAAACTGCAATAATTTTGGCAAAATAGGAAATAAGATTAATAATGCTGAAAAAGTGCATCTACTTCTAATTTTTACATAAGTTTAAATATTTTAAAGGAAAGGTTGGTCACAAAATTTAGAGTCTATCATATCTCAGTAGGGTGGCTTATACAGTGAATATTTTAATTCCCACTGAAAAAATATTAGCTGAACATAAGTTTCTTTATGGAGAAGCAAGACATAAATTTTAATGCATTAATATGTAGATTTTAGTCAGCTTCAAGGAAGCACAAGAAAAAAAGGGAAGTAAACATTAAGAGGCACAGAAAAGAAATGTTAACTTTATTAATATTAACTGTCATGAATATATTTTGATCATGTTGTTCTTTATTCCTACCATTGTTCCATAATGTGTGGTCTGGTTATTATTGTTTCTGAACACAGGTTTAAATTTTAATTCAAATCTTTGTTGTGCAAACATCTCCAAGAAATTCTAAAACACAAATTCAGAAATAAATTATGTTTAGACTTGAAGGTAAGTAAATATTTTAAGGAATATATATATTTTAAATATACATGTTGCCCTATTATGAAAATATGCAAGATATTTTTTCATAAACAGGCAAAATTATTTTGAAACAAGGAAAGCTAACTACAGGGAGTCAACAAAGATAGATGTAAAAAAACAAGATGAATGAACATTTCTATCAGCCAATTAAAACCCACCAGGAGGCTTTTTTTTTTTAATTTTTGGATTTTATTTTATTTATTTTTTTTATACAGCAGGTTCTTATTAGTCATCTATTTTATACACATCAGTGTATACATGACAGTCACAATCTCCAGTTCATCACACCACCACCCTCATTCCCTGTCACTTTCCCCCCTTGGTGTCCATACTTTTGTTCTCTACATCTGTGTCTCAATTTCAGCCCTAGAAACCTGTTCATCTGCACCATTTTTCTAGGTTCCACATATATGAGTTAATATAAAATATTTGTTTTTCTCTTTCTGACTTACTTCACTCTGTATGACAATCTCTAGATCCATCCATGTCTCTACAAATGACCCAATTTCGTTCCTTTTTATGGTTGAGTAATATTCCATTGTATATATATATATATACCACATCTTTTTTATCCATTCATCTGTTGATGGGCATTTAGGTTGCTTCCATGACCTGACTATTGTAAATAGTGCTTCAATGAACATTGGAGTGCATGTGACTTTTGGAATTATAGTTTTCTCTGGGTATATGTCCAGTAGTAGGATTGCTGGGTCATATGGTAATTCAATTTTTAGTTTTTTAAGGAACCTCCATACTGTTCTCCATAGTGGCTGTATCAATTTACATTCCCACCAACAGTGCAAGAGGGTTCTCTTTTCTCCACACCCTCTCCAGCATTTGTTGTTTGTAGATGTTCTGATGATGCCCATTCTAACTGGCGTGAGGTGATACCTCATTGTAGTTTTGATTTATGTTTCTCTAATAATTAGTGATGTTGAGCAGCTTTTCATGTGCCTCTTGGCCATCGGTATGTCTTCTTTGGAGAAATGTCTATTTAGGATTTCTACCTATTTTTGGATTGGCTTGTTTGTTTCCTTAATATTTATCTGCACGAGCTGTTTATATATTTTGGAGATTAATCATTTGTCTGTTGATTTGTTGACAAATATTTTCTCCCATTTTGAGGGTTGCCTTTTTGTCTTGTTTATGGTTTCCTTTGCTTTGCAAAAGCTTTTAAGTTTCATTAGGTCCCATTTGTTTATTTTTGTCTTTATTTCCATTACTCTAGGAGGTGGATCAAAAAATACCTTGCAGTGATTTATGTCAAAGAGTGTCCTTCCTATGTTTTCCTCTAAGAGTTTTAAAGTGCCCAGTCTTACACTTAGGTCTCAAATTCATTTTGAGTTTATTTTTGTGCATGGTGTTGGGGAGTCTTCTAATTTCATTCTTTTACATGTAGCTGTCCATTTTTCCCAACACAACTTATTGAAGAGACTGTCTTTTCTCCATTGTGTATCCTTGCCTCTTTTGTCATAGATTAGATGACCATAGGTTCGTGGGTTTATTTCTGGGTTTTCTATCTTGTTCCATAGATCAATATTTCTTGTTTTTTGCCAGTACCACACTGTCTTTAAACTGTAGCTTTGTAGTATAATCTGAAGTCAGGGAGTCTGATTCCTCCAGCTCCATTTTTTTCCCTCAAGACTGCTTTGGCTATTTGGGGTCTTTTGTGTCTCCATACAAATTTTAAGATTTTTTGTTCTAGTTCTGTAAAAAATGCCATGGTAATTTGATAGGGATTGCATTGAATCTGTAGATTGCTTTGGGTAGTATAGGCATTTCACAATGTTGATACTTCCAATCCCAGAACATGATCTATCTCTCCATCTGTTGGTATCATCTTTAATTTCTTTGATCAGTGTCATTTTTTTTCTGCATACAGGCCTTTTGTCTCCCTAAGTAGTTTTATTCTCAGGTATTTTATTCTTTTTATTGCATTGGTAAATGGGAGTGTTTCCTTAACTTCTCTTTCAGATTTTTCATCATTTGTATATAGGAATGCAAGAGATTTCTGTGCCTTAATTTTGTGTCCTGCAACTTTACCAAATTCATTGATTAGCTCTAGTAGTTTTCTGGTGGCATCTTTAGGATTCTTTATGTATAGTATCATGTCATCTGCAAACAGTGGCAGTTTTACTTCTTCTTTTTGAATTTGTATTCCTATTATTATTATTTTTTCTTCTCTGATTACGATGGCCAGGACTTTGAAAACTATGTTGAATAATAGTGGTGAGAGTGGACATCCTGGTCTTGTTCCTGATCTTAAAGGGAATGTTTTCAGTTTTTCCCTATTGAGAATGATGTTTGCTGTGGGTTTTTTGTATATGGCCTTTATTATGTTGAGGGAGGTTCCCTCTATGCCCACTTTCTGGAGAGTTTTATCATAACTGGGTGTTGAATTGTGTCAAAAGGTTTTTCTGCATCTATTGAGATGATCATATGGTTTTTATACTTCAATTTGTTAATATGGTGTACCACATTGATTGATTTGCATATATTGAAGAATCCTTGCATCCCTGGGATAAATCTCACTTGATCATGTTGTATGATCCTTTTAATATGTTGTTGGATTGTGTTTGCTAGTATCATTTTGAGGATTGTTGCACCTATATTCATCAGTGATATTGGTCTATAATTTTCTTTTTTTGTAATATCTTTGTCTAGTTTTGGTATCAGGGTGATGGTGGCCTCATAGAATGTGTTTTGGAGTGTTCCTTACTTTGTAAAGTTTTGAAAGAGTTTGAGAAGGATGTATGTTAGCTCTTCTCCAAAGGTTTGATAGAATTCACCTGTGAAGCCATCTGGTCCTGGACTTTTGTTTCTTGGAAGATTTTTAATCACAGTTTCAATTTCATTACTTGTGTTTGGTCTGTTCATATTTTTTATTTCTTCCTGGTTCAGTGTTGGAAGGTTCTACCTTTCTAAGAACTTGTCAGTTTCTTCCAGGTTGTCCATTTTATTGGCATAGAATTGCTTGAAGTAATCTATTAGGATGCTTTGTATTTCTGTGGTATCCATTGTAACTTCTCCTTTTTAATTTCTAATTTTACTGATTTGAGTCCTCTCCCTCTTTTTCTGGATGAGTCTGGCTAATTGTTTATTAATTTACTTTATCTTCTCAAATAACCAGTTTTTAGTTTTATTTTTCCTTTCTATTGTTTTCTTTGTTTCTATTTCATTTATTTCTGCTGTGATTTTTATGATTTCTTTTCATCTGTTAACTTTGTGTTTTGTTCGTTCTTCTCTCTCTAGTTCCTTTAGGTGTAAGGTTAGATTTTTCATTTGATATTTTTCTTGTTTCTTGAGGTAGGCTTGTATAGCTATACATTTCTCTCTTAGAACTGCTTTTGTTTCATCCCCTAGGTTTTTGGATCATCGTGTTTTCATTGTTATTTGTCACTAAGCATTTTTTAATTTCCTCTTTGATTTCTTCACTGATCTCTTGGTTATTTAGTAACGTATTGTTTAGCTTCCATGTGTCTGTGTTTAAAAACATTTTTCCACTGTTATTGATTTCTAATCTCATAGCATTGTGGTCAGAAAAGATGCTTGATATGATTTCAATTTTCTTAAATTTACTGAACTTGATTTGTGACCCAAGATGTGATCTGTCCTGGAGAATGTTTCATGCGTGAGAAGAAAGTGTAATCTGCTGTTTTTGGATGGAATGTCCTATATATATCAATTAAATTTACCTCGTCTTTTGTGTAATTTAAAGCTTGTGTTTCCTTATTAATTTTCTGTTTGGATGATCTGTCCATTGGTGTAAGTGAGGTGTTAAAGTCTTCCACTATTATTGTGTTTCTGTCGATTTCCTCTTTTATAGCTGTTAGCTGTTGCCTTATGTATTGAGTTGCTCCTATTTTGGGTGCATATATATTTATAATTGTTATATCTTCTTCTGCAATTGATCCCTTGATAATTATGTAGTATCCTTCCTTGTCTCTTGCAACATTCTTTATTTTAAAGTCTATTTTATCTTATATGAGTATTGCTACTACAGCTTCCTTTTGATTTCCATCTGCATGGAATACCTTTTTCCATCCCCACACTTTCAGTCTGTTTGTGTCCCTAGGTCTGAATTGGCTCTTTTATAGACTGCATATATATGGGTTTTGTTTTTGTATCCATTCAGCAAGCCTGTGTCTTTTGGTTGGAGCATTTTATCCATTCACATTTAAGGTACTTTTCCATATGTATGTCCCTATTATCATTTTCTTAATTGTTTTGGGTTTGTTTTTGTAGGTCCTTTTCTTGTCTTGTGTTTCCCACTTAGAGAAGTGCCTTTAACATTTGTTGTAGAGTTGGTTTGGTGGTGCTAAATTCTCTTAGTTTTTGTTTGTCTGTAAAGCTTTTGATTTCTCCATCAAATCTGAATGAGATCCTTGCTGTGTAGAGGCATCTTGGTTGTAGGTTCTTCCCTTTCATCACTTTAAGTATATCATGCCATTCCCTTCTGGCTTTTAGAGCTTCTGCTGAGAAATCAGCTGTTAACCTTATGGGAGTTCACTTGTATATTATTTGTCATTTTTCCCTTGCTGCTTTCAATAATTTTTTTTGTCTTTAATTTTTGTTAGTTTGATTACTTTGTGTCTCAGTGTGTTTCTCCTTGGGTTTATCCTGTATGGCCTCTCTGTGCTTCCTGGAATTGGGTGACTATTTCCTTTCCCATGTTAAGGAAGTTTTCAACTATAATCTCTTCAAATGTTTTCTTGGTTCCTTTCTCTCTCTCTTCTCCTTCTGGGACCCCTATAATGTGAATGTTTTTATGTTTAACATTGTCCCAGAGGTCTCTTAGGCTATCTTCATTTCTTTTCATTCTTTTTTCTTTAGTCTGTTCTGTGGCAGTGAATTCCACCATTCTGTCTTCCAGGTCACTTATTCGTTCTTCTGCCTCAGTTATTCTGGTACTGGTTCATTCTGGTATGTTTTTCTTTTCAGTTATTATATCATTCATCTCTGTTTGTTTGTTCTTTAATTCTTCTAATTCTTTGTTAAACTTTTCTTGCATCTTCTTGATCGTTGCCTCCATTATTTTTCTGAAGTCCTGGATCACCTTCACTATCATTATTCTGAATTCATTTTCCGGAAGGTTGCATATCTCCACTTCATTTAGTTGTTTTTCTGGGGTTTTATCTTCTTCCTTTATCTGGTACATAACTCTCTGCCTTTTTATCTTCTCTATCTTTCTGTGAATGTGTTTTTTTCCACAGGCTACGGAATTGTAGTTCTTCTACCACCAGGAGTCTTTTAAACCATGAAGGAATTTTTAAAATTTGTTTATCCAATTACACATTTAAAAATTTATTTATACTACTTTTTTAAAAAAAGGCTTATTTCTTAAATGTAAAATAATGTCTTTGAATCACTACTATTCATTAGAATTTAGTTTGCTTGTATGTCATAGAAAAAGAATCGTCAGTTTCTCTACTGTGCAACTCAACAGAGGCTAGAGAATTACTTGAGCAAAGAAGAGACTGCTTTTACAATAAAAAATATAATCAGTTCCAGAATACCTGACCTGAGACTGTAAAATGATGTACGCATAATGTGTGAAAGAAACCTCGGTATAGCTGAGATTGCTAACAGTAATTCATGACCTCAGTGGAATTCTTTAGCACTTATAAAACAATGCTTACTTAATCCTCACTGTAGTGGAATGCCAGAACAAGTACCTCAAATGACAAAAGTGGACAACTTAGATCAAGAACTTACTGCCCAGGGTCAAGAAGTGATCAATATTTAGAATAAAAATAAAACCAAGATTTCTGGTTGGCAGTAATGATGTTATTTCCATTGCCTGTACCATTTCCTAATGTGATAGAATTAACGTCTTTCTAAATTTATTTCAGAGGTTTAGTTTTTCAAAACATTTATAAAGATAAAAGAAAGGGCTTTGTATTTCAAATATATTTAAGATATATTAGTTATACCCTAATCTTTTAATTGCAAGTTTATATTATTTTCTTCAGAAAAACATTCTCTTACCCTTTCTTGCAAAGTTTGGTCAACTTGTATCTACTTTGATCATGGCATAATGGATATGTGTATACTACTGTATTTTTGTGATTGATGGACTGTGGAAATTCCTTTTTTTATGCTCCAGTTGTTTTTACTTTCACCATTTCAATTTCCTAAATTGTATTTAGTTTAGCAATACAGCATATTGTTTACTATTCCTATGCCCTCTATTAGTTTTTCAACATTGTAACATTTGATTGTTTCCTCAGCTCTCATTTGGCTGGTTTCATCCTTGAAAAAGGAATTGCAGTTTCTGCAAATGCTATGTTAGAAACATAAAAAGATTGAAATTTTCACATAAATACCACATTTAGACGCAATATTTAAGAAAATAATAAAACAGTATAACAGCCTCATGGAGATTAAATTTACCATCCACAATTATATTTTATTAACCGTATGTATATTACTAAGTTCTACAAAACATAAGGATTGATATTAAGTAATTTTTGCCATAGATATTTAGTGACTACTTAACCAGTTGTAGGAAATAAGAAAGGAGTTCTTTTAGAAGGTTTACAGATATTCAAAATGAACTTCAAAGATAACGGGATAGTAGACAGTAGAAGGCAGGATATATTACAAATAGAGAAAACAGCTTGAACAAAACATAGATATGGAAATTACAAGCCTCAGTTTAAAAAAATAATTTATTTAAAATATTTTTAAAATAAAGTAATATCTTTGTGCCTCAGTTTCTTCATCTATGAAATAAGAATTATGATAGTCTGTACTATGATTGGCATGAAGACTAAATAAGGCATTACATATAAACAACTAAGAACAATGTTGGGTACATGAAAATTACCAAATAATTGTTGGTTTTTATGTTGTCAGATCAACTACATACAGATATTGCTATAATATCTCATATCAATTCCTGAAAAAACTTGTGCACAATCAACTACCAAAAACAACAGGGCTGATAGGAAAAATAGGTTTAGTGTAGAACCACTCTCTACTTATGGACTTTTAGTAACAAAACAACACTATGCTAATAAAACAGAAGCAGAAGTTAAAATCTCCACTGATACTTGCATCCAGAATCCCAATCAGTAGGCCTTTGCATCCTTGATAAAAAGAGAGCTCTTGCTTCTCTCTTTAAAAATAGTCAGTGAATATACTTGCTTCTTATATAAAGACAAATAAAATTTTAAATAAAATTAAAAATTTAATCTATCAACTTAAACTTGGACATGCATACAGGAAAAATAATACATATTCACTCTCATAGAGCTGAGAGTTAATATAGTGGAAACTGTAGTTGATCTTAAAGCCACTAAATGAAACTTACACTATAAAATGACAGTCCTATGAGATTTTCTTCTTTTTTTTCCAAATGTTGTTATGTATTTGTAAAATTCATAACAACTTTTAATTGTGAGGGAAAAAATCACCCCTAATCACTACAAAATAGTACATTGTGGGAAAATTGCATATGAATCAACATAAGTTATGTAGTACACACATATTATTCAATTTCTTATGAATAGGATGAGAGTCAATGTGCATTGAAGAAACATATCTTGTAGGAGAATAGACTGTACTTCCAAACTTAGACATGTACTACCAGCAGATTTTTATTACCTTAAATATTCAAAAGAGTTGACTATAATTATTTCTCCTATTCACTCTTCAACCCTGTGCAAACTGAAATACAAGCCTGATCTTACTAAATTCATAAATAACCTCCATGATCTTTAATCCAATTGATATGTTTCACTCCTGTTTTTAAAGACTGTACTCACATTGGATATTGCTTACCTCTTCTTCTTTTATGACGTGTTTTCTTTTCAAGGCATCCATGATACAGTACTTAATTTATTTTATTTCTACATGACTAATTTCTACTTCTTCATCTCCTTTGAAATTTCATGTTATTTTATAAATTTTTCAAGTTTTAGAGTTCTTCAAGGACTTTCTTCTGTTGACCCCCTTTTCTTTCAATAAGATATTTCATAGTAAATAAGGCTCCAAAGTAGCAACTGTACAAAGATTTCCCAAAAACGTGTGTGTGCATGCATATTTCAGACTTTCACCATGAAAATTAGACAATTAATCTTTCCTAAAACCTATTAATGGTTGGTCACTAGACCTCTGCTCAGCCTTACAGCATCTCATCTTCCGTCTCTCACTCCACAGTGACAATCCTTGTACAGTCTATATACACTTTCTCAAGTCAAAGTACATTTATATTAGTTTTTCTCCATCTCTATAAGTTATTTTATAAGGAAAATTTACACAAAGGCAAACACATAGTAAAGTTAGTAGAGCAACCACTTATTAGCTTGAGAAGAAATGATAAAATAGACAAAAGTAGTAAAATCATTTACATTCACAGTGAGAAGATAAAAAATATACAAAACAAAAAGATGTAAAATATGATGTCTAAAACATTATACATTGGAAAAGATTAAAATGCAGAATTTTTAGAATGTCTTAGAAGTTATGGGTACATCCACTTTTAAATGATCATATTTATGGCTATATATAAACTTCATGGAACCCACAAACCAAAAGACTATAATAGACATACACACACAAAAGAAAAAATAAATCCAAACACATCAATAAAGATAATCATCAAATTACAAGGGAAGAAAGCAAAAGAAGAAGAAAAGAACAAAGAATGACTACCTAAACAACCAGAAAACAAATTTTTAAATGGCAATAAATACATACTTCTCAATAATTATTTTAAATGTAAGTGGACTAAATTTTTTTATCAAAAAGCATAGTGTAGCGGAGTGGATAAAAATAATAGACCCATATATATTCTGCCTACAAAGGATTCATTTCAGATCTCAGGTCACACAGAGACTGAAAGTGAGGATTAGAGAAAGGTATTTCATACAAATGGAAATGAAAAGAAAGCTGAGGTGGCAATACTTATGTCAAGCAAAACAGACTTTAAAACAAAGACTGTAACAAAAGACAAAAAAGGACATTACATAAGGATTAAGAGATCAATACAACAAGAAGATATAACAGTTGTAAATATATGTGAACCCAAAGTAGAAGCAGCTAAATAAGTAAAGGAAATAATAACAAGCATAAATGGAGAAATATACAGTAAAACAATAATAGTAGGGGAATTTAATCCCCCACTTAAATCAATTAACAAATTATTCAGAGAGAAAATCAATAAGGAAATGTTGGTCTTACATTACACATTAGATCAGTTGAATGATGAATCAAAAAGTATTCTTGTCAAGTACATATAGAACATTCTCCAGGATAGATCACAAGCTAGGCCATAAAATAACTCTCAATAAATTTTAGAAGGTTGAAATCATATCAAGCATATTTTCTGACCACAAAAGTATGAGACTATAATTTAACTATAAGAATAAAAGCTGAAAAAAATACAAAAATGTGCAAGCTAAACAACAAAATTAAATCAGATACATAGATCAAATGAACAGAATAGGGAGTCCAAAAATAAACACATAATTAGGGCTTCCCTGGTGGCACAGTGGTGGAGAGTCCACCTGCCAATGCAGGAGACGTGAGTTCGTGCCCCAGTCCAGAAAGATCCCACATGCCGTGGAGCGTCTGGGCCTACACACCATGGCCACTGAGCCTGCACGTCCAGAGCCTGTGCTCCACAACAGGAGAGGCCACAACAGTGAGAGGCCCATGTATCACAATAAATAAATAAATAAATAAATAAATAAATAAATAAACACACAATTACATGGTTAATTAATCTATGACAAAGGAAGAAAGACTATATAATGGGGAAATGACAGACTCTTCAAATAATACTGTTGGGAAAGTGGGACAGCTACATGAAAAAGAACCAAACTGGACTACTTTCTCACACCATATGTACAAATTAACTAAAAATGAATTTAAGCCTTAACTGTAAACCTGAAACCATAAAATTCCCAGAAGAAAACAGGCAGTTTTCTTTGACATTAATCTTAGTAATTTTTTTTGGATCTGTCTCCTCAGGCAAGGGGAAAAAAAGCAAAAATAAACAAATAGGAGTAAATCAACCTAAAAAAAAAAAACTTACACAGCAAAGGAAATTATCAACAAAATAAAAAGTTCACCCAATGAATTGCAGAAGATATCTGCATATGATATATCTGATAAGGGGTTAACATTTAAAACATACAAAGAACTCCTACAACTAAACATCAAAAAAAAAAGAAAAGAAAAGAAAAGAAAAAATGAAGAACTTAATAGACATTTTTCCAAAGAAGATACACAGATGGCCAACAGACACATGAAGGGATGCTCTACTTCCCTAATCATGAGGAAAATTCAAATCAAAACCACAATGAGACATCACCTCACACCTCTCAGGATGACTATCACTAAAAAGACAAGAGGAAAAAAAATGTGTTGGCAAGGATGTGGGAAAAAAACTCTTGTGCACTGTTGATGGGAATATAAATTACTGTAGTCACTATGGAAAATAATATGGGGGTTCCTCATAAAATGAAAAATAGAACTACTACATGATCCAGCAATTGTATTTCTGTGTACTTTTTCAAAGAAAACAAAAAAATATAATTTGAAAAGATATATGTATCTTTATGTTCATTCAACATTATTAACAATAGACAAGATATGGAAGCAACCTATATGTCCATTGAGAGATGAATGGTATATACACACACACACACACACACACACACACACACACACACACACACACACAATGTTATATTACTCAACCATTAAAAAGAATGAACCCTTGCTATTAGTGAAAACATGGATGGACCTAAAGGGTATTACGTTAAGTGAAATAAGTCAGACAAAGAAAACTACTCTATAATTTCACTTACATATGGAATTAAAAAAAACAAAAACAAAAAACATAATAAAACAGAAGCAGATTCATTGATATAGAGAACAAATGTGATTGAAGAGGAAGAGGGGTGGAGGAATGCAAAGGAAAAAAGGCAAGTATGTAAGGTAACGAATGCTAATTAGCTTGATTGTGGTGATCACTTCACAATGTATATTCTTATGAAATGATTGTGTTGTGTGACTAAAATATATACAATTTTTGTCAATTATATCTCAATTAAACCCACAAAGTCTTGTATAAAAAGCTGCTACATAAATTCAAATCCTCACCAGCAATATATATGAGGGTTTTAATTTCTTTACAACCTGGGCAACGTGGGTTTTTTTTTTTTTTTTTAATCTTCCAGATGGGTGTGAAGTGTTATCACATTATGGTCTGATTTGCTTCTCTAAGTGAGGAGCTCTGCAAATGGGAATGCTTGTGGAGGAAGCCTGGAGATGAAGTGCCATTGTTTAGTGACATGCAAAGTGTGGGGTTGCCATTGCAGCCCCTCTCCTCATTTGCTGGCCCTTATCACCACAGTCACTAGAGAGGGCTCCTGTTGGAACAAGCATGCACACCACTGGCATCACCTCCTCTGCGCCCCACCCAGCCTGGGTGACATGCTCACCCTGATCGCTGCCTGATGGGCTTATGCATTCCAATTGCTACCCAAGCAACCTCCTGCCTGGGTGCCTTGCTTGCACTGATTGCTGCCTTGGCTTCTTCCTGCATGACTGACTTCTGTACTCTGGCAAATTCTGGAGGAGACTCCAGTGAGAGAAACACATGGAGAGGTGGGACTGAAACCACAGTTGAGCCCCAGGACCCATGTGAATTATAGATGAAATCTCTCCTTGTGGCTGTGCAAACCGTGGAGTTACACCATCACTGATATCTTACTAACTTCAGCACCTGCAAAACATCTGAAAGGAAAACAGGTGCTCCTGCAGCTGGGACATGTCTGGCTTTAGCAGCTGTGGGCTTTGTGGGCACATACACATGGGACTTGGGCCAGGGCAGAGTCTGAACTGCGTCCATATCTTCCACAGCAGATACAAGTGCACAACTACTGCAGTCCAGGGACCTGCCATCAGTGGATCTGCACCAGTGGCCTGGTGAAAACAATGCCTGAGAGTCACCAAGGCCAACTGCCAACATACACAGAGCTAAGACAGGAATGAGAGCAGTGCCAACAGAAATGTACTTTGTCAGCCCACAAAATGAGTGAAAGGGGACAAAACAGAGCACATTCACAGGTGAACATCTCCAGACAAGGAATACTCAGTGACTTCTCTCTCAGTGGGAGTGCTCCAATCCTGTCTACCTTAACTGCAGATCAGAAACACAGTTAAGAAACAGATCTGGGAGCCTCTACTCCAATAAATAGGGAGCCAACTCCATCCTTGACAGTGCAGTGAAAACTCCAGAGCAAAGGGGAGGCCCCACTCAATATCCAGGGCAGACTCAGGTTACCACCAAAACAATCAAACCCCCTATCAAGGAAATAATGGCAAAAGCCTCTGGACCAACCTCACCCACCAGGGGCAGCCACAAGAAGCAAGAGGAGCTACAATTCTGTAGCCTGCAGAAACGAGAATACAAACACAGTAAGTTTGAAAAACAGGAGATGATAAAGAAATATGTGGCAGACAATGGAGCAAGATAAAAAACTATAAGAACAAATTAATGAAGGGGAGACAGGCAATCTACCTGAAAAAGAATTCAGAATAATAATCGTAAAGATGATCCAAGATCTTGGAAAAAAGAATGGAGGAATGGATCAAAAAGATAAAAGAAATGTTTAAAAAAGTAGAAGAGCCAAAGAATAAACAGTGATGAACAATAAAATAACTAAAATGAAAAATACACAAGAATGAAGCAGTAGCAGAATAACTGAAGCAGAAGAACAGATAAGTGACCTGGAAGACAGAATGTTGGAAATCACTGCCACAGAACAGAGTAAAGAAAATAGAATGAAAAGAAATGAGAACAGTCTCAGAGACCTCTGGGACCATATTAAATGCATCAACATTTGAATGATAAGGGTCATAGAAGAAGCAGAAAAAAAGAAAATGTCTGAGAAATTATTTGAAGAGATTATAGTCAAAATCTTCCCTAACATGGAAAAGGAAACAGTCACCCACGTCTGGGAAACACAGAGAGTCTCATACAGGATGAACCCAAAGAGAAATGTGCAAAGACACATGTTAATGAAACTAACAAAAATAAATACAAAGAAAAAATGTTAGGGGACTCCCTGGTGGTGCAGTGGTTAAGAATCCTGCCAATGCAGGGGACACAGTTTCGATCCCTGGTCCAAGAATATCCCACAGGCTGTGGAGCAACTAAGCCTGTGTGCCACAACTACTGAGGCTGCACTCTAGAACACACATGCCTAGAGCCTGTGCTCCACAAGAGAATCCACCCCAATGAGAACTCCGTGCACCACAATGAAGAGTAGCCCCACCTCGCCACGCCTAACCCACAAGCAGCAATGAAGACCTAATGCAGCCAAACATAGATAAATAAATAAAAGATAGAGAAATAAATAAATAAGTGTTAAAAGCAGCAAGGGGAAAGCAACAAATAACATACAAGGGAAGCCCCATAAGGTTATCAGCTGATTTTTCAGCAGAAACTCTGCAGGCCAGAAGGGAGTGTCATGATATATTTAAAGAGATGAAAAGGGAAAACCTACAACCAAGAATGTTCTACCCAGCAAGGCTCTCTTTCAGATTTGATGGAGAAATCAAAAGATTTACAGAGAAGCAAAGACTAAGAGAATTCAGCACTGCCAAACCAGGTTTACAACAAATGCTTAAGGAACTTACCTAGGCAGGAAACACAAGACAAGGGAATAAAAGAGGAAGGGAAGAAAAAAGACCTACAAAAACAAACTCAAAACAGTTAAGAAAATGGCAATAGGAACATACCTATTGAGAATTTACCTTAAGCATAAATGTATTAAATGTTCCCAACAAAAACATAGACTGGCAGAATGGATACAAAAACAAGAACCATATATAGGCTGTCTACAAGATACCCACTTCAGACCTAGGGACACATACAGATTGAAAGTGAGTAGATGGAAAAAGATATTCCATGTAAATGGAAATCAAAAGAAAGCTGGAGTACTAATACTTGTATGAGGCAAAATAGACTTTAAAATAAAGATTGCTACAAGAGGCAAAGAAGGACATTACATAATGATAAAGTGATCAATCCAAGAAGATATAATAATTTTAAATATATATGCACCCAACATAGGAGCAATACAATATATAAGGGAACTGCTAACAACGATAAAAGAGGAAATTGACAATAACACAATAATAGTGGGAGACTTTAACACACTTACACCAATGGACAGATCATCCAGGCAGAAAATTAATAAGAAAACACAAGCCTTAAATGACACATTAGGCCAGATAGAGGTAATTGATATTTATAGGACATTCCATCTGAAAGCAGCAGAACTCACTTTCTTCTCAAGTACACATGGAACATTCTCCAGGATAGATCACATCTTGTGTCACAATGAAGTCTCAGTAAATTTAAGAAAATTGAAATCATATCAAGCATCTTTTCCAAGCCCAACACTATGAGATTAGAAACCAATTACAGGGAAAAACAAAAGCTGTAAAAAACACAAACACATAGAGTTTAAACAACATGTCACTAAATAACCAGTGGATAACTGAAGAAATTAAAGAGGAAATCAAAAAGTACCTAGAGAGAAATGAAAACCAAAACATGATGATTCAAAACCTATGGGATGCAGCAATAACAGCTCTAAGAGGGAAGTTCACAGCAATACAATCCTACCTCTAAAGCAAGAAAACTTTCAAATAAACAACCTAACTTTACATGTAGAGAAACTAGAGAAAGAAGAACAAACCAAATCCAAAGTTAGTAGAAGGAAAGAAATAATAAA
This sequence comes from Mesoplodon mirus, assembly GCF_964341445.2. Lineage (NCBI taxonomy): Eukaryota > Metazoa > Chordata > Mammalia > Artiodactyla > Ziphiidae > Mesoplodon > Mesoplodon mirus. The sequence goes on from NC_138993.1 coordinate 38,430,021, forward strand.
GATCACAGCAGAAATAAATGAAATCAAGACACAGAAAACATAGCAAAGATCAATAAAACTAAAAGCTGGTTCTTTAAGAAGATAAACAGAATTGATAAAACTTTTTAGCCAGGCTCATTAAAATAAAAAAGAAAAGGAGAGGACTCAAATCAGTAAAATTTGAAAGGAAAAAGGAGAAGTTACCATAGACACCACAGAAATACAAAGGATCATGAGAGATTACTACAAAAAACTGTACTCCAATAAAATGGACAATGTGGAAGAAACGGAAAAATACTTAGAAAGGTACAACCTTCCAAGACTGAACTAGAAAGAAATAGAAAATATGAACAGACCAAACACAAGTACTGAAAGTGAAACTGTGATTAAAAATCTTCCAACAAACAAAAAGTCCAAGATCAGATGGCTTCACAGGTGAATTCTATGAAACATTTAGAGCAGAGCTAATACCTATCCTTCTCAAATTTTTCCAAAAAATTGCAAAGGGAGGAGCACTCCAAAGCTCATTCTATAAGGCCACCATCACCCTGATACCAAAAACAGACAAAGACATCACAAAAAAATAATATTAGAGGCCAGTATCACTGAGGAACATAGATGCAGAAATCCCCAACAAAATATTAGCAAACCAAATCCAACAACACATTAAAAGGATCATACACCATGATCAACCAGAATTTACCCCAGGGATGCAAGGATTCTTCAATATATGCAAATCACACTACATGATATATCACATCTACCAATTGAAGAATAAAAACAATATTATCATCTCAATAGATGAAGAAAAATCCTTTGAAAAAAATCAACACCTGTTTATGATAAAAACTGTCCAGAAATTGGGCATGGAGGGAACCTACCTCAACATAAAGCCATAACAAATATCGTTCTCAATGGTGAAAAACTGAAAGCATTTCCTCAAAAACCAGGAACAAGACAAGGACGTCCACTCTTGTGGCTTTTATTCTACATAATTTTAGAAGTCCTGGCCACGAAAATCAGAGAAGAAATAAAAAGGATCCAAATTGCAAAAGAAGTAGTAAAACTGTCACTTTTTGCAGGTGACATGATAGTATACACAGAAAATGCTAAAGATATCACCAGAAAACTCCTAGAGCTGATCAGTGAATTTGGTAAATGTGCAGGTTACAAAATTAATGCACAGAAATATCTTGCATCCCTATACACTAAGAACAAAAGATCAGAGAGATTAATGCAATCCCTATCAAACTACCAATGATATTTTTCACAGAATTAGAACAAAAAATTGTACACTTTGTATGGAAACACAAAGAAATAGTCAAATGCAATCTTGAGAAAGAAAAACAGAGCTGGAGGAATCAGGGTCCCAGACTTCAGACTATATTACAAATCTACAGTCATCAAGACAGTATGGCAGTTCTATTTTTAGTTTTTAAGGAACCTCCATACTGTTCTCTATAGTGGCTGTATCAATTTACATTCCCACCAACAGTGCAAGAGGGTTCCCTTTTCTCCACACCCTCTCCAGCATTTATTGCTTCTAGATTTTTTGATGATGGCCATTCTGACCAGTGTGAGATGATATATTATTGTAGTTTTGATTTGCATTTCTCTAATGATTAATGATATTGAGCATTCTTTCATGTGTTTGTTGGCAATCTGTATATCTTCTTTGGAGAAAAGCTACCATAGGACCCAGCAATCCCACTACTGGGCATATACCCTGTGAAAATGATAATTCAAAAAGAGTCATGCACCAAAATGTTCATTACATCTCTATTTACAATAACCAGGACATGGAAGCAACCTAAGTGTCCATCAACAGATGAATGGATAAAGAAGATGTGACACATACATGCAGTGGAATATTACTCAGACATAAAAAGAAACAAATTTGAGTTATTTGTAGTGAGGTGGATGGACCTAGAGTGTGTCATACAGAGTGAAGTAAGAGAGAAAAAGAAATACTGTATGCTAACACATATATATGGAATCTAAGGGAAAAAAAAGGGTCATGAAGAACCTAGGGGCAAGATGGGAATAAAGACACAGACCTACTAGAAAATGGACTTGAGGATATGGGGAGGGGGAAGGGTAAGCTGTGACAAAGTGAGAGAGTGGCATGGACATATATTCACTATCAAACGTAAAATAGATAGCTAGTGGGAAGCAGGCGCATAGCAGAGGGAGATCAGCTCAGTGCTTTGTGACCACCTAGAGAGGTGGGATAGGGAGAGTGGGAGGGGGGGAGATGCAAGAGGGAAGAGATTTGGGAACATATGTATATGTATAACTGATTCACTTTGTTATAAAGCAGAAACCAGCACACCATTGTAAAGCAATTATACTCCAATAAAGTTGTTTAACAGCAACAAAAAAAAAGACAGTATAGTACTGGCACAAAGACAGAAATATACATCGATAGAACAGGATAGAAAACCCAGAGACAAACCCATGCACCCATGGTCACCTAATCTTTGACAAATGAGGCAAGAATATACAATGGAGAAAAGATAGTGTCTTCAATAAGTGGTGCTGGGAAAATTAGACAGCTACATGTAAAAGAATGAAATTAGAATACTCCCTAACACCATCCAAAGAAAAAAAAAAGAAAAAAAAACCACCTCAAAATGGATTAAAGACCTAAATGTAAGACTGGACAGTGTAAAACTCTTAGAGGAAAACTTAAGAAAAACACACTGTGACATAAACCACAGCAAGATCTTTTTTGACCCACATCCTAGAGTAATGAAAATAAAAACAAAAATAAACATATGGGACCTAATGAAATTTAAAAGCTTTTGGACAGCAAAGGAAACCATAAGCAAGATGAAAATACAACCCTTAGAATGGGAGAAAGCATTTGCAAATAAAGCAACAGACAAAGGATTAATCTCTAAAATATACAAACACCTCATGCCTCTTGATATCAGAAAAACAAACAACCGAATCAAAAAATGGGCAGAAGACATAAATAGACATTTCTCCAAAGAATAAATACAGATGACTAACAAACAAATGAAAAGATGCTCAACATCACTAATTATTAGAGAAACTCAGATCAAAACTACAATGAGGTATCACCTCACACCAGTCAGAATAGCCATGATCAAAAAATCTACAAACAATACATGCTAGAGAGGGTGTGGAGAAAAGGGAACCCTCTTACACTGTTGGTGGGAATGTATATTGACACAGCCACTATGGAAAACAGTAAGGAGGTCCCTTTCAAATCTAAAAATTGAACCACCATATGACCCAATAATCCTACTCCTGGGCATATACCTGGAGAAAACCATAATTCAAAACCATACATGAACTTCAATGTTCATTGCAGCCCTATTTACAATAACCATGACATGGAGGCAATGTAAATGTCCATCAACAGAGGAATGGATAAAGAAGATGTGCTACATATATACAATGGATTATTACTCAGTCTTTAAAAAGAATGAAATTGTGCCATTTGCAGAGGTGTGGATGAACCTAGATACTGTCATACAGAGTGAAGTTACAAAGAGAAAAACAAATATCATATGTTAACACATATATGTGGAATCTAGAAAAATGGTATAGATGAACTTATTTTCAAAGCAGAAATAGAGACAAAGACATAGAGAACAAATGTATGGATACCAAGGTGGAAAGGGTGGGGTGTGATGGGTTGGGGGATTGGGATTGACATATATACACTACTATGTATAAAATAGATAACTAATGAGAACAGAGTGTATTTGGCAGGGAACTCTACTCAATGCTCTGTGGTGACCGAAATGAGAAGTAAATCCAAGCAAGATGGGATATATGTATACTTGTGGCTGATTCACTTTGCTGTACAGCAGAATCTAACACAACATTGTAAAGCAACTATACTCCAATTAAAAAAAATAGTAATGAATCTGCACATAACACATCTTTTTTTTTTTCTTGTTTTTGCTACAAGTATATCAGGTAAGTATGTTGATACCAGAGATAAAGAGAAAAAGATACAGAAAGAAGTATGAGAGATGTATAAACAAATTAATAATGCATTATTAAATATAGTAATAATAAATCAATTTTCAAGCAACAGAAACAAAATCAATAAAATGATTGTTTGCTGGCAATTTTGAAATCACTACAAGTTAAAAAATATTTTTTCCAATAATTAGGTTTCTGATAATTAGATTATAGACTCAGAAACTTTTTGGCTGGCCCACTTATTAAAATTCCAAAATAACTCTAAAATATTTTTTAAGAAAGTAATTAATCTGGCAACAGTAATAACACAAAGGTTGAAACCAGGCACAACAAAAGTAACATTCTTAAGTTGTCAGACATCTTTTGATGTTGAATATTTGTCATGTTCACTTCCCATTCTGAATTAGTTATTTCTGGAGATTCTCCATATTAGAAAAAGAAAATTAAATAAGGATCTATTTCCTATTTCTCTTTGACTAGGTGATTGTGAAAGGAACTCAGGTGACCTAATATAGCTCAAACAAAGCTTACTTTTGAAATAAAGAGAACATTACAGAGAATCCTGGCTGGACTCCCAGAGTACTGCATTACCTTGTTCAGTGCAACACAGTCTAAAATTGGCCCTTAGTTTAAAGGCTAAGAAACCTGCTTTGCCATCACTTGGCCCTGGATTGTGAATCTGTCTGTGAGGGATGGATTCATGTTAGCTAAACTTACATGAAGGGGAATATTCCCTCAAGGATGAGAAATACAGCTGACATCAGGAATAGAGGAATGTGCTGTGACTAAGCTCACCTTTCCCTATCGCTTCTGTGCAGAATCTAAAAAAAAAAAAAAAAAAAAAGGATACAAATAAATGACTTATTTACAAAACAGAGACAGACTCACACTTAGGAGACAAACTTTTGGTTACCAAAGGAGAAAGGTGGGGGCAATGGTTAAATTAGGAGTTGGGATTGAGATATATTATACGCACTACTATATTTAAAATAGATAATCAATAAGGACCTACTGTATAGCATAGGGAACTATGCTCAGTAGTCGGCAATAACCTAAATGGGAAAATAATTTGAAAAAGAATAAACATATGTATAACTGAAGCAGTTTGCTGTAAACCTGAAATTAACACAACACTGTAAATCAACTATAGTCCAATATAAACTAAAAATTAAAAAAAGAAATTCTATAGGAAAGTCAAATTACACCTAATATGTAAGCAGATTTACATGTAAAACACTATTTTAAATGCTTTACCTGAATTCCCTAATTTGACCTTCCCAGTGAGGAAGCTATTGCTGGTAACCTCATTTCCCAGGTGAGGAAACTAAAAGTCAGAAAGGTTAAGTGATTCTTAGTAAAATAGCTGGTAAGTTGGAGGAGCCAGAATTTGAATTCAAGTAATCAGGTTCAGGAATCAGTGCTTTTATACAACATGTTACACTGATATTCTTGAAAGAAAGCATGATTTGATCATTTTATTTTCAACTGCCTAATCTAGCTTGATATTCATTTCTCTGTAAAAGAGATATATTTGGAATTAGCAGGATCCAAGCTTTGGATAAGAACCCTGTATACTTAAACAATTGTCAGTAGACATTACAAAAATATGTGATTGTGATTCTCCATTTTCTAAATATCCATCAGAGGTATATTATTTTTAGATACTTAAATATAGATATATAAAATCAAGTTATATTCCAATTTCAATTTTAAAGACTAAAGAGTCAGTTTCTGGTGGTCTTGTGTATCTTTTGTTTGATTCATTGGACACTGGTTTATATTTTAACTTAGTTGTAAATTATTAGGAGAAAAACCTTTGTGGAATTCTCCTGGTAACTGCTAAGTCAAGATGCCTTTAACAGTTTGTATTTTGCAAGGAAAGATGTCTAAGTCATTCTTTACTGTTGATCTGTATTAGGGAGATAGGAAGTTGAATAGGAGGACATTTCTTTCTTGTTTGTTTCCCTCTTTTTCATATTCTATAGTGACAATGAAACCAACATAAACATATAAGATGTCAGCCTTAATAATCAGCATAAACTCTAAGGAATATTCTGCTTGAGGTTTTTTAATTTTGCAAATAACAAAGAAAAATTCCACTTTGTCTGATATTGTACCTTACTGCTCAAATTCTAATTTAAAATACAATCTCTAAGTATTTGTACACCAGGTCCCTCCCTTCTGCTCACACATGATCTCTTACTGCTACTGCAACCTCAGAGTATGCTGAGAGAGATTCAAGGATAAATGATGAATCTATATTGATTCTCCCTTTCACAGTATTATTTCACATCATTATTTCTTTTTTTTTCTATATCAGGAGGTGTTATTCTTAAATTCTTAAATTAAATGTGGAACAGCTAAAGTATAGAGGAGTGAAAGGGTTTGGATAATAAATATATAGTTTCAGGCCTTAAAAACATTAAGTATATCTCATTTAATATTTAAATTGGCCTTCTAGTTTGACATTAGAAATTTAAATAAATGAGATGTTATATTCAAGGTATAAGTGCAAAAACTGAGATTCAGTTATATTGTGATTGACTTAAAACCATAAATTTCAAAAGTAAGAAATCAGGAGTTTAAAACAATGTCTTTCTGATTTCCTCACTTCCATTACCTCAAAATCAGACATCTGTTCAATGGCATAGCCAGCAATAGACTTGTCAGAAAAAAAAAAGTACCCTGAAGTTTTCAACTCTGATACCTGATTAGCTTTTCATTCAATTTTTTCATGAGTCATTTATTTTGTGATTATGAAAAAGTTTTTTAAACTAATTTTATATATGATTCAGAAATTTCCTCCAAGGCTACAGAACACAAATCTATCATGATAAAATATGCAAATGTAAGAATAAAATTACACAGAAACCTTTTATTACTATTCGTGTGATCTACATATTTAGGGAAACATCTACAAACCAAGAAGACAATATCTACTTCTGGAAAGTGAAGACCCTCAGTCAGTTTTTATGTGAACTCTGGGCATTTAGTGACTGTGGTGGAAAGGCATAAAAGAGATTGTTTAAAATACTGGGTCAGATTTATTTATTTATTTTTAATTTAATTTTTTATTTAAATATAACTGTCTCCTAATAATATATTAGTTTTAAGTGTTCAACAAAGAGATTTCATAATTGTATACATTACAAAATGATCACTGTGATAACATCTGTTACCATACAAAGTTGTTGTAATATTATTGACTATATTCTCTGTGCTGTAAATTTTACTATCTTGACTCATAACTTTATTTTATAAGTGGTAGTTCTACCTCTTAATCCCCTTTACCTATTGTATTAATCCCCTCCTCCCAAGTCCCCTCCACTCTGGCAAATCCAACTTGTCTCTGTACCTATGCATCTGTTTCTGTTATATTATTTTTGTTTGTTTGTTTTGTTTTTTAGATTCTAAATATAAGGGAAATCATATGGCATTTGTCTTTCTCTGTCTGAATTATTTCTCTTACCATAATAACCTCTAAGTCCACCCGTGTTATCACAAATGGCAAAATTTCATTTTTTATGGCTGAGTAATATTCCATTGTATATATTATATATATCACATCTTCTTTATCCATTCATCTATTAATGGACACTTTTGTTTCCATATCTTGGCTATTGTAAATAAAGCTGCAATGAAGATAGAGTGCATATATCTTTGCAAATTAGCATGTTGATTTTTTCTGAAAAATACCCAGGAGTGGAATTGCTGAATCATATGATAGTTCTAGTTTTAATTTTTTGAAGAAACTACATACTGTTTTAGATAGTGGCTGCATCAATTTACATCCCACCAAGAGTACACAAGTGTTCTCTTTTCTCCAGTTCCTCACCAACACTTGTTATTCTTTGCATTTTTAATGATAGTCATTCTGACAGATGTGAGGTAATATCTCACTGTGTTTTTTTAAATTGTAATAATATATTTTATTTAATCCAGGATAAATGAATATGTAGTCAATATAGAACATTATTAATAAGATATTTTACATTCTTGTTTTGTATTAAGCTTTTGAAATTTGGTATGGATTTTATACTTATAGCACATCTCAATTTGGACTTGTCCCATACTAAGCACTCCATAGGCACATATGTCTAGCTCACTGTGGTTTTGATTTGTATTTCCCTGTTGGTTAGTGATGTTGACACTTTTTCATGTGTATGTCAGCCAACTGCATGTCTTCTTGGGGAAAATTTCTATTCAGATCCTCTGAACACTTTTTAATCAGGGTGCTTATGGAGTTTTTGATGTTGAGTTGTATGAGTTCTTCATATATTTTGGATAGTAACCCCTTATCATATATATTGTTTGAAAATATCTTCTCCCATTCAGCAGACAGCCTTTTAATTTTGTTGATAGTTTCCTTCACTGTGCAAAAGCTTTTGAGTTTGGTGTAATCCCATTTGTTTATTTTTGCTTTTTTTAATTTCCTTTCTGAGGAGACATTTTCCCACCCCCCAAAAAAATATATATATTGCTAAGATCAATGTCAAATAAATTACTGCCTAAGTTTTCTTCTGGGAGTTTTATGGTTTCAGGTCTTACATTTACGTTTTCAGCTCATTTCGAGTTTATTTTTGTATATGATGTGAGAAAGTAGTTCAGATTTATTCTTAGGTATGTAGCTGTCTGGTGTCCAGCACCATTTAGTGAAGAGGCTATCTTTTCCTCAGTGTATATTCTTGTATTTTGTGTCAGAAAACAATTGACCATATAACTGTGGGTTTATTTCTGGGCTCTCTATTCTGTTCCTTTGATCTGTGTGCCTGTTTTATGTCACCAGTACCATACTGTTTTGATTACTGTAGCTTTGTAGTATACTTTAAATCAAGGAATGTGACAATTCCATCTCTATTCTTCTTTCTCAAACATGTTTTGACTACTCAAGTCCTTTGTGCTTCCATACAAATTTTAGAATTGTTTGTTTTAGCTCAGTGAAAAATGCCATGGACATTTTGATAGTGATTGCATTGAATCGGTAGATTACCTTGGGTAGTAAGGTCCTTTTAACAATATCAACTCTTCCATTGAGGGAGCACTGGATATCTTTTCATTTGTTTTTGTCATCTTTACTTTCTTTCAACAATGTTACAGTTTTCACAGTACGGGCAGGTCTTTTGCTTCTTTGGTTAAATTCATTCCTAGCTATTTTATTCTTTTAGATACAATTGTAAATTGGATTGCTTTGTTCATTTCTTTTTTTCTGTTAGTTTGTTTTTAGTGTATAGAAGTGTAACAGATTTCTGTATATTAATTTTGCATCCTGTAATTTTACTGCTCACTTATTAGTTCTAATAGATTTTTGGTGACATCTTTAGTATATTCTATGTATAATATCCTGTCATCTGAAAACAGTGACAGTTTTACTTCTTCCTTTCCAATTTGGATTCTTTATGAACACATTTGAACAATCCTACATTTTAACCTCCCACAAACACTTAACTTTTTTTATATCATATTTTACATATTTCTGTTTTGTGTATCATTTAACTATTTTTTTGTGCATATAAATGATTTTACTACTTTTCTTTTAGCATTTCTAATAGCTTTATAAGTGGTTGCTCTATTATCTTTATTGTTAGCCTTTACCAATGAGCCTTTGTTTTTTCTTTTGTAATTCTTATATTTCTAGTTGTGGTCTTTTTTTCTGTTTAAAGAAATCCCTTTAACATTTCTTGCACAGTCATTTCAGTGGTGCTGAACTGTTACCTTTTGCTTGTCTGTTAAACTTTTAATCTCTCCTTCAAATCTGAATGGTAAACTTGTTGGGTAGATTATTCTCAATTGTAAGTTTTTTCCTTTCATCATTCTGAACATATTATGCCACTCCCTCCAGACTGCAAATTTTCTGCTGAAAAGTCAGCTTAGAGTTATGGGAGGTCCTTTATATGGTACTAATTGAATTTTCCTTGCTATTTTTAAGATTCTCTCTTTATCTTTAATTTAAACCATTTTAATTATGATACATCTTAGTGTGGACCTCTTTGGGTTTATCTTCTCTGGGACTCTCTATGCTTCCTGGATGTGTCTGTTTTCCTTCCCAGGTTAGGGAAGTTTTCAGCCATTATCTCTTCAAATAGATTCTCTGACCTTTTCTCTCTCTCTTCTTCTTCTGGGTTTCCTATAATGTGAATGTAAGTACAATTGCTGTAGTCCCAGATTTCTCTTAATCTATCCTTAATTTCAAATCTTATTTTTTTTTCTGTTCAGCTTGGGTCATTTTCACTACTTTTTGTTCCAGTTTGTTGGTCCATTTGTCTGTATCATCTAATCTACTATTGATTTCTTATAATGTATTTTTATTTCAATTATTATATTCTTCAGTTCTGTTTGATTCTTCTTTATATTTTCTAACCCTTTGTTAAAATCTTCACTGTGTTCCTCCATCTTCTCCTGAGTTCATTGAGCATCCTCATGATCATTACCTTGAACTCTTTATTCATTAGATTGCTTATCTCCATGTCACATCTTCTGGGGTTTTATCTTATTCTTTATTTGGTACATATTCCTCCATCTCCTCATGTTACCTAATCCTCTGCTTTTATTTATATGTATTAGGTTTTTTGGTTATGTTTTCCAATCTTGGAGAAATGACACTATGTAGGAAGTGCCCTATAGGGTGTAGCAGCTTACTCCCTCTGGTCACCTGAGCTATATACCCTCTTTGTGGTCTAGGTGGGCCTTTATGTTATGGCAGGGCTGAGTACAGTGGGCATGCTGGCAGGCAGGGCTGGCTTCTGGCCCAGCTGTCTGCCAGTCCCTGTCTTTTGCTGTGCCTGATGACTTGCTGGTATGTGGGCCTTGTCCCAGCATGTCAGGCTCTGCAGCCTGGGGGACCTGAGCTGGTTCTTTTCCACTGGTGGTCCAGTAAGCTCTTGGCACTAATAGGCTAGAAGGAGGAATACAAAATGGCTACCACCGGTGTTTAAGTACCTTTTGAATCCCAGTTGCCTCCTGCCTCTCTAGGAGGCTCTCCTTGATCAGTAAGTGGGTATGACTAGGCTTATTTCAAATTACTGCCTCTGTGCTAAGATCTTGTGAGATTTTGTCAGTGTTCTTTCATAGTGAAGTCTGTTTCCTAAAGACTTTAACTTGCCTATACACAAGTCCCTCTGTCCTTCAAAGCTGGAGGTTCTGGGGTTATCATGCCAGTGCAGGACATCCAGGCTGGGAAGCCCAATGTGGATTTCAACCCTGTGCTCCTTGGGGAGAACCTTTGCAATTATAATTATCTTTTTATTTGTGGGTTGCCACCCTTGAGGGTTGGGTCTTGAATGTGCCTCATACTTGCCCTTCCTACCCATCTTGTAATTCCTTCTTTATAGCTTTAGTTTTGGAAAATCTTTTCTTCCAGTCTCATCTTGTTCTCATACACAGTTGCTCTGTAAATAGTTGTAATTTTGGTGTGCCCATGGATAAGGTGATCATAGAGTCTTCCTACTCCACCATATTGGCCATACCTCACCCCTGGGTCAGATATTAAAAGTCTTCAAGGGATAACATACCTATAGTACATTTCTGATATGAAAACAAGTGAAATATTTATTCTGGACTTTAAAAAATATACATTTTTGTCTGTGCTTACACTAAAACTTTTAAGTTAAAAAGAAGAGCATGGTGAAGATGAAGAAAACTTGGTGGTTTCTCAAATTAGAAACATCCAGATAATTGCAAAGACTTTTAAAAAGTTGCCTCTTCACTTTAGATGTCAGATTATCTTTTCCAATGGCAGGAATAAATAATCTCAACAGTCTCTTCCTTCTCTGAATTAATTATTTCCCTCTTTTTAAAATCAACTATCATAAAATCAAATAAATCATGCTTACCAATTTTAGCCCTGGTTTACTGCACCAAGATAATTAAGTCACCCCTGCTCTACTTCATTTGCCACAGTAGTAGTTCAAATTATTTTAATATGGTTACAGTACCAGGCATTATACTAAATATATTACATAATATTTTCCTACTACTATTAAAAAATACATGACTCATGTATAATTGCTATCCCCCATTTTATGGAACAGTAATGTATGTTTTATAAAGTTTTAGCAACTAAACTTATTTTGTTCATGGTAAGAATCTCCTGGGCTTTCATCCATAGAAATCTGACTCCCCATTTTTGTGGTGAATCTCCTAGAGTCAGCATATTTTCTATGCAGTCAATAGGACTCTGATCTTACCACACAAAGCCAGAAATGAAAATGGAAAGAGAACTTGCTTCAGACTCACTTGGAAGATGGCTGAAGAGTAAGACATGGAGATCACCTTCTCCCCCATAGATATATCAGAAATACATCTTCACGTGGAACAACTCTTACAGAGCACCTAATGAACGCTGGCAGAAGACCTCAGACCTCCCAAAAGACAAGAAAATCCCCAAGTACCTGGGTAGGGCAAAAGAAAAAAGAATAAACAGAAACAAAAGAATAGGGACAGGACCTGCACCAGTGGGAGGGAGCTGTGAAGGAGGAAAGGTTTCCAAACAGTAGGAAGCCCCTTCACGGGTAGAGACTGTGGGTGGCAGAGGGGGGAAACTTCAGAGCCGTGGATGAGAGCCAAGCAACAGGGGTGCAGATGGCAAAGCAGAGAGATTCCCGCACAGAGGACCAGTGCCAACCAACACTAACCAGCCCCAGAGACCTGTCTGCTCACCCGCCGGGATGTGCGGGGCTGGGAGCTGAGGCTTGGGCTTCGGTAGGATCGCAGAGAGAGGACTGGGGTTGGTGGCGTGAACACAGCCTGCAGGGGATTAGTGCACCACAGCTAGCTGGGAGGCAGTCCGGGGAAAAGTCTGGACCTGCCGAAGAGGCAAGAAACTTTTTCTTTCCTCTTTGTTCCCTGGTGCATGAGGAGAGGGGATTAAGAGCACTGCTTAAAGGAGTTCCAGAGATGGCCATGAGTGTGACTAACAGTGTGGACCCCAGAGACTGGCATGGGACACTAAGGCTGCTGCTGCCACCAGCAAGAAGCCTGTGTGTGAGCACAGGTCACTATCCACACTTCCCTTCTGGGGAGCCTGTGCAGCCCGCCACTGCCAGGTTCCCGAGATCCATGGACAACTTCCCCAGGAGAATGCACAATGCGCCTAAGGCTGGTACAATGTCCTGCCGGCCTCTGCCCCAGCAGGCTCACCTACATCTGGCCCTCTCTCCTGCCGGCCTGAGTGAGCCAGAGTACCCAAGTCAGCTGTTCCTTTAACCCCATCCTGTCTGAGCGAAGAACAGACGTCCTCTTCCAACCTACACACAGAGTCAGGGCCAAATCCAAAGCTGAGCCCTGGGAGCTGTGCAAACAAAGAAGAGAAAGGGAAATCTTTCCCAGCAGCCTCAGGAGCAGCAGAATAAATCTGCACAATCAACTTGATGTACACTTCATCTGTGGAATACCTGAATAGACAATGAATCATCCCAAATTGAGGAGGTAGACTTTCAGAGTAAGATTTACAATTTTTCCCCTTTTTCTTTCTTTTTGTGAGTGTGTATGTGTATGCTTTTGTGTGAGATTTTGTGTGTATAGCTTTGCTTTCACCATTTCTCTAAGGGTTCTATCTGTCTGTTTTTTTTAATTTTTTACATTAAAATTTTTTTCTTAATAATTAATTTTTATTTTAATAACTTTATTTTATTTTATCTTACTTTATTGTATTTTCTTTTATCCTCTTTCTTTCTTTCTTTCTTTCTACATTTTCTCCCTTTTTTTCTGAGCCGTGTGGATGAAAGTCTCTCAGTGCTGGAGCCAGGAGTCAGTGCTGTGCCTCTGAGGTGAGAGAGAAACTTCAGGACACTGGACCACAAGAGACCTTCCAGCTCCATGTATTATCAAATGGCAAAAATTTCCCAGAGATCTCCATCTCAACACCAACACCCAGTTTCACTCAACGACCAGCAAGCTCTAGTGCTAGACACCCTATGCCAAACAATTATCAAGACAGGATCACAACCCCACCCATTAGCAGAGAGCCTACCTAAAATCATAAGTCCACAGACACCCCAAAACACACCACGAGATGTGGAACTGCCCAAGCGAAACACAAGATCCAGCCTCATCCACCAGAGCACAGGCACTAGTCCCCTCCACCAGGAAGCCTACACAACACACTGAACCAACTTTTGCCACTGGGGAGAGACACCAAAGACAAAGGGAACTATGTACCTGCAGCCTACAAAAAGGAGACCCCAGACACAGTAAGATAAGCGAAATGAGAAGACAGAAAAACACACAGCAGATGAAGGAGCAAGATAAAAACCCACCAGACCAAACCAATGAAGAGGAAATAGGCAGTCTACCTAAAGAGAATTCAGAATAATGATAGTAAAGATGATGCAAAATCTTGGAAATAGAATTGAGAAAATGCAAGAAACATTTAACAAAGACCTAGAATAATGAAAGAGGAAACAAGCAATGATGAGCAACACAATAAATGAAATAAAAAATACTCTAGAAGGAATCAATAGCAGGATAATTGAGGCAGAAGAATGGATAAGTGACCTGGAAGATAAAATAGTGAAAATAACAATTGCAGAGCAGAATAAAGAAAAAAGAATGAAAAGAACTGAGGACAGTCTCAGAGACCTCTGGGACCACATTAAACCCACCAACATTCGAATTATAGGGTTTCCAGAAGAAGAAGAGAAAAAGAAAGGGACTGGGAAAATATTTGAAGAGATTACAGTTGAAAACTTCCCTAATATGGGAAAGGAAACATTTAATCAATTCCAAGAAGCCCAGAGAGTCCAATACAGGATAAATCCAAGGAGAAACATGTCAAGATACATATGAATCAAACTGTCAAAAATTAAATACAAAGAACACATATTAAAAGCAGCAAGGGAAAAAGAACAAAGAACACACAAGGGAATCCCCTTAAGGTTAATAACTGATCTTTCAGCAGAAATTCTGAGAGCTAGAAGGGAGTGGCAGGACATATTTAAAGTGATGAAAGGAAAACACCTACAACCAAGACTACTCTACCCAGCAAGGATCTCATTCAGATTTGATGGAGTAAATTAAAAACTTTACAGAAAACCAAAAGCTAAGAGAGTTCAGAACCACAAAATCAGCTTTACAACAAATGCCAAAGGACCTTTTCTAAGCAAGAAACACAAGAGAAAGAAAAGACCTACAATAACAAACACAAAACACTTCAGAAAATGGGAATAGGAACATACATATCAATAATTACCTTAGATGTAAATGGATTAGATGCTCCCACCAAAAGACACAGACCGGCTGAATGGATACAAAAACACGACCTATATATATGCTGTCTACAAGACCAACTTCACACCTAGACATACATACAGACTGAAAGTGAGGGGATGGAAATAGATATTCCATGCAAATGGAAACCAAAAGAAAGCTGGAGTAGCAATTCTCATATAAGACAAAATAGACTTTAAAATAAAGACTATTACACGAGACAAAGAAAGACACTACATAATGATCAAGGGAACAATCCAAGAAGAGGATATAACAACTGTAAATATTTGTGCACCTAACATAAGAGAACCTCAATACATAAGACAAATACTAACAGCCATAAAAGGGGAAACCGACAGTTACACAAACAGTGTAGGGCACTTTAACACCCCACTTTCACCAATGGACAGATCATCCAAAATGAAAATAAATAAGGAAACAAAAGCTTTAAATGATACATTAAACAAATTGGACTTAATTGATATTTATAGGATATTCCATCCAAAAGCAACAAAATACACATTTTTCTCAAGTGCTCATGGAACACTCTCCAAGATAGCTCATATCTTGGGTTACAAGTCAAGCCTTGGTAAATTTAAGAAAATTGAAATTGTATCAAGTATCTTTTCTGACCACAATGCTATGAGACTAGATATCAATTATAGAAAAAGATCTATAAAATATACAAACACATAGAGGCTAAAAAATACACTACTTAATAACGAAGTGATCACTGAAGAAGTCAAAGAGGAAATCAAAAAATACCTAGAAACAAATGACAATGGAGACACGATGACCCAAAACCTATAGGATGTAGCAAAAGCAGTTCTAAGAGGGACGTTTATAGCAATACAATCATACCTTAAGAAATAGGAAACATCTCAAATAAAAAACCTAACCTTGCACCTAAAGCTATTAGAGAAAGAAGAACAACAACAAAAAAAAAAGTTAGCAGAAGGAAAGAAATCATAAAGATCAGATCAGAAATCAATGAAAAAGAAATGAAGGAAACAATAGCAAAGATTAACAAGATAAAAGATTAATAAAACTAAAAGCTGGTTCTTTGAGAAGATGAACAAAATTGATAAACCATTAGCCAGACTCATCAAGAAAAAAAGGTATGACTCAAATAAATAGAATTAGAAATTAAAAAGGAGAAGTAACAACTGTCACTGCAGTAATAGAAAGGATCATGAGAGATTACTAAAAACAACTCTATGACAATAAAATGGACAACCTGGAAGAAATGGACAAATTCTTAGAAATGCACAACCTGCCAAGACTGACTCAGGAAGAAATAGAAAATATGAACAGTTCAATCACAAGCAGTGAAATTGAAACTGTGATTAAAAACCTTCCAACAAAGAAAAGCACAGGACCAGATGGCTACACAGGTGAATTCTATCAAACATTTAGAGCGGATCTAAAACCTATCATTCTCAAACTCTTCCAAAATATAGCAGAGGGAGGAACACTCCCAAATTCATTCTACAAGGCCACCATCACCCTGATACCAAAACCAGGCAAGGCTGTCACAAAGAAAGATAACTACAGGCCAATATCACTGATGAACATAGATGCAAAAATCCTCAACAAAATACTAGCAAACAGAATCCAGTAGCACATTAAAAGGATCATACACCAAGAACAAGTGGGGATTATTCCAGGAATGCAAGGATTCATCAATATATGCAAATCAATCAACATGATATACCATATTAAAAAATTGAAGGAGAAAAAACATATGGCCATCTCAATAGATGCAGAGAAAGCTTTCGACAAAATTCAACACTTATTTATGATAAATACCCTGCAGAAAGTAGGCATAGAAGGAACTTTCCTCAACATAATAAAGGCTATATATGACAAACCCACAGCCAACATCATCCTCCATGGTGAAAAACTGAAACCATTTCCACTAAGATCAGGAACAAGACAAGGTTGCCCACTCTCACCACTCTTATTCAACATAGTTTTGGAAGTTTTAGCCACAACAATCAAAGAAGAAAAGGAAATAAAAGGAATCCAATTTGGAAAAGGAGAAGTAAAGCTGTCACTGTTTGCAGATGACATGATACTATACATAGAGAATCTTAAAAATGCTACCAGAAAATTACTATAGCTAATCAATGAATTTGGTAAAGTAGCAGATACAAAATTAATGCACAGAAATCTCTAAAATTCCTATACACTAAGAATAAAAAATCTGAAAGTTAAATCAAGAAAACCCTCGCATTTACCATTGCAACAAAAAGAATAAAATAATGAGGAATAAAACTATAAGGAGACAAAAGACCTGTATGCAGAAAATTATAAGACACTGATGAAAGAAATTGAAGATGATACAAATAGGTGGAGAGATATATCATGTTCTTGGATTGGAAGATTCAACATTGTGAAAGTGACTGTACTACCCAAAGCAATCACAGATTCAATGCAGTCCCTATCAAACTACCACTGACATCTTTCACAGAACTAGAACAAAAAATTTCACAATTTGTATGGAAACACAAAAGACCTCAAATAGCCAAATCTTGAGAACCAAAAACGGAGCTGGAGGAATCAGACTCCTTGACTTCAGAATATACTACAAAGCTACAGTAATCAAGACAGTGTGGTACTGGCACAAAAACAGAAAGATAGATCAGTGGAACAGGATAGAAAGCCCAGAGATAAACCCATGCACATATGTTCACCTTATCTTTGATAAAGGAGGCAGGAATGTACAGTGGAGCAAGGACAGACTCCTCAATAAGTGGTGCTGGTAAAAGTGGACAGGTACATGTAAAAGTATAAGATTAGAACACTCCCTAACACCATACATGAAAATAAGCTCAAAATGGATTAAAGACCAAAATGTAAGGCCGGAAACTATCAAACACTTAGAGGAAAATATAGGCAGAACACTCTATGACATAAATCAGAGCAAGATCCTTTTTGACCCACCTCCTAGAGAAATGGAAATAAAAATAAAAATAAACAAATGGGACCCAATGAAACTTCAAAGATTTGCACAGCAAAGGAAACCATAAACAAGACCAAAAGACAGCCCTCCGAATGGGAGAATATATTTGCAAATGAAGCAACTGACAAAGAATTAATCTCCAAAGTTTACAAGCAGCTCATGCATTTTAATAACAAATAAACAAACAGCCCATATCTAAAAATGGGCAGAAGACCTAAATAGACATTTCTCCAAAGAAGACATACAGACTGCCATCAAACACATGAAAGAATGCTCAACATCATTAATCATTAGAGAAATGCAAATCAAAACTACAATGAGATATCATCTCACACCGGTCAGAATGGCCATCATCAAAAAATCTACAAACAATAAATGCTGGGGAGGGTGTGGAGAAAATGGAACACTCTTGCACTGCTGGTGGGAAAGCGAATTGGTACAGCCACAATGGAGAACAGTATGGAGGTTCCTTAAGTAACTACAAATAAAACTACCATATGACTCAGCAATCCCACTACTGGGCATATACCCTGAGAAAACCATAATTCAAAAAGAGTCATGTACCAAAATGTTCATTGCAGCTCTATTTACAATAGCCAGGACATGGAAGCAACCTAAGTGTCCATCAAGAAATGAATGGATAAAGAAGATGTGGCACATATATACAATGGAATATTACTCAGCCATAAAAAAGAAATGAAATTAAGTTATTTGTAGTGAGGTGGATGAACCTAGAGTCTGTCATACAGAGTGAGGTAAGTCAGAAAGAGAAAGACAAATACTGTATGCTAACAGATATATATGGAATCTAAGAAAAAAAAATGTCATGAAGAACCTAAGGGTAAGAAAGGAATAAAGACACAGACCTACTAGAGAATGGACTTGAGGATATGGGGAGGGGAAAGGGTAAGCTGTGACAAAGCGAAAGAGAGGCATGGACATATATACACTACCAAATGTAAAATAGATAGCTAGTGGGAAGCAGCCGCATAGCACAGGGTGATCAGCTCAGTGCTTTGTGACCACCTAGAGGGTTGAGATATAGAGGGTGGGAGGGAAGGAGATGCAAGATGGAAGGGATATGGGAACATATGTGTATGTATAACTGATTCACTTTGTTATAAAGCTGAAACTAACACACAGTGCAGAAACACTATTGTAAAGCAATTATATTCCAATCAAGTAGTAAATAAATAAATAAATAAATAAATAAAATAAAAAGAAAGATAACTTGCCTCAAAGCTAGACACATCTGGGTTTGAATTACATGTCTGTTAGTTAAATAACTTAAATAACATATTTTCACATGTATGAGATAGAAAATTACATTCTACTTTGTAGGGTTTCTTGGGGGTCAGTTGGGGAATTAATGACATAATTTATAAAATATTAGTGACAGTAACTAAGACAAAATAGATACACTGTAAACTGGTAACAAAAGGGAGGGAGTTCATGTTGTCACCTATGTTGCTAAAAATTACCTATTAGTACCTGAACAATTTTGTGGGACACAGATGCTTTTTCAAAGATGCATTGAAATTGAAATGTCAAAGTTAGAGAGTTATTATTTTGCCTGGCCCACCATAGTCTGATATGATATAAATGCTATTTTAAAATGATAATATTCATTTTGTCAGTTAATTGTTTAATTGAGAAAATATGCTCAGCTCCTTCACTCAATAGAATAATAGCTATATTACTGAATCATTATGGATTAACATGTTTATATAATAAGAAAATTACACTAAACTCAAATTGATTGCAACCCTTTCATCATCTACCACAAACTGAAAGACAGAAGTGCTGTTTGCATTCATAAAGCTAGGAAATCCTTCTAATTTTATATTATATATATATATATATATATATATATATATATATATATATATATATTATATATTTATATTTATATATGAGGTTAATGAATAAATATACACACTGAAGATAATGAATAAATTGGTTTGAGCTTTAAGGGAAGAGACTCTTCAGGCCAATTTTGATTACTCTATATTTTTATGTTTATATGCATGTTATTTAGGATACTTTTTTTAACGTTTCTACTCAACAGAAGTTTTTATGAATATAATTAAATACACAATAATCTTAATTATTTGCATGGAATGCAAATTATAGTTTGAATCAGTTCAAATCAATGTATTTTTGGAAAAGTCATAAAGAGAATCAACATTAAACTGTAGTTGCTTTCAATTAGGCATGCGTATCTTTCTTAGAGCTGATCATTTGAAAATATAATTTGCAAACTAACTGTAAATTGCAGTCATCCTCCAGTTACACTGATTCTTAGTCCTTATTTTTTTTGTGTTAATTTTAACTTTTCATCTCTAGATGGTGCTCTAGACCTGCATTGCAGCCAGGCATGTTACTGCCAGTATAAAAACCAAAAGCCAAAAAAAGTAAAAAGCAATCTTATAACCAAATCAATTAAGTTATAAAAATTCTTGGAACTTTTGCTTTAGGCCCGAAAAGTACGTGTTGCAAGATGATTAAGCCCATGACAAAGATATTGAATGCTGTTCTTTTTAGGATTAGGAAAACAACAACTGTAGGGAAATACTTAAAATCTAGTTAGCAAATTTAGAATTGATATTTCTCCAACTAACTTATATTCCTTGTTTAACATCTATGTATTTTAGTTTTAAATCCTTGGTAGAAGAAGAAATAATTATACACAAATAAATTATTTAACAAATTATTATTTAACAATTATTTAACAAATCAACTTATTCAAGTCTTTTACAATATCTTGGGAATAAAGCCATATTCAAATGAATAGATAAAAGCAGTTAATTGAGGTTTTATTTAACTATCAGTAACTGGCAAAATATGGCCTGAAAGACAAATCCAGCTTTCTGCCATTTTTTGTGTGTTCCATGAGCTAAGAATTGCTCTGAAATGTTGAATTTTTATTTTAATTTTTTTTAAAAATATATTTTGAGACATATGGAAATTCACAAGAAATTTGAGTTATAATGTTTATAAATAAATTTTCATTGGAACATAGCAATACTCACTTAAGCATTGTCTACAGCTGTTTTTTGTCAGAGTTTAATACTATGACAGAGACCATATGGCCCTCAAAGCCTAAAATATTTACTATCTGGCCTTTTACAGAAAATGATTGGTCAATTCTGGACTAAATGAAAGTTGCAAACTGTTGCATGATCTAGTTATCTGGTAACATCGTTATCAGGAAGACAGTCAAATAAACAGATAAACTGAGCTACAACCGCCTACCTTAGACTAAAATAACACAGTCAAGTCAATAGAAAATATCTATAATTTTTAAATTTAGAGTTTTACAGAATCTCTCACTTAAGGAAATTCTGAATCTTATATCTACCCTGGAACAAAATACTATATTAAAAGATTAAAAATTCATCTAAAGTCATCATTTGGCATCATGTAGCCAAGACAACTCTAATGTAAACTTGATAGAATATTAATTAAATTAAGTGAGTTATGAATCTGCTATCTGAACTATATTCTACAGGTTTCCCCAATGTGACATTTGCATATTAATGAGAATTGCGTCTCTCTTAAGTATGTTAGTTTTCATGAGTTGTTCCAACAAAGTATTTCTTTTGAAAAAATCATGGGAATATGGTTTCTCCTGTAACAATTCAGTGCCTTACCATCCCCCTCTTTTAAAATCCCTGTAGCCTTTGTAGATAAAAATAATTTGTTGGAAGGACACTTAGTCATTTCATGTAATAGAAATGGAAATTAATGGAAAGATCAACATTATTCTCCCAATGTCATTATCTCTACTTGTCAGATATGTGCTCTCTTATAGTGTAAATAAACAAAATTTAAGAGTGGGTAAAACATTAGAAACACTGAGTAGAAAAAGTAATATCAAAAGAAAAGATACTATATTCCCAACCTATCCTTTGTAAAATGAGGTCTGGGTAGTATAGTGAATGGGAAGCAATTATAGGAATAACTAAGGCATTCTATTTGGCATAGTCTCAATTCATCACTCCTTTTTGTTAAAACAGGTCAGTATATTGACATTTAAATTGTCTAAATTATAGAAACACCAACTGGAAATTATGACAATAGACATTAAACTATTGAGACTCCTTTGATTTGTTCATCTCTTCAACATATAGTACTTTTTTGAAACAGATTTTGGAAGCTACATCTAGTGCCATTTTATTTGTGGTAGAATTCTACTAGAAGTAGAAATTCTATTCCTATTACTAATATGATTTATATTAGAGTAATATATAGAAATATTTGTAATAAATAAAAATTATTAACTCAGCCCATTTCTAGATTATGTAAATAATCAGAACACAAGACTTCTATTCAGGATATTTCCTCTGGCTAAATGGCCGATTCAGGCTACCACACATTCAATGTGATTGACTAGGTAGTAATTAATTGGCAATTAACATAGTCCCTAACACAAACAACCATGAACTAATTTGATGAGTGAGTACAGAAATGACCACAAATCTGAACAACATGTTATCAAGTAGAAATGTATGACTACCCTATTGTAAGCATTCTATTAATCTATACTCATACAAAAATGTATCCTGTAATATTTTGATGAAGTTTTTTTATGCATTTTTTATTATGTAGTTCTGATTCAACTCCTTGACATTATGAAAAAGAAAGTCCAATTCTATTTTCTTACAACAGCATTTCTAGTAGATGAAACTAAGGTAATACATTTTCCTGATTTTTCCCTTTCTTAGAGTAAAAACCTCAATTTCTAGGTCAATTTCTATCATATCATGATTTCTTTTACCGTTCTCATTATCTACTGTACAAATTCTAGTTTGTCTATGTCTCTTTTAATATGTGATGACTAGGAATTAAAGTACAGAAGGGTTATCAACATCTCATTTTAGATACTATAATTCTATTAATACCATATCTTGGCAGCTACATTACACTTTGCCCTTTAGTGCCAACTAAAACTATGTTTCATGCTTGCTTCAACTAAATCCTTACTTTCGTGTCCTCATTTTTGCATTATTTTCACTATAAAAGCAAGTGAGAAAAGTGATCTCTAACAAAATATGTTGCAGATATTTTATGCACTCTTTGAACATGTTTCTAAGTGCCTTTATTTTGTAATGCACTGGGCAAAATCACTCCTGAAAGCATTCTGTATTTTACTTAACTATAATAACCTCAAACTATGTAGCAACTATTGTGTTCATTTCAAGTACAAAACACAATTAACAATCCCCATGCAAAGAGTGAAATTGGACCCTTATCTACATCATACTTAAAAATTAACTCAAATGGATTAAAGCCTTAAATATAACACCTGAAACTATAAAACACCTAGAAAAAATTTGGAAGAAATTTTCACAACATTGGTTTTGTCAATAATTTCTTGGATATGACACCAAAAGCACAGGCCACAAAAGAAAAATAGATAAGTGGGACTCATGAAACAGAAAGTCCTGTGCAACAAATGCAACACTCAACAGAGTGAAAAGGCAATCTACAGAATGGGAGAAAATATTTTCAAGCCATAAATCTGATAAGGGGATAACATCCAAAATATGTAAATAACTCCTCCAGCTCAATAGCTAAAAAAAACCCCAAATTGTTTGATTTTCAAAAATGAAAAGAACTTAAAAAGACATTTCTCCAATGAAAGCAAACAAATGGCCAACAAGTATATAAAAAGATGCTCACCATCACTAATCATCACAGAAATGAGGTCAAAACCACAATGAGATATCACCTCACACCTTTTGGGATGGCCATGTTAAAACAAAAAAAAATAATAAACAAAAAAACAAAAAACAGAAAATAAGCATTGGTAAGGATGTGGAGAAATTGGAAATGTTGGTGAGAATGTAAAATGGTGCAGCTGCTACTAAAAACAGTGTAAGTTTCCTCAAATAATTAAAAATAGTGTTAACATATGGTACTGCAATCCCATTACTGGGTACTTATCCAGAAGAATTTAAAACGAGATCTCAAAAGATATTTGCACTTTCATGTTCAGTGTGGCATTCTTCACATTAACCAAGAGGTTGAAACATCCTAAATGGCCATGAACAGATGAATAAATAAAGGAAATGAGATATATACATAACATAGAATATATTTTTCAGCCTTTAATAAGAAGAAAGTCTTGTCATATACTACAACATGGATGGAATTTGAGAACATGATAAAGAAATAATCCAGTCACAGAAGGACAAATACTGTATGATTCCACTTATGTTGAAATATTTAAATTAGGCAAACTCATAGAAAGAGTGGAAAGTAAAATGGCAGTTGCCAGGGGCTGGGGAGAAAGGGGAATAGGGAATAATGAATGTTTAATGGGAATAAATTTGCAGTTATGAACATGAAAAGTTTTTTCGAGATCTGCTCTGCCACATGTGCATATAGTTTATAATACTGTACAGTACACATACAGAATTGTGTTAAGAGGATAGATTTCACATTATTTGTTTTTACATAAATCAATAAATAAAAAAGCATTTGGAGAAACTAATGAAAGTCGAGATTTTGCTTTACAAAATTTGACAAATATGTTTTAATTAAAAAGGTAAATGAAATAGGCTTAATTAGTCTCCCTAAAATTGAACTTAAATAATTTGATGCAACTGTCAATAGAGTAACTTAAAGTGTGAAATCATTCAAACAGAATGGATAAGATATTAGGAAAACAAGCTTCAATCTTAACATGTCAAATTACTACCTGTGAAACACTGGACAAATTATTTAACTTCTAGCTTTCTCCTGTCAAATAAGCCAGGAAGATACTGCCTTACTTGCCATTTCCCAGATAGTCATGTCCTTCTCCAGTCCCTAAAATTTGTCACACTACCCTTTCTCCCTGAACTCTTATACCCAACTCTGTTTAAAATATTTTATCTTATCCTTCAAGTCCTCCCATGATAATTTTCACATGTGCCCTCTGTAACATATACAAGCATAATGATTCTATGATGTCTATAATGCTATTTCAAAGACAAGTGAACTCTGAGTAAAAGAAGAAAGAATATATGATATACATGTTGGCTGACAGATATTTGTATAGTGATCTTCTCTAGTCTTTATAGTTCAGCTGTCTAAGACAAACTTTCATAAAATATTTTATAACTGCTCTGCACACCAAACTTTCCGAGTAGTTATCATTTGCATAGTATTTATGCCTTGTTATACATCTTAAGAATTCTTAACCCAAAGTCAACTAGATATTAGAAGTAGAATTATAAGATGAGTAACAAAATTCATTAGTTTTGCCTGGTTTTTAAATGTGCCTTTAATATCCCATTTTAGAGGAAATTTCACACACCCTAAGTGAATACATATAATATATGAATTGTAGGGTTACTAATTCAGGTTAATTAAATACATAGCAATTTTGTTCTGGTTTTATTTTATTTTATTTTGATATTCAAAGTATTTTATGACTTTAGATGTGTCAACTGTGAAGTATTGGCTGAGAGAAAAAGCACTGTACTCATTGCCAGCAGTCTGTGTTCTGGACCTAAATCAGCTGATCACTAGCTGAAAAATCTTAATAAATATTCCCCTGATAGCTTTATTCTGAATCAAGAACACTATTCCACTTTTTGATAATTCTATACTTTAGTTTCCTTGTGTGCAAAATGAGTTTATTGAATTAGACCATTCCTAAAGTATAGTGAGTTTACCTAAGAGTGATTATGTACTTTATTCAGAATTCCCCATGGGCGATTTTGATTTGATCACTTAAGATTAAATATCAAAATGTAAACAGAATAACTACTAACTAACATGAAATCATTCAAATGTATAACAAATGTTGAAGGCTAAAAGCAAAAGTTTCTTCTGTAGTAGAAAAAAAGCTGTTTGTTTTTAATTTAATAAAAGTAATGGAATACTTTTTAAATCCTATGCTAATAAATAGAAAATTAATTTTGTATATTTCATGGGTATAATAAGTTATTTAATGTAAAAACTTGGATTGAATGAAGTTTCTTTTATTTTTATGGAACCTGGTAGTATAAAACACTCTTTCCTGGATGCAATTACATTAGTTCCCCATGATTACACTGAAGAGTATGGAGGGAAATGGAAGGGAGTCAAGGAGCTGGTTTAGACTGAGTGAGAGCTGGTTCAGTGCCTGACACTTTAGCAATAGGTGTGGTTTTAGCTCTTTCCACCCAAGAGAAAACCACAGCTGTGAGAGCCTGACACTTTCCCAAGAGTGCAAATTAAAAAAACTGGAGGAGTTTGCTTTGTTTAAAATTAGGCATTCAGACCCCATGTTCTGTTTCTTCCTCTAAAAGATATTGGATCTAAGATGCACATGTAATTCTAATTCCATTTCTGTAGCTCAAATAATTGGAAATTATTTTTGGAACAAGAGGAAAAAATACATTCCTTATCAATAACTAATGTTCCAAGGTCTTATTTTAAATAATTTACAATATAGGAACAAACAGCAAATGTCTGCTTCCATTTAAAACATTAAAACACTGTTTTAAATGAGGTGATAGGGACATATCACATGTAAAACAATTACTTAATGTAGTTCTTAAAATGTAATTCCTGATGCATTTCAAAACAGAATATAATTTAATTTGCTAAAAACACTCGGTTTGGGCTTCCCTGGTGGCACAGTGGTTGAGAATCTGCCTGCCAATGCAGGGGACACGGGTTCGAGCCCTGGTCTGGGAAGATCCCACATGCCATGGCGTAACTGGGCCCGTGAGTCATGGCCGCTGAGCCTGCATGTCTGGAACCTGTGCTCTGCAAGAAGAGAGGCTGCAATAGTGAGAGGTCTGCACACCGCGATGAAGAGTGGCCCCGCTTGCCGCCACTAGATAGAGCCCTCGCACAGAAACGAGGACCCAACGCAGCCAAAAATTAACTAATTAATTAATTAAAATAAAAACTATTAAATACACATATTTTATTGAGGATGTGTGTGAAAGAACTGAGGGGTATATCCTTAAAAACAAAAACAAAAACAAACAAACAAAAAACACTGGGTCTATCAATTGTTATTCTTACTAAAGAGAAATATAAATATATCTCTGAGAAGCATGACCAAAAATTTGACATACTGTCAGGGACTATCATTTTCACCCCAAATATGAGCACTTTCTTCAGTGATTTTGATTGGCATTTTGAAATGTGCTTGTGAATAAAACAGAAAGAAAATGGCATTACTCACATTCAAATGCCCACACAAAGGTAATAATGGAAGCAATGTTTTATGGGTCATTGGGGAAGGCAATGCCATCTGAATGTTTGTTCCTGAAGATAAGAGTAGAGTTATATTCTTCTGCATCATGTAACCCAGACTAGAGAAAGCTGATGGATAATGATTGATTTAATACAAAAAGGCTGAGCCACAGAGGGTGGAAGATATAGGGAAAAAAAAAACTGAACAGGAGTTAGTTATTCTAAATTTGTGGGTATTATAATAAATTCAAAGTCCCAGAATCCTGAACTCAGTCCTGAGACTACATCTATCACTTTATCCCCTCTCATGACTGTAGGTGTAAAAAGGTAATGGAATTATAGAGTCACAGCAGACAAAATTTTAAGAGAGACAAGGTGTTTTTTTAATTCCCCATGAGTAGAATAAGTATTTTCCCCTAAACTTTCTAAAACCAATAGTTGTCCGTTTACTAGTGAAGGAAATTTCTCAACCTTGCTCAAAAGCACACAGTCTGTGCTGGCAAGCAGTAATCAGAAATAAAGTGCTCCTTTGAAGCAATGTTTTCAAGAAGGCTTAAATTTGAGAGGTGGCATGGCAGATAGGGTCATTCTGTTTCTTACTGTTCTCCCACCCTCTGAAAACTGCCTCCCAACACCCTCCCTTATCAGTAGTAAACCAAATTTACTTATAAATTCTTCTACATCTCAGAGGTCACTTGGAAAAATTATTTCTTTCAATTTTCATGTACAGAGTGCAAAAAAAAGGTAAGCCAACATGTGTGCATGATATGTATGCATCACAGTTGTTATCTGATGGTCAACTATACATTTACTAAGAAATGGAGGAGGAATTATACATAATCTTATCTAAGCATATAGTTAACAATAGTCTAAGTTTAGTAAATATTTTATGTACATCACTGGGAGGAAAAGAGTATTTAGTACAATAATTATTTAGAGCATAGGAAGGAATCTATTAGATGATACTTCCTCCATCAATAGACATGTGCACACACAAACATACACAAATGATTTTATGAGATGAAATACTTTTATGGGATTTTAAAATTTGATGATGTGGTATGTTCATTCCTCTTAAGAGTTAAGGCCCACAATTGCATAACACTCTTGCTTAACCTTTGTATATGGGGCTTCCATATGAACAATTAATGCATTAATTATCAGTCACTTTGAATTATACATTTCATGCTTTCAATAGACAAGTGTTTACAGTCCAATTTTTATGCCTTTGAGCAGAACTTCTGGAAACAGAGAAGATACCCAAATAAAACTATAGGGAAGATGGACCAATATGTAAAAAGTCGGTCAAATAAAAAAGCAGACACAAATGATTTCTTGTACTAAGCTATAGTTAATTTTATATCCTCATATTTTTGTCTAAGAAAGATGTATCCACAATGGTAAGAGGAATTTGGCTTAGCTTCATGCTGTATGGAAATTTAGAGTGGGCTGAATGGAATGCAGAAAAATAGGCTGTTTGAAAGGATAGCATAAAAGGCAGGATTGTATCTTTCTCTGGTTGGAGAATATGTGGTTATCACTGTCACAACAGGGTGTACTTAAAATACCAATTTTTACAATATTGTGTAATCTGTGCCATTATGCTTATTTTATCTGTCTTGATTTTTGTTTGTTTTGTTTTGTTGTTTTTGCTTTTGTTTTCAGAAAATTAGAATGATCACTCTAAGAGAATCAGCAGTATAACCATTAAAATGTGACCCATCTAAATGTGTCACTGTGGTTTTGAAATGCCATATTTTAATTTTTTTCTCCTGATGTAGTATTAACACTATATTCAGTTAAGTAAGTAAACTGGTAGTAACTTTAATAGCATTTTTGAAATACTGAATGATATTTTTATTAACCCTCACCCTGATATTCCCTACTCTAGATTAAACAATTGGAAGCTGTGCTATTCTTTGACAGACATTATATTTCCTGTTTTAGAGTTTGTTTCCAGTACTTTTACAATTTCACTACAACCTCCTTAAAGAAGTAAAAATATTTTCTTCAAAGATATACTGTGCATGATTCTAAACCCTATGCTTTACTTTATTAAGACATCAGAAAATTGAGAAATCTTTGACCAGACTAGGGAGTTTTTGACATTTATTTAGAGTAACTGCTTCATTAAATATTCTTCAATTCAAGAACAAAATATTTTCTCTCTTATTTTTTTGGATTGAGTTAATCAGAGACAAGTATAACATCTTGATTATACCTATCTACACACTACTCTTTAGCATAGCTATAAAGAAAAAAACAAGAAACAATTACATCAAGAGAGACAAAATGAAATCAAAGACAGAATTCCAGAGATATCAAAGTTGAGAGGTCATGAAGACAATAGCACTAAGTGTACAAAACATAGAGGATCGGCAAAAGCCCATGCTTTTTTTTTTTTTTTTTTTACTTGAAAACCCACGAATTTGGAAAACTTGTTGGCTAGGCTTTTAATTTTTTAATCTTCAATTTCTTCAGCTGTTCATTTATAGCTGTCATATGATACAAAAGGTGCAAATTTGTGCCAGGTTTACCTTGTACCTGCTCAAATGGAAATTACTGACCAAATGTAATTCCCTATTTTGCATGCTTAAGTGGCTTCCATTCTTCCTTAGCAAGACAGATGTAAAATGTTTCACTTATTTTATATAATATTCAACCAAACACAATGATTACAAATAAAGAATCCTTACATTTTAAAGTTTCACATCCCAGGGAGGTATATAGATAAAGTAATAATAAGAACAACAACAAAATAATAATAGTACTGATACATAATGCTGTAGAGGCATTATTTGTCATTGAACCTAGACCAAGACCAAAGAGCTCAGTAATTTCCCCTAAATTTTATCTATTTCTAAATGCATTGTGTCACTTTCATAAAGAATGCCCATCTGTTGGACACACTGTGAGTATGTTTTATAGAAAGTACCTGTGGGAATAACAAGGTTCATTGGAAGGAAACTTTGGGGTAATTTAGAAAGGAGGACTTGTAGATGATTAAGAAGAAAAGTTTATAGTACATAGCCAGATATTTGTAATTGACTCAAATTTCTTTGTTTGTTTACTTGTTTAATTGTTACTGTTCCTGAGCAACAGAGAGTTAAACATTTCTGGATTCCTGATGCCAGCAGATATTTTTGAAG
This sequence comes from Mesoplodon mirus, assembly GCF_964341445.2. Classification (NCBI taxonomy): domain Eukaryota; kingdom Metazoa; phylum Chordata; class Mammalia; order Artiodactyla; family Ziphiidae; genus Mesoplodon; species Mesoplodon mirus. The sequence continues at coordinate 38,460,465 of NC_138993.1, forward strand.
GTTAATATTTCATTTTGTTCCTTCTTCATTATATCTATTTCACTATTCTTTGTGAACAACAAAACTTCCCATTCCACCTGCTCTTCTAAAACTTGGCCTTGACACTGTTCCTATTGAGCATGTGTATTTGCAGTGGTGGAGGAGAGTGTTATAGGTCCCTCTTTTTGAATCTAGGTAAGTCTGTGGTTCCTTCACGTGTAATTGAATGCCACAGAAGTGACGTTACATGACTTCTGAGGTGAGGACATTCCAAGTGGTGCACATTCTCTCTAGGTAGTTGAACACATATACTTGGAGCCCTGAACAAAGGAGTTAGTGTCCTGAAGCCTCCATTTTCTAAGGAAGCTTCCACAAGCTCAAGCTGAGAGAACACATGGGAGGCCTTGAAATTCCACAGAGAGATGTTTTAGCTACTCACGAGCTGCTCCAACCCCCCTTCTCTTTCAGTTCTGACCACAGCCTAACTGCAACCACCTGAGACATGTGGAAGCTATACCCACGAGTTTAATCTTTCCGGAATTCCTGACCTACAAATTGTTGCTGTTGTAAGCCCCTATATCTGGTGATGATTTGCTACGCAGAAATAGCCATCCATAACAGATTTAATCTTTATAAATGGGGCTTCAGCGGAATGGAGAGGTCTAATGCCAGGATAGTGATAAAGTGAGCTCATATTTTTAATTTCTCACCATTTTAACATTTTTACTTTAATATTTTAATATGTTTATTTACTTTTTGTCAATAGTTTTGTTTCTGTGATGAAATTTAAACTATTCAACTGTTAGATTTAATTTGATTTTAAAGAATGACAAAATATATCATGCATTGACTTTACATTTTTCTTTATTTTATGGATCATTACAGTGTCAGGGCTTAGGATGCATTAAGTGAGGTATGATACTCTTATAGTATACTGTCTAATATACTAAGATATTAATTTATCAAAAAGGAAAATAAACATATTTACTGAAAACCAAAATAACAGATTTTATATGAAGATATAAGATGAAAATGATACTATGGGTTTCAAAGGCCTCATAGTCATTTCCAAGAAAAAAGCTTTTTTTACATATATAAATATATATTATAAATTAATGATATACATATATACAATATATTAATATATTACATATACTATATATCATATGTAATATGTTACACATTGTAAACATATACTATGTTATTACATATTATTGTATACTATATATAATATATTATATACATTAGTATTATATATAATACATAATATTTATATATGTATATAAGATATATATGTATTATAAAAATTCAAATAAGCTTTTTTAACTTCTTTATTATAGTATAATTGCTTTACAATAGTGTGTTATTTTCTGCTTTATAACAAAGCGAATCAGCTATACATACACATATATCCCTATATCTCCTCTCTCTTGCATCTCCCTCACATCCTCCATATCCCACCCCTCTAGGTGGTTGCAAAGCACCGAGCTGATTTCCCTGTGCTATGCAGCTGCTACCCACTAGCTATCTGTTTTACATTTGGTAGTATATATATGTCCATGCCACTCTCTCACTTCATCCTAGCTTACCCATTCCCCTCCTCATGTCCTCAAGTCCATTCTCTACATCTGCGTCTTTATTCCTGTCCTGCCCCGAGGTTCCTCAGAACCATTTCTTTTTTCTTTTTTCTTTTTTTTTAGATTCCATATATATGTGTTAGCATACAGTATTTGTTTTTCTCTTTCTGACTTATTTCACTCTGTATGACACACTCTAGGTCCATCCACCTCATTACAAATAACTCAATTTCATTTCTTTTTATGACTGAGTAATATTCCATTGTATATATGTGCCATGTCTTCTTTATCCATTCATCTGTTGATGGATACTTAGGTTGCTTCCATGTCCTGGCTATTGTAAATAGAGTTGCAGTGAACATTGTGGTATGTGACTCTTTTTGAATTATGGTTTTCTCAGTGTATATACCACGTCAAGTAAGTTTTAACATAGAAAAGCAATGCAGAGGATTCACAGAGAAGAGGAGATTTGTGAGGAAGGTTGTTAGTGTGAGGAATCTTGTAGAGCCACAGGAGAGAAAGCATGACTGTTTTACAAATCAGAGTCAGAGTAAAACAAGATTAAAAGAATTTGGAAAGAGTTATCAAAGTTTGAGGACAAACTTCATTTATTTTACAAATTTTTCTAAAGCTGGTTCCTCATTTCCTGATGGTCTTGATTTTAACTGTTATTGAAATTAATAGTAACACACACTGTCCAATTTACATGAATTTTCATTAATTTATTTGCTTTAACTTTCCCATTTTAAGTCATGCATATTTAGCTTGACATTTCATGTTCAGCCAAGCCCACATGAGCTTCCAAGTTAAATGTAAAACTGGTGAGCTTCAGCCAACTCTTTTGAGTTCACAGGTTTTGACAGGTTTTGTCATATTTTACAAAGAAACCTGGTGAGGAACTCAAAAGTAATCATAAAACCCTATGAATTCTCAAGAATTTGCTATAAAAACTGGATGGCTAAACTAAATTGAAATAGTGAACCTAGGTCTCATCTAATTCAGAAACAATGCAATATGTCATTTAGAAACCTAAGCAGGGTCTAGAAAAATTTGACTTTTTTCTAAAATTGAACTCCCAAATAGCTGAGTTTGCATGCTATTGGATTTGAAATGAAATGTCCTTTTGACATTTGTTGAGACTAAAATTATGCATTTTTAAAAGTTATGAGAAGTGAAAAATAGGTATTTCTTAATTCCCTAATTAGATATGAAAGGAAACGTCAAGAATGTTTGAACAAGGGATTAAAACTCAGTTCATTATTGGAGTAAAGATAGTCAAATATTCTTTGATACTCTTTTCTTCAAAAACTGGTTTCTATTTCTCTACTTACAGAGTACCATGGAAGTAATGCTATACCAGTTCTTGTAGGACTAGCCTTTACAACAACTGGCAGGTCCTGTGTCCTATATTTTGGAAGATTTAATTTTAGAGCCTTGGACTCTCATGAAAGTATTTCACTATTGAGGGACCACTAGTCCTAAAAGAAGGTCATACTTAAGCTAGTCTTCCAGAGGCCCCTGTCAATGTAAGAATAAAGATGTTCTTATATCTCTAGACCAGTCCAGAAACCAAATGAATAGCTTGAGTGACGATAGGCACAACCACATGAAGAAGTATTGCCTTCTAAAATCCTGACTACATTCCTGATCCAAGGTTTTAGAACACAAAATTTGGGGGTGTTCTGTTATATGGCATAGATAGAATAGATTATACTATTAAATTAACCTTCTTATCTACTCCCTATAAAGTCAATGAAATATCCTGACTGCTAATAACAGGTGTTTCAGCAACATGTCCCCACAGTAATTTGATCAGTTTTATAAAGTTTTCACTGAAAATGTGAATTTTTTTCAAGGAAGCAATGATGCTGCTTAACCAAGCAATTTTTTTCAAGCTAAATCATCTCTTAAGAGTAGTTCTGCCATATAACATCCAAAATGTAACCTCAGAATTTAAAATCAATTTACATAAAAACCAAACAAAAATTATATGAAATAATGATAAAAAAACAACAACAGTATTAAGTGTGTAAATTATTGCTTAGAGTTTCTCTTAGAGGTTATAACAAGTCACCTTAATCTGATATGTGTTCTCTCACAAGACTAAGATTCACAGAGTTAACAGTTTTTCAATTGATTCTGATTTTTGCAATATAAAGGACCAATTTCTGCGTCATTGATTCAACTAGCCATGCAGTCAATAGCATAACTGAAGACGACATGAAGAACAGACTATTTTTGAATGTTTTATTGTGAAAGCTTGGCAATAATGTTTAAGAACATAAAGTATATTGATGTTTAGACTTTGTAAAAAATCATCCAAAACTTTGAGAACAACTAAGAACAACTTTAATATCCTAACAGAGAAATTACTTTAAGCCTTTATACTTTTTACTTTTTTTAAATTTATTTCTACAGTAAAATTACTTGATAAACTGTAAAAAAGTGTTAATACAAAGCAATATATTATAAAGTCATAAGAACACAGAGGAAACACATGTAACTGAAATATGAACAAACTGTTATCCCTATATGACATATATTTACAGAGTTGGAAGGATGATAGCAAAATATTTGATTCATTCTGTTTAATATTATGCTGTAATTTATCTCAATAATAAGAAGAGAGATACTAAATTTGTTGATATTCTGCAAGTTCCAATCACAAAACATAGAAATCAACCTTTTTTCTTGTCTCTAAGTCTAAAAATTTTTACCTCTGTAGATTTACACCTTCAATATATTAAAATTCATTTTCCATAGAAGTTTGAGGAAATCCAGATTGAATGTTTTTGTGTCTTCCAGTTTAATCTCTAATTCATATTTAATCACTTTTATAACACCCCTGGGAAGAAGTGGTGCAGATGACACTTAAAAAAACAACTTCCTTAATCCTGGGACAGCTCTTTCTGTTTTTGGACAGCACTGAATGTTAAAAGGTTCTTTATTATTTTGAGCAAAAGTGAAATTATTTATTTTATTTTATTTGTTCATATTTTCAACTCCTTGGAAATATATAGAGTATTTTCTCCATATCTTTATTTGACCAATTATATAATATTCTTTGCGTTAGATTATTTCTCCAATAAAGATAATAAAATGCTTCAAACTTTCTTTACATGACATAAGACTCTTCACCATCTTGACATGGCTATTCTGAATATGATTTTCTTGAAATATAGAGCTCAGAATAAAGAATAATATATGAATTCTGAGCTGAATAGCATATGGTAGAACAGAACTATACCATCTTATTTTAGTACTCTAATTACCTAATTTATACAATAAACTTTTTTGAGCAGTGATTCTTACCTAATAGTATCTTGAGAATGGGAATGTAGCAGTTTAAATAAAAGAGAATATATCAGAAGTTCTGCTTTTTTTTTTTTTCCTTTTTTTTTTTTTTCAGTACGCAGGCCTCTCACTGTTGTGGCCTCTCCCGTTGTGGAGGACAGGATCCTGATGCACAGGCTCAGCGGCCATGGCTCACGGGCCCAGCTGCTCCATGGCATGTGGGATCTTCCCGGACCGGGGTACGAACCCATGTCACCTGCATCGTCAGGCGGACTCTCAACCACTGCAGCACTAGGGAAGCCCAGAAGTTCTGCTTTGATGAAACATAGATTTAGTGTGTACGTGTGTATGTAAGGAAAGTATTGTGGAGAAAATACAATAAAATTAAAACTGAATGAACCACATACTGTGTTAGAGAATGAAAAGTGCTACAGAAAAAGAAATGAGAAAGGTGAGTAGAGAATGATAGAGGTGGTAAATGCAAAGCTATTATACAACAGTCATCATAAAAGTCCTCTTATGATAAGAAGTTATTTAAGCAATGACCTCAAGAGAATGACAGAACACTGTAGAGATTCAGAGTACAGTAGTCCAGGCAAGGAAACAAGTACAAAGACAGTGAAGAGGAAACAAGTGTGGTATGTGGGAAAAATAACAGGATGTCTGGTAAGTGCAATAAGGCTGGAGAGGGAGATTCTACTGTGTAGTTTTTCATACAATCTCTCCTTATTCTTCACTTTCTTTTAGCTTACTAGATTTGGACTATCATAGCAAATACTGTCCAATACATTTAATATTTCTCTCACAATTTTATCATTTGTAAATATGACACTTTCTATGATGTGATTCACATAATTGATTATGTTATTAAACATGGCACAACCCAGGTCAGACTTCTGAATTATGACACTAGAAAATCCTTTCCACTTATTAAAAAGTTATAATTATTACATGAAAATCATGGAAACAGGGCTTCCCTGGTGGCGCAGTGGTTGAGAGTCCGCCTGCCGATGCAGGGGACACGGGTTCGTGCCCCGATCCCGGAAGATCCCACATGCCGCGGAGCGGCTGGGCCCGCGAGCCATGGCCGCGGAACCTGTGTGTCCGGAGCCTGTGCTCCGCAACGGGAGAGGCCACAGCAGTGAGAGGCCCGCGTACAGAAAAAAAAAAAAAAAAAAAAAAAAATCATGGAAACAATTTTATTTCAAGAGCTTTAAAATTTTTTAATTAAATAGATTAGAAAAATTTTATTTTATATTTATATATAATCAAACCTGTCTAAAATTGAATATTAAAACAACCAATAAAATCTTTGTATAAAATTATAAATATATATTTATATAATATATATTTATATAAATATAAATATAAATATTCATACTATTTATAATTTAATATATGTGATAGATATATATTTCGGAGCTGGGTGAAATCACTTCTAGTTCAGATACTTAAGTAGAAACTTCATGAGGATTATGGGGTCCATCGATTATGAACAATAACTGAAATATGGAGAGGATGACAATGACTATATGTGGAGTGGAGTACAAGGATCAAAGCCTCAAAATGGGAAAAAAATGTATATTCAGTGATTTGAAAAGAGAGACGTTTGAAGCAAAAATGTTACATAGGCAGCTCTGAGGCTAGATAGAAGATATTTCAAGAACAAATGTCCTTAAAAACAACTCTAAGGCATTACAACCTGAATAAGCAACTAGGAGGTTTTGAGTTGGATCCCGACATCCACCATCACTTAATTTTTCTAGAATTAAGAATATGCAGAAGCTTTTAGAAAGTGTAGATTATAATGATGAGAAATGTCTACAGCCAATCTCAAAGGAAGAGACAAATGTCACAAATTGGGAGAGTGAAAAGTTATATCTCAGAAGACCAGTGTCTATTACTGTCCCTCAGTGTTAGTAGATGTCTATGAAAAATATTGAATAAATTAATTAACCTGACTTAATTCATCTTGGTTAAAGTGAAAAGCAAAAGATGAAATATAATGAGGATAAATTAAATTTCTGTGTAAATAAATCAAAACTATACAAGTACACAGTGATAAATGATAAGATTTTAAAATAAGGGGACCCCCGGAGGAAGATGGTGGAAGAGTAAGATGCGGAGATCACCTTCCTCCCCACAGATACATCAGACATTCATCTACATGTGGAACAACTCCTACAGAACACCGACTGAATGCTGACAGAAGACCTCAGACCCCCCAAAAGGCAAGAAACTCCCCACATACCTGGGTAGGACAAAAGAAAAAAGAATAAACAGAGACAAAAGGATAGGGACGGGAACTGCACCAGTGGGAGGGAGCCGTGAATGAGGAAAGGTTTCCACACACTACAAGCCCCTTCGCGGGCGGAGACTGCAGGTGGCGGAGGGGGAAACTTCGGAGTAGTGGAGGAGAGCACAGCAACAGGGGTGTGGAGGGCAAAGCGGAGAGATTCCTGCACAGAGGATCGGTGCCCTCAGGCACACACCAGCCCGAGAGGCTTGTCTGCTCGGCCACTAGGGCGGGCAGGGCTGGGAGCTGAGGCTTGGTTATCGGCTTTCAGTAGGAGTGCAGGGAGAGGACTGGGGCTGGCGGCAGGAAGAGAGCCTGAAGGGGTTAGTGCACCACGGCTAGCCAGGAGGGAGTCTGGGAAAATGTCTGGAGCTGTCGAAGAGGCAAGAGACTTTTTCTTCCCTTTTGTTTCCTGGTGTGCGAGGAGAGGGCATTAAGAGGGCTGCTTGGGGAAGCGCCGGAGACGGGCGCGAGACGCAGCTAAAGGCATGGACCCTGGAGACGGGCATGGGATGCTGGGGCTGCTGCTGCCACTGCCGCAGGGCCTGGGTGCGAGCACGGGTCACTGTCCACCCCGCCTTCCGGGGGGCCTGTGCACCCCACCACTGCCAGAGTCCTGGTACCCGGGGACGGCCTTCCGGGGAAAGCGCATGGAGCGCCTCGGGATGCTGCAACGTCACCACGGCCTCTGCAGCCGCAGGCCTGCCCCACACTGTGCGCCCCTCCCTCCCCTCTGCCTGAGTGAGCCAGAGCCCCAGAATCAGGGGCTCCTTTAAACCCGTCCTGTCCGAGCGAAGAACAGATGCCTTCTGGCGACCTACGTGCAGAGGCGGGGCCAGTCCAAGGCTGAGACCCGGGAGCTGTGAGAGCAGAGAAGAGACAGGGAAATCTCTCTGTGCAGCCTCGGAGGCAGCGGATTAAAGCTCCACGGTCCACTTGATGTGCCCTGCATCTGTGGAGTGCATGAATGGACAGCGAATCATCCCAAATTGAGGAAGTGGACTTTGAGGACAAGATTTAAGACTTTCCCCCTTTTTCCTCTTTTTAGAAAGAACTATCCCAAATTAAGGAGGTGGACTTAGAGAGCAAGATTTCAGACTTCTCATCCTTTTCCTCTTTTTACAGTGAATTATCCCAAATTGAGGAGGTGGACTTGGAGAGCAAGATTTTTGATTTTTCCCCCTGCTCTTTTTTTGTGAATGTGTATGTGTACTCTTCTGTTTAAGATTCCCTCTGTATAGCTTTGCTTCCACCATATGTCCCAGGATTCTATCTGTCCAATTTTTTTCAATAATTACTTTTTAATTTTAATAATAAATATTTCATACTTTATTCTATTTTACTTTACATGCTCTTTCTTTTTTTCCTACCTTCCCTTCCTCGCTACCTCCCTCCACCCCTCCTTTCCTTCTTTCTCTCTTTCTTTCCTTCCTCCCTCCCTCCTTCCTTTCACTCTTTCTTTTTCTTTCCTTCCTCCCTCCCTCCCTCCTTTCTTTCTTTCTTTCTTTGTGTCCTTCCTCCTTCCCTCACTCCTTTCTTTCTTTCTTTCTTTCTTTCTTTCTTCCTTCCATCCTTTCTTTCATTCTTCCTTTCTTTCTCTCTCTCATTCTTTATTCTACTAATTCTTTCTTTCTTCTTTTTCTCCCATTTATTCTGAGCCGGGGAGATGAAAGGCTCTTGGTGCTGCAGCCAGGAGTCAGTGCTGTGCCTCTGAAGTGGGAGAGCCAAGTTCAGGACACGGGACCACAAGAGACCTCCCAGCTCCACATAATATCAAGCGGCGAAAATCTCCCAGAGATCTCTATCTCAACAACAGCACCCAGCTTCAGTCAACGACAAGCAAGCTACAGTGCAGGTCACCTTATGCCAAGCAACTAGCAAGGCAGGAACACAACCCCACCCATTAGCAGACACGCTGCCTAAAAACATAATAAGGCCACAGGCACCCCAAAACACACCACCAGACGTGGACCTGTCCAACAGAGAGACAAGATCGAGCCTCAACCACCAGAACACAGGTACTAGTTCCCCCCACCAGGAAGCCTACACAGCCTACTGAAACAACCTTAGCCACTGGGGACAGACAGCAAAAACAATGGGAACTACGAATCTGCAGCCTGCAAAAAGGAGACCCCAAACACAGTAAGATAAGCAAAAGGAGAAGACAGAAAAACACACAGCAGGTGAAAGAGCAAGATAAAAACCTACCAGATCTAACAAATGAAGAGGTAATAGGCAATCTACCTGAAAAAGAATTCAGAATAATGATAGTAAAGATGATCCAAGATTCTATTTCCAAGATCCAAAATCTTGGAAATAGAATAGACAAAATGCAAGAAACAGTTAACAAGGACCTAGAAGAACTAAAGATGAATCAAGCATCGATTAAAAACACAATAAATGAAATGAAAAATACTCTAGATGGGATCAATAGCAGAATAACTGAGGCAGAAGAACGGATAAGTGAGGTGGAAGATAAAATAGTGGAAATAACTGATGCAGAGCAAAATAAAGAAAAAAGAATGAAAAGAACAGAGGACAGTCTCAGAGACTTCTGGGACAACATTAAACACACCAACATTGGAATTATAGGGGTTCAAAAAGAAGAAGAGAAAAAGAAAGGGACTGAGAAAATATTTGAAGTGATTATAGTTGAAAACGTCCCTAATATGGAAAGGAAATAGTTAATCAAGTCCAGGAGGCACAGAGAGTCCCATACAGAATAAATCCAAGGAGAAATTCGCCAAGACACATATTAATCAAACTGTCAAAAATTAAACACAAAGAAATCATATTAAAAGCAGCAAGGGAAAAAAAACAAATAACACACAAGGGAATCCCCATCAGATTAACAGCTGATCTCTCAGCAGAAACACTGCAAGCCAGAAGGGAGTGGCAGGACATACTTAAAGTGATGAACGACAGAAACCTGCAACCAAGATTACTCTACCCAGCAAGGATCTCATTCAGATTTGATGGAGAAATTAAAAAGTTTACAGACAAGCAAAAGCTGAGAGAGTTCAGCACCACCAAACCAGCTTTACAACAAATGCTAAAGGAACTTCTCTAGGCAAGAAACACAACAGAAGGAATATACCTACAATAACGAACACAAAACAATTAAGGAAATGGGAATAGGAACATACATATCAATAATTACCTTAAATGTAAATGGATTAAATGCTCCCACCAAAAGACATAGACAGGCTGAATGGATGCAAAAACAAGACACATATACATGCTGTCTACAAGAGACCGACTTCAGACCTAGAGACACATACAGATTGAAAGTAAGGGGATGGAAAAAGATATTCCATGCAAATGGAAATCAAAAGAAAGCTGGAGTAGCAATTCTTATATCAGACAAAATAGACTTTAAAATACAGACTATTAGAAGAGACAAAGAAGGACACTATATAATGATCAAGGGATCGATCCAAGAAGAAGATAAAACAATTGTAAATATTTATGCACCCAACATAGGAGCACCTCAATACATAAGGCAAATACTAACAGCCATAAAAGGGGAAATCGACAGTAACACACTCATAGTAGGGGACTTTAACACCCCACTTTCACCAATGGACAGATCATCTGAAATGAAAATAAATAAGGAAACACAAGCTTTAAATGATACATTAAACAAGATGGACTTCATTGATATTTATAGGACATTCCATCCAAAAACAACAGAATACATGTTTTTCTCAAGTGCTCATGGAACATTCTCCAGGATAGACCATATCTTGGGTCACAAATCAAGCCATGGTAAATTTAAGAAAATTGAAATTGTATCAAGTATCTTTTCCGACCACAATGCTATGAGACTAGACATCAATTACAGGAAAAGATCTGTAAAAAATACAAACCATACACTACTCAATAACGAAGTGATCACTGGAGAAATCAAAGAGGAAATAAAAAATACCTAGAAACAAATGACAATGGAGACACGACGATCCAAAACCTATGGGACACAGCAAAAGCAGTTCTAAGAGGCAAGTTTATAGCAATACAATCCCACCTTAAGAAACAGGAAACGTCTCGAGTAAACAACCTGACCCTGCACCTAAAGCAATTAGAGAAAGAAGAACAAAAAACCCCCAAAGTTAGCAGAAGGAAAGAAATCATAAAGACCAGATCAGAAATAAATGAAAAAGAAATGAAGGAAACGATAGCAAAGATCAACCAAACTAAAAGCTGGTTCTTTGAGAAGATAAACAAAATTGACAAACCATTAGCCAGACTCATCAAGAAAAGAAGGGAGAAGACTCAAATCAATAGAAGTAGAAATGAAAAAGGAGAAGTAACAAGTGACACTGCAGAAATACAAAATATCATGAGAGATTACTATAAGCAACTCTATGCCAATAAAATGGACAACCTGGAAGAAATGGACAAATTCTTAGAAATGCACAACCTGCCAAGACTGACTCAGGAAGAAATAGAAAATATGAATAGACCAATCACAAGCACTGAAATTGAAACTGTGATTAAAAATCTTCCAACAAACAAAAGCCCAGGACCAGATGGCTTCACAGGCGAATTCTATCAAACATTTAGAGAAGAGCTAACACCCATCCTTCTCAAACTCTTCCAAACAATTTCAGAGGAAGGAACACTCCCAAACTCATTCTACGAGGCCACCATCACCTTGATGCCAAAACCAGGCAAGGATGTCACAAAGAAAGAAAACTACAGGCCAATATCACTGATGAACATAGATGCAAAAATCCTCAACAAAATACTAGCAAACAGAATCCAACAGCACATTAAAAAGATCATACACAATGATAAAGTGGGGTTTATTCCAGGAATGCAAGGATTCTTCAATATATGCAAATCAATCAATGTGATACACTGCATCAACAAATTGAAGGAGAAAAACCATATGATCATCTCAATAGATGCAGAGAAAGCTTTCGACAAAATTCAACACCCATTTATGATAAAAACCCTGCAGAAAGTAGGCATAGAGGGAACTTTCCTCAACATAATAAAGGCCATATATGACAAACCCACAGCCAACATTGTCCTCAATGGTGAAAAACTGAAACCACTTCCACTAAGATCAGGAACAAGACAAGGCTGCCCACTCTCACCACTCTTATTCAACCTAGTTTTGGAAGTTTTAGCCACAGCAATCAGAGAAGAAAAGGAAATAAATGGAATCCAAATTGGAAAAGAAGAAGTAAAGCTGTCACTGTTTGCAGATGACATGATACTATACATAGAGAATCCTAAAGATGCTACCAGAAAACTACTAGAGTTAATCAGTGAATTTGGTAAAGTAGCAGGATACAAAATTAATGCACAGAAATCTCTGGCATTCCTGTACACTAATGATGAAAAATTTGAAAATGAAATCAAGAAATCACTCCCATTTACCATTGCAACAAAAAGAATAAAATATCTAAGAATAAACCTACCTAAGGAGACAAAAGACCTGTATGCAGAAAATTATAAGACACTGATGAAAGAAATTAAAGATGATACAAATAGATGGAGAGATATACCATGTTCCTGGATTGGAAGAATCAATATTGTCAAAATGACTCTAGTACCCAAAGCAATCTACAGATTCAATGCAATCCCTATCAAAGTACCACTGGCATTTTTCACAGAACTAGACCAAAAAATTTCAAAATTTGTTTGGAAAAACAAAAGACCCCGAATAGCCAAAGCAATCTTGAGAACGAAAAATGGAGCTGGAGCAATCAGGCTTTCTGACTTCAGACAATACTGCAAAGCAACAGTAATCAAGACAGTGTGGTACTGGCACAAAAACAGAAAGATAGATCAATGGAACAGGATAGAAAGCCCAGAGATAAACCCACGCACATATGGTCAACTTATCTTTGATAAAGGAGGCAGGAATGTACAGTGGAGAAAGGACAGCCTCTTCAATAATCGGTGCTGGGAAAACTGGACAGGGACATGTAAAAGTTTGAGATTAGATCATTCCCTAACACCATACACAAAAATAAGCTCAAAATGGATTAAAGACCTAAACGTAAGGCCAGACACTATCAAACTCTTAGAGGGAAACATAGGTAGAACACTCTATGACATAAATCACAGCAAGATCCTTTTGGACCCACCTCCTAGAGAAATGGAAATAAAAACAAAGATAAACAAATGGGACCTAATGAAACTTCAAAGCTTTTGCACAGCAAAGGAAACCATAAACAAGACCAAAAGACAACCCTCAGAATGGGAGAAAATATTTGCAAATGAAGCAACTGACAAAGGATTAATCTCCAAAATTTATAAACAGCTCATGCAGCTCAGTAGCAAAAAAAACAAACAACCCAATCCAAAAATGGGCAGAAGTCTTAAATAGGCATTTCTCCAAAGAAGATATACAGACTGCCAACAAACACATGAAAGAATGCTCAACATCATTAATCATTAGAGAAATGCAAATCAAAACTACAATGAGATATCATCTCACACCAGTCAGAATGGCCATCATCAAGAAATCTAGAAACAATAAATGCTGGAGAGGGTGTGGAGAAACGGGAACACTCTTGCACTGCTGGTGGGGATGTGAATTGGTACAGCCACGGTGGAAAACAGTATGGGGAGGTTCCATAAAAAACTAAAAATAGAACTACCATATGACCCAGCAATCCCACTACTAGGCATATACCCTGAGAAAACCATAATTCAAAAAGAGACATGTACCAAAATGTTCATTGCAGCCCTATTGGCAATAGCCCGGAGATTGAAACAACCTAAGTGTCCATCATCGGATGAATGAATAAAGAAGATGTGGCACATATATACAATGGAATATTACTCAGCCATAAAAAGAAATGAAACTGAGCTATTTATAATGAGGTGGATAGACCTAGAGTCTGTCATACAGAGTGAAGTAAGTCAGAAAGAGAAAGACAAATACCGTATGCTAACACATATATATTGAATTTAAAAAAAAAATGTCATGAAGAACCTAGGGGTAAAATGGGAATAAAGACACAGACCTACTTGAGAATGGACTTGAGTATATGGGGAGGGGGAAGGGTAAGCTGTGACAAAGCGAAAGAGAGGCATGGACATATATACACTACCAAAAGTAAGGTAGGTAGATAGTGGGAAGTAGCCTCAGAGCACAGGGAGATCAGCTCGGTGCTTTGTGACTGCCTGGAGGGGTGGGATGGGGAAGGTGGGAGGGAGGGAGATGCATGAGGGAAGGGATATGGGAACAGATGTATATGTATGACTGATTCACTTTGTTATAAAGCAGAAACTAATAATAATAAAAAAAAGCATGGCCTCTAAAAAAAAAAAAAAAGATTTTAAAATGAGAAATACCCAGGAAACTTATTTCCTGTGTCAGCCAAGTATAGGACATGCCAGCCTGGACAGCTAATACTATGTTAGACTTCATTATTATAAATATAGTACACAGATCAAGAAAGTTACAGTCTCTCTGGTTATTGGTCAGAGAGCATCTGGCAAACCAGGTATAGTGTTTCCTCCCAAAAGACACACATCTACTTCCTCTAAGATAAAGTCTAAAGGCATGTTTAAGGCTTTGTCCAATTTAATTCCAACAGTTATTTGGAGCCTTATCTTTAGCTGCCAATGTCCTCCGCTTAGTCATCTGCAAACATCCTCAACATTTTCCTACCTAAGCCTACAGGGGTGGATAGGAAAGTGAAAAAGGAGAGGGTTCTGAATGACAAAAGAATGAACACTCCGTCTAAAGACAATTACTTTTACTGTATGAACCAGAGTCTGCCTGCCCGTTTACTTTACCAAGGACCTAGTTAGCAGCATTTAGGATTCCAAAAAATTTCCTCTCTTTCTCTGATTTTGTTTCTAGTTTTCTCTTATACAGATTTTAATTATCTTCTCAACATTTAAGTTCTTGTGAAACTTGTAACTATTCCGAAAAGATTTCCCCCAGTGTGGCATCCCTCCTGCTATTATGTTACCATAGCAGTTCTTAGGTATGTTTCCTTAAAGGATCACAATATTGTATTATAGTAGTTTTATTTTTTAAATCTGTTAATGTTTTCACACTACAGTTGCACAAACACACTTAAATACATGCATATGCACACACACACACACACACATCCCAAATCAAATCTTAAATTCAATTTAAAAAATTAAGATTAAAACATCTAATTGTGAACAACCATTACAAAGGTTTATGTTCTTTATGATTTCTTGGTTAGGAATAAAAAAGAATAAAATAATTTATTTTAATTTTGGAAATAAAATTGACTTTCTTTAATAACAAATCATCTAATTATAGTCCAGGGTTTATGTGAGTATTATAAATAGCTCTGGGGCCTAACACTTTATTAGCACTATTATAAAAATAACCCAGAAGAAAACATGTAGATTTGGTTTCACAGGGAGGAGAACAGACCCACCACAAGATCCCTCCTGAGTTAAAAAAAAAAAAAAGTTATATGGGGCTTATGGGCTTTGAATAAATGGAAGGACTTTAGTAACATGACTATCAGACAGATGTAGTGTAAGTGAGGTAAAGATCAGCTGAAAAAATAGGAGTTTATAATTAGAAAGAGAAATGTTAGAGGTAAATCAAGTTTTGATTAACACAGAGTAGTTGCAGATAGTGACAAAATCTAAGGTGGTGACTTGGTTATAGAAAGCTACCAAGAATTACAGAGAAAGACATATGAGGTTGAAGATAATTAGAAATTCTGAGATTCTGGTGTTGTATGGTCAATCACATAACCAATGACATCAACAGAGAGAAAGGCATAACTTTAAGCAAAGCAGAAATAATGAGCTTATTTCAGTTAATTATGGGGAGTGTTGTTGAGAATCAGTAGATTTAGCAATGATAAAAGGCAATGGGACTGGGCATATATCCTGAGAAAACCATAATTCAAGAAGAGTCATGTACCACAGTGTTCATTGCAGCTCTATTTACAATAGCCAGGACATGGAAGCAACCTAAGTGTCCATTAACAGATGAATAGATAAAGAAGATGTGGTACGTGTATACAATGCAGTATTACTCAGGTATAAAAAGAAATGAAATTGAGTTATTTGTAGTGAGGTGGATGGACCTAGAGTGTGTCATACAGAGTGAAGTAAGTCAGAAAGAGAAAAACAAATACCGTATGTTAACACATATATATGGAATCTAAAAAAAAAAAAAAACATCATGAAGAACCTAGGTCAAGACGGGAATAAAGACACAGACCTACTAGAGAATGGACTTGAGGACACGGGGAGGGGTAAGGGTAAGCTGGGACAAAGTGAGAGAGTGCTAGTGTATATATTGATATATATACACTACCAAATGTAAAACAGATAGCTATTGGGAAGCAGTCGCATAGCACAGGGAGATCAGCTCGGCATTTTGTGACCAGCTAGGAAGGTGGGATAGGGAGGGTGGGAGGGAGGGAGACTCAAGAGGGAAGATATATGGGGATATATGCATATGAATAACTGATTCACTTTGTTATAAAGCAGAAACTAACACACCATTGTAAAACAATTATACTCCAATAAAAAGATTATATTGAATGAAAAGTATATTGAATGAAAAAAGAAAAAATGGCAGTGGGTACTTGAGCCAGTTATTGTGAACCTCAAATGAGGGTGTTATTTACACAGGTGTGGAGGATAATGAGTTTAAACCTTTTAATCTTGAGTCAAGTAAGTGTTGAACCACATATACATGAGACTTGGGAAAATAAGCAAACTTATTTGAGTGGAAGCAGAACTGAATAAAACTTGTCTCAGTGGAGGCAAGGATCAGAAGAGTCAGGATTTTAAAATTTTTAAATTGTAAGTAGAATCATTTAGTATAAAATGGATAGTCTACAATGTACCATGTTATCATTTGGCATAAAATGAAGAGGTACAATTATAATTTTGGTAATGAAAATCACAGAACATTTTACAGACAAAACTCAAAATGAGACAGGCCTAGGACCCTCCATTTTTCATACCAGTACGAATGGAATGGATACTTGTATGTTGGCATTAAGAAGGCCTTAAATTCCAAATGAAGCATGGTCAAATTATGATGAAATTTGGAACAGATTTCCTTACATTTAGGTAGGAAGTTTAGAATGCTATGACTTTTAACAGTCTCTTCATAGAAATAGTTTATTAAGTATTCTTCACACTAGTTGAGCCAGTTTCAGTAAATAATTTCACACTTGCAATATTTTTATACCTTTTCTTATGCATACATATAGCAAAATATTTTCTTGAAACTTTTATCTTCTCTAAAAGTCCTTTTTGAGACAATTTTCCTATTTACTGAGACATATTTATGACCTTGAGATAAAAGAGGTTCCTTATAATAGGAATGGATAAAAAAAGAAACAATGTCCAGCTTTGTACCTCCAAATTAGGCACTTGAAGTTCATGTCAGATCCAACAATGATATCTCACAGCATATTTAATTTGCCAGTATAAGCACATGGAATGAAAGCAAAGATACGCAAGCCATCTGTGGTCACACTTAATCTATGATGAGGACCCATATTAGCTGTTTCTCTGGATTCCCCTGTCCCCTTCTATTTCTATATAATTCACATGAAATATATAGTAACATTGAACCATGGTCCAAGATCACCTGAACCCAAACTACACTGACTTATAGGGAAACCTTCCTTTTCAATGTTGTGGGATGCTCATAATTTGGATACTTATTCATTATATTCACACTTTCTGCCTGTTTTGTTGGTTTTCTTGCATTCTCAAGTGGCACTCAATTTTAACAATAAATTATATATTCAGCCTACTCATAAAAAACCCCACCCAAAATCCCTCTGCCTTCAAGTGAGAATCAAGCTCTTGATGCCCAGAGGGGTAATGATGAGCAAAGAACTATACTTGGTGGGACTAGATGGTGATAAGGCTTACCTTACATCCAAGGGCATGGCCTAATAAAAAGTTTTTTTATTTGTTAGAAACCTAGGAGATTATATTTCTTCCTAGCTGTTCTTCTTACTTCTTCTTCCCCTCCTCTATCTTCTTCTTCTTCTCCTTCTCCTAAAAACTGATACATATTTTATTGTGCATGAGTATTATAATTTATATAAGTAAACACATGCTGATGGACATTTTATTTAGTTATTGCAAACAATGCCACAATGAACTGTATCAACCATATGCTATTTCACAAAACTGAGTATATCTGTGATAAAATTACCAAAATTAAAATTTCAAAGGAAATATGCATTTATATTTGTATAGATATTTTCTACATAGAATGCAGTTTGTGCTAATTCACACTCCTACTAATTTCTCCAAGTCTTTATCAAAGTAATATTTAATGAAACATTTTGCTTTTCCAATTTGGTAGAGAAAAAATTGTTTTGATTTTTATTTTTCAGTTTAATTTACATTACCATGAATGAAATTGACTATCTCTGAATACATTTAAGATTCATTCTTATTACTTCCTCTGGATATTCCTAGTCATAACTTCTGTGCAATTTTCTAATGGGTTTTAGAGTATTTCTTACTCATTTGTACAAACTCTTTATATAGTAAAGTCAGTTGGTAATTCTTTATTTCATATGCATTTTTAAACATTTTTGTTTATCAGTTTTATAAGGATTGAGTTTTCAGTCATCTAAGAAAATGATTATTTGATAAATTATGAAGATTATTTTATAAATATATTGGCATTTTTCTAATCCTATTATTATGTCACATATTTTCTTTTTAATTAGATTCTTGACCCATCTAGAATCTGTTTTCATGTAAAGTGTGAATTTGAGATTAAAGTTTTTTTTCCCCTCCACAGAGTCACCCAGATTCCTGAAAAGCATTTCTTCAGTGATCCATCTTTTCCTTAAAGATTCTTCTCAATTAAATGGTTCTTCCTAATCAGCAGTGGCTTTTCAGTTATTTTTAGTGAAAAGTATAGAAAGTTGGGGAAAAAAAAGACAAACAAAACAAAAACAAGTATTCAAATAATTGCAGCCTCTTATAATCTGATTAGCCATGAGCAAATTAATTAAGCTCTTCCAACATCAGTTTTTCCTCCTTAAACTGTGCATAGTTACTTTTTAAAATTGTAAGGACTAAGTTAGATACCATTTTTATGAGCTTCTTTATATTTTGCTTCTTATAAGACTTTTATGAGCACTAAGCCCTCTTGTTTCACTAATTATATGCCAATATACTCACCAATAGGCTCCCAGACCAGCAGCCTCATCATCACCTGAGAATTTGTTAGAAATGTAGAAAAGACAGTGGTGAGACAGTGGTCTAGTTTCATATTTTTGCATGTGACTGTCAAGTTTTCCCAGCATCATTGATCAAAGAGACAGCCTATCTTTTCTCCACTGTGTGCTCTTTTCTCTTTTGTCATAAAGTAATTGTCCTTATATATGTGGGTTTATTTCTGGACTCTCAGTTCTGTTTCATGATCTATTTATCTGTTTTTCTACCAATACCATGATGTTTTGCTTACTTTAGCTTTGTAATATAATTTGAAATCAGGGAAAGTGATACCTCCATCTTTGCTCTTTTTTCTCAAGATTGTTTGCCTGTTCATGGTGTTTTGTGGTTCCATATAAATTTTAGGATTATTTTTTCTATGAAAAATGCCATTGGAATTTTCATAAGGATTGCATTGAATCTGTAGATTGCTTTAGGTAGTATGAACATTTTGACAATATTAATTCTTCCAATTCATGAGCATGAAATATCTTTCTATTTTTTGTGTCTTCTTCAATTTATTTCATTAATTTCTTATAGTTTTCAGACTATAGGTCTTTCCCTCTTGATTAAATTTATTCCTACATATTTCATTTTTTTGTTACAATCATCCCACATCATACACAAAAATCAACTTAAAATGGATTAAATAATGTGAGATATGAAACTCCTGGAATTCCTAGAAGAAAACATAAGCAGTATGCTCTTTGACATTGGTCTTAGCAATATTTTTCTAGATATGTCTCCTTAGGCAAGGAAGAGAAATGTAAAAATAAACAGACTATATCAAACTAAATGCTGTACATCAAAGAAAACAATCAATAAAATGAAAAGACAACCTACTGAATGGGAGAATATATTTGCAAATCATATGTCCAAAAAGTGGTTAATATCTAAAACATATAAAGAACTCATACTACTCAACAACAACAACAAAACAATCCAGTTTCAAAGTGGACAGAGGACTTGAATAGACCTTTTTTTTTTTTTCAAAGAAGACATAGAGATGGCGAACAGGCACATGAAAAGATGTTCAACATCACTAATTATTTATTAGGGAAATGCAAATCAAAACCACAATTATATATCACCTCATTCCTGTTAAAGTGGCTATTATAAAAAAGCAAGAATAACAAGTGTTGGTGAAGTTGTGGAGAAAAGGGGAACCTCCATACATTGTTGGTGGGAATGTAAACATACCATACCATATGTCCCATATGGTATCCCATATGGTATTTTCCAAACATACCATATGTTCCAGGTATCTCACTTCTGGGTATTTATCCAAAGAATATGAAAACACTAATTTTAAATGTTATACACCCCCTATGTTCCTTGAAGTATTATTTAGAGATGGAGACAATCATCATTGGATGAATGGAGAAAAAAGTTATGATATATATATCACATTTTAGCCATTAAAAAAAGACAAAATCTTGCCAATTTTGCAAAAACATGGAAGGACATTGAGTGTCCCAGACTGGAAGGGGTGAGGGGAAGGGTGAAATGGGTAAAGGGGATCACCTATATGGTGACAGATGGAAACTAAATTTTTGGTGATGAGCATGCTGTGGAGTATACAGAAATATAAATATAATGTAGTATACATGACACATAATGTTATAAACCAATGTTACCTTAGTAAAAAATAAAATAAGTAAAGGTAAATACAGTGACCCTAATCCAAATTAATACAAGTAAAGTTTGAGAACTACTGTTCTGTACCATTAAACTGAATTAATTGATAGCTACCTTAAGAAAGGAGCCTCTTTAGAGAAGAAAGATACAGGTGGTTCAAGGACAAAGACTATTCCATATTGTAACCATGTCCCTAAAATCTTCCACCTGCTTCATAATTTTGCTTAGGACTTACTGTGTTTATATCAATGTTTCAACAAGGAGGAATTTTTCAGTATGATGGAAAGTGATCACACAGATTGTATAGGAGTTCCAAAAGATGAACTAGGTCTAACTATCTTCTCAGCAGTGTTGATAGCCAAACACAAATGAGTCTTTGCATTAGCTTTTAATCTTAGCTAACTTAATGGGACTATGTATTATTAGTCTCTTCTTATTTGCATGTCTAAATTTGTTCTTGGAGTATGTCTCTCTCTCTTTGCTTCAGTCCAACTGTCTTAAATATATATATATATATATATATATATATATATTTTTTTTTTTTTTTTTTTTTTTTTCTGTATGTGGGCCTCTCACTGTTGTGGCATCCCCCGTTGTGGAGCACAGGCTCTGGATGCGCAGGCTCAGCAGCCATTGCTCACAGGCCCAGCCACTCTGCAGCATGTGGGATCTTCCCGGACTGGGGCATGAACCTGTGTCCCCTGCATCTGCAGGTGGACTCTCAACCACTGTGCCAGCAGGGAAGCCCCAACTGTCTTAACTTTTTAGGGTTTACATTTTAATTGTTTACACTCAAATATTTATGTAATTTAAAATACATTCATTGTAGATGTAAAAACATATTAAATAAACAACAAAGCAATTTTCAATAAAAATTGATATCCTCTCCACTTGATTACTGTGATACAGTGACCTTTAAATTGTAGATTTGGAGTTATGATAATGTAGATTGTAGTGTCAGTGATATAATTCTTTTTTTTTTTTTTTTTTTTTTTTTGCGGTATGCGGGCCTCTCACTGTTGTGGCCTCTCCCGTTGTGGAGCACAGGCTCCGGACATGCAGGCTCAGTGGCCATGGCTCACGGGCCCAGCCACTCCGTGGCATGTGGGATCTTCCCAGACTGGGGCACGAACCCGTGTCCCCTGCATCGGCAGGCGGACTCTCAACAACTGCACCACCAGGGAAGCCCCAGTGATATAATTCTTAAAGTGTTTAATGTCAAGTTTCCCCCTCAAGTAGTAAAGTCTGTATTGAGAAATTAGTATAAAGTTAGGGAGGTCAAAGCATAAGTACAGCAGCTCAGTCATAACTATGAACTCATACCCTCAGTTGGCTGATAGGTAATAGGTAGGAATATTTAAAACTGGGAAAACTTAGATCTTCAGTTTTGAGGCTGAGATACCCCCACAGATTCCTAGTCTGACTGCTTCTTAAAAATCTGCATTTGGAGGCCCCGGAGGAAGATGGCGGAAGAGTAAGACGCGGAGATCATCTTCCTCCCCACACATACATCAGAAATTCATCTACACGTGGAACAACTCCTACAGAACACCTACTGAACGCTGACAGAAGACCTCAGACCCCCCAAAAGGCAAGAAACTCCCCACATACCTGGGTGGGGCAAAGAAAAAAAGAATAAACAGAGACAATAGGATAGGGATGGGACCTGCACCAGCGGGAGGGAGCCGTAAAGGAGGGAAGGTTTCTACACACTACAAGCCCCTTCGCGGGCGGAGACTGCAGGTGGCAGAGGGGGAAGCTTCGGAGTAGCGGAGGAGAGCACAGCAACAGGGGTGTGGAGGGCAAAGCGGAGAGATTCTGGCACAGAGGACCGGTGCCCTCAGGCACACACCAGCCCGAGAGGCTTGTCTGCTCGGGCGCTGGGGCGGACGGGGCTGGGAGCTGAGGCTCGGGTATCGGCTTTCAGTCGGAGCTCAGGGAGAGAACTGGGGCTGGCGGCAGGAAGAGAGCCTGAAGGAGTTAGTGCACCACGGCTAGCCCGGAGGGAGTCCGGGGAAAGGGTCTGGAGCTGCCGAAGAGGCAAGAGACTTTTTTCCCTTTTGTTTCATGGTGAGCGAGGAGAGGGCATTAAGAGGCTGCTTGGGGAAGCGCCGGAGACAGGCGCGAGCCGCGGGTAAGGCGCGAACCTCAGAGACTGGCGTGGGACGCTGGGGCTGGGGCTGCAGCTGCCGCCGCCGCCGCCCCCCCCACCCGCCGCCGCCGCCGCTGCCACCGCCGTCACCGCCACTGCCGCGGGGCCTGTGTGTGAGTATGGGTCACGGTCCGCCCCGCCTTCTGGGGGGCCTGTGCACCCCGCCACTGCCGGGGTCCCGGGTCCCGGGGACGGCTTTCCTGGGAAAGCGCACGGAGCGCCACGGGCTGCTGCAACGTCATGCCGGCCTCTGCCGCCGCAGGCCCACCCCACACTGCGCACCCCTCCCTCCCCTCTGCCTGAGTGAACCAGAGCCCCCGAATCAGCGGCTCCCTTAAATCCGTCCTGTCTGAGCGAAGAACGGACGCCCTCCGGCGACCTATGCACAGAGGCGGGGCCAGGTCCAAGGCTGAGACCCGGGAGCTGTGAGAGCAGAGAAGAGACAGGGAAATCTCTCTGTGCAGCCTCGGAGGCAGCGGATTAAAGCTACACGGTCCACTTGATGTGCCCTGCGTCTGTGGAGTGCATGAATGGACAGCGAATCATCCCAAATTGAGGAAGTGGACTTTGAGGACAAGATTTAAGACTCTCCCCCCTTTCCCTCTTTTTACAACGAATTATCCCAAATTGAGGAGGTGGACTTGGAGAGCAAGATTTTTGATTTTTCCCCCTGCTCTCTTTTTGTGAATGTGTATGTGTAATCTTCTGTGTTAAGATTCTCTCTGTATAGCTTTGCTTCCACCATATGTCCCAGGGTTCTATCGGTCCGTTTTTTTTTTCAATAATTACTTTTTAATTTTAATAACGCTACTATATTTCATACTTTATTCTATTTTACTTTACCTGCTCTTTCTTTTTTTCCTACCTTCCCTTCCTCCCTCCCTCCCTCCGCTCCTCCTTTCCTTCTTTCTTTTTCTTTCCTCCCTCCCTCCCTGCCACCCTTCTTCTTTCCACTTACTTTTTCTTTCCTTCCTCCCTCCCTCCCGCCTGTCTTTCTTTCTTTCTTTCCAACCTCCCTCCCTCCCTCCCTTCTTCCATTCACTCTTCCTTTTGCTTTCATTCCTCCCTCGCTCCCTCCTTTCTTTCCTTCTCTCTTTCCATCCTTCCTCCTTCCCTCCCTCCTTTCTTTCTTCCTTCCTTCCTTCCTTTCTTCCCTTCTTCCTTTCTTTCCCTCTCTCTTTCTTTCTGCTACTAATTCTTTCTTTCTGCTTTTTCTCCATGTTATTCTGAGCCGGGTGGATGAAAGGCTCTTGGTGCTGCAGCCAGGAGTCAGTGCTGTGCCTCTGAAGTGGGAGAGCCAACTTCAGGACACGGGTCTACAAGAGACCTCCCAGCTCCACATAATATCAAGCGGCGAAAATCTCCCAAAGATCTCCACCTCAACACCAGCACCCAGCTTCAGTCAACGACTAGCAAGCTACAGTGCTGGTCACCCTATGCCAAGCAACTAGCAAGGCAGGAACACAACCCCACCCATTAGCAGAGAGACTACCTAAAAACATAATAAGGCCATAGGCACGCCAAAACACACCACCAGACGTGGACCTGTCCACCAGAAAGACAAGATCCAGCCTCAACCACCAGAACACAGGCACTAGTCCCCCCCACCAGGAAGCATACACAACCTACTGAAACAACCTTAGCCACTGGGGACAGACATCAAAAACAACGGGAACTACGAATCTGCAGCCTGCAAAAAGGAGACCCCAAACACAGTAAGATAAGCAAAATGAGAAGGCAGAAAAACTCACAGCAGGTGAAGGAGCAAGATAAAAACCCACCAGACCTAACAAATGAAGAGGTAATAGGCAGTCTACCTGAAAAGGGATTCAGAATAATGATAGTAAAGCTGATCCAAGATTCTATTTCCAAGATCCATAATCTTGGAAATAGAATAGACAAAATGCAAGAAACAGTTAACAAGGACCTAGAAGAACTAAAGATGAATCAAGCATCGATTAAAAACACAATAAATGAAATGAAAAATACGATAGATGGGATCAATAGCTGAATAACTGAGGCAGAAGAACGGATAAGTGAGGTGGGACATAAAATAGTGGAAATAACTGCTGCAGAGCAAAATAAAGAAAAAAGAATGAAAAGAACAGAGGACAGTCTCAGAGACTTCTGGGACAACATTAAACACACCAACATTCGAATTATAGGGGTTCTAGAAGAAGAAGAGACAAAGAAAGGGACTGAGAAACTATTTGAAGAGATTATAGTTGAAAACTTCCCTAATATGGGAAACGAAATAGTTAATCAAGTCCAGGAGGCACAGAGAGTCCCATACAGAATAAATCCAAGGAGAAATATGCCAAGACACATATTAATCAAACTGTCAAAAATTAAACACAAAGAAATCATATTAAAAGCAGCAAGGGAAAAAAAAACAAATAACACACAAGGGAATCCCCATCAGGTTAACAGCTGATCTCTCAGCAGAAACTCTACAAGCCAGAAGGGCGTGGCAGGACATAATTAAAGTGATGAAGGAGAGAAACCTGCAACCAAGATTACTCTACCCAACAACGATCTCATTCAGATTTGATGGAGAAATTAAAAAGTTTACAGACAAGCAAAAGCTGAGAGAGTTCAGCACCACCAAACCAGCTTTACAACAAATGCTAAAGGAACTTCTCTAGGCAAGAAACACAACAGAAGGAATATACCTACAATAACGAACCCAAAGCAATTAAGGAAATGGGAATAGGAACATACATATCAATAATTACCTTAAATGTAAATGGACTAAATGCTCCCACCAAAAGACACAGAGTGGCTGAATGGATACAAAAACAAGACCCATATATATGCTGTCTACAACAGACCCACTTCAGACCTAGAGACACATACAGATTGAAAGTAAGGGGATGGAAAAAGATATTCCATGCAAATGGAAATCAAAAGAAAGCTGGAGTAGCAATTCTTATATCAGACAAAATAGACTTCAAAATAAAGACTATTAGAAGAGACAAAGAAGGACACTACATATCGATAAAGGGATCGATCCAAGAAGAAGATATAACAATTGTAAATATTTATGCACCCAACAGAGGAGCACCTCAATATATAAGGCAAATACTAACAGCCATAAAAGGGGAAATCGACAGTAACACAATCATAGTAGGGGACTTTAACACCCCACTTTCACCAATGGACAGATCATCCAAAATGAAAATAAATAAGGAAACACAAGCTTTAAATGATACATTAAACAAGATGGACTTCATTGATATTTATAGGACATTCCATCCAAAAGCAACAGAATACATGTTTTTCTCAAGTGCTCATGGAACATTCTCCAGGATAGATCATATCTTGGGTCACAAATCAAGCCTTGGTAAATTTAAGAAAATTGAAATTGTATCAAGTATCTTTTCCGACCACAATGCTATGAGACTAGACATCAATTACAGGAAAAGATCAGTAAAAAATACAAACACATGGAGGCTAAACAATACACTACTCAATAACGAAGTCATCACTGATGAAATCAAAGAGGAAATTAAAAAAATACCTAGAAACAAATGACAATGGAGACACGACGACCCAAAACCTATGGGATGCAGCAAAAGCAGTTCTAAGAGGCAAGTTTATAGCAATACAATCCCACCTTAAGAAACAAGAAACATTTCGAGTAAACAACATGACCCTGCACCTAAAGCAATTAGAGAAAGAAGAACAAAAAAACACCAAAGTTAGCAGAAGGAAAGAAATCATAAAGATCAGATCAGAAATAAATGAAAAAGAAATGAAGCAAATGATAGCAAAGATCAATAAAACTAAAAGCTGGTTCTTTGAGAAGATAAACAAAATTGACAAACCATTAGCCAGACTCATCAAGAAAAGAAGGGAGAAGACTCAAATCAATAGAAGTAGAAATGAAAAAGGAGAAGTAATAAGTGACACTGCAGAAATACAAAATATCATGAGAGATCACTATAAGCAACTCTATGCCAATAAAATGGACAACCTGGAAGAAATGGACAAATTCTTAGAAATGCACAACCTGCCAAGACTGACTCAGGAAGAAATAGAAAATATGAATAGACCAATCACAAGCACTGAAATTGAAACTGTGATTAAAAATCTTCCAACAAACAAAAGCCCAGGACCAGATGGCTTCACAGGCGAATTCTATCAAACATTTAGAGAAGAGCTAACACCCATCCTTCTCAAACTCTTGCAAACAATTTCAGAGGAAGGAACACTCCCAAACTCATTCTACGAGGCCACCATCACCTCGATGCCAAAACCAGGCAAGGATGTCACAAAGAAAGAATACTACAGGCCAATATCACTGATGAACATAGATGCAAAAATCCTCAACAAAATACTAGCAAACAGAATCCAACAGCACATTAAAAGGATCTTACAACATGATCAAGTGGGGTTTATTCCAGGAATGCAAGGATTCTTCAATATATGCAAATCAATCAATGTGATACACTGCATCAACAAATTGAAGGAGAAAAACCATATGATCATCTCAATAGATGCAGAGAAAGCTTTCGACAAAATTCAACACCCATTTATGATAAAAACCCTGCAGAAAGTAGGCATAGAGGGAACTTTCCTCAACATAATAAAGGCCATATATGACAAACCCACAGCCAACATTGTCCTCAATGGTGAAAAACTGAAACCACTTCCACTAAGATCAGGAACAAGACAAGGCTGCCCACTCTCACCACTCTTATTCAACCTAGTTTTGGAAGTTTTAGCTACAGCAATCAGAGAAGAAAAGGAAATAAATGGAATCCAAATTGGAAAAGAAGAAGTAAAGCTGTCACTGTTTGCAGATGACATGATACTATACATAGAGAATCCTAAAGATGCTACCAGAAAACTACTAAAGCTAATCAATGAATTTGGTAAAGTAGCAGGATACAAAATTAATGCACAGAAATCTCTGGCATTCCTGTACACTAATGATGAAAAATTTGAAAATGAAATCAAGAAATCACTCCCATTTACCATTGCAACAAAAAGAATAAAATATCTAAGAATAAACCTACCTAAGGAGACAAAAGACCTGTATGCAGAAAATTATAAGACACTGATGAAAGAAATTAAAGATGATACAAATAGATGGAGAGATATACCATGTTCCTGGATTGGAAGAATCAATATTGTCAAAATGACTCTAGTACCCAAAGCAATCTACAGATTCAATGCAATCCCTATCAAAGTACCACTGGCATTTTTCACAGAACTAGACCAAAAAATTTCAAAATTTGTTTGGAAAAACAAAAGACCCCGAATAGCCAAAGCAATCTTGAGAACGAAAAATGGAGCTGGAGCAATCAGGCTTTCTGACTTCAGACAATACTGCAAAGCAACAGTAATCAAGACAGTGTGGTACTGGCACAAAAACAGAAAGATAGATCAATGGAACAGGATAGAAAGCCCAGAGATAAACCCACGCACATATGGTCAACTTATCTTTGATAAAGGAGGCAGGAATGTACAGTGGAGAAAGGACAGCCTCTTCAATAAGTGGTGCTGGGAAAACTGGACAGGGAAATGTAAAAGTTTGAGATTAGATCATTCCCTAACACCATACACAAAAATAAGCTCAAAATGGATTAAAGACCTAAATGTAAGGCCAGACACTATCAAACTCTTAGAGGGAAACATAGGTAGAACACTCTATGACATAAATCACAGCAAGATCCTTTTGGACCCACCTCCTAGAGAAATGGAAATAAAAACAAAGATAAACAGATGGGACCTAATGAAACTTCAAAGCTTTTGCACAGCAAAGGAAACCATAAACAAGACCAAAAGACAACCCTCAGAATGGGAGAAAATATTTGTAAATGAAGCAACTGACAAAGGATTAATCTCCAAAATTTATAAACAGCTCATGCAGCTCAGTAGCAAAAAAACAAACAACCCAATCCAAAAATGGGCAGAAGTCTTAAATAGGCATTTCTCCAAAGAAGATATACAGACTGCCAACAAACACATGAAAGAATGCTCAACATCATTAATCATTAGAGAAATGCAAATCAAAACTACAATGAGATATCATCTCACACCACTCAGAATGGCCATCATCAAGAAATCCAGAAACAATAAATGCTGGAGAGGGTGTGGAGAAAAGGGAACACTCTTGCACTGCTGGTGGGAATGTGAATCGGTACAGCCACTATGGAGAACAGTATGGAGGTTCCATAAAAAACTAAAAATAGAACTACCATATGACCCAGCAGTCCCACTACTAGGCATATACCCTGAGAAAACCATAATTCAAAAAGAGACATGTACCAAAATGTTCATTGCAGCCCTATTTACAATAGCCCGGAGATTGAAACAACCTAAGTGTCCATCATCAGATGAATGGATAAAGAAGATGTGGCACATATATACAATGGAATATTACTCAGCCATAAAAAGAAACGAAACTGAGCTATTTGTAATGAGGTGGATAGACCTAGAGTCTGTCATACAGAGTGAAGTAAGTCAGAAAGAGAAAGACAAATACTTTATGCTAACACATACATATGGAATTTAAAAAAAGAAATGTCATGAAGAACCTAGGGGTAAAACGGGAATAAAGACACAGACCTACTTGAGAATGGACTTGAGGATATGGGGAGGGAGAAGCGTAAGCTGTGACAAAGTGAAAGAGAGGCATGGACATATATACACTACCAAACGTAAGGTAGATAGATAGTGGGAAGCAGCCGCAGAGCACAGGGAGATCAGCTCGGTGCTTTGTGACCGCCTGGAGGGGTGGGATGGGGAGGGTTAGAGGGAGGGAGATGCATGAGAGAAGGGATGTGGGAACAGCTGTATATGTATGACTGATTCACTTTGTTATAAAGCAGAAACTAATAAAAAAATATATATATATAAAAATATAAAATAAAGCTTGTGTTTCCATATTAAAAAAAAAAAAAAACACACACACACTTTGGCTATCTATATGCTAGCTTTTCCTCACATCTTTCACTCACATTTCCACTCTGAGTCTTTAGTATCTTTACCACCTCACTCTTGATTTCATTTACATCACAACTGCAAAAATCCTGAATACTGAACAGGTTAACAATGTCATAAATATTTGTTAAATTCAATATTAAAAGTTACTGACAGGGAATCAAAAAAAATCTGCATTTGTACTGACTAAAAATTATATATATATATATATATATATATATATATATATATATATGGAAAATACATTAAAAATTCACATATTTAGAGAATGCTGTATCTAGCACTTAGAATATTGTGTAGGATATAGAACACAAAATAAATAAATGTAATTCATCAATATTTTTTGTGATTTTTATTTAGGTATAAAATTTTAATTGATACTAGAAGTAAAAGATAGAAAGAAGATAATGGTTAAGGTTTTTAAGCACTTGAATAAATAACCATGGCAGCAGTAGCAATAAGAAGTGATGGTACAAAAAAAAAAAAGAGAAATGGAAAGAGAGGAAAGATTTATTTTTCTGAAAAGTTCCACAATATCCTGCAAATTAAAAACTGTTTGACTTAGAAGTACTTATACTGAGGCAAAACTAACTTGAACAACAACAAATTAAACAACAAATTAAAGTGGAAATTGATCAAAGAGCAGAAATTATCAAATTAAATTAAACAATCTGAACTAGGCCAACAAGTGTTGCATTTAATTTTGAGGATACAAGACTAGGAATTTTGAGTCCAGAATAAATGTAATGACTGCTTTGGAAAAATAGACGAAGAAGTCTGGAAAAACTCACTAGAAGACAGGTTTAGCTGCTAAAAGAGAGAGAAAAAGAAAGTAGATGTTTATACAAACTGAAATTGTAGCATGAGAACACATTGGTTAGTCAATTTCAAGTTAAATTTTTTTTTCCAAAATATTGGATTTATCAATAATGCTTAAACTTTTCAGATGGGTAGAATAAAGTTTCTGGAGCCTAGCTAGAAGTAATTGATATATCATGTTCTATTCATCAGAGGACTATAAAGTAGAAATATCTTATGAAATTAAAGAAGATATTTCAATGATTTTTAACAACCTCTTGCATCAAGCTCAACATAAGGTGTAGAAGGTTTTTATTCTTAAATAGCATCCTGCCCCTCAAATAAGGAGTTTTATATAAATAATTTAATGTGTCTGAGTGCTAGACTCTTGGAGACATCGTGTCAATAAAATTCATTACTGAAATTTTCATTAGTCTTTGACTATAGAACTGAAATTAATTTGCTCCAACAGTACAAGATACCATCTTTACATATTACTCCATGTAATTTTGTCTTATCATTTAATTAATCTTTTCAAACACATAGCAGCAAGATGAAAAAAAGTCTTGCTGATTCTCTTTAACTGTAAAATTCAAAGAAGTTTGTGCTTGATGTGTAATTGAATCATATTAAACTGAGCATAGATAATAAGATTTTCATTTGATTTTAAATTCAAGAAAATGCAGGTTAAAGATACTCAAACAAAACAAAATGGAAAGATATCAGAGTCTTTTGGTTTTCTTTGGTTCCTTTCATCATAGTTTGGTTGCAAAACAATATAAGTAGCTGACTTAGGGTCATCTCCTCTTGAGATAAACCTTTCCATGTTGCAAAAAAGTAAAACAAAACAAAACAACAACAACAACTCCCCGCCACAAAATTCTGCAACATTTATGTGATTTAAAACGTTTAAATTCAGATTTTAGATCTTAAAGGAAAGAGAATATTAGTTTATGATATATGATGATATATGATAACTTAATCACTAAACTTATTCTTGTGATATATTTTCTAATGGAAATTAGCAAAGTATTCAATTTCTGTAATGTTGTTCATCCACTGGATTCTCATATATTTTACATAAAAACTACAAAACAACCTCCTGTAGGATACACAGTCCCGTTTCACATTGGTCATAGCATTTCTATTACAGTTAAATAATTTTTTTTAAAAAAAGAACAGTTTGATATGATGGTACTTTCTTTATTACAGTAGACTTCCTAGCACCTCAATTAAAAATAACATTTTTCACTCAACACGTTTAAAACTGTCCCTTTTGTCTCAAATATTTTGCATAGAAAGATATCCTAGTTTATGTCTGTCATAGAAATGAAGTCTATTTGTTGCAGTGAGGCATTGACAATTTCCTTAACAACAGTCTCAGCACCTGCAGTAGATACTATGTAATAGTAGTCAACTGTGAGCATGTTTATTCACTGTGAGACCTTTTAATTTTTTTTTTTTGGTTTGTTTGTTTAGTTTGGGTAGAGTTAGCCCAAGCTAATACTTGGCAGTGATATCAAAAAACAGAATCAAGGAAACTCATCTGGACTGAAGACCAGGTGACACAGAAGTCATCTCCATTGACACTGGCTTGACCACATAGTAGCATCGCTGCAGTTTTTAAGACTACAGGGAATGTGTCTGCAGCAACAGATACTCTCTGCACACAGGGTTCAGACAACTTCCACTCTCCATAAAAACCCAGAAATATGCCAAAAGTACATTTATAAGGTAATAATGAACTATTACACAGAGATTAGTGTGAAAAAGTCCAGAAAGACTTTTGAGAGAATATGATTTTTGAGTCATTAATGAAGAACAGGTGTTAGTCATATTAAGTTAGGAGGTGTTGGTTGAGAAAATTACCTTAAAAAGACTCATAAATTAATAATAATAATAATAATATAAGGATTGTCATGAGAGTTGATGAGACTGACAATGTGCCTAGGTGTTGGAATGCAAAACTTGAAGGAAAGCATCAGTCTTAAGGAATTGAGATTTTACACTAGATAAGATAAGGAATAATTGCAGAATTTTGTCTAGAATGTGCCAGAATCAGATTTGTTTTTAAGGTGGTTAACTAAGCATTTATGAAGAAAATCTGTGTGATAAAAACAATAATGCAGAAAATAAAGAAAACTGAGACCTTGTAGCCATCCAATTAAGAGAAATGAATATCCTAGTCTATGACATTGATAGAGGTATAAAGTTACTGTGAATTTGGAAGATTTTTCATATTGATTGAATGCTGTGAATATAAAAGTGGGAATAGTCTAAGATGAGTGTCAGTTTTCTCACTTGCATAACTGGATTGATGTATATGTCTCCTATAAAGATGCAGAGTAAGAATAAATTAAGAAAACAAGATGAAAATAAAGTTTATAAATGTTGATTGTAAGATAACCATGGAAAATCCACATATAGGTATAGAAGCCAATCATATAAATGTGTCTCTGGTTCAAGAAATGATTATGAGGTGAAGTACTGAATTGAGATATTGATAGCTTATAGGTGGTGGTTGAAAGAAATGAGAATGTGTGAAATCATCTGATAAAAATATATAGTAAAGAAGAATAGGGGAGTAAAAAAATGTAGTGTGATAACATTATTGAATGGGTCAAGAAAGAAAACAATCTCGTCAAGATTAAATGATGGATAAATCAAAGAAGTCCAAGGACAGTGAGGATAATGTGGCAACATAATAGTCATGAGAGTAGAGATTTGAAGTGAGTATTCGCTAAGGCAGAAGAAGGCAAGAAGAAAAATCTGACAAATCGCATATGATTTATAAATTTAGGGTGTTATTGGCAAAATTCAAATCAATAAAAACCCAGTTTAGGTGGTAGATGAGTAAAGCAGGGAGAGAGCAAGAGCATACTACTCTTTTAAAAACTTTGGATATGCATTTCTCTAATAATTAGTGATGTTGATCATCTATTCCTGTGCCTCTTGGTCATCTGTATGTCTTATTTGGTGAAATATCTATTTATGTCTTCAACCCATTTTTTGATTTTGTTGTTTTTTGATATTGAGTTCCATGAGCTGTTTGTATATTTTGGAGATTAATCCTTTGCCTGTTGCTTCATTTGCAAATATTTTCTCCCATTCTGAGGGCTGTCTTCTCTTCTTTAGGGTTTCATTTGCTGTACAAAAGCTTTTAAGTTTCATTAGGTCCCATTTGTTTATTTTTATTTTTATTTTCATTACTCTAGGAGGTGGTTCATAAAAGATCTTGCTGTGATTTATGTCAAAGAGTATTTTTTTCTATGTTTTCCTCTAAGAGTTGTATATTGTCTGGTCTTACATTTAGGTCTTTAATCCATTTTGAGTTTATATTTGTGTATGGTGTTAGGTAGTGTTCTAATTTCATTCTTTAACACATATCTGTCCAGTTTTCCCAGCACCACTTATTGAAGAGGCTGTCTTTTCTCCATTGTATGTTCTTGCTTCCTTTGTCATAAATTAGGTGACCATATGTGCATGGGTTTATCTCTGGCTTTCTATCCTGTATCTTGAATGCCCATCATCAAAAAATCTACTAACAGTAAATGCTGGAGAGGGTATGGAACCCTCTTGCACTGTTGGTAGGAATGTACATTGATACAGAAACTGTACAGAACAGTATGGAGGTTCCTTAAAAAGCTAAAAACAGAACTACCATATGACCCAGCAATCCCACTACTACTGGGCATATATGCTTAGAAAACCATAATTCAAAAGGACACATGTACCCCAATATTCATTGCAACACTTTCCAATAGTCAGGACATGGAAACAACCTAAATGTCCAACAACAGATAAATGGATAAAGAAGATGTTGTACATATATAAATGAAATATTACTCAGCCATAAAAAGGAACAAAATTTGGTCATTTGTAGATTTGTGCATGGACCTAGAGTCTGTCATACAGAGTGAAGTAAGTCAGAAAGAGAGAAACAAATATATTAATGCATATAGGTAGAATATAGAAAAATGTTACAGATGAACCTATTTGCTGGGCAGGAATAGAGACTTAGACGTGGAGAATGGACATGTGGACATTGGGGGGAAGGGAAGGGTGGGTAGAATTGGGAGATCAGGATTGACATACATACACTACCATGTATAAATAGATAACTAGTGGAAACATGGTATAAAGCACAGGAAACTCAGTTTGGTGCTCTGTGATGACCTAGATGGGTGGGATGCGGGGCAGTAGGAGGGAGGTCAAAGAGGGAGGGGATATTTGTATACTTATAGCTGATTCACTTCATTGTACAGAAGGAACTAACAGAACATTGTAAAGCAATTATACTTTAATAAAAAATTTTTAATATAAAATTAAAACTTTGGATAAAAAATACAGAGGTAGATTGGAGCTACAAATTAATACAAGGTCAAGGAAAAAAAAATGAATCAGTAATGGATGATCCAAGGGTTGGTAAACACAGAAGAGGAAAGAGAATGGGCATATCAGAAAGACCAACAGGGAGATACAATTATTGAATCATTTAATGGGATTTCTGAGAATAAAACCAAAGGCATACACTCCATTTATATTTAAGCTTTTATATTTTATCTTTTATGATGTCATATATCCATATATCAGATTTTATAGTCAACCTCATTTATCATATTCATTCAAAATTATAATTTTGGTCAATAATTCTAATCTTAGAAATATAATTAACAAAAAATATATTCTAATTATTTCTAACCAGTTCTTTAATATGTGGAAAGAAAAGAGAAGAGGCATAAACCATGCTGGGAGAAAAACAAACTTTTTTTTTTTTTTTGTAATTCTAAAGTTGGTGAGATATTATATTCAAAAAACTAGTAAAATATTACGAGTTCACATAAATATTTAACAAACCAGCTGATATATTCTGTTCAAGTTTAACCAGCAGCTTCACATCCCTCCAGTCTTTCTGCTCCTGACTGAACTAACACCTGGTCTAATCAATTATGAAATTAAACATGCATCAGATGTTCTTAGTGGATTACAAACATGCTCAAAGGCAGTCAGGGACGAGGATGTGTGCATGGTGAAAATTGTTTTTAAATATTTCTAGACATATACACTTGCCCCTTTAACCATACTTCACACACAACTCCATATTAACCTAATGATCTGACTACAACAAATTTTAGAATGGCATTTTGCTGCCAAACTGTTTTACAGTTAAGCTGTTGCTTTGTGCATGCCCCTTTTTGTTCAGCCAAATAATTTGTTACTCAGTTTCATGGCACAGTAAAGAGTGATACACCGGGATTTGGAATAGATGCAGTCATGTATGCAGCAAGATAAATACCATCAATTTGTTTCCAATGTATTGGAAATCTGAATATTTTGTATTAAGCAGTAGAATTGGAGCTTTATTGAGAAAGCATAATGTAATATAGCATCATATAGGGAGATTTAATTTATTGTCACTTACCATTCAAAAATATTTGTAAGTATATCATTATAATTAATAATAATAGGGCTTCCCTGGTGGCGCAGTGGTTGAGAGTCCGCCTACCGATGCAGGGGACACGGGTTCGTGCCCCGGTCCGGGAAGGTCCCACATGCCGCGGAGCGGCTGGGCCCGTGAGCCATGGCTGCTGAGCCTGTGCTCCGCAATGGGAGAGGACACAACAGTGAGAGGCCCGTGTACCGCAAAAAAATAAAAATAAAAATAATAATAATAATAATAATAATAATAATAATAATAATAATAGATATTGAATAGCATTTCCCTGTTCAAGAAATGTGTGGTAACTCTCAGTTCCACTGTTAGGTGAACAGTTTATAATTTTATAGTAATAAAGTTTGTCATCTATGTATCTCAGGCTTAACTTTTAACTTTGATTTAAGTGTCTTTTGATCACCAAAATAATTTAGTATTCCTCCTCTGAGAAGGAACTCTGTAAGTCACAGGTGCAATGTTACAGTTGCAGAATAAAACATAAGTAATGGCAATTAGTTGATTTTTTCAGCATTTGTTTTATGAGTTTCTTATTCTTAAGATCACTATAGCCATTCAATTATTTTGTATTTCATTCAATATTATGTAAACTTCCTCTACGTTTTAACCAGTTAGGATATCGTATTTGCTAAATTATGTTTAGGTTAACTTTTCTTACCCTTGTAATTTTATAACTCAAATTTGAATGCAGAGACAGTTTTCAATTTATTGACTTAAAAAAATATTGACTGTGATTTTTCCCAGTAATTTTTATATTGAATTGAATGTTTATAACTCTATGATTTGGGTGATTTCTGAAAAATGTGGTGCCTGAAAATACACTAGCAGTTTTCAGGAGGGCTTGTTTTATGTTGTGTATTCCTTTGGTCAGTAAGCATTTACTGAAGGGTTAATTTGTTCTTGGCACTATTTTAGAACACACATTCACTGTTCTCAAGGAGCTAATCCTTTAAAAAGCTCTCATCAGTTGATGAAACTCAATACAATTGCTTTTAAATTAGACAGGCTGCCTTCAAAATATGTATTATTATAATATAAATAAAATACATGAATAAAATATGTAATGAGAAATCTGAGATAATCTTAATGAGAATAAAAATTTAGTCACAACAAATTCCCCACTTCCTGATTAATTACCTTTGAGTAGCATTTTCTTAATCTGATAAGCTAAAATTCTGTCACTGTCTTCAGTGAGAAGGTATTTTTAAGAGCAATTTGTTTGACATGACCACACTAATACTGTAACTAGTTTTCTCTCTCATCAGATTTTTTTCTGATTAGGAAGTTCATGATTAATTTGCTAATCAGAAATTCCCACAGCTTTTCTTCATTTCTTTCCACTTCATCATTTGCAACACTGACACTAGAGCAACCTCCACTCATCAAACTCTCTTCTTTTCACACCTGTAGCCCTGAACTAGCTTTTATTTGATGTTTTCTCTTTGTTCTTATTCTCAGTATGACCATAACAAGGTATAATCAGAAATAAAATTTGACTCCAATGAATTCAAAGGAACATAATGCAATTTTCCAAATCCTCTCTCTTTCTATTTATTTAAGGAGGACTCCCATCCATTTTCAAAATACCTCAAATTCTTAGAAGACTTGAAAATACTTCTTCGTAGTTTCAACTAAATGTTGAAATTCCTAAATGTCCCCAAGACTTGACTTTTAACAAAATCATCAAGAACTTAAGACATGAGTCAGGTGCTAAGAACTTGTTGAAGCCTTAGTCAAATCCTGTAACACTTTAGTCCTGTTTTCTTCAGTCCTCTAAAAATGAAATTAGACTTAGATTACCATTGAGGTCTTTTATAATTCCAGTATTTTATAATGCTACAAATTACTTGTACTTAGATGTCCTAAATGTTCCATCTCCCTTTCACCATAAATCAGTTTCCTTGATTGTCTGTCAACTAAGTTTACCTTGATTCCCATTATAAATATATATATGTATACACACACACACACACACACACACATATATATGTATATATAATCTCTTTCTTGTCCTTTCCTAATCTTGAAAGCTAATTACTTTTCTGAGTAAAAGAATAAGGGGTTCTATTTCTTTTAGCATTTGGAGCATAATTCAAGATGTTATTCAAGATATAAAACAAAAATATATTTATGTGAGTCATATTTATGTGAAGTTTCAGATTAGAGTTGTATTTAATATATTATAGTATTCAAGAATGCAAATTGGATTCAGTTATT
Organism: Mesoplodon mirus; assembly: GCF_964341445.2. NCBI lineage: Eukaryota > Metazoa > Chordata > Mammalia > Artiodactyla > Ziphiidae > Mesoplodon > Mesoplodon mirus. The sequence continues at coordinate 38,498,999 of NC_138993.1, forward strand.
TCTGAAAGAAAATGAGATTTTTGGTGTTTAAGTTTTCAAGAGTTTTTCAACAATATGATTCTATATAGAATGAGTCTTAAGTCTGGAAAGAAAGGTGTGACAAGAAATGAGAATGGAGAACAAAGTAGAAGCAAGATACTGAAGGACTTTATGTATCAAACTAAGGGGGTTGAATTTTATTTTAATGGTAAGGGTAACCCACTGAACTAGTTTACATAGAATTGTGGTATGTTTATTTTCATTTTAAAAGATCAACTTTTGCATCAGTTAAAAATTGAATTGAAGAAATGAAACTGGAAGCAGGAGGACCATTTATGAAGCTTTTGCTAAAACTCAGATATGAAATGATAAAGGCCTATCCAGGGCCATGTCAGCAGAAGTAGACAAAAAGACCATATTGGAGAAATTTTATGGATCTGAAATTGACAGGGCATTTTATATGAGAATTAAGGTAGATAGGAGTCAAGGTTGACAGCCAATATTGTGGCTTAAGCAGTATTATGATAGATAATGCTACTACTCACAGAACTAGGGTGTAGATGAAGAGGATATGTCTTTGGAGAAATAAGCAGCTTGTAGATTCTGAGATGACTATGGAACATGTAAATGGAGAACTAGAATAGGTAAGTAATGGCATGGTTGTTGAATTGAGACTCCCACCTCCATTTCAATAAAAACAGCTCCATTTTTATAGCTTTTATTTCCATGTAGCATTTCATATGTACAGATGTTTGCAAGGCTTTAATAAAAGACAATGAGATAAATGAACAAATTTTGACTTTCCTCTGTAGACACATTTTTTTATTAATAGAAGAAAGAATAAAAGCAAAGTAAGTTATTCTGACTTCTGGTCAAATAATCTCAAACTTTTCTACATATATTTATATGTTTTAGAGAACTATACCTAACCACTATGATATGGCTTTCAGAAATATATCCCTGGAAGAAAATATTCTATGGCAAAGATTGAGAAACATTTTCTATAAAGAATCAGATAGTAGATATTTTAGATGTTTTTCAGGGCAGGTGATCTCTTCACAGCAACTCAAATCTGCTGATTTAGATAGTACACAAGTAAATGGTTGTTTCAATAAAATTTTATTTTGAATAACAGGCACCATCAAGTAAAGGCCCATAGACTATAGTCTGCTGACCTCTGTACTATATGATTCATTCATAGACTCATAGAGACTGTCAGACTCACTTGAGAGTATTGGGAGTGATAAGAAGTATTTGGAAGTAAAGCAATCTCTATTTTAATCTATAGATTACCAGAATGTAAAATCATTATAATAGCACAAAAAGAGGTCTGCTTTTTCAAAGCAGACAGCACAAGTGGTTATGGAAAAAATGGGATAATATTCTATTTGTCACCAAAACTATGTGACCATTACACTTCCTAATCCTAGAAAATACTCTAACAGATTCAATGAGAGGTATTAAAATCTTGGTTCACAATTTCTTGGAAGGGTAAAGAGAAAATAATTGTCTATAAGTGACTAGCATGGGGAAAAGAACAGTGTACTCTTAATAGATAATTCAGAATCATGTTTGATTCATACAAATGAGTTAGATGATGGAAATCATCTGTAATTGTACATTTCAGAAGAAATTTGTCTTGAATTCATGAAAATTAAAATTATTTTTTTGACACTACAATGAGAGCACTTGGTGCTTTTTATCATTGTGTTGAGAGATTTAAGTATATTTGAACACATAGTTCTTATTAAAATTCAGAACTAGGTACTTAGCATTCTCTTCTACTACAACAGATTCATTATACAATGAAAAGAAATATGAGGATGCCGAGGTATCTTTTCTATGCACTTTTAAGCCCTTTTTCATGTTTTTTTTTCTAACCAGGGTAGTGATTCCTTGGCCCTCTCTATTTGGTTTGCTGGCTCTTTTCTGATGCTTTTCAGGGCAATGAATAATGTGTCAAAATATGAGGTACATATGGATTGAACCCAGAAAAGGAGACTTATTATTAACATTCAGTTGTTAAGTTTTGCATTGTATTTATTGGATTGGAAGCAGGAAGGGGATATTTAAAATTTGGCTCCTACCCAAGTGGTTGAATATACTTTTCTTTTTACTTAATGCTCTAACATTTTAGACACTGTCTCAAAAATTTAAAAAAATGTACATTTAAAAAAATAATAAAAAAGCAGTCTTCTAAATTTTTCCATTAAACATAATTATGATGAGTTTCTTTTAGGCATTATATAAACTTAAAATGAAAATTACATATATGCAATCTCTTATAGTGTTTTAATTTAAGGAAAGATATATCTTTGAAAAGATGGTAAAATTGTTTTCTAACTTCACTAATAATACTTTTTTGAAGATTTAACAAGTAGAAACTTTAGATTTTTTTCTTCTTTTTTATGACATAGCAAGTAATAATTCACCACAGAAAAAGTAAAATTCTAAAAAGTCCTAATGTATCACTTGTGAGGGTAAGGTGTATCCTATTGTTATTAAATATTTAGTATAGCCTGGCAGGTATATATAATGAGTTATGTTTCAAGTGTGGGATATTGCTAATATAGCTATTTCTCATTCACCTGTTATAATGTGTGGAAATCATCCTTACTGTTGAAAATGCATCACAATATCATTTTCTTATAGTTAAGATTGTTTGTGTCATACAGTGGCTTCTTTAAGATTTTTTCAATTTTTTTTGCTTTGAATAAAATAACGGATATTTTCCTTTGTTAAATAAAATAAAACAGCCTCTAGGATATTTTACTGAATATAAAATGAGTTTGACTGTTAAAGTTCAAATGCATTAGAGGGTACTTCTTATTTGATCAAATTTATAGGGCCTATTTACATCTAAGAAATCCCTCTAATGAAGTTATATGTTGAGTGTACCTTATTAAATTGTTTCATTTTATTTTGACCACCATTAGATCTACTTGAATTAATTCCCTCAAATAAATGATGTTTGACCAATTCAAATTATACTCAGATAAACTTAATAAAATAAATATTAGTAATTGAGTCTTTGGTGGGGCTAATGGCAAACTCTGGGAGGGCTTACCACAGAATTTCTGCTGCCAGTGTTCTTGTCCCAACAGTGAGCCACAGCCACCCCCCGCCTCTGCAGGAGACCCTCCAACAGTAGCAGGAAAATCAAGAGGCTGTGGGAACACCTCCCTATTTAGCTACTTCTGATTGGAAATCTGGTATCCTCACAAAGTGCTCTGAGGTCCTCGGCAGGATAAAAAGACCTCTAAAATCAAGATACATCAGAAATACATCTACACGTGGAACAAATCCTACAGAACACCTACTGAACACTGACAGAGGACCTCAGACCTCCCAAAAGGCAAGAAATTCCCCATGTACCAGGGTAGGGCAAAAGAAAAAAGAATAAACAGAGACAAAAGAATAGGGGTGAGACCTGCACCAGTGGGAGGGAGCCGTGAAGGTGGAAATGTTTCCACAAACTAGAAGCCCTTTTGTTGGCAGAGACTGTGGGTGGCAGAGGGGGGGAGCTTCGGGACCATGGAGGAGAGCACACCAACAGGGGTGCAGAAGGCAAAGTGGAGAGACTTCTGGACAGAAGATTGGTGCCGACCAGTACTCTCCAGCCCGAGAGGCTTCTCTGCTCACCCACTGGGGCATGCAGGGCTGGGAGCTGAGGCTCGGGTTTTGGTCAGAGCAGAGGGAGAGGACTGGCAGCATGAGCACAGACTGAAGGGGTTAGTACACCATGGCTAGCTGGGAGGGAGTCCTGGTAAATGTCTGGATCTGCTGAAGAGGCAAGAGACTTTTTTCTTTCCTCTTTGTTTCCTGGTGTGCGAATAGAGGGGATTAAGAGCGCTGTTTAAAGGAGCTCCAGAGACGGGTGTGAGCCGTGGCTAAAAGTGCGGACCCCACAGACAGGCATGAGATGCTAAGACTGCTACTGCCACCACCAAGAAGCCTGTGTGCGAGCACAGGTCACTATCCACACCTCCCTTCCAGGGAGCCTGTGTAGCCCGCCACTGCCAGAGTCCCATGATCAAGGGACAACTTCCCCAGGAGAAATCACAGAACACCTCGGGCTGGTGCAATGTTACACTGGCCTCTGCTGCCACAGGCTCGCCCTGTACAATGTACCCCTACATCCCCCCAGCCTGAGTGAGCCAGAGCCCCTGAATCAGCAGCACCTTCAACCCTGTCCCATCTGAGCGAAGAATAGATGACCTCTGGCAACTTACACACAGAGGTGGGGCCAAATCCTAAACTGAACACCAGGAGCAGTGCAAAAAAATAAAAGAAAAGGAAATCTCTCCAAGCAGCTTCAGGAGCAGTGGATTAAATCTGCACAATCAACTTGATGTACCCTGCATCTGTGGAATACCTGAATAAACAGTGAATCACCCCAAATTGAGGGGGTGGACTTTGAGAGCAAGATTTATTATTTTTCCCCTTTTCCTCTTTTTGTGAGTGTGTATGTGTATGCTTCTCTGTGAGATTTTGCCTGTATAGCTTTGCTTTAACCATTTTTTCTAGGATTCTCTCTGTACATTTTTTTTGTTTGTTTATTTTAACATTAATTTTTTTTAATATATTTTTTATTTTATTAACGTATATTATTTTACCTTACTTTATTTTATTTTCATTTATCCCCTTCTTTCTTTCTTTCTTTCTTTCTTTCTTTCTTTCTTTCTTTCTTTCTTTCTTTCTACTTTTTCTCCATTTTATTCAGAGCCATGTGGATGAAAGGCTCTTGGTGCTGCAGCCAGGAGTCAGTGCTGTGCCTCTGAGGTGGGAGAGCCAACTTCAGGACACTGGTCCAAAAGAGACCTCCCAGCTCCACATAATATCAAATGGAGAAAATCTCCCAGAGATCTCCATCTCAAGACCAACACCCAGCTTCACTCAACGACCAGCAAGCTACAGTGCTGGACACCCTAAGCCAAACAACTAGCAAGACAGGAACACAATGCCACCCATTAGAAGAGAGGCTGCCTAAAATCATAATAAGTCCACTCGCACCTCAAAACACACCACTAGACATGGACCTGCCCAAGAGAAAGATAAGATCGAGCCTCATCCAGCAAAACACAGGCACTAGTCCAATCCACCAGGAAGCCTGTACAACCCACTGAACCAACTTTAGCCACTGGGGACAGACAACAAAAACAACGGGAACTATGAACCTGCAGCCTGCAAAAAGGAGAGCCAAAACACAGTAAGATAAGCAAAATGAGAAGACAGAAAAACACACAGAAGATGAAGGAGCAAGATAAAAACTCACCATACCTAACAAATGAAGAGGAAATAGGCAGTCTACCTGAAAAAGAATTCGGAATAATGATAGTAAAGATATCCAAAATCTTGGAAAGAGGATAAAGAAAATGCAAGAAACATTTAACAAGGACCTAGAAGAACTAAAGGGGAAACAAGCAATGATGAACAACACAATAAATGAAATTAAAAATACTCTTGAAAGGATCAATAGCAGGATAACTGAGGCAGAAGAATGGATGAGTGACCTGGAAGATAAAAGAGTGGAAATAACTACTGCAAAGCAGAATAAAGAAAGAATAATGAAAAGAACTGAGCACAGTCTCAGAGACTTCTGGGACAACATTAAAGGCACCAAATTCAAATTACACGGGTTCCAGAAGAAGAAGAGAAAAAGAAAGGGACTGAGAAAATATTTGAAGAGATTATACTTGAAAACTTCCTTAATATGGGAAAGGAAGTAGTTAATCAATTCCAGGAAGCACAGAGAATCCCATACAGGATAAATCAAAGGAGAAATATGCCACGACACATATGAATCAAACTGTCAAAAATTAAATACAAACAAAACATATTAAAAGCAGCAAGGGAAAAACAACAAATAACACACAAGGGAATCCCTATAAGGTTAACAGCTGATTATTCAGCAGAAATTCTGCAAGCCAGAAGTGAGTGGCAGGACATATTTAAAGTTATGAAGGAGAAAAAGCTACAACCAAGATTACCCTACCCAGCAAGGATCTCATTCAGATATGACGGAGAAATTAAAACCTTTACAAAAAAGCAAAACCAGAGAGAGTTCAGCACCACCAAACCAGCTTTACAACAAATTCTAAAGGATCTTCTCTTGACAAGAAACAAAAAGGAAGGAAAAGACCTATAATAAGAAACCCTAAAACAATGAAGAAAATGGGAATAGGAACATACATATCTATAATTACCTTAAATGTAAACAGATTAAATGCTCCCATCAAAAGACACACAGCGGCTGAACAGATAGAAAAACAAGACCCATATATATACTGTCTACAAGAGACCCAGTTCAGACTTAGAGACACATACAGACTGAAAGTGAGAGGATGGAAAATATCTATAACATGCAAATGGAAAACAAAAGAAAGCTGGAGTAGCAATTCTCATGTCAGGAAAAATAGACTTTAAAATAAAGACTATTAGAAGAGACAAAGAAGGACACTACATAATGATCAAGGGATCAATCCAAGAAGAAGATATAACAATTGTAAATATTTATGTACCCAACATAGGAGCACTTCAATACATAAGGCAAATACTAACAGCCATAAAAGGGGACAGTAACACCATCATAGTAGGGGACTTTAACACCCCACATTCACCATTGGGCAGACCATCCAAAATGAAAATAAAAAAGGAAACACAAGTTATAAATGATACCATAAACAAGATGGATTTAATTGATATTTATAGGACTTTCCACTCAAAAACAACAGAATACACATTTTTCTCAAGTAGTCATGGAACATTCTCCAGGATAGGTCATATCTTGGGTCACAAATCAAGCCTTGGTAAATTTAAGAAAATTGAAATTGTATCAGGTATGCTTTTCAACAACAACACTATGAGACTAGATATCAATTACAGGAAAAGATCTCTAAAAAATAAAACACATGGAAGCTAAACAATACACTACTTAATAACGAAGTGATCACTGAAGAAATCATAGAGGAAATCAAAAAATACCTAGAAACAAATGGCAGTGGAGACACGACGACCCAAAACCTATGGGATGTAGCAAAAGAATTTCTAAGAGGGAAGTTTATAGCAACACAATCCTACCTTAAGAAACACGAATCACATCAAATAAACACCTAACCTTGCAACTAAAGCTATTAGAAAAAGAAGAGCAAAAATCCCCCAAATTTAGCAGAAGGAAAGAAATCATAAAGATCAGATCAGAAATAAATGAAAAAGAAATGAAGGAAACGATATCAAGGATCAATAAAACTAAAAGCTGGTTCTTTAGAAGATAAACAAAACTGATAAACCATTAGCCAGACTCATCAAGAAAAAAAAGGAGAAGACTCAAATCAATAGAATTAGAAATGAAAAAGGAGAAGTAACAAATGACACTGCAGAAATACAAAAGATCATGAGAGATTACTACAAGCAACTCTATGCCAATAAAATGGACAACCTGGAAGAAATGGACAAGTTCTTAGAAATGCATAACCTGGTAAGTCTGAATCAGGAAGAAATAGAAAATAAGAATAGACCAATCACAAGCACTGAAATTGAAACTGTGATTAAAAATCTTCCAACAAACAAAAGCCCAGGACCACATGGCTTCACAGGCGAATTCTATCAAGCATTTAGAGAAGAGCTAACACCTATCCTTCTCAAACTCTTCCAAAATATAGCAGAGAGAGGAGAACTCCAAACTCATTCTATGAGGCCACCATCACCTTGATACCAACACCAGGCAAGGATGTCACAAAGAAAGAAAACTACAGGCTAATATCACTGATGAACATAGATGCAAAAATCCTCAACAAAATACTAGCAAACAGAATCCAACAGCACATTAAAAGGATCATACACCATGATCAAGTGGGGTTTATTCCAGGAGTGCAAGGATTCTTCAATATATGCAAATCAATCAATGTGATACACTATATTAACAAATTGAAGGAGAAAAACCATATGGTCGTCTCAATAGATGCAGAGAAAGCTTTCAGCAAAATTCAACACCCATTTATGATAATAACCCTGCAGAAAGTAGGCATAGAGGGAACTTTCCTCAACATTATAAAGGCCATATATGACAAGCCCACAGCCAACATCATCCTCAATGGTGAAAAAGTGAAACCATTTCAACTAACATCAGGAAAAAGACAAGGTTGCCCCCTATCACCACTCCTATTCAACATAGTTATGGAAGTTTTAGCCATAGCTATCAGAGAAGAAAAGGAAATAAAAGGAATCCAATTCAGAAAAGAAGTAAAGCTGTCACTGTTTGCAGATGACATGATACTATACATAGAGAATCCTATAGAGGCTACCAGAAAACTACTAGAGCTAATCAATGAATTTGGTAAAGTAGCAGGATACAAAATTAATGCACAGGGGCTTCCCTGGTGGTGCAGTGGTTGAGAGTCCGCCTGCCGATGCAGGGGACACGGGTTCGTGCCCCGGTCTGGGAGGATCCCACATGCCGTGGAGTGGCTGGGCCCGTGAGCCACGGCTGTTGAGCCTGCGCTTCCAGAGCCTGTGCTCCGCAACGGGAGAGGCCACAACAGTGAGAGGCCCGCATACCGCAAAAAAAATAAAAATAAAAATAAAAATAAAATTAATGCACAGAAATCTCTGGCATTCCTGTACACTAATGATGAAAAATCTGAAAGTGAAATCAAGAAAACACTCCCATTTACCACTGCAACAAAAAGAATAAAATATCTAGGAATAAACCTACCTAAGGAGAAAAAAGACCTGTATACAGAAAATTATAAGACACAGATGAAAGAAATTAAAGATGATACAAATAGATGGAGAGATATACCATGTTCCTGGATTGGAAGAATCAATATTGTGAAAAATGATTGTACTACCCAAAGCAATCTACAGATTCAGTGGAATCCCTATCAAACTACCACTGGCATTTTTAACAGAACTAGAAGAAAACACTTCACAGTTTGTATGGAAACACAAAGACTCCGAATAGCCAAAGCAATTTTGAGAAAGAAAAATGGAGCTGGAGGAATCAGGCTTCCTGACTTCAGACTATCCTACAAAGCAACAGTAATCAAGACAGTATGGTACTGACACAAAAAGAGAAATATAGATCAGTGGAACAGGATAGAGATACCAGAGATAAACCCACGCACATATGGTCACCTTATCTTTGATAAAGTAGGAAGGAAGGTACAGTGGAGAAAGAACAGCTTCTTCAATAGTGGTGCTGGGAAAACTGGACAGCTACATGTAAAAGTATGAGATTAGATCACTTCCAAACACCATACACAAAAATAAGCTCAAAATGGATTAAAGACCTAAATGTAAGCCCAGAAACTATCAAACTCTTAGAGGAAAACAGGCAGAACACTTTGTGACATAAAACACAGCAAGATCCTTTTTGACTCACCTCCTAGAGAAATGGAAATAAAAACAAAAATAAACAAATGGGACCTAATGAAACTCCAAAGCTTTTCCACAGCAAAGGAAACCATAAACAAGACCAAAAGACAACCCTCAGAATAGGAGAAGATATTTGCAAATGAAGCAACTGACAAAGGATTAATATCCAAAATTTACAAGCAGTTCATGCAGCTCAATAACAAAAAATGAAACAACCCAATCCAAAAATGGGCAGAAGACCTCAGTAGACATTTCTCCAAAGAATATATACAGATGGGCAGCAAACACATGAAAGAATGCTCCAAATCATTAATCATTAGAGAAGTGTAAATCAAAACTACAATGAGATATCATCTCATACCAGTCAGAATGGCCATCATCAAAAAATCTACAAACAGGGCTTCCCTGATGGCACAGTGGTTGAGAGTCTGCCTGCCAATGCAGGGGACACGGGTTCATGCCCCCGTCTGGGAGGATCCCACATGCCATGGAGCAGCTGAGTCTTTGAGCCATGGCTGCTGAGCCTGTGCATCTGGAACCTGTGGTCTGCCGCAGGAGAGGCCACAGTGGTGAGAGGACCGCATACTGAAAAAAACAAAACAAAACAAAACAAAAAAACTACAAACAGTAAATGTTGGAGAGGGTGTGGAGTAAAGTGGACAGTCTTGCACTGCTGGTGGGAATATGAATTGGTACCGCCACTATGGAGAAAAGTATGGAGGTTCCTTAAAAATCTACAAATACAACTACCATATGACCCAGCAATACCACTACTGCGCATGTACCCTGAGAAAGCCATAATTTAGAAAGAGTCATGTACCAAAATGTTCATTGCAACTCTATTTACAGTAGCCAGGTGATGGAAACAACCTAAGTGTCCATCATCAGATGCATGGATAAAGAAGATGTGGCACATATATACAATGGAATATTACTCAGCCATAAAAAGAAACGAAATTGAGCTATTTGTACTGAGGTGGATGGGCCTAGAGTGTGTCATACAGAGTGAAGTAAGTCAGAAAGAGAAAGACATATACCATATGCTAACACATATATATGGAATTTAAGAAAGAGCAGTGTCATGAAGAACCTAAGGGTAAGACAGGAATAAAGACACAGACCTACTAGAGAATGGACTTGAGGATTTTTGGAGGGGGAAGAGTAAGCTGTGAGAAAGTGAGAGAGTGGCATGGACATATATACACTACCAACGTAAAATAGATAGCTAGTGGGAAGCAGCCGCATAGCACAGGGAGGTCAGCTCAGTGCTTTTTGACCACCTAGAGGGGTGGTTTAGGGAGGGTGGGAGGGAGGTAGATGCAAGAGGGAAGAGATATGGGAACATATGTATATGTATAACTGAGTCACTTTGTTTTAAAGCAGAAACTAGCCCATCATTGTAAAGCAATTATACTCCAATAAAGATATATATATACACATATATATGTATATACATATACATATATTTTTAATGTAGTAAAACTTTTAAAGTAGTAAAATATTTTGTAGTCATATGCTTCAGGTTAGAGATTCTCAAACTCTATTGTGTGTAAGTTTAAACTATGTAGGTTACATTTTTAAAACTCCAGGGAATCATCCCAAAGGGTTTTTATTCATGAGACTCAAAAAAACATGCATTCTTATGAAGCACTCCATGTGATTCTAATGCAAATGGTAAATCAGCTGAACAGAGAAGCACACCTAAATAAATAGTCCTAAGGAACTCATTCTGAATATTAAGGACATAGGTATAAAACCTCTACAGTAAAACAGAGAGTAAGGTATTTTCTTAAAATTTATATTAAATATACGGTAGTTTTGAGAAAGACACATATATTTCCTCTCTCAGAAATATATATCTATGTTAATCGTATTATAACACTGGTGCTATTACTTTCTAAAGCACTTAATACGAGGAAAAAAATTTAAGAAGCATAGCCGCTTGTCCTTTAAAGGAAATGAAAGAAAATAATACATGCATATTTGAAGTGAACATGCTAAATTAAGACTTATATAATGTCCATAGGCTTACTGATATTGAAAATGCACAAGCATTACCTGTGGCACTTGTTAGAAGCACAGTCTTTATCCCACCATCAAAAGTTTTGATCTAGTAACTCTGTGGACCAGACAAAGGACTTGTATTTTGTAATTCCATCCTATAATGTGGTCCTCATCCAATTGATTTGTGCAATGCACTCTGAGAACACTGTTTAGGGTAATAAGACTGTAAATGAGAAAATTATCCATAAAATACAGCTGGTTTGAATTTTACCCGAATAAAATTAAGACTGCTTCCAAACCAAGATGTAATTCAGTTTCTGAATGGAAAGGAGCACACCTTATACAGTCTAAGTTAATGTTCTTTTGGTTTCAAGTAATTCAAAGTCAATCAATTTATTTGAACAAAAGAAGGTTTACTATAATTAAACAAGGTATCGTACAGTACCTAAGGGAAGAAAAACAGCCAGAACTTACTAGGAAATCAGGAGCTATGGTCTGAATTTCTCATTCTTTGTCTTTGGAGCTGCACAATTTCACATCCTAATATCAGTTTCCATATTCACTTCTTATTTTTCTCTTCCTCAAAATAAGCTTTGCCTTGCTGTCCACATGAGTGAGTTTAAAACTGTCCATTTGCATCTCCTGTGTTGTCAATTATTTTTTTTCTTCAAGTTTTATGCTTTTAACAATGATTTTTATTGCAGATATAATTTTAAAATATGTTTTAGCTTATATTTTGACACCCTTTAAATCAAGTGTTTCCACAATCCTTCAGCCAGGACAGTCACATTTGTTTATTAAAAAAACCTTTATTTAGAAATAAAAATGCTCTTGACACTCCTAAATTTATGTAAAAATACAAGACAACATGGAGTCAAAGCAATAAAATTAAGTAGGAATAGAGGCAAGCAACAAAATTAGAAACATGTTCCTGAGTCCTCTTATGAAGTGAAATGAGACACCACAAAGGTCATATTTGAAAACGGGTTTAAAAGGACAAGTATGGGCCTTTCAAATGGAAAAAGCAAAAGAATATCTGAGGAAGAGGGGAGAAAACATATACAGTCAAGTGGATATGAAATATAGTTTTTGAGGGGAAAGGTAAATTTTGTGTTATGAAAAAGGCGTGAGGTGCAAATCAGAGAATGGCAAGAAAATTTGTTAGATAAGAAGCCAAAAAATTGATCATGAATCTATTAATACATGGATCACAAGAATCATATATATTAGTCACCATCTTATGTTTCCACATATAGTTTCTATTTATACTTTCTTGATGTACCACAATCTTCCTCATGGTAACTCACTTCCTTATTCTTAGTCAAATATTGGATGAATGTTCTTTGAAACCAAGCTCAGGTATGTGATTCAATCTTGGTCAATTAGAGCAAAATATTTGCTAAATCACAGGGACTGGTTCAGAGATTGTACCATTACATACTTAAAGCAAATTACATTTTTTTATCTGTCAATGTTTGGAAAGAGATTGGCAGCTCACTCAACTATCAGTATTCTGTCATATGTGGAAATGTCTCATTCCTAGAAAATGACAATGATTTTTGTAAAAGAAGATGTATGCCAAAAGCAGTTATAATTTTTCTCTGCAGAAAGATAAAATGACTTTAGTCTCCAGAAATTTCTCTAAAAATTATTCCATAAATAAAATATCTTGCATACAATTATAAATAACCATGCATACAAGGAGACAACAAAATATGAGTCAAGAACAACAGGTAATAAAAATAAAAAGCTATAAAAGGAGACCCACAAAGAATCAAAGTATCAAATTAAATAACCAAAGACTTCAAATTATGCTGCCAATGACCAAACAGATAAAAGAAAAAATGAGAATTTTGGCTGAGAACTGGAAATCATGGGAAAAAACACATAGAAATTATAGAACTCAAAAATAAAATAACCAGGAAATTTTTGCAAAGTGGTGCCAAAGATAGTAGATTTATCCTCCTTCTGGAAAAACCAAAGGAAAAAAAGAAAGAAGGAAAAAAAAGAAAGAAAGAAAGAAAGAAAGAAAGAAAGAAAGAAAGAAAGAAAGAAAGAAAGAAATAAGGAAAAAAAGAAAGAAAGAAAGAAAGAAAGAAAGAAGGAAAAAAAGAAAGAAAGAAAGAAAGAAAGAAAGAAGGAAAGAAAGAAAGAAAGAAAGAAAGAAAGAAAGAAAGAAAGAAAGAAAAAAAGAAAGAAAGAAAAGGGGAAATATTAAAATGATCTTCAAGATATGAGACAGACAATAAAAAACAGCAGTTCCTGAGGGACAGAAAACAAATGAGATGAACACAACAATGACCTTAATTTACAGTCTAAATAGATTTTCTAGGTGGATGGAAGAGAGAAGATAATAACACCACAGTAGCTAGACTTTGCAGAACAGGGTCAGAGAGAGAACTCTGGAGAGCTGCAGAAAATCTCCCATCTCTGAGCACTGATTAATCCCTGTATGTGAGGAAATTACACAAAGCCAGGGAAGATATTACTTATATCACCTCTTTCTCTTTTCTCTGTATGCATGCAATCTCAGCCACCAAGGCACTCCTTCCACAGGCTCAAGGTACCAGCACAAGCAGCCACTGCTACCATTGCCACATGTTCCGGGAGTGGGCACCAGCCACTGCATCTGCATACCCCGTATCAAGGGGATAACAGCCAGCACATTCTGAGAAAGGAGGCACAGGTATCCATACTAAAAATGGCCCTTGCACCAAAATTATTAAACCCACATGAGCTACACAGTGATGCTCACACATAAAAATAACCTTCCAAACCACAGTACAAATCATTTCTCCTAAATTTACAGAATAAGAGAATATAAGTAAAATGAAGAGCAGAGGAACCCTCACAGTTAAAAGACCAAGAAAATTCCCCTGAAAGGACAGGACAATGAAACTGAGCTCTTCAGGCTAACAGACACCAAGTTCAAAAAGGATATAATGAAAATACTGAAGGAATTAAGAAAGGCTATCAACAGAAATGCAGATTACTGTAAAAAGGAACTAGAAACTATTAGGAGGAGCCAAGAAAAATTGGAAAATTCATTTGCAAAGACAAAAGCTGAGCTAAAGGCAATGAAGAACAGAATGAATAATGCAGAGGAACAAATAAGTGATCTGGAAGACAGAATAATAAAAATCACCCAATCAGAACAGCAGACAGAAATCCAAATGAAAAAACAGAAAGAAAGCTATGGGATAATATAAAGTGTGCCAATATACACATAATAGGAATTCCAGAAGGAGAAGAAAGATGCGTCGAAAATGTATTTGAGAAATTATGGCTGAAAACTTCCTAAACCTACAGAAGGTAACAGATATCCAGGTACAGGAAGCACAAAGTGTCCCAAACAAGATGAACCTAAACAGACTTACATATTATAAATAAAATGGCAGGGCATATTATAATTAAAATGGCAAAACTTAAAAAGAAGATTCTACAGGGCTCCCCTGGTGGTGCAGTTGTTGAGAGTCCACCTGCTGATGCAGGGGACACAGGTTCATGCCCCAGTCCGGGAAGATCCCACATGCCATGGAACAGCTAGGTCTGTGAGCCATGGCCACTGAGCCTGCACGTCCAGAGCCTGTGCTCCGCAATAGGAGAGGCCACAACAGTGAGTTGCCCACGTACCGCAAAAAAAAAAAAAAAAAAAATGAAAAAGAAAAAGATTCTACAGTCAGCAGAGAAAAACGGAGAGTTAATTACAAGTGATCCCCCCCAATAAAGCTATCAGTTTATTTCTCTACAGAAACATTGAAGGACAGAAGCGGGTGGCAAAATATATTCAAAGTCCTGAAAGGAAAAAAAAAAATCTGCAACCTAGAATACTCTACCCAGCAAGATTATCATTTGAAATAGAGAGTTAAAGAATTTCTCAGACAAGCAAAAACTAAAAGAATACAGCAATACTAAACCTATGCTAAAAGAAATATTGAAAAGTCTTCTCCAAATAGAAAAGATGCAAGAAGCTATAGTAAAGAGAAAATCACAATTGGAAAGTAAATCCCTTAAGTAAGCCAGTATACAGATTAAAAAGAAAAAAAAATCGGGGACCTCCCTGGTGGTGCAGTGGTTAAGAATCCCTACCAGTGCAGGGGACATGGGTTTGATCCCTTGTCTGGGAAGATCCCACATGCCGTGGAGCAACTAAGCCAGCACACCACAATTACTGAACCCATTAGCCACAACTACTGAAGCCTGTGCACCTATAGCCTGTGCTCTGCAACAAGATAAGCCACCACAATGAGAATCCCAGGCACTGCAATGAAAAGGAACCCCCACTCGCTGCAACTAGGGAAAGCCTATGTGCAGCAACACAGACCCAATGCAGCCAAAAATAAATCAATAAATTTATTTTAAACAAGAAGAAAAATATATATTTTTGTTAAAGCAATGTTAACTACAAAGAACAGCCAAAAAAAAAAAGTTTGTGTGTGAAAGGGATGATAACTACAATGGACAGCAATAATAAATACATCTTTATGTTTATAACTTCATAATCAAAAAGATGTAAAAGAGAGCATCAAAATCATAAAATATGGGGGATGAGGGTAAGAAAATGTAGGTTCCTTTTTTAGAATGTGTTTGAGCCCATATGACTATCAGTCGAAAGCAAGTAGGCAAAGAAAGGGGTTAACACACTTGAAAAACAGGGTAACCACAAGTCAAAAAAATACAATAGATTCACAAAAAACAAAAAGAAGATGAACACAAGCATAACATAAAAGGAAATCATCAAACTACAAAAAGAAAAAGAAAGAAACAAAGAAGAAACAGAGAATCAACTAGTATGTAAGGTTTAAATGGCAATAAATACTTATCAATAATTACCTTAAATGTCAATGGACTAAATGCTCCAAGCAAAAGACATGGAGAAGCAGAGTAGATAAAAAACAATAGTCTACACACCTAAAATTGGTGGCCTACGAGAGACCCACTTTAGCACAAAGGACCCACATAGAATTAAAATTGAGGGGATGGCAAAATATACTTAATGTAAATGAAAATGATGAGGAAGCAGGAATAGCAATACTCGTATAAGACAAAGTAGACTTTAAAATAAAAGCCATAAAGAAGATAAAGATGTAAATAGGGTGTTAAAGACCCCCACTATTATTGTGTTACTGTTGATTTCTCCTTTTATGGATGTTAGCATTTGCCTTATATATTGAGGTGCTCCTATGTTGGGTGTGTATATATTTACAGTTGTTATAACTTCTTGGATTGATCCCTTGATCATTATGTACTGCCCTTCTTTGTCTCTTCTAACATTATTTTAAAGTCTATTTTGTCTGATATGAGTATTGCTAACCCCAGCTTTCTTTTGATTTCTATTCACATTAAATACCTTTTCCCATCCCCTCATTTTCAATCTGTGTCCCTAGATCTGAACTGGGTCTCTTGTAGACAGAATATATACTAGTCATGTTTTTGTATTTAGTCACCCAATCTATGTCTTTTGGGAGTATTTAATCCATTTACATTTAAGATAATTACCAGTCTGTATGTTCTTATTGCCATTTTGTTAATTGTTTTGGGGTTTTTTGTAGGTCTTTATTCTTCCTTTCTTCTTTTGTTCTGTTCTCTTGTGATTTAATAACTATCTTTTGTGTTGTGTTTGAATTGCTTTTTCTTTTTTGTGTGTATATCTATTGTAGATTTTTGGTTTGCAGTTACCATGATATTTTGATATAGTAGTCTGTGTATATATAATTTTTTAAGTTGCTGGTCTCTTAATTTCAAATGCATTTCCAATATCCTGCATTTGTACTTTCCTCTTCTCACAATTGCTGCTTTTGATATCATATGTGTGTGTGGATGGTTTCCTACATTTACCATGTGTTTGCCTTTATGGGTGAGCTCTCCCATTCATAATGTTCTTGCTTATATTTGTGACCTTTACTTTTCTGCTTAGAGAAGTCCCTTTAGCATTTTTTGTAAAGCTGGTTTGGTGGTGCTGAATTCTATTAGGTTTTGCTTGTTGTTAAAGTTTTTGACTTCTTCATCAAATCTGAATGAGATCCTTGCTGGTTAGAATGTTCTTGGTTGTAGGTTTTTCCTTTTCATCACTTTAAATATATTGTGCTACTCCCTTCTGGCCTACAGAGTTTCTGCTGAAAAATCAGCTGATAATCTTATGGGAATTCACTTGTATGTTATTCATTGCTATTCCCTCATTGCTTTTAATATTTTCTCTTTGTATTTAATTTTTGTCAATTTGATTCATGTGCATCTCAGAGTGTTACTCCTTGGGTTTATCCTTTATGGGACTCTGCACTTCCTAGACTTGGATGACTGTTTCCTTTGCCACATTAGGGAAGTTTTCAGCTGTTATCTCTTCAAATATTTTCTCTGGTCCTTTCTCTTCTCATTATGGGAACCCTATAATGAAAATATTGCTGCTTATAATGTTGTCCCAGAGATCTTTTAAGCTGTCCTAACATCTTTTTTATTATTTTCTCTTTATTCTGTTCTGTGGCATTGATTTCCACCATTCTGTCTTCCAGCTCACTTATTCATTCTTCTGCCTCATTTATTCTGCTATTTATTCCTTCTAGTTTTTTTTTTTTTATTTCCGTTATCGTATGGTTCATCTCTGTGTGTTCATTCTTTATATCTTCTAGCTCGTTGTTAAATGTTGCTTGCATCTTCTTGGCCTGTGCCTCCATTCTTTTTCTGAGATCTTGGATCATCTTTACTGTTATTACCCTGAACACTTCTTGGGTAGGTTGCCTATCTCCACTTCACTTAGTTGTTCTTCTAGGGTTTTTTCTTGTTCCACCATCTGGAACATATTCCTCTACTGTCTCATTTTGTCTAACTTTCTGTGTCTGTGGTCCCACAGGCTGCAGGATTGTAGTTCCTCTTGCTTCTGTTGTCTGTCTCCTAGTGTGTGAGGCTGGTCTAAGAGGCCTGTGCAGACTTTCTGGTGGGAAGGACTGGTGGGTTGAGCTGGGCCTTGTCCCTCTGGTGGGCAGGGCCATGTCAAGGGGTATTTTCAGTGATGGCTGTGGGATCAGGAAGACTTTAAGTAGCCTCTCTGCTGATGGGCGGGATTGTGTTCTCAGCTCTGTTGGTTGTTTGGCCTGAGGCATCCCAGCACTTGACCCTACAGGCTGTTGGGTGGGGCCAGGTCTTGGTGTCAAAATGGCAGCCTCTAGGAGAGCTCACATCAATGAATATTCCCCAGTACCTATGCCACCAGTGTCCTTGTCACACAGTGAGCCACAGCTGCCCCCAGCCGCCCCAGGAGACCCTCCAAGACCAGCAGGTATGTCTGGCCTAGGCTCCTGTGAATTCACTGCTCTTCCCCTGTGTCGTGGTGTGCATGAGATCTTCTGTGTGCACTCCAAGAGTGGAGTTTCTGTTTCCCCCAGTCCTGTGGAGTTCCTGTGATCAAGCTCCATGTCCTTCACTGCCAAATGCTCTGGGGGCTCCTCCTCCCAATACCAAGCCCCCAGACTTAGGAGCCTGACATGGGATGCAGAACTTTTACTCCTGTGGGAAGTATTATCTCCTGTGTGATATAATTATTTTCCATTTGTGGGTTGCCTACCTGGCAGGTGTGGGATTTAACTGTTTCAGAAATGTGTCCATACTACCATCTCATTGTGTTTTCTTCTTTGTCTTTGGATGTAGAACAACTTTTTTGTTAGGTTCTAGGTCTCTTTGTTGATGGTTGTTCAGCAGTAAATTGTGATTTTGGTGTTTTCTTGAGAAGATTTGAACTCAAGTCCTTCTACTCTGCCATCATGTCTCCCTCTCATTCTATGATTAACATTTAAATTTGTGAACTTGGAGTAGGCAGATTGTTCTCCATAATGCATGTGGGCACTTTATCCAATCAGTTGAAGTTCTTAATAGAAAAACAACAAAAAAATAGCCTCTTAAAGCAAGGAGGAATTCTCCAACATACTCCCTTCAGACTTTATTTGGCTAGCTGAATTTAGGACAGAAACTGCACCATTGGCTCTTGTGAGTCTCAAGTCTCCTGATTCACACTGAAGAATTTGGGGTGCTAACCTCCATAATCATGTGAGCTAATTGTTTATGATAAATCTGTTTCCGTATATGTCCACATACTACTGGTTCTGTTTTGTTGTAAAACCCTGACTAATACAAATGTCTTTAAAGTGTACTGTGAGATAAATAAATAATTTGGAAAAATAGGTAGGACAATGATAATTCTATTTGCTTTAGTTCTTTAGCAAAAGAACAATAAGACAATATATTGAAATCTTAGACACAATGTAAGTGTGATTGACTTTCTCAGAATCCATGAACTGTACATTAACAGAAACTCACTCCTCACTTTATTTTTGTAACCTAAAATAAAGCAGTTGACCTGTTTTTATAACCCCATTGTTTTCATGTAGCCACTGGAGAGATTAATGCATATTTACATCTTCTCTAAGTGACTAAAGTACACTTAGAAAATGAAAAAAAAATAAAAATGAAATAAAATGTTAGGAAATTAGTGAGTTATTCATTACCTGACTTATTTTCTCCTTAGGATTTCAAAGAGCAAAGACCCGCATAATTTGCATTTTGAGTTGCTAATTTGCTTATGTCAGCAATAGGCATAGAATAATGTATCATAATGAGACAGTGTTGAGTTACAGAGTATCAGACATGGTCAAGAGATCCAGCTGAAGGACTATGAAATTGTGAAGCAAAGTCAGTGTGTTCAGAACTTTACAGGTTAATACCAAACAAAACTCTGACATTTTCTGGAGAAATAAGATGTTGTTTCTCAAAGGCCAAGGTTCAACTTTGACTTGAGTAGATCCTTAACAGAATTATAGACTGATTATTTCCCCAGCAATCTTTAGGCATTGAGATTCTTTACATTGTCACTCAGTTATTATGATCCCAATGTAAGGCTTCACTGTCACTCATTATAAAAACATAGGCTATTACATTTTTTTGTTAACAAAACCTTAATGTTTACTATCAGTAATCCAATCTTAAAATATGTCTTTTAGATGCATAAACATCTACAACTAATATAGAAAACTTATGTTTTTTTAAGTTTTTTGAACAATCAGTGAAGTTTTCTGAACAATCAGTGCATTCATTTCCTTACTCAGTATCTTCCAACTGTAATTATTTTGATAGCATAGAGTGTGATGGTAATATGAAAATGTCTTTATAGAATTTTATTAATGACTTTGCTCAGTTACATGGAGTCATATAATTGAATTTGATAGTCTTCACCAAAATTTAAATTTGAAATATCAACATTGATAATATTTTTCTATATGTCTTATTAGATTTGTCAATGTATCACTTTCTGGAGGACTCCTGTAGCTCATAACTTTTAGTAATTAGCCACATGGGTTATTTTTTTTAACAAAACATAAGAAGTTTATTATGTATTCATGATTGGAAAATACTTCTTGACATTGTTTTTTTTCTTAATTTAATTTAATTTATTTATTTTTATCTATACATGGGTTACTGACATTTTTTTTATTTGCAAAAAATAGAGGAAGAATTATAAAGAAAGGAGTTTGATGATAATGTTTGCAGTCTCTTCTAACAAACGTTTTCTTTCCATTAAGGTTTTTACAAGGTAATATGACACACACTGCAGTCACATTTGAAAAAGGAAATAATGTAACAATGTATAATATCATCGATTTATAGTTTAAATATTGAGATGAGACTTTGGATCTAGGTTGGAAAGTTGATGTTGGAACAAGTTAAGAATTTGGGGGCTATTTGGATGGAATGCATATATTTTGTATGCTGTAAGGCACATGAATTTGAGAGAAGGCAGAGGTGGAAAGTTTAAGGCTGAATGTCTGTGTCCCCCCAAAATTCATATCTTGAAACTTAATCCCCAATGTGATGGTATTTGGAGGTGGGGCCTTTGGGGTGATTAGGTCATGCAGGTCGAGTCCTCATGAATGAGACTACTGACCTTATAAGAGAGATCCCAGACAGCTCTCTTGCACTTTCAGCCACATGAAGACACAGCAAGATGATGAAAAGATGGCTGGTTATGAACTCACCAAACACTGAATCTGTTGGAGCCTTGATCTTGGACTTCCCAGCCTCCAGACTGTGAGAAATAAATATGTATTGTTCATAGTCCACCAGGGGTATGATATTCTGTTATAGCAGTCTGAAGTGACTAAGCATTTTTTAAAAAGCTATAACAAATTGCAATTCCCAAATAATTTTCTATCCATTGTATTGATAGTTCTTCATTGTCAAAGGCATACAAACTCTATATGATCTGCAAACAAAGCAATTATTTAAGAATGACGTTTACAGAAAATCAGGAAATTATGTTTAAGTACTTACATTCTACAGTGAGAGCATGTTACTTATTCATAGATGATTTACTGCAATTTAATTTTATTAAAGGGAAGTTGATGGGATTTGCAGTTAAGATATAAGACATTTTATTTTTTCCAATTTAAATGAGAAATAGGCTCCTATTACTGTGATGCTTGGCAGAAAATTCCTTTATCTTAAATGTACATTTTCCACTACTTGAATCTTTTAATATTGCTACTTATCTAATTATTTGCATTGCACCAGTTTCTAAATGTCTATAGTATTTTCACAAATTAAAGATCTCTATTAAAAAAGTTGTGAGATTTGCTCAACAAATAAGCAAGTATTGTTTCTTTCCATTTTGTTATTTCTTGTTAGTTAATTTCAACCAATATACGTGATGATACTCAATGATGGATTGATACTGACCAAGACAGTTTTTTGTTGTGTTTTGGTTTGGTTTGGTTTTTTGTGGTATGCGGGCCTCTCACTGTTGCGGCCTTTCCAGTTGCGGAGCACAGGCTCCGGATGCGCAGGCTCAGTGGCTGTGGCTCACTGGCCCAGCTGCTCCACAGCAGGTGGGATCTTCCTGGACTGGGGCACGAACCCATGTCCCCTGCATTGGCAGGCGGACTGTCAACCACTGTGCCACCAGGGAAGCCCCCCAAGACAGTTTTAATATCCCTTAAGCTTTACTAATCTTTTATCACTGATCTCCCTTTACTTAAAAACCTGTAACTGCGAATTCTTTCTTTGCTTCTTTGAGATGTAAAACTTATACAAGCCAGACATGTTTTCTCAAGGACCTGGATGTCATCCTTTTGAACTGTTATCAAAGAAGATATCATCCCTATTTTCCAGCCTCTGTGGGAACTTAGGAGTCTAACTTTAATAAGCACCAATTATCAAACTCTGATGGACAAATCACATTCACCAGCCATCTCTATAAAATCCTTCAGTACTTTTTCACTAGCTCACCCCAGCATTGAAAAACTCTGCTGCCTTTTGCTTCAAAGGAAATGAGTTCCATCTGTTACCTCTATTGTAGTAGTCTTAAATACAGTTTAATAAAGTTATTTGTTTCAACAAGTGTCCATAATAAATTTTTCTTTGGTAATTAATATGATGCAAGGCACATTTACTCACCCTTTAAAAAATTAATAATTTCAAAAATGAGTGAAATTATACTTAGCAAAAGCAAACACTGGACAAAAATTGCCCCCCCCCCTTGTGTTTAGTCCCTGGGAAATATATTTTTATCTGTTTTCACTGCTCTTTCTAAACTCAACTATATTTCTTTACCAGTACGTAAATCTTGTCAATACAGTTATTAGTTTGTGGTCATTTAATTTGTAAAATCTGTGATTTAGATAAATGATAAATCATAATGTTTTTAGAAAAGAAGCTCAAGAACACATTTATTTCTGGAAAATCCAATGAGCCTTAAGTGAAGCTGAATACTTTTGGTAAAACATAAAACTATGCACATTGCATTACTAATTGATATCTTTTGACTCCTCTCTCAAAATGGTCAGTAGAATAATCTCCCTATGTTGTAAGAGACACAGAAAATGGACTTTTCCTCTGTGGTCATGGCATGTCCTTGTCATTTCCACTTGTTCCTCTCTACTACTCTTGATGAAATTCAAATTACCCAAACAATAGCTGGTAATCAGCAAGAACAGTTTCTTCATCTCTGTGAAATTTGCATGATCCCTCCTTCCAAATAACGCCTTATAAATCATTCCCCTCCCCTTTACCAAGTTAGAGTGCTCTTTAAGAGCTTTCTCATGTGGGTTATTGTGGAATAAAGGCTTATGCTAATAACACTTGACTTAATTTTAATCCACAAAAGGTATTCTTATGTCTTAAATCATTCTTGCACAATTTAATTTGTATATATTACTATATATGTATATATATATATATATATATATATATATAATGGTATATATTTGTGCTATATAAATATTATAAATATTACACTATTCTATTATGAGGATATGTATATATACATGTAACACTGAAGTGTAAAAACTTTTACCTTTGCACTCATAAAGAAATGTTATAAAATAAATAATTCTCAACTATATTTCTAAGCTATTTTTTTGACACACTAATCTCAAAAGGGATTCTGATCAGATAGGTTTGAAAAATGCTACAGACTGAAGCCCAGGAACCACAGCATTGCCACATTACAGCATATGCTGAGTATGGCAAAATTTGTACACCACAGGGACTTCAGCTGAAGACAATATGTAGTCCTGACCATGAGCAGCTACATAGAACCATCACAGTACTGAAAGGCTCCAGCACTCAACCCACCCCATCATCAGAGCAAAGCTCTGAACCAGACACTTCATAGGTATTCATCATTTATATTAGTCTATTAAAAGATCTAATGAATTCCACTCTTAGAGGAACTGTTTAATTCTTTTTTGTGTGTGTGTGGAATTGGCTGGCTGCTTTTATATTTATTTTTATTCTAGCTTAGGTTTAAAGTGTTTTGTTTTGCTTTAGTACTACATATTCTGTGAAAATATTTTGGAAAATTATATTCAAGCACTTTTGAAGGAAATGATCTTGTTATACTAGTTATAATCTTTGTTCATAAGAAATGGGAGAAAAAGAAGATATAAATAAGAATTCATAAAATATCTTCAAATATAGGAAAATATTAAATCTGATAATTACTCAAACATACATGGGATTTGGGGTCAACTAGCAAATTTAATCACATTAAGGCAATAGCTGTAGAAAACAGCTGTTGTCTTTTCAATATTCCACTATTTTCTTCTATTTTTGAGTACTGTGTTTTCTTTTTCTTAATGCAGTCTTCTTATATCCCTTCACAGTTCCCCATGCATTCCAGATATTGTATAGTTGATAATATGTATATTTATAAGTTGATTAATCTTTTTCATTTTCTAAGGAAAAACATTTATTGTTTATAGCTTTTTGTCATAAAATTTGTATATTTTAAAATAAATAGATAACGTCTATGTGGAATTATTTAATCATTATTTAAATAGATCAAATTTAATTATTAATGCTATTAGCACAATTATTCTTACCTTACTCTTTTTGATACTAAAAATGATAAGCAAAAATTCACAAATGCTATCTGTATTACAAGTTTTCTAGAGTTCAGCCATATAAACCTTTCTGATTGAGTTTAAATGGAGAATATTTTTCAGTGCCATAAATAATGCTTAAAATATTCACAGTTCCACTAAGATTGCCATAGAAATAATACATAAAATAGAGTGACTTTCTTTAACAGAACACTTTCAAGTGAAAAAAGATTTTAAAATGGAGTAGAGCTAGAGTAGTAATTAAAAGACCTTTAAACAAAACCAAGTAGGAAGATCTTATGCTCATGAGTGCTTTGCTGAAATCCTTTCAGTCATATTGAAGCAAGATTGAATCTATGCTTTTCCCGTTTTGTGTGTCAGGTAAAACATAGCAGGAGGTGAAATGAATTCATCTTTCTGTCTTCAAGTAAACTAAAGGCAATTTTTGTCTTCCCATGTGGTCACTTGAGGTGCTTGTCATGTTCAAGCTAATGATATCAGGCACCCTCAGGTTGTTTAAGTATTCATGAAGTAATTAAATTCTCATTAACATATAAATAAAAGAAAAATGAAAACAAGTTTAGCAGGCACCTAACATCTGTTCTAATGCTTTTAAGTATTAAAATGTGACATACACAGAAGGAAAAGTGCATTCTGTTCTGGGAAGTATTTTGCATAGATTATTTATAGAAACTGTAATTAAACTGATTTGGCATATTAAAAATTGTTAACAGTAGAACATTACTTAGATAGTTTGTTGGTCTCTGCCAGAGGAATTAAAAATAGGTACGGGAAAAGTAAAATTAGGTTTTGTTTGTTTTACATTTCTGATAAAATTATACAAATAATTGAAATTTATTTCCATTCTGAAATAAGATGGTTAAAGTTCAGTCTATACAAACATACATCCAATTTTGCAGATGCAAGCAAAAGTCCTTTTCATTGTAAATTATAAAATGGCTTCATTGCTTGTCCAGTGTTGCCTCAGAATCATACCCCTGCCCCTCCCTCAAAAAGAAATGAATTACTCTTATCTAAGTTTCAGAAAGAAGCTGTTAACAGAAAAAACAAGAACTGTTTAGAACCAACTAGGCCTAAGATGGTGGAAGATTTGACTTCCAGTAGACCTTGAGCCTCATTACGTGCTCATTGTAATATATTAAAATGCTAAATGACACACCCAACAGCACCATGACAGTTGACAATTGTCATGACAACAACCAGAAAAGGTCATACAAGGACTAAAAAGGAGAGTTTCATCAGTTCCAGGTCCAAACCACAACCCTGTCCTCACATTGGTCATGAATATTCCTCCCATTCTTTCCAGTCCCCACCCTTTTACCTTAATGTTCCTATATATTTGGTGTCTCTGCCCAAATTGGGTTGAAGAGTTGATTGGTGAAATATGTTCCCACTTCTCCATTCTATGGTCATTGAATGAAGCTTGTGCCGTTCCAGTCTCAGCATTAGTTTTGTTATTGTCTGTGTAAATCAGATTGGAAAAGAATCTCCCTTGCCTAGATGAAGAGTCTCAGCCTGGGCTAGGACCCTGTCACAAGTGCAGTTGTCCAACTTGGTAACACAAACATTTCACTTAAACCCATAAGTTTACCTTATTCATATTATTTCCTTGTTAGTCTTTTTATATATGGATTTGTCAAATGGTGTAATATAATGTATCAAAGAGCATCTTGTCTTTTGTTATTAACCATTTCATTTCATGCTATTTTCCACTTATGCAAGATTCTTTTCTGCTATGTTTTATACTTTATAACTACAAATTTCACAAACGTTTTGCTGTTTCCCAATTTTCCCAATCAAATTTGTCATTCAAATAAAATAAATTAACTTATCTTACCTGGGGTTGATAAATCTGTATGTTTAAGTATAAGGACACCACAAAATAAAAATATTGTACACAAAGCACAAGTGGAATTATAGGGGTAGAAAAATTAATTCACTTTCTACCCATATTAAATACAAATTAACAAGAGAAAAACAAACACAAGTTTATTAATACATGTATTTCATGTATACATTGGAAAGACCCAGGTAAAAATGAGTTTGGGTCATGATGGTGGAATAGGAGGACCTGGGGTTCACCTCTCCTCATAAGTGCATCAAGAATACATCTACAAGTGGAACAATTTGCACAGAACCCCTGCTGAACACTAGCAGAGGATCTCGAACACCTAAAAGGACAAGAAAATATTCCTGCATAACCAGGTAGGATGAAAGAAAGAAAAGGAAGAAAAATAAAAGAGGAAACAGGGTGGGACCCAAACCCCTGGAGGGAGCTGAAGGGGAGGAGTGGTTACCTCATGAGGGGAAAACCCCTCACTGGTGGGGAGATCAACTGAAATAGAAGGGGAGCTTTGGGGGCTATTGGAGGAAAGTGCAGCAGCCAGTCTATGGCAGGCAGGACAAGGTGAGACTTACACTGATGGTCAGTGTCACATCCTCGCATGCCCCAGCCTGAGGTGGGTGCCCACCAGTGCTGGCAGGGGCTCAGTGCTGAAATAAGGGGTTTGAAGAGCCGACCCAGGCTTTAAAATGACTGTTCGCTGCATGGAGACAGCCTGAAGGGACAGGAGTGAGGAGCTCAGCAGGACAGAGACAGCCTGAGGAGATGGGAGTGAGGAGTTCTGCAGGTGGGAATGCTCCTGGAGGAAGTAAGGACTGCCATGGAAGTGAGGTGCCATTGCTGAGTCGCATGGGAAGGGTGGGGCCACCATTGCAGCCTCTCTCCCCACATGCAAGCTTCTGCCTCCACAGGCACTGGTAGGCGTTCCTGCCAGAGCAAGTGAGAACACCCCAGTCATTGCTACCTTATCCCACTCCCACTTGATTGATCATTCCCTCCCCAGTTGGTTACCACCTCCTGCCAGCCCCTGCCTCCATGGACACTACAGGGGGCTCCTGCCACAGCAAGCTCACGCACTCCAGTCTTTGCTGCTTTATCCCACTCTAGCCTGAACAAGCCCAGGTACCCCAGTCAGTCTCTGCCTCTTGCCTCTCCCACCTAAGTGAGGAAGCATGCCCCAGTCAGTTACTGCCCCACCCCTTACCATGGAAATGGGCCAATGCACTCCCAGTCACTGCCTTCACCCCACCTGGGCAGGCAGCAGATGACTAAGGGTGGCCCACACACAGACATGGGACTGAAACCAAAGCTGAGACTGAAACACTGGGTGAATAAAGAATAGAAATCTATCCTTTCAGCTTCAAAAGCTGCAGATTAAACCCACACAATTGGCTTGGTAAACCAGCACCTGTATAACATTAGAATGGACGAGTGCTCCCACAACTGAGATAGGTCTATATATAGGAGCTGTGGAAACTGTGGGTATGTGCACACAGGAGTTGGGCCAGATCAGAGTCAGCTGCCCTCACAGTGTACCCAAGGGTACACAGACCTCCCTAGAAATCTTGGAGGGCCTCCTGGGGAGACAGGTTTTGGGTCACTATGGGGGCAAGGACATGGATAGTGGAGACCACAAGGAATTTGTTGTGGTGGTGGTGGAGGTTGTTTTATTTTTTATGGTAAATTTAAAAACTTTTAATATGTATTTTTATTTTTCTATTTTTGTTTCTTTTATTTTTGTTATTTTTTATCTTTTTCTTATTTTTGTTTGTTTTATTTTCTCTTTTTTTTTTTAATTTTACTATTTGTTTTTGTTAGTTTTGCTCTTATTGTTTGTTTTGGGTTTTTTGTATGGTTTGTTGTTTTCTTGTTTTTCGTTTTCTGTGTTGTTTGCCTTTGTTTGGTCTTTGGTTTTGTTTTATTTTTATTGTTTGTCTTGGTTTTTGTTTGTTTGGCTTTATTATTATTTTTTTTGCCTGAGCCATGCTGCATGTGGGGTCTTGGTTCCCCTGTCGGGGATTGAGCCTGAGTCCCTGTGGTGGGAGCACTAAGTCCTGACTGCTGGACCACCAGGAATTCCTGGCACAGGGAATATTAATCAGAGTGAGCTCTCTCGGAGGGCCCTACCTCAGCACAAAGACCCGGGTCCACCCAACAGCCTGCAAGCTTCAGTGCAGGAAAGCCTCAGGTGAAACAACCAACAAAACAGGAACACAGTCCCTCACATCAGCAGGCAGGCTGCCTAAAGTCATAATAATCTCACAGATACCCCAAAATTCACCACTTGACATAGCCCTGCCAACCAGAGGGAAAAGACCCAGCTCCACCCACCAGAGGGCAGGCAGCAGTCCCTCCCACCAGGAAACCTACACAAGCCCCTGGACCAAACTCACTCACCAGGGGACAGACACCTGAAGCAAGAGGAACTAGGACCCTGCAGCCTGTGGAAAGGAGACCAAAAAAACAGAAATGTAGACAAATTGAGAAGACAAAGAAATAAGTTACAGACAAAGGAGCAAGATAAAAACCTATAAGACCAACTAAATAAAGAAGACATAAACAATCTACCTGAAAAAGAATTCAGAGTAATGATAGTAAAGATGATCCAAGATCTTGGAAAAAGAATGGAGGCACAGATAGAGAAGATACAAGAAATGTTTAGTAAGGACTTAGAAGAATTAAGAACAAACAAGCAGTGATGAATAATACAATAACTGAAATGAAAAATACACTAGAAAGAATCAATAGCAGAATAACTGAGGCAGAAGAACAGATAAGTGAGCTGGGAGATAGAATGGTGGAAATCACTGCCACAGAACAGAATAAAGAAAAAAAGAATGAAAGATATGAAGACAGTCTCAGAGACCTCTGAGATAGCATTAAATGCACGAAAATTCAAAATATAAGAGTTCCAGAAGAAGAGTAGAAAGAGAAAGCGGTAGAGAAAATATTTGAAGAGATTATAGTCAAAAAATTCCATAACATGGGAAAGAAAATAGTCACCCAAGTCCAGGAAGCACAAAGAGTCCCATACAAGATAAACCCAAGAAGAAACATGCCAAGACACATGTTAATCAAGCTAACAAAAATTAAATACTATATATATATATATATATATAGCAGCAAGGTAAAAGCAAAAATAAACATACAAGGAATCTCCATAAGGTTACTAGCTGATTTTTCAGCAGAAACTCAGGAGGCCAGAAAAGATTGGCATGATATATTTAAAGCAATGAAAGAGAAAAAAAAACTACAACCAAGAATACTCTATACAGAAAGGCCCTCATTCAGATTTGGTGGAGAAATCAAAAGCTTTACAGACAAGCAAAAGTTAAGAGAATTCAGCACCAAAAAAACAGCTTTATAGAAAATGCTAAAGGAAATTTTCTAGGTGGGAAACACAAAAGAAAAGAACAAAAAAGTAAGGGAAGAAAAAAGACCTACAAAAACATACCCCTAACAATTAAGAAAATAGCAATAGGACTATACCTATTGATAATTACCTTAAACCTAAATGGATTAAATACACCAAACAAAAGACACAAGCTTGCTGAATGGATAAAAAAACAAGACCCACAGATATGCTGTCTACAAAAGACCCACTTCAGACTTAGGGAAACATACAGACTGAAAGTGAAGGGATGGAAAAAGACAGTCCATGCAAATGGCAATCAAAAAAAGGAGTAGCAATACTCATATCAGACAATACAGACTTTAAAATAAAGAACATTAAAAGCAAAAAGGAAGGACACTACATAATGATCAAGGGATCAATCCAAGAAGATATAACAATTGCAAACATATACATACCCCGCATAGGAGCACCTCAATATAAAAGGCAAATTCTAGCAGTCATAAAAGGGGAGAGAACTTCTGCTGTCAGTGACCTTGTCCCCACAGTGAGCCACAGCCACCCCCCACCTCTGCAGGAGACCTTTCAAAACCAGCAGGGAGTTGAGGAAGATGGCAGAAGAGTGAGATGCAGAGATCACCTACCTCCCCACAGATACATCAGAAATACATCTACATGTGGAACTGCTCCTATAGAACACCTACTGAACGCTGGCAGAAGACTTCAGACATCCCAAAAGGCCAGAAATTCCCCACATACATGGGTAGGGCAGAAGAAAAAGGAAAAAACAGAGACAAAATAATAGGGGTGGGACCTGCACCAGTGGGAGGGAGCCGTGAAGGAGGTAAGGTTTCCACACACAAGGAAGCCCCTTCGTGGGCGGAGACTGCGGGTGGCAGAGGGGGGAAACTTCAGAGCCCTGGAGGACAGCACAGCAACAGGCGTGCGGAAGGCAAAGTGGAGAGATTCCCGCACAGGAAATCTGTGCCGACCAGCAGTCACCAGCCCAAGAGGCTTGTCTGCTCACCCTCCGGGGCAGGCAGGGGCTGGGAGCTGAGGCTTGTGCTTTGGTTGGAGGGCACGGAGAAGACTGGCGTCATGAACACAGCCTAAAGTGGTTAGTGAACCACGGCTAGCCGGGAGGGAGTCCAGGGAAAAGTCTGAACCTGTGGAAGAGGCAAGAGACTTTTTCTTCCCTCTTCGTTTGCTGGTGCACGAGGAGAAGGGATTAAGAACACTGCATAAAGAAGCTCCTAAGATGGGCAGGAACCACGGCTATCAAAGCGAACCCCAGAGACAGGCATGAAACGCTAAGGCTGCTGCTGCTGCCACCAAGAACCCTGTGTGCGAGCACAGGTCACTATCCACACCTCCCCTCCTGGGAGCCTGTGCAGCCTGCCACTGCCAGCGTCCCACGATCCAGGGACAACTTTCCCAGGAGAACGCATGCTGTGCCTCAGGCTGGTGCAATGTGACGCCGGCCTTTGCCACTGCAGGTTCGTCCTGTACCGTTCCCTCCCCCTGACCTGAGTGAGCCAGAGCCCCCGAATAAGCTACTCTTTTAACCCAGTCCTGTCTGAGCGAAGAAAAGTTGCCTTCAGGCGAGCTATACACAGAGGCGGGACCAAACCCCAAGCTAAACATTTGGGAGTTGTGCAAACAAAGAAGAGAAAGGGAAATCTCTCCCAGCAGCCTCAGGAGAAGAGGATTAAGTTTGAACAATCAACTTAATGTACCCTGCACATGCAGAATACCTGAATACAAAACGAATCATCCCAAATTGAGGAGGTGGACTTTTTTTTTTTTTTTTTTTTTTTTTTTTTTTTGCGGTACGCGGGCCTCTCACTGTTGTGGCCTCTCCCATTGCGGAGCACAGGCTCCGGACGCACAGGCTCAGCGGCCATGGCTCACGGGCCCAGCCGCTCCGTGGCATATGGGATCCTCCCAGACCGGGGCACGAACCCGTATCCCCTGCATCGGCAGGCGGACTCTCAACCACTGCGCCACCAGGGAGGCCCGAGGAGGTAGACTTTGAGAGCAAGATATATAATTGTTTTGGCCTTATCCACTTTTTTTGAGTGTGTATGTGTATGCTTCTGTGTGAGATTTTGTCTGCATAGCTTTGCTTTCACCATTTGTCCTAGGGTTCTGTCTCTCTGTTTTTTTGGGGGGGGTCTATTAATTTTTTCTTAATAATTATTTTTTATTTTAATAACTTTATTTTACCTTTATTTTATTTCATTATATCCTCTTTCTTTCTTTCTTTCCTTCTTTCTTTCCTTCTTTCTTTCTTTTATTCTTTCTTTCTTTCTTTCTTTCTTTCTTTCTTCCTTTACTTCTTTCTATTTTTCTCCCTTTTATTCTGAGCCGTGTGGATGAAAGGATCTTGATGCTCTAGACAGTAGTTAGTGCTGTGCCTCTGAGGTGAGAGAGCCAACTACAGGACACTGGTCCACAAGACGCCTCCCAGCTCCACATAATATCAAACTGCAAAAATCTCACAGAGATCTCCATCTCAACACCAACACCCAGCTTCACTCAACAACCAGCAAGCTATAGTGCTGGACACCCTATGCCAAACAACTTGGAAGACAGGATCACAACCCCACACATTAGCAGAGACGCTGCCTAAAATCATAATAAGGCCACAGACACCCCAAAACACACCACTAGACGTAGATCTGCCCACCAAAAAGACAAGATCCAGGCTCATCTACCAGAACACAGGCACTAGTCCCTTCCACGAGGAAGCCTACACAACCCACTGAACCAACCTTAGCCACTGTGGACAGACACCAAAAACAACAGGAACTACGAACCTGCAGCCTGCAAAAAGGAGACCCCAAACACAGTAAGATAAACAAAATGAGAAGAAAGAAAAAAACACAGCAGATCAAGGAACAAGGTAAAAACCCACCAGACCTCACAAATGAAGAGGAAATAAGCAGTCTACATTAAAAAAAATTCAGACTACTGATCACAAAGATGATCCAAAATCTTGGAAATAGAATAGAGAAAATGCAAGAAACATTTAACAAGGACCTAGAAGAACTAAAGTTGAAACAAGCAATGATGAACAACACAATAAATGAAATTAAAATACTCTAGAAGTGATCAATAGCAGAATAACTGAGGCAGAAGAATGGAAAAGTGACCTGGAAGATAAAATAGTGGAAATAACTACTGCAGAGAAGAAGAAAGGAAAAGGAATGAAAAAAACTGAGGACAGTCTCAGAGACCTCTGGGACAACAATAAATGTACCAACTTTCGAATTATAGGGGTTCCAGAAGAAGAAGAGAAAGAGAAAGGGACTGAGAAAATATTTGAAGAGATTATAGATGAAAACTTCCCTAATATGGGAAAGGAAATAGTGAATCAAGTCCAGGAAGCACAGAGAGTCCCATACAGGAAAATCCAAGGAGAAACACACCAAGACACATATCAATCAATCTAAGAAAAATTAAATACAAAGAACACATATTAAAAGCAGCAAGGGAAAAACAACAAATAACACAAGGGAATCCCCATAAGGTTAACAGCCAATCTTTCAGCAGAAACTCTGCTAGACACAAGGGAGAGGCAGGACATATTTAAAGTGATAAAGGAGAAAACCCACAACAAAGATTTCTCTATGCAACAAGGATCTCATTCAGATTTGATGGAGAAATTAAAACCCTTAAAGACAAGCAAAAGCTGAGAGAGTTCAGAACCACCAAACCAGCTTTACAACAAATGCAAAAAGAACATCTCTAGGCAAGAAACACAAGAAGAGGAAAAGACCGACAATAGCAAACCCAAAACATTTAATAAAATGGGAATAGCAATGTACATATCGATAATTACCTAAAATGTAAATGGGGTAAATGCTCCCACCAAAAGACACAGACTGGCTGAATGGATACAAAAACAAGACCCATATATAGGCTGTCAACAAGAGATCCACTTCAGACCTAGAGACACATAAAGACAGAAAGTGAGGGGTTGGAAAAAGATATTCCATGGAAATGGGAATCAAAAGAAAGATGGAGTAGCAATTCTCATATCAGACAACATAGACTTTAAAATAAAGACTATTACAAGAGACAAAGAAGGACACTACATAAGGATCAAGGGATAGATCCAAGAAGAAGATTTAACAATTGTAAATATTTATGCACCTAACCAAGAGCAACTGAATACATAAGGCAAATACTAACAAGCATAAAAGGGTAAATCGACAGTAACACAATCATAGTAGGGGAGTTTAACACCCCACTTTCCACAATGGACAATTCATCCAAAATGAAAATAAATAAGGAAACACAAGCTTTAAATGATACATTAAACAAGATGGATGTAATTGATATTTATAGAACATTCCATCCAAAAGCAACAGAATACCCATTTTTCTCAAGTGATCCTGGAGCTTTCTCCAGGATAGATCATATCTTGGGTCAAAAATCAAGCCTTTGTAAATTTAAGAATATTGAAATAATATCAAGTATCTTTTCTGACCACAATGCTATGAGACTAGATATCAATTACAGGAAAAGATCTCTAAAAAAATACAAACACATGGAGGCTAAACACTACAGTACTTAATAACGAAGTGATCACTGAAGAAATCAAAGAGGAAATCAAAAAAAACCTAGAAACAAATGACAATGGAGACACGACAACCCAAAATCTATGGGATGCAGCAAAAGCAGTTCTGAGAGGGACGTTTATAGCAATGCAATCCTAACTTAAGAAACAGGAAACACCTCAAATAGACAACCTATCCTTGCACCTAAAGCAATTAGAGAAAGAACAACAACAAAGAACGCAAAGTTAGCAGAAGGAAAGAAATCATGATGATCAGATCAGAAATAAATGAAAAAGAAATGAATCAAATAATAACCAAGATCAATAAAACTAAAAGCTGGTTCTTTGAGAAGATAAACAAAATGATAAGCCATTATCCAGAGTCATCAAGAAAAACAGGGAGAAGACTCAAATCAATAGAATTATAAATGGAAAAGGAGAAGTAACAACTGAAACTGCAGAAATACAAAGGACTATGAGAGATTATGACAAACAGCTCTATGCCAATAAAATGGACAACCTGGAAAAAATGGACAAATTCTTAGAAATGCATAACCTGCCGTGACTGAACCAGGAAGAAATAGAAAATATGAAGAGACCAATCACAAGCACTAAAATTGAAACTGTGATTAAAAATCTGCCAACAAACAAAAGCCCAGGACCATATGGCGTCACAGGCAAATTCTATCAAACATTTAGAGAAGAACTAACACCTAACCTTCTCAAACTCTTCCAAAATATAACAGAGGGAGGAACACTCCCAAACTCATTCTACGAGGCCACCATCACCCTGATACCAACACCAGACAAGGATGTCACAAAGAAAGAAAACTACAGGCCAATATCACTGATGAACATAGATGCAAAAATCCTCAATAAAATACCAGAAAAGAGAATCCAACAGCATATTAAAAGGATCATACACCATGATCAAGTGAGGTTTATCTCAGGAATGCAATGATTCTTCAATATATGCAAATCAATCAACGTGATACACCATATTAACAAACTGAAGCACAAAAAAAATATGATCATCTCAATAGATGCAGAGAAAGCTTTTGACAAAATTCAACACCGATTTATGATAAAAACCCTGCAGAAAGTAGGCATAGATGGAACTTTCCTCAATGTAATAAAGGCCATATATGACAAACCCACAGCCAACATCGTCCTCAATGGTGAAAAAATGTAACCATTTCCACTCACATCATGAACAAGACAAGGTTACCCAATCTCACCACTCCTATTCAACATAGATTTGGAAGTTTTAGCTAGAGCAATCAGAGAAGAAAAAGAAATAAAATAATCCAAATTGGAAAAGAAGAATTAAAGCTGGCACTGTTTGCAGATGACATGATACTATACATAGAGAATCCTAAAGATGCTACCAGAAAACAACTAGAGCTAATCAATGAATTTGGTAAAGTAGAAGGATACAAAATTAATGCACAGAAATCTCTGGCATTCTTATACACTAATGATGAGAAATCTGAATGTGAAATTAAGAAAACACTCCCATTTACCATTGCAACAACAACAAAAAATAAAATATGTAGGAATAAACCTACCTTAGCACACAAAACCCTGTATGCAGAAAATTAGAAGACACTGATGAAATGATTTAAAGATGGTACAAATAGATGGAGAGATATACCATGTTCTTGGATTGGAAGAATCAACATTGGGAAAATGATCTACTACCCAAAGCAATCTACAGATTCAATGCAATCCCTATCAAACTACCACTGGCATCTTTCACTGAATTAGAACAAAAAAAAATACAATTTTATGGAAAGACAAAAGACCCCGAATAGGAAGAGCAATTTTGAGAATGAAAAATGGAGCTGAAGGAATCAGGCTCCCTGACCTCAGACTATACTACAAAGCTACAGTAATCAAGACAGTATGGTACTGGCACAAAAACAGAAATATAGATTAATGGAACAGGATAGAAAACCCAGAGATAAACTCATACACATTTGGTCACCTTATCTTTGATAAAGGAAGCAAGAATATACAGTGGAGAAAGCACAGCCTCTTAAATAAGTGGTGCTGGGAAAACTGGACAGGTACATGTAAAAGTATGAAATTAGAAAACTCCCTAACACCATACACAAAAATAAACTCAAACTGGATAAAAGACCTAAATGTAGGGCTTCCCTGGTGGTTCAGTGGTTGAGAGTCTGCCTGCCAATGCATGGGACCCGGGTTCATGCCCCAGTCTGGGAATATCCCAGATGCTACAGAGTGGCTGGGCCTATGAGCCATGGCCACTGAACCTGTGCATCCGGAGCCTGTGCTCCGCAATGGGAGAGGCCACAACAGTGAGAGGCCTGCAAACCACAAAACAGACAAAGAAAGAAAAAGACCTAAATGTAAGACCAGACACTATCAAACTCTTAGAGGAAAACATAGGAAGAATGCTCTATGACATAAGTCACAGCAAGATCGTTTTTGACCCACCTCTTAGAGAAATGGAAATAAAAACAAAAATAAACAAATGGGACCTAATGAAACTTAAAAGCTTTTGCACAGCAAAGGAAACCATAAACAAGACCAAAAGACAACCCTCAGAATAGGAAAAAATATTTACAAATGAAGCAGCTGACAAAGGATTAATCTCCAAAATTTGCAAGCAGCTCATGCAGCTCAATATCAAAAAAACAAAAAATCTCAATCCAAAAATGGGCAGAAGACCTAAATAGACATTTCTCCAAAGAAGATACACAGATTGCCAACAAACACATGAAAGAATGCTCAACGTCATTAATCATTAGAGAAATGCAAATGAAAACTAAAATGAGATATCATCTCACACTGGTCAGAATGGCCATCATCAAAAAATCTAGAAACAATAAATGCTGGAGAGTGTGTGGAGAATAGGGAGTACTCTTGCACCTTTGGTTGAATGTGAATTGGTACAGCCACTATGGAGAACAGTATGGAGGTTCCTTAAAAAACTGAAAATAGAACTACCATACGACCCAGCAATCCCACTACTGGGCATATACCCTGAGAAAACCATAATTCAAAAAGAGTCATGTATCAAAATGTTCATTGCAGCTCTCTTTCCAATAGCTAAGACATGGAAGTAACCTAAGTGTTCATCAACAGATGATTGGATAAAGAAGATGTGGCACATATATAAAATGGAATATTACTCAGCCATAAAAAGAAATGAAATTTAGTTACATTGTAGTGAGGTGGATGGACCTAGAGTCTGTCATACATAGTGAAGTGGGTCAGAAAGAGAAAAACAAATACTGCATGCTGACACATGTATATGGAATCTATGGGAAAAAAAAAAAAAAGGTCCTGAAGTTCCTGGAGGTGGGATGGGAATAAAGACACTGTCCTACTAGACCATGGACTTGGTGATATGGGGAAGGGTAAGGGTTGGCTGTGACAGAGTGAGAGAGTGGCATGGACATATATACACTACCAAACATAAAATGCATAACTGGTGGGAAGCAGCTGCATAGCACAGGGAGATCAACTATGTCGTTTGTGACCACCTATAGAGGTGGGATAGAGAGAGTCCGAGGGAGGGAAATGCAAGAGGGAAGAGATGTGGGAACGTATATATATATATACATATATATATATATATATATATATATATATATATATGTATATATATAGCTGATTCACTTTGTTGTAAAGTAGAAATTAACTCACCATTGTAAAGCAATTATACTACAATAAAGATGTTTAAAAAAAAGATAACTAAGGAGAGCATACTGTATAGCACAGGGAGCTCTACTTAATAAACTGCGGTGACCTAAATGGAAATGAAATCCATAAAAGAGGGGATATATGTATATATATATATATATATATATATATATATATATATATATATGTATGTATATCCGATTCATTTTGCTGTACAACAAAAACTAACCCAGCATTGTAAAGCAAGTATAATCCAATAAAAATTAATTTTTAAAAAGTGAAAAGTAAATAAAAATAAAAATAAAAGGGAAATCAACAGTAACACAATAATAGTGGGGTACTTTAACACCCCACTTACACCAATGGACAGATCATCCAGATAGAAAATAAATGCCCTAAATGACACATTAGACCTAATATGACACATTAGGCCAGATAGTCATAATTTATATTTATAGGACATTCCATTCCAAATCTGCAGAATACAGTTTCTTCTCAAGTTCACATAGAACACTCTCCAGGATAGATCACATCTCAGGTCACAATTCTTGTCTCAGTAAATTTAAGTATATTGAAATGATATCAAGCATCTTTTCTGACTATGACACTATGAGATTAGAAATCAATTACAGGAAAAAAACTGTAAAAAACATAAACATATGGAAGCTAAACAATATGTTACTAAACAGCCAATGGATCACCATAGAAATTAAAGAGAAAATCAAAAATACCTAGAGACAAATGACAACAAAAACACAGCAATCCTAAACTTGTGGGATGCAGCAAAAGCAGTTCTAAGAGAGATATGTATAGCAATACAATCTTACCTCAAGAAAGAAGAAATCTCTCAAATAAACAAGTTCTCCTTACACGTAAAGCAACTAGAGAAAGAACAATCAAAACCCTAAGTTAGTAGAAGCAAAGAAGTCATAAAGATCAGAGCAGAAATAAGTGAAATAGAGATGAAGAAAACAGTAAAGATAAATGAAACTCAAAGCTTGTTCTTTGAAAAGATAAACAAAATTGATAAAACTTTGGTCAGACTCATCAAGTTTTCAGCAGAGAGGGGCAGTGACGTCTTCATCATGCTGGTGGGAAACTTGACAGAACTGGCTGCCAAGAGGCAGATAACCATCAAGGAAGGGGAACAGCATGCCAAAGAACTAAGCATCATGTTCATCAAGACGAGAACGAAGACCGGCTACATGAAGCAGCTCTTCTGACGTGTGACCTTGGCTCTGACTGAAATGGAGAATATCCAGGAGCAAAGCAAAGAAAGCATGACTGACATCAAGCTGGGCAAAACCCATGAGACCCTGGCCTTCAAAGGTGGCTGCTCCTGATAATGCAGCCTGACCACAGGCTTCCTTTGACACTACTCGTTTGTTCTGTTACTTCCTATTGGTTAGCTTCTTAAGCGGGGTGGGAGATGAGCTTATCCAGATGGGAAGATTTTTCTTTGCTCTCTGTCCCTAGGAGTCAGGTTGGGTGAGGAGGGAGTCTGGGCATCAGGGATCTCGTCACTCTTAACAGCTGTTACTTAAACAGCTATGTTTTGGTTTGGTTGTAATATATTGTACTTTATTAAGATTGCCAAAAAACTGTTAAAATTAAAAAGGAATTTAAACAATGTTTATACAATTTTTTGCCAGATAAAAATGTAGTCATTTTTATTTGAAAAAAAAAGAGAGGACTCAAATTAATAAAATTAGAAATGAAAAGGGAGAAGTTCCAACAAATGCAACAGAAATACAAAGGATCAGAAGAGATTACTACAAGCTACTATATACCAATAAAATGGACAACCTAGAAGAAATGAAAAAAAAAATCTTAGAAAAATATAACTTTCTAAGACTGAACCAAGAAGAAATAGAAATATGAACAGACTAATAAAAAATACTGAAATTGAAACTGTGATTAAAAATCTTCCAACCAACAAAAGTCCAGGACCAGATGGCTTTACAAATTCTATGAAATATTTAAAGAAGAGTTAGCAACTACACTGTTGAAACTCTTCTAAAATATTACAAAGAAAGGAACATTCCCAAGCTCATTCTACAGGACCACCATCACCCTGGTACCAAAACCAAAGATATCACACACAAATTACAGACCAATATCACTGATAAATATAGACTCAAAAATCATCAGCAAAATACTAGCAAACTGAATCCAACAACATATTAAAAGGAACACACACTATGATCAAGTGGGATTTATCCCAGGGAAATAAGGATTCTTCAATATATGCAAATGAATCAATGTGATACACCATATTAACAAATTGAATAGTAAAACCATACGATCAGCTCGATAGATGCAGGAAAAGACTTTGACAAAATTCTTCACTGATTTATGATAAAAACTCTCCACAAAATGGGTATACAGGGAATCCACCTCAACATAATAAAGACCATATATAACAAACTCACAGCTTATATCATTCTCAATGGTGAAAAACTGAAAGAATTTCCTCTAAGATCAGGAACAAGACAAGGATGTCCACTATTGCCACTATTATTCAACATAGTTTTGGAATTCCTAGACACAGCAATCAGAGAAGAAAAATAAATAAAATTAATCCAAATTGGAAAAGAAGAAGTAAAATTGTCACTGTTTGCAGGTGACATAATACTATACATAGAAAATCCTAAAGAAGCTACCAGAAAACTCTAGAGTTCCTCAATGAACTTGGTAAAGTTGCAGGTTACAAAATTAATAAGCAGAAATCTCTTGCATTTCTATACCCTAACAACAAAATATCGAAAGAGAAATTCAAGAAACAACTCTATTTACCATCACATCAAAAAGGACAAAATAACTAGGAATACACTTACCTGAGGAGGAAAAAGACCTATACTCAGTAAACTATAAGATAGTGATAAAAGAAATCAAAGATGATGCAAACAGATGGAGACATATACCATGTTCTTGGGTTGGAAAAATCAATATTGTGAAAATGACAATATTACCCAAAGCAATCAACAAATTCAATGCAATTGCTATCAAATTACTAATGGTATTTTTCACAGAATCAGAACAAAAAGTTTTCGAGTTTGTATGGAAACACAAAAGACCCCATAAACCAAAGCAATCTTGAGAAAGAAGAATAGAGCTGGAGGAATTAGGCTCCCTGACTTCAAACTATATCTAAAAGCTACAGTCATCAAAACAGTATAGTACTGGCACAAAAACAGAAATATAAATCAGTGGACCAGGATAGAAATTCCAGAGATAAACCCACATACCTATGGTCACCTAATCTATGACAAAGGAAACAAGAATATTCAATGGGTAAAAGACAGTCTCTTCAATAAATGATGCTATGGAAATTGGACAGCCACATGTAGAGGAATGAAATTAGAACAATCCCTAACACCACACACAAAAATAAATTCAAAATGGATTAAAGACATGAATGTAAGGCCAGCTATTGTAAAACTCTTAGAGGAAAACATAGGCAGAACACTCTTTGACATAAATTACAGCAAGGTATTTTTTGATCCACCTCCTAGAGTAATGAACATAAAAACAAAAATAAACAAATGGCATCTAATTAAACTTAAAAGCTTTTGCACAGCAAAGGAAACCATAAACAAAACAGAAAGACAACCCTCAGAATGGGAGAAAATATTTCCAAAATAAGCAACCAACCAGGGATTAATCTTCAAAATATACAAATAGCACATGCAGCTCAATATCAAAAAACAAACAACCCAATCAAGAAATGGGTGGAATATCTAAATAGACATTTCTCCAAAGAAGAGTACAGATGGTTAAAAAGTACATGAAAGGATACTAAACATCACTAATCATTAAAGAAATGCAAATAAAGCCTCACACTGGTCAAAATGGCCATCACCAAAATATCTACAAACAATAAATGCTGGAGAGGGTGTGGAGAAAATGAAACCCTCCTACATTGTTTATGGGACTGTAAACCTGTACAGTCACTGTGGAGAACAGTATGGGGTTCCTTAATAAACTAAAAATAGAGCTACCACATGATCTAGCAATCCCACTTGTGGGCATATACCCAGAGAAATCCATGATTCAAAAAGATACATGTACCCCAATTTCATTGCAGCACTATATACAATAGCCAGGACATAGAAGCAACATAAATGTCCATCAACAGAGGAGTGAATAAAGAAGACATGATACACATATACAATGGAATATTACCGATCCATAAAAAATACAAAATAATGCCAATTGCAGCAACATGGATGGATCTAGATTGACTTTTTATCATACTGATTGAAGTAAGTCAGACAGAGAAAGACAAATATCATATGATATCATGTATATGTGGAATCTAAAAAAGAGGTACAAATGAACTTACCTACAAAACAGAAATAGAGTTACAGATGTAGAAAATAAACTTACAGTTACCAGGGGTAAGGAAGAGGGGAGTTATAAATTGGAAGTTTGGAAACTCCACTCAATACTCTCTAATGGCCTATATGGTAAAATAATATAAAAAAGAACAGATATATGTATGTGTATAACAGATTCACTTTGCGGTACACCTGAAACTGACACAACATTGGAAATTAGCTATACTCTAATAAAATTTAAAATAAATAAATAAATATCTCTTAGAGATGGCTTAGAACTCAGGCTTAAATAACAACGAAAGGCAAAA
Organism: Mesoplodon mirus; assembly: GCF_964341445.2. NCBI lineage: Eukaryota > Metazoa > Chordata > Mammalia > Artiodactyla > Ziphiidae > Mesoplodon > Mesoplodon mirus. The sequence continues at coordinate 38,541,824 of NC_138993.1, forward strand.
GACATAAAAGTGTAGGGGAGGAAAGTATTAGGGAGGTTGACCAGAAAAAGCAGTAAATAAGAGTAAGACTTTTAATGTAGATTTAAATCAGTGCCTTCTCCATTGATAATGGTCTAAAGTTTTCTCTAAGGATTAATCTTTGTCCTTCCTGGTAAAAAGAGGAAGAGGGACACCTTTGTAAATTTATGTCTTTTTAGGCAAATAATTAAGGGAAGAGATTTTTTCTTATATATATGCTTCTTCTCAATTGCCTTGAGCTCAAAAAAATCCTTATGTAAGTGTGGTATATTTGGGGGTGGCATATTCTGCTACCTTTTAAAATACTGTTTGTATTTAGTACCTTTGAATCCAACCTAAAATCAATTGTTACTCACAAATACATGTATTTAAACTGTATTTTGTGATCATTCTCTAGAATTTGGTGCATGCTTAGAGGAATATAAACCAGATATTTTGATTGATAAATGAGTGTATGTCCAAGAAGAAAACAAAACAAAACAAAATAAACACATGGCCAAAATTTTAAAGAATTTCAGACCATTCTTAAATTTCTCTTTTCCTCTTGTTTTGATAGAGGAAGCTTAATTTGAGAATAGCCTTTAAAATAGATTATACATGTCTAAGTAAAAGTTTAAGAGGTGGGGGAGGTTAATGCTCTTTTTAGCACATTAATGTTTATAAAAATATTTATAGTTAAATAATTCCAATTGACCTTAAAAAGCCAGAATATTGTGTGGAATTTTGAAATCTCATTATGAACTGTTGCAAATATTCATTTTTCAATGAAACATTGTATTTCTTTAGAAAAGTTAATTCTCTCCTTTCAAGTAATCATTATTCACTTCTAAAGTCCTTAGAAGCAAATACCTTGGAAGAAAGTGAGATTAATCGACCTTTAAAAGTTGCCAATTTCGGGACTTCCCTGGTGGTGCAGTGGTTAAAAATCTGTCTGCCAATGCAGGGGACGTGGGTTCGATCCCTGGTCTGGGAAGATCCCACATGCAGTGGAGCAACAAAGCCAGTGCACCACAACTACTGAGTCTGTGCTCTAGAGCCCGTGAGCCACAACTACTGAGCCCACGTTCCACACTACTGAAGTCCACATGCCTAGAGTCCATGCTCTGCAACAAGAGAAGTCACCACAATGAGAAACTGCACACCACAATGAAGAGTAGCCCCTGCTCTCTGCAGCTAGAGAAAGCCCGTACACATTAATGAAGTAACAAAGATCTAATGCAGCCAAAAATAAATAAATAAAAATAAATAAATAAATAAAATGCAAATTTTAAAAGTGACCAATGTAAACCACTTCATTTACCATAAAAACACCCTTTAAGTGGATTTACTATGCAGTCCCCTCTTTTATTTTATTTTTTACCAGCACTACTATTTTTGGCCCAGGAAAAAATATTGTCTTCCTTAAATACCTTTCCTTATTTATTCCAAGCAAGCATTGATCACAATCTTCAAGAATACTTAGTTCATTCATTTAATAAGCATTTCATTAATTCTTCATACAACGTGAGTTTTCTAGGCACACAAACAGAAAAAGGTATCAATGGAACAGAATAGAGAACCCAGAATTAAGCCCATGCTTATATAGTCAATTAATTTATGACAAAGAAACAAAAATTATACAGTGGAGAAAGGACAGTCTTTGTAATAAATGATGTTGGAAAAACTGGACTGCCTCATACAATGAATGAAACTTGACTAATAACTTATAACATACACAAAAATTAACTCAAATGATTAAAGACTTGAAAGTAAGACCTGAAAACATAAAACTCCCAGCAGAAGACATAAGCTCCTTGATATATGACTTGGTGATGATTTTTTGACTCTGTTACCTAAGTGAAAAGCAACAAAAGCCAAAATGAATAAGTACATCATACTAAAAAGTGTATACACAGCAAAAGAGACCATCAACAAAATAAAAAGGTAAATAATTGAATGGGAGAAAATATTTATAAATTATATATATGATAAGGGGCTAATATCCAAAATACATAAAGAGTTCATACAGGGCATCCCTGGTGGCGCAGTGGTTGGGAGTCCACCTGCCGATGCAGGGGACGCGGGTTCGTGCTCCGGTCCAGGAAGAGCCCACGTGCTGTGGAGTGGCTGGGCCCGTGAGCCATGGCCGCTGAGCCTGCTCATCTGGAGCCTGTGCTCCGCAACAGGAGAGGCCACAACAGTGAGAGGCCCACGTACTGCACACACACACACACACACAAAAGAGTTCATACAGTTCAATAGCAAATAATCTGATTAAATTGGGCAGAAGATCTGAATAGACCTTTTTACAAAGAAGACATACAGATGACCTACAGGTACATGTAATGATGCCTAACATCACTACATCACTAGGCATCAGGGAAATACAAATCAAATCTATAATGAGATATCACCTTATACCTGTTAGCATGTCTATTATCAAAAAGACAAGTTATACCAAATGTTGGCAAGGAGGTGGAAAAAAGGAGCCTTGTTCACTGTTGTAGAAATGTAAATTAGTGTAGCCACTCCGGAAAACAGTATGGAGTTTCCTCAGAAAATTAAAAATAGAATTACTGTACCATTTAACAATGCATTTTGTGTATTATTATTATTTTATTTTTGGCCGTACATGGGCCTCTCCCTTTGTGGAGCACAGGTTCCAGATGCGCAGCCTCAGCGTCCATGGCTCATGGGCCTAGCTGCTCCACGACATGTGGGATCTTCCTGGACCAGAGCACGAACCCGCGTCCCCTGCATCGGCAGGCGGACTCTCAACCACTGCGCCACCAGGGAAGCCCCATTTTGGGTATTTATCCAAAGAAAACAAATACACTAATTCAAATACATATATGAACCTACATGTTGCAGGATTATTTACAATAGCTAAGTTATGGAAACAAGCGAAGTGTCCAATGATTAGTGACTGGATAAAGAATTGGAGAATATGTAATTCAGTCATAAAAAGGAAGGAAATCCTGCCATTTGCAATAACATAGATAGGCCTTGTGAGCATTATTCTAAGAGAAATGAGTAAGACAGAGAAAGACAATTATTGTAGATCTCTCTTATATATGAAATCTAAAAAACCTCAAGACAATAGATATAAAGAACAGATTATTGGTGACTGCTAGAGGCAAGGGATGTGGGTGGAGAAATGGGTGATGGGGAGTATAAATTTATTAACAAATAAAAAAAGTTAAACCATTTTAAAAGTTTTTTTTTTTTTTTTTTTTTTTTTTTTTTGCCGGTACATGGGCCTCTTACCGCTGTGGCCTCTCCCGCCACCAGGGAAGCCCTAAAAGTGTTATTTTAATTTCTGTCAGATATGTTTAATTAAAGTGATGTTACTTTTGGCAGGGAAATAATCATTGAACATTTTATCTTTGGATACCAAGTGTTCAAATACATAGTTACAAATATGAAATAATTTTGAATGGTAACATTACTAAAAAGTTTAAATGGCCACTAATTTAAAATTTTATAATTTTACAGACTTTCTGAACTTCCTCTCTATTTCCAATGGTTATAGACAAAAGTAATGTTTTTGAAGCTCTTCATTTGGAGGCAGGGAGCTTAAAGTATAAAAACATACACACTACACAAACAATATCAGGTGGAACATAACATTACTATGTGAAATATATATTTGATCTCACTCCATAAAACCGTTTTGTTTTTTGGCTGTGCAACCCAGCATTTTCAGGAGTGACAGTGTGGAGTCCTAACGACTGGACTGTCAGGGAATTCCCCAATCCATTAAACAGTTTTGAACACTGCCATAAAGAATTTGTATGTATAATTATTAAAAAAAAGTAATAGAACTATGAAAGTCTTTGGTGGCAAGATCTGATGCTTTCACAAGGCTGCTATATTACTCCATGGGAAAGTAAAGTATAATACAGTGAAAAAATTGTGAAACATTACATAACAATTTATAATAGATGTGTTCCCTTCCCTGATGATCTGTGACCTAGTAGAATGAGAGTAGTTGTGCAACAGTCTACCTCTAGTCTCTTTTATTTTTAACTTATGTAATGAAGGACTTATATTAAACTACTTCCAGATCATGTTATGACTAAAAAAAATCCCCTTTTTAAAATTAAACTTCAGAAATTTCTGTGTAAAATAAAAGTTTTCAGATTTAATAGGTAAAGAAATGAGGTTTTCTTCTAAAAAACTGAAGAAATGATGATTCTTTAATTAGATAAGAATTGCCATTTATTTTATAATTAATTCTGGAAGTCTTTACTTTTATTTTTTCTTAAAAAATCGATTAACTTATTTTACAAATAAAATCATTCACTGATTCATTGTTTACTTATTCAACACATATTTACATATTAGTTACTAGAAATTATGTTTTGGATCTGGTGATGTTGCAATAAATACAGCAGTTAAAAATATGTATGTGCTGGGCTTCCCTGGTGGCACAGTGGTTGAGAGTCCACCTGCCAATGCAGGGGACATGGGTTCATGCCCCGGTCTGGGAGGATCCCACATGCCGTGGAGTGGCTGGGCCCGTGAGCCATGGCCATTGAGCCTGCGCGTCCAGAGCCTGTGCTCTGCAACGGGAGAGGCCACAACAGTGAGAGACCCGTGTACCGCAAAAAAGAAAAGAAAAGAAAAAAAAGTATGTGTAGATATAGCTATATAGATTTGGATATAGGTACGATATATATAGTTATATGTAATTATATGGAAAATATAAAGAAAATCAAGATGGGAAAGCAGATGAAGAGTCCTGCAGTGGTAGGCATTGCCACTTTTAAATAGAGTAACCAAGGAACACCTCCTTGAGATTAAGATAATTGAACAAACACCTGATATATGTCTTAGAGTGAGGCTTGTACATATCTATGAGAAGAGATTTAAGCAGAGATCAGCAAATACAAAGGCCAAGGCTGAAGTTTTTGTCCAAAAAAATAACTATTGTAGAGGATACAAAGGGGAGAATTGTAGCAGATAATGTCAGAGAGGGAGTGGGGCTAGGCCATTTGACACTTCGTAGTCTGTGGTAAAACCTCTATTTTTGCTCTGAGAGAAATGGATTCCATTACAAATGACTGTGCAAAGGACTCATATGATCTGGCAGTATAAAAAGGATACTTCTGACTCTTTTATTCTGAATAAACTCTAGGGAGGTAATAATGGATGCAAGAGTATAACAGGGAAGAAAAAGTCTGACTCCATACTGTATCTATTTCCTTTGTTGTAACCTTTCTGTTCTATTGTTAATTGCCTTTGCTTAGTCACGTTAGCTCTGCACATAAACACCCTAATTATTGAAGGAATTTTGCCCATAGCTTGAGGTGTCCATAATTGCCCCTTCGCAGAAATTTTGCCTCCTTATTGAAATAAGGAAACATGAACAAGAAAAGTAAGATTTGTCTTATCCAGTTCTGCAGGGACATCATGACCAGACCAGAGTAATGAGTATACTGATCATGAGCAAAGACATTTGGTAACCTCCCTTGACCCTGGCCAGCACCCAGATGCCTGCAGCTATTTCTTACCTCCAGACCTCACTCCCGCCCCTCCTGCTTTCACATTTCTTAGCATCAAAGAAGCCTGTATTCTAACTCGAGCAAGATGTTTCCTTAGGACATTATTCTACCATCTTCTCAGTTTACTTACTTTCTGAATAAGATTGCTATTCCTTGTCTCATCACCTTTTCTCTCTACTTAATTAACCTGTTGTGAGTGAGCAGCACAAGATTGGGCTCGGTAACAGGAGGATCAGTAAAGGAACTGTGACAATAATCCACACTGAAATGATGGCTTATGATGATAGTGGGGAAGATGAAAAGTTGTCAGATTTTGGATATGTTTGGAAAATGAAGCCAATGTTATTTGGGATACAAAAATGAGAGGAGTGGAGGGAATGTCCAAGGTATTTTTCCTGAGAAACATGAAAAATAGAGTAATCATGTACTGAAATTAAGACCATGGGTGGAATAGCATTAGGGGTCAGTTTTGAATGTCTTGCATTTGAAATGTTTGTTATCTAACCAAGCACACCAATCAAATAGGCAGTTGAATATATAGGACTGTTTCAGAGGCAAGTTTCATACCAGTAATATAAAATCTAGGAGGTAACAGAAAATTAATGGCATTTAAAGCCATTAGACTAAATGGAATCGCAAAATGAGTGTAGACAGAGAGGTGAAGTGGCTCGAAGCCTGAGTTACTGAGAACACCAAACTTTGAAGGTCAGAGAGATGAAAAGGAATCATCCATGATGTCAGAGAAATACCAGAAGAGTGGGTTTCCTTCTAAGCCACTCAAAAAAAGTTTCAGGTAAAAGGAATTAACACAGTCAAAGGTCAAGTAAGATGAGACTGAAAATTTAATATTGAATTTTGCAACATGGAGCTCATTGGTGATTTTGACTAGAAAAGCTTTGTTGAAGGGGTGTGGGTTAATGACTGATTGAGTGGGTTAAGAGAAAATGTTGAGAGGAATCTGAAACAGGGAGTGAATATGATAACTGGGGATAAGGTTTTTAAATTAATACATTAACACATTTGTCTTGTGTTAATGTTAGTCATGTAATCTGCTTAGATAAGTACTTAGGTCACAGTAGACAGTAAATATTTGTTGGACATGTGGACAAATAAATAAATAAAGGTCAAAAGCTCAGTCTAGCAAAACAGATCCATGTTTCACCTTTGCCTTAAGGCCTAAAGTACCAGGACAAAGATGATCACAAGTTTCTTAGTTGGAAAGGTATTTGAAAAGAAAGAAATTATGAGAACTTTTAAAGCTTCAGAAGTTTATCTATTATTGACCAGGATATTTCTTTGTTATTTCTCAGGCCCTGAACCACCGTTGAAGAGCCCACAAGTTATATTTCTCAAACTTCCATGCAAATCGTCTTTTTATTAATTTCTGCCAGTGCAGTTACAGGCAGGACCTTAGAAAGTGAGGGTGTTGATGACAGTGACTGGAGGTTGCTGCAGGGCCATACTCTTTAACTAGTCCTAATTGAGGCAGATGAAATCCTTTTGGTAGTTCCAATTTTGACGGTAATGACTAAATTGATTGACTCAGTGGTATCCCCTGGTGTCCTAGCACCACCACCAGCAGCTGTGCCTTCAGAGAAAGATAAAAAGATTCAACCTATGGAAACAAGACCATGAGTGGAAGCAGTTTATCTATTTTTGGCTGGTAACTTATTTATCCCTTTTATTCTGAGCCATTACATTTTTTTCTCTCCATTTCTTTTCAATGAATCAGTAAGCAATTCTCTGCATTAAATTCCTACAGATTGAATATCTAGCATAACTTCTGTTTTCCTGACAAAGCATGCATGTTAAAATTGCCAACTGCAAATTGAAAACATGCATTATAAAATTTCATCTTTATACCTTGCTTATGTTTCTCTTGCTCTGGAGTATCCTTATGAATGTTTTTCCTCTCTGAATTTAAATCTTAGGTACACTTAAACCTCTATTACTCTATTTGTGTATGTGTGTATGTGTGTGTGTGTGACAATTTCCAGGTAGTTCACATGGACATTTCCCTCCCTAATTTTTCGTGGCAGTCATTTGTTGAAATGTATAACATAGCAGTTACTAACCACAGGGTTCACACATTAAAATACACTGTACAGAGAGAAGCAAAATCTATACACCATTTTTTTTATTTTTAATGTTGATTAGATAAAGTATTTGTTAAGGTGAAAAATAATGTTATTCAATCCTATAAACTTAGTGTGAGACAATAAATCAAAGAGTTCTCTCAGTAAAATTATTGGATTTCTATCTCTGGGTCCTCCCTCTCTTCACTCTCTCACTGAAAATGCTGTTTACTCTTAAAAGATCTTATAGGGATTGAGAAGAGATAGATTCCCAGATCCACACTGTATATTCCCTGGCCTCCCCTTTAACATGATCTGAGCTGCTCCCTGAATGGGTGACTGCAGAGGTAAATATATTCCACACTCAAGCATTTTGTTGTCCACTGTAGCTAAAGTCTAAGGATGATTCACCTCAGGTCTTTTCTCCCTTTTGCTGGGAATGTCTTAGTTTCTTATCTAATTTATTGAGTCCATCTTTGAAACTCACTGAAAAACCATATGCTTCCTTACTTGTTGACCTTTTGGCATGATAACTGAAACCAACATAATTTTTCTTGACCCTGTTTTAAACAATACTGAGAATAAGCATGAGGAACTTAGCTACTTTCTCCAAGAAATTATTGTTATTGAACAATATGACTGTGTATCACCTGAAGTATCAATAGTTATTTAAGAAGACTAACATTTTGTTCAACACAATTTGCTTTAAGACCCGCATCTCAGGGTGTTTACCAATTTAAAGCTATTATGTGATAATACCTTTCCTATTCTAAATAAAATAGTCTCTCTTAATTTCCCTCTTCTGAGATACAAATAAGGTTCAGTCAAGGTGGTATACTCCCTTCTTACAGTATGTCTAATAAACTTAGCTGTGCCTGATCAAATGTTTCAGTTTTTCCTAAGAGGTCTTATAGGGAATAAACAATTGATTGCTAGTTGGTCCCTTCATTGTCACTCTCTACATGCACCCTGCCGCAGGACATTATAGAAAATTCAGTGCCCCATATACAACACAAAAAAATGGAAGGGGACTTTAGAAAGCTAAATTCTGACCTTACTACTTCCTATCCACTCTGCACCAACGAGCTTAGTTTTATGCGACCACTTACACATCACTACCAGCAGCTTTCAAGGCCGTTCTTTTCCAAAGTCCAACATTTAGGTTGACATAGTAATTCTTTTGTCCTTAAGTAATTCTCCCAACGCAGTTAACAAATCTCTTTCCTTTGGACCAAAACTCAGAGAGAAGTCAGATTAGAATTTGATTGCATTTTCTAGCTTTTATTTGTCCTCCCTCTAATCTCTATGGTAAGAAATAAGGATACGTCTCTATTTTCTTTTTCTTTTTGACTTCCTTTAGATGAAACTCCATAGTTGACCGAGTCAGTCATCTGATGGGCTCAAGGGAGAGTTTTGTGGTTACAAATCTTGAGAGTGAGGATTTATCAATTTGCTCCTTTTCCTAGATCAGTGGTTTTCTAGTAGGAATAATTTTGCCTTCTGAAGATATTTTGCAATGTCTGGAGATAGATTGTCATGATTTGGGGAATATTATCAGTATCTGCTGGTAAACATCCTTTAATGCACAGGATAGCCCACAACAACAAAGAATTATCTAGCACAAAATGTCAATAGTTCTGAGGTCGAGAAACCCTGTTCTAGACAATATCACCCTCTATTAAAATATTTCATTAGTAAATACATTTATATACAGTAATAATTTTTCTTTTACTTTAAAGACAATGAGTAAGTCACATTGTTTATTCATTAATTTATATATATATGCATTTTTATCTAGAGCAACTGAAACATGGGTGTATCAAAATGATTATAATGTACTACTGTTTGCAAAAGTCTTTCCAGAGAAGCACTTCTTACTCTGCAATACAATTTAGTAAGTATTTACTACATATCTACTATGTATAAGCATTCCTGGATGAACCAAATATGTCTAAATAAAAGATTCTTTGAATCCAGAGGCTTAAAACCAGTGAGACCTACTCTAATAAGAACTGTAATTAAGATTTTTAAAATTATATGAAAGGAGAGGGGAGCAAAGGATTAATTCTTGTTGGGAAATTGTGGGAAGGCCTTATTCATAGCTGTAGGATTTAAGCATGCTGGGAAATAATGTAAAAGTATTCAAGAAAAAGAACTTGTTGACAAATGCAGCCACTTAAATTCCATGGTAAAGATAAGTTAATTCTAATCATCTTAACTCATTTAATATGGAACATATAAGAAGTGAGGATTAAGAAGATATTTAAAGGAAAAATTTTTTTTAATGGTAAACTGTCATCTGGTTACTGGAGATTGTCTTCAAATATATGGGTGCACATGAAACTATGCATGGAAAATGGAAACAAACTTGGACATGCATAAACATGGAATATTTGAATTTCAGATTGGTTGCTTTTACATGTATTCTAATAAGTATTCATTTTGCATTTTCTTTGGCAGTACAAATTGAAAACATTTGCTTAATCAGCAATATATGTACATCATCAGACTTTTATCTTCTTGGAGACCAAAATTTGATTTAATTACACATTAATTAGATCTGTTTGGTTCTATACAGTTATAATGATGATTTATTTATAGGGGGTTTTGTTTGGAGGATTTTTGTTAAGATCTTCTTTTTACCCTTATATAGCTAAAATTACAAAGATACTGCTAAATTAATTTATTTACACTATTTTTTTTCCATGTTGCAAACTTTGACAAGAAGCAGTGTAAAAGGAAAATGTTCTCTTTAGGTGCTATTAAAGGTCATCAGCAACTTTGTTAAAGGCCAACAGTTTGTCTCCATATGAGCAACTTTCCGTTATTTAGACACACTCTGCAATTGGCATGCCATGTTACTTTCTGTATTATGCCTGACTATTCAAGCCAAAAAAAGAGAAAAGATAAAAAAAAGCTCACTTGCAAGGTCCACTAGATTGTTTCTAGATGGGGGACCTATAAGTTAATTATAACCTTCAGGAAAATTTTAAGGCATATTTGTTTATTTTGTATTACATAATTTGAAATACGAATTACTTATCAACCTCAATTTGTATTCTGAAAATTTTAACATTTATATTGAAACTATTGCATTTATTCTTTTAATATTTTATTTTCAAAATTGTGACAACTTTTGAATACTGAGATTTGTAATATTAAAAGTGATATTAAATAAAAATTTAATCTTGTTTATAAGAGAATGTTTTTGTAGTCAAATGTTACATGAATAACAACCTGCATCTTTAAAACAACATTGCTGAATAAAACATCGTTTTTAACAACTAGTTTGTATTACCTGACATAAATTTCATATTGATTTTAAATTATTTTAACACAAAATATTTGGCAAGCTTAGAAAACAGTCATTCCTGAATGTTTATATATTTTTTCTAGGCGCCATAGAAAGATATTTGTCATCTGCAATGTCAGTTTCTTAACGAGTCAGGATGTTATTTTCTGAAATATGTGTGATTTGTGACACCCAAGACATTTCTACATATGACTAGCAGAGTGGACTCATTCCTAGTCCACTAGTCAAGAATATTCATTCTAGATATTCAGTGATAAATACTCAACAAAGTAACTGAATTACTCAAGGATAAATCTTCCCTATTCATGATAAAAATAACAGATGTGTCCACAATATAGACATTTGTTTTACACATATGCTGTGACTGATGTTGACATTAAAGACAAATTGGCTTTTCAGGTCTGCAGGTGAACCAGATCAAACAGACTCAGAGTTTCTGAAAAGATATACTATATCATGAAAAACAAATCAACATTTTTGGAAGCAGACTAATTATTTTATTACTCTATAATCTTTTCAAGGAAAATTTTTGCAAATGCAAAGATGAGTTAACACATAGTGTAATAAATAACCTTAATGATTCAAAATAATTAACTTAGAACCAAAAGCTAACTTGAGTTATGTGAGTACCAGTCTCAGCTGAGTGGCTCAATTGTAATTATGTGCCATTTTCAGGCTAGATTTAAGAAAGGTAATTTAAATGAAATTGATCATAATCAGAAAGTAGTTAAATAGGAAAAAGGGGTTGAACCTTTAGCCTTGGTTACTCGCTGTTAGAATCAGAAGAACTCTTATAACAAAGGCTTTCTTATTCACCATTAATAGAGTCAACTACCCCCTTCCTTTTCAGTGTTACCATCGGACCTAGTTATTGAATAATGATTTTCATGAGAGTTCTGCATGGTCTCCATTATCACACATATTTACTAGATACACCAATAAAACAACTTGAATTTTCAGCATTATACCACATGAGGTCACTCAGTTTTAGGTGGAGGCTTCACTTCAGACTTGAGCCTCTCAGCTGACAAAATAACTGTATACTTATAGAATGGACAGCAGCGTAATATGAGGATATTATTTTCTTTTTTTTATTACACATGAATAGTCAAAGCAGTCAAATACATTTCTGTTTCTTGCTAATTCTATAGTTCCTATGACAAATAGCATTTTGCTTATTGTCATTTAAAATGTATGTATGCATTCACAAACATTCACAGATAAACATATACATAAATATATGGAAAATATTAGGGATAATTGTGGTATTAGATAGGCATTTCTGTTTTGTTCTCATTTGAATTCCTTTATTTGAGTAAGATAGAATAGATCTATTGAATTCCTACATGTTCTATTTTTACCCAAAAAGTTTTAAGAAAAACTATTTATATGGACAGTTACTGCTGTGTTATGTTCAACGCTCAAGCATCATGAATAGTAGCAGGCAGGAAACAGATACTTTGACATAACTCCTACATGCTATCTAAGCCAAAGCATAGATCTTGTTCTTCCAAATAAAATATTGTAATGTGGACTCACCTCTAAAAATAAATATAATTTAACATGAATAAAATGGTAAATACATAATATGAATTAAATAGACCAAGAAAATATATTAAAATCATTTTATTTATTATTATTTTGTTCATTAAACAGAACAAGCAAGCACAACTTAAAATATCATTCCTATAATGATGTTTCTCCAGAGTATTTTTTTCAGAGCTATATAGAAATAGTATCAAAGCACCATTGCCTCTGGCTTGTATTTACTTATGACAACTTCAGAGTACAATGAATATAAATGAACACAAATAATAATATCCATGCAATGAAATAAATTAAAATATAGCAGGCCCAAAGCAGTTATCTGAAATTTAAGTGCGTTTTCTTAGAATACTAGAAAAACAAAAGTTAGAACAGGCTGCAAATAATTTAATTTGTAATTAATGAAAGGCAAATCATTGGATTTTCTTTCATACTATTTTTACATTTCTTAAATGTTTACTTTTGTAATATAAGAATATATTTTAAATATATTAAAATACATTTTTAAAATGTGTGGCATATATTACTGCACTTTTAAAAGTAAGTCTTTCATAGTTGAAATAATCTGCATGTCTATTGGGCTTTCACTGACTGAAGCTTTACTGAAAACTAGAACACTCATTGACTAAATTCATGAAATATAGGGTTGAATCTTATGGTTTTTCTATGCCTCTGTAAGTAATATCTACTATACATAAATCCATGTTATACTATTACTTATATGTATAATTCAATGGTTATTTGCACAACTCTGGAGTAAGTTAACTGGGCATGAAAACTTGTTCTATCCCTCACTAGCAGTTTATGAATAGAATTCCTCTGAAAATGGTTCTTTATCTGTAAAATATAGATAACAACTGTACCTACTATTGTTATAAATATTACCTAAGGTGATAAATGTAAAGCATTTAGAATAGTATGTAGCATATTGCAAGTGCAAAATAAATATTAGCAGTATTTTATTTTAGTTTTTAAAATTTAATTTTATTATTAAATATTGTTTGAGGTGATATGTCCAAATGCGGCATCCTTGTAAGTAGAGCACATATCCAGGTAGCTAGTTAGAACCTTGTTCTTTGTCTTTGACGGATATAACTGTAGAGTCCAAGAAGAATAAGACTAAGATGTATACTATGAGAAGTCATAATGTGTGAGTAGAATAGGGGATCAAGACAAATCGCATAGAAAAAGTAACATTAAAAAAATAAGAGTTACATATAATTAATTACACAGGAAAATTGGTATGGAGGGGGAAGGAAATAATGATATTGAATGAGGAACAAGCAATAGAGGAGTCACAAAGGAAAGAGAAACCCAGACCTGTGAAAAACTCAAAGTTCATTTTGGGTTACAGGACATGAGAAAGAAAATGGAAACAGATGCTGCAATGTCAAATATCTAAAATTTGCCATTCGGGAAATAGGATGTTTCTGAGTGCAATTACACACAGAGGGAAATTGTTAAATTGCAAGTATCTGTCGTGATAGTCTATGAAATATTTGCAAATCACTTGGACAAAGGATCAAGAGAAATGTATGGGTTCAAAATGTATTTAGAAAGTAGCGTAGAATCTACCAGAAAAGTGGATATTGGTATTGACAGAGAGAGAGAGAAAAAAAAAGAAATATTACAAATATACTCTCTTGGACAAAGGTTGAAAGATATTCAGTGCTGGAAAAGAAGTATACCTGAATTGAGGGGTTACATAAATTTCTGGTGGAGATTTCAGGGGTTCCTTGCTTGTACTGAGATATAATAGATTTTTTTTTTGGTGTAAACATCAAATAAGATCTAATTGAATCTATGGGAAGAATCAGGAAATCAAATTGAAAATCAACTCTCACACATGCATTGGTAAATCCATAGGATTGTAGTGTCAAAATCCAATGGAACAGAGTATCTAAAGAAGGAAAATATAAGAAGGTTAAATAATGCTCTGATTCCTCTGATTTCTTTACCTGGATTAATCCAAGTTACTCTCACTATAATTCAGTAAGGCATGTGTCAATGTAAGTAAAAGATAGTTAACTTGCCCAAAGTCACAGAGGCTTTGTGTCTGGTTTGGAATTTACCCAAAGCTCTTGGAACCAACCCCTATACTATACCATGTACAAAAAATTTCTCTCTATCCCTCTCTCTCTCTCTCTCTCTGTCACAAACACACACACACACGTGTGCATACACACACACACACACACACAACTCTTGTAGGTGTTCAACCTGGGCTGTTAAGACAGATCTATTTGAAGCATATCTCAAAACCCAGGCTTCTCCTAATCCACTATATTTAGAATGTGGAATTTATCCATGTGTCAAGATAGCAAATTTGCTCCACAGATGAGGGAGATGGAGAAGAAACAGATAAAGTTATATTCTAAATGCTGCTCAACCAAAACAAAATAAAATGCCATTCCTACCTACATCCATTACCACATTGAGAAAAAGGAAGCTAGAAAATTCAGTCTTAATGTTAGTAGCTATATAAATAACTGAATATTATTATAGTACCTGGAGAGAAAATGAATATTGGTGGATACCAAGAAGTTTCAATATCCATATTTCCAAATAATATGCTTATGCTCTTAATTCTAATTTTAGGCTTTGCTTATTTATTTTTACTATGTAAAGTAAGCAATTAGCTTTCTGGCAAACTAACCTTCTCATCCCATCCCTATCTTTCCAAAATGATTAAACCATACATTTTGTTTTATCAATAATCGGTATGTACATCATTATGATAATGTAGACATTATCCATATCTGAGCCATATCAGAGATAAAAGACTTTCTTTTACAACATTTTATTATCCTGGAGCTGAAAATGTACTCTTTGTGTTCTTACTTAATACCATTAATCCAGTCAGCCACCCTCAATTTCTCTGACCAAAATGTAAACAGCAGATATTCTGTCAATTTCATCTACGTGGGGACATGCTTCTAGAGCTTTTTGTCCTCTTGCTGTAATCAGGATTGATTGCTCCCTAGGTCTGCAGCACAGACATTTTGTGGTGATTTCCCATCATAGTTACACTGGGAATCTCCTTAATTCTTTACTATTTGAATAACTTGCTATTGAGATCTCGGAACTTTCCTCTGTTACTTTATTTCTTACTGTGGTGAAGTAGCTTCTCAAAACTCTGTCTGTGTCTAAATATCTGATAATTTGCTTATGTCTATTAATCCTTATAGTGATTCAGTGTTTAACTAGGTATAGATGCATAATACAAATAATTTGCCCTGAGTTAGAAACAGTATCAACATTTGGGAAGTGAAATGTCATTCTGATTATTGAGCCGTTGTCTAGACTATTGTTGATTTTTTTTTTTTCTTACCCTGGAAGATTTTATAATGTTACTTTTGAAACTTGCTTTTGAAATTTCAGTTATTAAGTTTTAATGTAGATCTTTTATCATCCATTTTACTGAGCATACATTGAGTCCTATCAATGTTGAAAAATATATTGTTTTAATTAGTTCAAGAAGAAGAAACACAAGCAATATATTTGGGAAGAAATTGGCAAGCAACTATCTACAAAATGTTTCTGGGCTCAGTCAAGATAAAAGTCAATATGTTTCAAGCCTTACATAACAAATTATTCTTCTGGGGTTTAAACTTCTCTAGTATACAGAACAAGATAGATGGTTTCCTGATTCTTTTTAAAAAGTTACCATCATATTGATGTCTAAAAGCCTGCCTCAAAGATAAAAGGATTTCAAGCTTATATATAGAAGCAGAAGTACTAAAACACCAATTTGAATAAATCATCTCCAACATTTTATAAAAATGTTAAGACATTAAGTACAAGCAGGGTAATTGTCAGGGATGCAAATAGAGTAGTGTATTAACAAACATATATTTAATCATTAGTAGAGAAAAGGAGTGAAAGTAAAATGTGAACTTTTCAATAGATGCTGAATAGATAAATTGATAAATTTTACCATTAAGATGAAAACCTATAATAAATTAACCACCTTGGCAACCACACCTTCCCTAGAAGTCAGCTGACATCTAATTTCACCTTGTTTGTTCTTTTTCTTTAATATAATAAAAATACATGTCCATTTGAAATCTACACATACCATCACATTTAGATTTGAGGGCTTGGAGAAATTTCCATTAAAATCACGGGTGGTACAGCCTTTCTAAACGTTACCTCAAAGTTAGAAACTTTAATGAGTCATAGTGCTGAGTACTTTGGTAGACACTGTCTGTTGCTTACTCAAAGCTACTTCTTCCACCACTTCAAATCTCATTATTACAGGATTCTCTGAATCCCAGTCTTTGCTACTGAGATCTGATGTATTGCAGAAATATAAAGTTGTCCCTTAGTATCAGAGGTGATTTGTTCCAGGACCCCAGGCAGATACCAAAACCTGAGGATGCTCAAGTCACTTATATAAAATGGGGTGGTATTTATATATAACTTACACACATCATCCCATCCATTTTAAATCACCCCTTGTTTGGTTATAATATAAATATAATATAAAAACAATACAAATAATAAAAACAATATAAATGCTATATAAATAGTTGTCAGCACATGGCAAATTCAAGTTTTGCCTTTTAGAATTTTCTGGATTTTTTTTTTCTATTATTCTTGATCTGCAGTTGGTTGAATCTGGGAATGTGGAATGGAGGATCAACTGTAGTGTAACAAAGATGGAAAAATCTTGTCAGAATGCTGTTGCCACCACCACTAAACTCATTTACTTTGCTGTAAACTATCATCATCTTTCTGTCATCCTCACTTTCTGCCATTACTTCTACTAGAAACATTGTTGCTAGAGAATGGGCTTATAAAATATTTTAAGCATTTTAATTGTTTTTTTCAGTCATATGTTTACAAATAGAAAGTCCAAATCCATTAGTAAAGTCAAGAAATTTATATAAATTAAATCATATAGTATATTTTATGTGATTTTGGTATCTGGCTCCTGGCACTCAGCACACTCTTTTAAGATGTAATCATGTTGTTGCATGTTTCAGGAGCTCATCAGCTTTTTACACCTGAGTATGACTAATTATATGAATAAACCACAATGCATCCAATTCCTACTGATTTATATTGTTACCAGTTTATTTATTTTTTGGCTATTATCAATAATGCTACTGGGTAGACACCAGTTCTCTGTGTTCTTGGATAAATACCTAGAAGTGAAATTTCTGGATTATAGGGAAGATATATGTTTAAATTTTTAAGAAACAACAAACAATTTTCCAAAGCAGTTTTATAATTTTATACTTCCAACAGCAATGTATGAGAATCACAGTCCTTTCCAGTATTTGGACTTTTTCATCTTTTTTTTTAAACAATTTTAGTGAGTGTATTTTTTTTTGCTCCATTATGATTTAAACATTTTTATTTCTCTGATAAATAATCCTGTTGAAAAGTTTTTTCACATTCTTCCTTACCACTTCCTTATCACTTTCATATTCTTCCTTACCACATTGTTCAAGGGGTCGAAAATCTGTGATTCCCCAAAATCTTAACTACTAATATCTTCCTGTTGACCAAAAACCTCATCAATAACATAAATAGTTGATTAACATTTTTGTATGTTATATGTATCATATACTGTATTCTTACAGTAAAATATGTTCTAGACAAATGTTATTAAGTAAATCACAAAAAGAAATATATTAGTACAAACTTAAAATATTAAATTTATAATTTAGTGAATATTAAAAGCCTAGAATATTATTATTAGAAATTTTTCTAGATAGAATAAGTTTATTAAATCTAAAAAATTAATAAACTGCAAAATGTATTTGTAAAAGGATGCTTATTGAAGCATTTTTCCCAATATGTATAACCTCGCACCAACTGAAATCAATAGTAGACTGCTTAATATTTTCAAGCATTAATATTATGGAATGTTGTCACATCACTAAAATGATGGTGTAGAAAAATTTTCAATGCAGAAATAAAGTTATGATATATTTGCATGGAAACTATGAAGAAAAACAATAATACACTATGATCTAATTTTTCTAAATACATGTATAACTGTTAGATTACCTACCAAAATATGACTCTTCTTAATGTTTACTTCTAGTTTTTTTCCACTACATGTGTTTTTGAAATTTACAAATATTTTCAAATTAAAAGTATTTTTTACTTTGCAAGAAGCTATATTAATGTATACATAATCTTTTTCAGTCCTCTGTTCACAATTTTGTTTTTCTAATTGAATAAAACTATAAAGTCACTAGGATGTCTATAATACTTCTCATGTATATTCCAGTTGCATCTGCTGAATGAAACCCATACATTTCAGGTACCATAAGTGACATGCAGATTTCTAAACTAGCTACATATTTATATATCTTCACAACTTTCTTTCCTTCCTATTTTTTATAATTATATTTTAAAAGCTATTATATTCACATATATGCAGATAAACATGCTTCCTTTAAGAGGCCGTTCATTCTATCATCAGGCAGAATTAATTGTTTCTATTGCATTTCATGTTATAGAAGAGCCATGTGATATTAGTTATTCATAAGAATCACAGTTTTTCAGGCCTAATTGAGTTTTGAGGTTATGATTTAACAGTAGCAGCATAGCCAACATGGTTATGTACTTTTCTTATTGAACTACTAAATATCCTGTATATAGAAGGGAGCAAACAGATGTTGATCTAAGTTTGGGTATTGTTAGGAGATTCCACAAAAGGGTAAAGAACAGAAAATAATTCATAATGTCAGTGAGAGAGTTGTTTGTAATATTGGCTCATAAAGTTGGGTACAGAGAAAGTGTAAAGAATAGAAGGTTTAAATGGAGGTGTTAGAAGGGTCAAAAATATGGAAGGCTCAGTGTGGTAAAAGTAGAGGGAGAGAAAAACCCTATGGCGTTACTGTCGGAGCAAGAGATTTTCAATTTAAAATTCTGGATATGAAGCCTTATGGATGATGCTGACAATCAGCATATATATATATATATATATATATGAGGAAGTAGTTGAAATATAGTGAGTGTGAACAAATGAAAGTGTTACGACTTTAAAAATATGGATAATAGTCCTCTGCCTGAATATTGTAGTCATTCAGATTATTTCAGTACTGGAAACCAAGCAGAGGTGGAAGAAAAAAATCATAAGGAAACAGAAACCAAAACAGATGTTGTGGGAATAGTCAAACTGTATGATCTTAAAGGACAGAAGACATTTTTATATGTGGTTAGATACATCATAATGTGGAAGGAGCAATGAGATGGGAGAAGAGTGCTTTCCCCATCTCAGATAATCTCAGATTCTAAAATATGAAAAAGTAAGAGAAAATAAAATATAGTCCTTTAAGAAAGCTGCTGAAAAGATGATACTTGTGGTTTCAATCTGAATTTAAGCAAGACCAAGATATGGAATTATTCAGAAAAAATATGATAATGTATGGGAGTTTCCTTTGTTTTAATCTATGGAACAGGATTCTGAAAGAAAAATGAGTTTGGAAGAGAGGATATCACCAAAGGATTGCCTTAAGCTGCATGAGGTAGATAACAGATGAAAGTGGCTTTAGGACATAACAGATTTTTTTTTAATATAAAAATAAGGTCAGAGATAATAAGTCCTGGGATAATTCATTGACTTTGTGAGATCACCATTTTCGCAGGCTTCTTCTATCTCCCTGCTCCACTATCCACAGTGAATGTTGTAAATCTCTTGATCATGTGTCTCACGATTTACATTCAGCCTCATATTACAGGCTACTAATAGTAGACTAATAAGAAAACAACAAGAATAAGTTGGTGCCTACATCAGAATATAAAACATGACCAAATATTCCAGCATACTTCCACTGATACCTGAGAAAATTTAGCACTGTCAAAGTAGGCTGGGGAATGTAGGTTTATTTTATTATTAAAAAAAAATTCTAACAATGCCCATTTCCATCCTAATGAAATCAGGGGTGTCTATGCTAACTCCATCTTACTTGAATATCTATATTCCACTTTAGGATTTTTCCAATCAAATTTAAAAATTTTATTATTGAGACTGATAATACTTTGTCTCCCACCACCATTTTCAAGAAAAGAAGAATAGAACAGGATTGGCATGAAAGTACAGAGAGGACAGAAGAGGGAGAGAGAAGGGAGAAGACATGACCCCTCATTTCAGCCATTGCCCCAGTATGTAAAATAATATAAAGTCTGGTAGTAAAAATTACAAGTGTTTTCTCAAAAATAGTCATGGTGGTCCTAGTTTGAATTGATTACTGTCCAGAGAGATTTAATGTGTAAGAATGGATGCTGTTGAGGGTGGGGATTGGAGACAGAGAATTATCAGCCTCAGTAATGGAATATTTAAATTTGATGGGAAAAACCTAAAATGAAAATGTAGATATCTAAGTAAGATGAAGTTAAGTGTAAGCATCTTACCTCCCCATTCCCACACCCCCATTACCTACTCAAAACCATGGCATAATCATGACAAATTAGCAAAAGACTTCACTATTCTTAGATAAGATAAAAACATTTAATAATATGGGGAAAAGCTCATAATATATTGTTAAACAGTAAAAGACTATTATAAAACTTGTGTGTACATTATGATTATTATTCTTTCCTCTGTCCCTCATAATTAAAGAATAAATACCAAACTATTGAAAATATTTATACTTGGGTGGGGATAAATTTTATTTTCTTCATATCTTCTGTTCTTGTGATATTAAATAAGTGTATGAATGAAAAAATATATAATTTAAAATATTCAACATATGTATTTTTAATAATAGTAAATACTTGAGTTTTGCTAATTGACACTTTCTGAAAGGAATTTTCCCCTTCAATGACCTGTGTCATACACATCTTTTCCTATATTTCTGAGAATATATCATATGACTGTTCTATATATTGCACTTTTTCAACCACGATCTAATGAGGCCCTTTATTTGGGGTCAAAGAATGGTAAGCTTTGAGACTGTCTCAGGAAAAATGATAGCTCCATTCTTGCTCATTAGGAACTTAGAGTGATTACTTGCATTTTAAAGAAACCAAATGTCTTTGAATATTTTGTAAGACAAGCCACATAATATTCTATTTTGAATGTTCTTTGGTTGTTGATACTGCATAATGTGATGCAGTCTGACATTACAGAGATCAGCTTCTCTTTTGTTTGATTCCACTCTTAAAATGTTTTATAGCAAATCATTATGCAACATGAGCATTTATTTTCATATTACAGTGACAATATATTTGTAAATCACTGAAATATTGAATTATATTTGCATTTATTTCCTTTGGTAAAACAATAGCTATATATTTTTAATTTTTATAATTTATATACAGCTTTATTCAGCAACAACCACTACAAAATAAAAAAGAGCCTCAACTTTTTGTAATCACACAGCTACTGTAAACACCCTGAGGAAACGATGTGATAATTAAATGCTTTTGGGTATACAATGAAGATGCTACTGAGAGAGACTCAAGTGTTTGTTTTAGAATTTCCATTAACTTTTAGGCTGTACTGAAATCTAGGTGGCATCCAGAGGAAAAATACTTATTTAGTCCTTGAATTTATTCAGTATTAAGCTATTGAGTGCCTACTATGTGTTATGCCCAGCTATAAGCTCTGGGAATACAAAATTAAAGAATAACTAATTGTGTTCATGAAAATTTCATATTTTTCCTTTACCTTTATTTTTCTATTAACTAGAATTTATATTTAGGTCAGATTTAGGTTATCAAGAGTGTAAGGTACAGAGAGCACATATACTCCCTACCCCCTACATATATAACTTCCCCCATTTGTTACAATTGATAAACCTACATCGACAAATCGTATCACCCAAAGTCTATGTTTACATTAAGGTTGACTCTTAGTGTTGTTGTTCTATTCATTCTATTGGTTTGAACAAATTCTATCAGTTTATAATGATATGTATCCACCATTATAAATCATAGAAATTAGTTTCACTGCCCTAAAAGTCCTCTTTGCTCTACCTATATATCTTTCCCTCTCTCCAATCTCTGGCAACTACTGATAATTTTTGTTATTGTATCCATAGTTCCGCCTTTTCCAGAATGTAATAGGGTTGAAATCAAACAGTATATTAAGAATTTTTTGCACTTGGCAGTATGCATTTAAGTTTCCTTAATGTCTTTTGTCTTGATAGCTCACTTTTTTTAGTGTTGAGTAATATTCCATCATTTGGATGTACTACAGATTATTTATCCATTCAGCTACTAAAGGACATCTTTGTTGCTTCCATGTTTAGGCAATTATGGATAAAGCTGCTATAAATATATGTGTGCATGTTTTTATGTGGACATAAATTTTCAAATCCTTTGGATAGATATCAAAGAACAAGATTGTTGGAGGTGTGGTAACACGATGTTTAGTTTTCTAAGAAACTGCCAATCCATCTTTCAAAGTGGCTTGTACTGTCTGGTTTTGGTAGTAAGGTAATAATGGCTTCATAGAATGAATTAGCTAGTATTCATTTTGCCTCTATCTTATGAAAGAGATTGTAGGTAATTGATCTAATTTCTTGCTTGAAATATTTAGTAGAATTTACCAGTGAACCCTTCTTTATCCCTGATAAATTCCCTTGTATTGAAGTCTGCTCTGGCTGAAATTAATATAGCTACTACTGCTTTTTGATTAGTGTTAGCATGCTTTATATTTGCTAATTTGTTTACTTTTTTAAAAAACAATAGGGGTTTTATTTTAATTCTGTAAGTAGCAGCCCAGAGGGAGGTTACCCAGGACTTGTATGGTAGATTTAAGTGGTCATTAGGAACCCAGGTTCTTTTTTTATTTTTTTTTTAAATTTTTATTGGAGTATAGTTGATGTACAGTGTCATGTTAGTTTCAGGTGTACAGCAAGGTGAAACTGTTATACATATAGATATGTCCACTCTTTTTAGATTATTGTCTCATATAGGTTATTACAGAGTATTGAGTTCTCTGTGCTATACAGTTCTCTGTGCTTACCAATTATCTATTTTATATATAGTAATGTGTGTATCTCCCAATGTAAGCATGTACCCCTGTAAGCACAAGTTTGATTTCCACATCTGTGACTCTACTTCTGTTTTGTTAATAAGCTCATTTGTACCCTTTTTAAAGATCCCACATATTAGTAATATCATATGATATTGGTCTTTCTCTGCCTGACTTACTTCACTCAGTATGAGAATCTCTAGGTCCATCTATGTTTCTGCAAATGGCATTATTTTGTTCTTTTTAATGTCTAACTAATATTCCACTGTATATATGTACACCATCTTCTTTATCCTTTCCTCTGTTGGTGGACATTTAGGTTCCTTCTGTGTCTTGGCTATTGTAAATAGTGCTGCAATGATCATTGGGGTGCATGTATCTTTTTGAATTATGGTTTCCTCTGGATAACCCAGGAGTGGATTGCAGAATCATATGGTAGCTCTATTTTCAGTTTTTTTAAGGAACCTCTGTATTGTTCTCCATAGTGGCTGTACAAGTTTACATTCCCATCAAAAGTACAGGAGGGGGCTTCCCTGGTGGTGCAGTAGATGAGAATCTGCCTGCCGACGCAGGGGACATGAGTTCATGCCCCGGTCTGGGAAAATCCCATATGCTGCAGAGCAGCTGGGCCCGTGAGCCATGGCCACTGAGCCTGTGTGTCCGGAGCCTGTGCTCCGGAATGGGAGAGGCCACAACAGTGAGAGGCTCACGTACCACAAAAAAAAAAAAAAAAAAAAAAAAAAAAAGAATAGGAGGGTTCCCTTTTCTCCACATCCTCTCCAGCATTTATTGTTTGTAGATTTTTTGATGATGGCCATTCTGACCAGTGTGAGGTAATACATCATTGTAGTTGTGATTTGCATTTATCTAATAATTAGTTATGTTGAGCATCTTTTCATATGTTTTAGCCATCTTTATATCTTCTTTGGAGAAATGTCTATTTAGATTTTCTGCCCATTTTTTGATAGTTTTGTTTTAATATTGAGCTGTTTGTATATTTTGGAGATTAATCCTTTGTTGATTGCTTCATTTGCAAATATATTCTTCCATTCTGTGAATTGTCTTTATGTTCTGGTTATCATTTCCTTTGCTGTGCAAAAGCTTTTAAGTTTATTTAGGTGCCATTTGTTTATTTTTGTTTTTATTTTCATTACTCTAGGAGGTAGATCAAAAAAGATCTTACTGCAATATATGTCAAAGGGCGTTCTGCCTGTGGTTTCCTCTAAAAAATTTTATAGTATCTTGTCTTAAATTTAGGTCTTTAATCCATTTTGTGTTTATTTTTGTGTATGGCGTTGTTAAGGAGTGTTCTAATTTCATTCTTTTACATGTAGCTGTCCATTTTTCCCAGCACCACTTATTGAAGATACTTTTATTCATTTTATGTTCTTTTTTCCTCCATTATAGATTAGGTGATCATAGGTGTGTGGTTTTATCTCTGGACATTCTATCCTGTTCCATTGATCTATATTTCTGTTTTGGTGTCAGTGCCATACTGTTTTGATGACTGTAGCTTTGTAGTATAGTCCGAAGTCAGGGAGCCTGATTCCTCCAGCTCCATTTTTCTTTCTCAAAATTGCTTTGGCTATTCAGGATCTTTCGTGTTTCCATACAAATTGTAATTTTTTTGTGTTCTCATTCTGTGAAAAATACCAATGGTAATTTGATAGGGATTTCATTGAATCTGTAGATTGCTTTAGGTAATATAGTCGTTTTCACAATACTGATTCTTCCAATCCAAGTACATGGTATATGCCTCTATCTGTTTGTGTCATCTTTGATTTCTATTATAAGTATCTTATACTTTTCTGAGTACAGGTCTTTTGTTTCCTTAGGTAGATTTATTCCTAGGTATTTTATTCTTTTTAATTGGATAGTAAATGGGGTTGTTTCCTTGATTTCTCTTTCTGATCTTCTGTTGTTAGTGTATAGGAATGCAAGAGGTTTCTGTGTGTTAATTTTGTATTCTGCAACTTTATCAAATTCATTGATGAGCTCTAGTAGTCAAGGATGTCCACTCTCGCTATTACTACTCTATGTAGTTTTGGAAGCCCTAATCATGGCAATCAGAGAAGAAAAAGAAATAAAAATAATCCAAATTGGAAAAGAAGTAAAACTGCCACTGTTTGTAAATGACATGATACTATACATGGAAAGTCCTAAAGATACTACCACAAAACCATTCATTTACTGTTAATTTAGATTTGTCTTTATATGTAAAATGGATTTCTTGTACACAACATACAGTTAGGTCCTTTTTTTTTATTAACTCTGACATTCTGCTTTTTTATTTTTTTTTTAAATTTTATTTATTTATTTTTGTCTGCATTGGGTCTTCATTGCTCTGTGTGGGCGAATGGGGACTACTGTTTGTTGCAGTGGATGGGCTTCTTATTTCAGTGGCTTCTCTTGTTGCAGAACATGGGCTCTAGGTGTGTGGGCTTCAGTATTTGTGGCACATGGGCTCAGTAGTTGTGGCTCACAGGCTCTAGAGTGCAGGCTCAGTAATTGTGGAACATGGGCTTAGTTGCTCTGCATCATGTGGGATCTTCCCAGACCAGTACTCAAACCTGTGTCCCCTGCATTGGCAGGTGGATTCTTAACCACTGTGCCACCAGGGAAGTCCCACTTTTTGCTTTTTAATTGAATACTTAAATCATTGACATTCAAAGTTATTATTGATATAATTGGATTAGTTTCTACCATATTATATGTTTTCTATTTGTTGTTCTTACAGTTTGCTCCTATTTTTAGTTTTATTTTATTGTTTGCTCTACTTTGTTCTACCTTTATTTGTTTTAATTGAGCATTCCATATCATTCCATTTTCTCTCCTCTCTCTGCAAATCAGTTGTAATTTCTTTTAAAATTGTTTTGTGGTTTTCATGTACATTTACAGAGTATGCATTATATACTGAAATATACATTAGCCACTAATGCAAGTTGTGATGATTAACTGTATTCATTAACTTGATAAGCTAAGGGATGCTCAGATAGCTGGTAAAACATCATTTCTGGATGTGTCAGTGAGATTGCTTCTGGAGATTAACATTTGAATCAGTAGACTAAGTAGAGAAGATCCACTCTCACCAATGTGGATGGGTATCTTCTAATTGGTTGAGGGCCTGAATAGAAGGAAATATATTGAAGGAAGGGCAAATATGTGCTGTCTCTTCTTGAAGTGGGATGTTCATCTTCTCCCTGCCTTGACTTGAGAGCTCCTGGTTCTTGGGCCCTCAGACTTGGAACTTACATCATCAATCCCCTTTCTGAGGCTCTCATCCTTGGACTAGGATTTAGACCAGTTTGACTCCCCTAGATCTCAGTCTTTCAGACTTGGATGAAATTATAAGTCTGGCTTCCATGGTTATCTAGATTGCAGACAAAAAATCATGGCACTTCTCACCCTCCATAATATATGAGCCAATTCCTTTAATAAATCTCCACTTACATCTATCTATCATCTATCTACCTATCATCTCTCTATCTATCTATCTCTCTATCTATCATCTATCAATCTATCATCTCTATATCCATCCATCTACCTATCATATCCTTTTGGTTCTGGTTCCTTAATACAGAAATCTACCTTCAAATATCACTATACCACTGAACAGGTGGTGCAAGTACATTATAATGACAAAATAATTCTAATTCCTCCCTCCTACCTCTTGTATCATGGCTGTAATTCAATTTATTTATATGTAAGTTTATATGCATTATATTATATAAGAATACTTAATTATGTACATTGTTGCCATTGTTTTGAACAAAATATTATCAGTTTGCTCAGTTAAGAATAAAAAAATTAAAGTTTTTATTTTATCTTTATGTATTTTTCTCCAATGTTGTTTCTTCCTTTATGGAGATCTGCATTTCTGACTTGTATTGCTTTCCTTCTCTCTAAAGAACTTCTTTTAACTTTTTTTTTATAAGGCAGATATACAGGCAACAAACCCCATCAATTTTTGTTAGTTGAGAAAGTATTTTCCCTTCACTTTTGAAAGATAATTTTTTTCAAAATACAGAATTTACTCCCTTCTTGGGGCTTCCCTGGTGGCACAATGGTTAAGAATCCGCCTGCCAATGCAGGGGACACGGGTTCAAGCCCTGGTCTGAGAAGATCCTACATGCCATAGAGCAACTAAGCCCATGTACCACAGCTACTGAGCCTGCACTCTCAAGCCCATGAGCCACAACTTCTGAGTCTGCACCCCACAACTACTGAAGACCGTGTGCCTAGAGCCCATGTTCCACAACAAGAGAAGCCACCACAGTGAGAAGCCCACACACCACAATGAAGAGTAACCCACGCTCTCTGCAACTACAGAAAAAGCCCACACACAACAACACAGACCCAATGCAGCTAAAAATAAAAACATTAAATAAAATAAATAAATTATATAAAAAAATTACTCTCTTCTTGCTTACATAATTTCTCCCAAAAAGTCAAATATAATTCTTATCTTTTCTCTTCTGTAAGTAAGGAGTTTTTCTTCCACTGTCTTCTTTAAATATTTTTCTTTATCTTTGATTTTTCCTTTTTTTGAAAACAGTATGCCTAGGTGTAGTTTTTGACAACTTTTCCTGCTTGACATTTTCTGAGCTTCCTAGATCTGTCAGTTGTTGTCTGATAAATTTAGGGAAATTCTCAGTCTTTATATTTCAAATATTTCTTCTGCTCCTTTATTTTTTCATCCCCTTCTGGTATTCCCATTATGTGTATGTTACACATTATTTAGTTGTCTCATATTTCTTGGTCATTCTATTTTTAAGTCTGTTTTTCTTTGTCTTTTAGTTTTGGAAGTTTCTATTGTGATATCCTCAAGTTCAGTAATTCTTTCCTCAGCCATGTCTAGTGTAAAAATAAGTCCATTGAAGTCATTCTTTATTTTGTTTTTATCTTTAGCATTTCTTTTTGGTTCTTTCTTGGGGTTCCTTCTCTCTGCTCACAAAGACTATCTGTTCTTCCACACTTTGTGATTTATGCTTTATGGCTTTTAGTGTATTTATGTAGTCATTGTGGTCTTAAATTCCTTGTTTGAAAATTCCAACATCCCTGATATATCTGAATTTGGTTTTGATGTTTGCTTTGTCTCTTTAAACAATGTTTGGTTTGTTTGTTTGTTTTCAATATGTTGTTTTATTTTTGTTGTTGTTGTTGTTTTCTGTAGCCAGATAAGTTATATTGGGTAAAAGGAGTATTATTGCCACATATTTGAAGCCACATAGTGCATCCCTGTGACTCCAAATCTGCTATTGCCTTCCTGGGAAACCCGTCTGTTTTAGTCTGTGTGAGATGGGAAGGTAGAAAGTTTTGCATTAAAAGCTGAGGTGATTTAAGTTTTTAAAGTAAATGTTATTCTAGCAATTGTGCTGAACATAGACTGTAAAGGGACAGATGGGAAAATAGAAAAAAAAAAGATTTGGGAGCTAATCCAACAATTCATGCTTCTCTGTGTTGTTTATCAGGTTGTTGGTAGTTAGGTGGTGATTCTAGGTTTTAGAATTTGGATATATTCTTATGATATGGGTTAACAGTGTTTGCTTATGTTTTGGATTTACAGTATGAGAGAAATCAATCATAACACCAAGTTCTTGACCAAGATGGAACAGACAATTATTGTAATTATGAAAGCAAGTGTCTGAACTGGACAGAATCCAAAGTATGGACTAATGATGGGTTAAACTCCAATAGTGAACAGACCACACATAATCCATGTGGTGTTTACAAAAATAAAGTGGTAAAATAATTGCATCAAAAGTAGCACTCAGAGGGAGGAACTAGCTAAAGGATAATCCAGATTTTTTTTCAGCATTTTTGATAGAGAATGATTTCTTGGAATTTCAATATTTTCCTGCAATGAAATTTATTTTTCTGTATGTATCCTCAAGGAGACAAAGATAAAACAGCTACTAGGGAATTTTAGGCAGCAAATAAGATTTTTAAAAAAATGCTCAAAGCAGCTTTAGCCAGAAAAAAAATAATAATAAAGTTATAGCAATACACAACAAAAATAACAAAAACCAAAGACTTAGCTGACCCACAAAATGGCCGTGATCATCAGGCACATGTTTGAATGGTTTTCTATGGGAGAAGTTACATCTGGAAGAAGCAGAAGGAACCATATGACCACTAAATATTTGTCCCTTCAAATTTTTCTTTGCTCTGAGGTCAGAAATGTACCTTAGTTGTGGTTTAATAAAGTTGATGGGAGAAGATTGGAACAGAAGTCATTATTCTGAGAACAAGCCATAGTCAATTAATCCATAACATTTTACACATTTAAATATGTATTTGTAAAATGTTTAATATTGTTTACACATAAGCATCTATAATTTAATTTATTAGAGAATAATTATGTAAGTTGATTTAAACAGTGCCTAAATTAGAGATTTTGTGGGTATTTATATTGTCAAAGAATACTCCCTGCATTCTTACATAATTTCCTTATGTACTATCATATTTATTTACTTTATTCTCTTTCTTTTAGCACATTAGGTTTTTGGTCTGTTTTGTTTGATTAAAAGAGAGCTGAGTAATAAGCCTTTCTTTACTTCTTTGGTCATATAGCCATTCTGTCTGCCCTTTTAAAAACAGAATATTGTTAACTTTAATAAAGTTTTACAAATTAAAACATAATCAATACATTGATAATGTATTTTAGGAGAAATGCCCCTCCCTCCAGCAGGCTGGCACCATCTCCAGGACTGCCCAGGCAGCACAGATAGCCAAACCAAGACCCAGGCTCACCTTCTAGTGGGCTGGCAGCCACCACACAAGATAGGATGAGACAGCCAACCAGACCAGGGGCCAGCCCCACCTACCAGCCTTCACATAGTAGTTGGCCCTGCCACAACTGAAAGGTTCACATAGGTGGCAGCCCTAGTACATATAGCTCTGGTGGCTAGAGGGGAATGTATTTCTGGGGCCCATAAGACACCTGCTATATAGGACCACATCTCTAAGATTAGGAAACATGAATGACCTACCTAATATATAAAAATAAGCACAGAGAATTAGGCAAGACAAGGTGACAGAGGAGTATGCTCCAAATGAAGGAAGTAGATAAAACCTCAGAAGAAGAAATAAGCCAAGTGGAGACGTACAATCTACCCAATAAATAGCTCAAGGTAATATTCATAAAGATGCTCAATGAACTTAGGAGAAGAATGGATGAACACAGTGAGAAGATTAAGAAATAATTAGAAAATATAAGGAAAACCAAGCTGAACTGAAGAATACAACAACTGAGATAAAAAAATACACTAGAAAGAGCCAATGGTAGAGTAGATGACACAGGGGAACAGATTAGTGAGCTGGAAATCAGGGTAGTGAAAGTGACTCAAACTCAACAAACAAAAAACAACAAAAAACTTAAAGATAGTTTAAGAGCTCTTTGAAACAAAATTAAGTGTACTAACATTCATATCTTAAGGGTCCCAGAAGAAGAAGAATCAGAGAATTTATTTGAATAAATAATAACTGAAAACTTCCATAACTTAGGAAGAACAGGAGACATTCAGGTCCAGGAAACACAGAGAGTCCCCAAAAGATGAATGCAAAGAGGCTTACACCAAGTCAAAAATTAAAGATAAGAAAGAATCTTAAAAGCAGCAAGGAAAAAGCAGTTAGTTACATACAATGGAACTTAAATAAGAATATATGCTGACTTTTCAGCAGAAACTTTCCAAGCCAGAAGGCAGTGACATAATATATTCAAAATAACAAAAGAGAAGAAACCTACAACCAAGAATATTCTGCCCAGGAAGTCTATAATTCAGATTTCAAGGAGAGATAAAAAAAAATTTTACAGATAAAAGTTAAAAGAGTTATGCACAAATAAACCAGTTTAAAAAGAAACATTAACAGATTTCTCTCAGCAGAAAAAAAAAAGAACTACAGCTAAAATTATAAACATTACAAAAGGAAACATTTCATTTGTAAAGGAAAACATATAATAAAGGTAGTAGAAAAACCCAGTATGGAGGTTAAAACACAAAAGTAGAAAATTATTTCTATCCACAATCAGTAGCTAAGGGATAGACAACAGATGTAAAATACGACATTGAAAACACTAAATGATTGGGGGGGGGGAGTAAAACGTAGGTTTGTTACAATGCATTTAACTTAAGAGATCATCAGCTTAAAATAATCACATATATGTATATATAGGTTGTTATATATAAACTTCATGGTAACCACAAATGAAAAATCTATAACAGATAGGAATGAAAAAGGAAAAAGTTTTCCAAAACAAAAGATATGAAAATCAAATCACAAGGGAAGAGAGCAGTATAGGAAGAAAGGAATTAAAAAGAAATACAAAAACAACTAGGAAACCATTAACCATATGATAATAAGTATATACCTATCAATTATTTTAAAAGTAAGAGGATTAAATGATCCAATCAAAACACACAGAGGGTCTGAATAGAACAATAACAAGACCCATCTATATGCTGCCTACAGGATACTCAGTTCATATCTAAGACACACAGTGACTGAAATTGAGGGAATAGAAAAGGTATTACATGCAAATGGACAGGAATAAACTGGGGTAATAATGATTATGTCAGAAAAAAAAAAGACTTTAAAACAAACACTGTAGGGACTTCCCTGGTGGTGCAGTGGTTGGGAGTCCACCTGCCGATGCAGGGGGTGGGTTCGTGCCCCGGTCTGGGAAGATCCCACATGCCACGGAGCGGCTGAGCCCATGAGCCATGGCTGATGGGCCGGGGCTTCCAGAGCCTGTGCTCCACAATGGGAGGGGCCGCAAGAGTAGGAGGCCCACGTACCACAAAACAACAACAACAACAACAAAAACCCTGTAATATGAGACAAAGAAGGACATTAGAGAATGACTAAGGAAACAATCCAACAAGAAGATATAACAATTGTAAAAATATATGCTCCCAGCATAAGAATACCTAAATACATAAAGTGAATATTAACATACATAAAGGGAGAAATTAACAGTAATACAATAATAGGAGACTTTAAAATCCCACTTACATAAACGGACAGATCATCCAGACAGAAAATCAGTAAATAATAGCTGGCCTTAATTAAAATATTAGATCAGATAGACATAATATATATATATAATATATATGGAATATACATGGAATTATATAATGTAAAATACATATATATTATATGTGTATACATATATATATGTATATTAGATATATATAGTACATATATATACATGTAAGTATTTATATAACACATACATTATATATAAAATATATAATAATATTAAAATATTTTAATATAATATAAAACAATCTATTATATAATAGATAATATATAATTATATAATTATATATTAATATGATCATTATAAAAATGATTATAATAGTAACTTTAATTATAAATATCGAATTATAATTATTATACATTATCTATATATAATATATAATATGTTATGATAATGTGTATAACATGTAAAATATATATTTTACATACATATATGTATATAATATACGTATATTACATATGTGTAAGTATAAAATATGCAACATTTTAAGGTTAAAATTTTATATTTTAATATAGAAATTTTAAATTTTGATATTAAAATGTTATATTTAACATTGTATAATATATAAAATATCTGTAATATATTTTATATGTTAAAATATGTAGTAGAATATATTATAAGAATATATATTTTAAAAATATATATCCTATATAATATATATTATATACATTATAATATACATTATAATTTATATATTTTATATTATAATTTATATAG
The DNA here is from genome assembly GCF_964341445.2 of Mesoplodon mirus. Taxonomy (NCBI): domain Eukaryota; kingdom Metazoa; phylum Chordata; class Mammalia; order Artiodactyla; family Ziphiidae; genus Mesoplodon; species Mesoplodon mirus. The sequence goes on from NC_138993.1 coordinate 38,574,966, forward strand.
TACATTATAAAATATATTATATATAATTCATACATATATACATATAATCTTGTATATTTTACATATATATAAAATATAAATATAAAATACATATTTTAATATTAAGTATATAATTTAAAATATTTACATATGAAATATATAATATACATATATAATATTATATATTTTATAATATATGAAATATATTATAAAATATTAAATATTTTAATATTATGATAATTATATTATTGTATATGATATATAAAATATAATATTATATATAATATATTATATAGAATATGACATACATAGAATAATATACATAATATATTATAACATATATGGATTATTCCATCTTAAAACAGCAGAATCCACATTGTTATTAAGTGCACATGAAAGTCTGCAGAATCGATCTCATGCTAGGACACAAAACAAGTGTCAATAAATTTAAGGTGATTGAAATCATTTCAAACACCTTTTCCAACCAAAATAGTATGACACTAGAAATTAACTACTAAAACTAAACTGCTAAAAACAGAAACAGGTGATTTTGGACAATATGTTAATAAACAACCAAGGTTCAGTGATGAAATCAAAGAGTAAATTTAATAATATCTTGAAACAAAAGAAAATGGAAAGACAATGATCCAATATTGATGGGGCACAACAAAAGCACTAAATGAGGGAAGTTTATAGCAATACTATACTATGTCAAGAAATAAAATACCTGAAATGAACAATCTAAACTTACCCTAAAGCAATGAGAGAAAGAAGAATGAACAAAACCCAAAGTTGATAGAAGTAAAGAAATAATAAAGATCAGGGCATAAATAGAGACTAAAAGAATATATACTATCAATGAAAATAATAGCTTGTTCTTTGAAAAAATAGCCAAAATGGATAAACTTTTAGCCAGATTCAGAAAAAAAAAGGACATCCCACATAAATAAAATTAGAAATGAAAGAGAAATTACAAACAACACCATGGAAATATAAAGATCATAAGAGATTACTATGAAAAATTTTATGCCAATGAAATAGACAATCTAAAAGAATCTCTGAAGACTTAGGAAGTAATAGAAAATATGGAGGAGAAATTGCCGGTAATGAGATTGAATCGGTGAAATTAAAAAGTAAATAAATTTTAAAAACTGTCAAAAAACAAAAACCCAGGACCAGAAAGTGTTTACAGGAGAACTCCGTCAAATACATGAAGAAAAGTTAGCACCTATCCTTCTGTAAGTATTCCAAAAATAATTGAAGAGAAAAAAACTTCCAAACTCATCCTGATATCAAAAGCAGAAAAAGACACTGAAGAATCAACATTATATGACCATCTCAATAGATGCAGAAAAAGCATTCAGCAAAATTCAACATTTATTCATGATCAAAAACTCTCAACCTGAGTACTGAGGGACAATACTTCAACATAATAAAGGCCATATATGACATACCTACAACAAACATCATAATCAAGAGGAAAAGCTAAAAGCATTTCCTCTAAGAACAGGAACAAGACAAATATGCTCACTCTTGCCACTTTAATTTAATATAGTTTTGGAAGCCCTATCCACAGCAATCAGATCAGAAAAATAAATAACAGAAATCCTAATTTGAAAGGAAGAAGTAAAACTGTCACTATTTGCAGATAACATAATACTATATATAGAAAACCCTAAGGACTCCGCTAAAAAAACTATTAGAACTAATAAATGAATTCAGTAAAGTTGCAGGATACAAAGTTAATATACAGAAATCTGTTGTTTTTCTATATACTAACAATGCACTATCAGAAAGAGAATGGAAGAAAACAATCCTGTTTACAATTGTATCAAAAAGAATAAGAATAAATCTAACCAAGGAGGGAAGAGACCTGTACTTAGAAAACTATAAGACATTGATCAAAGAAATTGAAGGCTACACTAACAAATGGAAAGATACACTATGCTCATGGATTGGCAGAATTAATATTGGTAAAAATGACCATACTACACAGGCAATCTGCAGATTCTATGCAATCCCTATCAAAATATCACTGACATTTATTAGAACTAGAACAAGTAATTCTAAAATTGTGTGAAAACACATAAAGCCTTGAATAGCCAAAATAATCTTGAAAAAAAAAAAAGAACAAAGCTGGAGGTATGCTCCTTGATTTCAAATTAAACTACAAACCTAAAGTAATTAAAACCCTAATGTATTGCCACGGAAACATATCTGTAGATCAGTGTAACAAAATAAACCCATAGTTATGTGGTCAACTAATCTATGACAAAGGAAGCAGGAATATACAATGAAGAAAAACAGTATCTTCAGTAAGTAATATTCTTAAAACCAACCTGGAGCCTATCTGCTCAACCTTTTTTTCACTGTAAGGTGGGAGGAAATAGAGCCGTTCATCCCTTGCATAATTCTATAGAACAGACTCAACAGCAGCATAATATTCTTCTTGGAAGGAGTCAGTTTTTCTCAGAGGAAAACAATTTTAGACATTAATATGTAGAGAAATTTAATATAGTTTTAAAACTTTATCTTCATTACAATAATCTTATTTCACATTTATATCACCAAAGGCCCATTTAGGTGTTTTCCCTACTCTCACTTCTCCCAAAAGATGAACTTCTCCCTGGTGAATTTTTCCTCTAATGAATAAAACTTTAGAATTACATCCCCGCTAATTTTATCCATCTATTATCAGATATTGGGGTCAAGTCTCAAAAGACTCTCTATAAAATGCCTCTAGAGTTAGTCTTTTCAACAGAATACAGTATATATTTAGCCATATATATATATATATATATATATATATATATATATATATATATATATATATATATATATAGAGAGAGAGAGAGAGAGAGAGAGAGAGAGAGAGAGAGAGAGAGCATAAGTTTAGCCTGATAGCTAAGTATAAGAAGCCTTTAAGTGACATTAGTCGTTGAATATATAACAAGTTTTGCTTACCCTACATACCAGAAAATGATCTTCAATGGATAGAAATAACTTCCTATTTCCAAAATCTTTTTAAAAGCATACTGGAAGTGCTTTCCCCCACCTGTTCCTGACACACACACACTTAGAACTGAATGAAGACAACAAGGGAACTTATTGAGAATGACTTTATAAATTTAAATGTGTGTGTGCCAGTTTCATAATTTTGAAGTATTAATGAAACTGTTTTCTGATGTCTTCTGATTCTCTTGCCCCCTCACTCATTTCCACAGAACTTACTGTTCTATGCTCACTGCTCCGTGGAAGGAAATGTCAGATAAAGCAGTTTCTTCTAACTTTTGAATTTCAGATGACTAGTCCTTGAGGAGAGTAGAAAGAACACACACCATAAACAATACACTTTTGAAAGGATAATAGAGAAACAGCTTTGTTTCTCTGGTAGAACTAGGGTAAGAAATAGAACTAGAGGACTTCAGAAAATACCAGATCTGTGTGAAGAGCCTAAGCAGATGATCTTAAACAACCTCATAGAGTTTCCTCGGTAGAAGCATAAAGATTATTTCTTACAGTGGACCTTTGAAGATTGAATTGAAGAAAGATTCAGTGACAGCCCATATGCATGGACAACTAAGGACCCAGCAGGGTGATGGATGAATCAGTAAATACCATAATGCACAGTTGATGATGAGAACCAGATTGCGCTCTTTCAGCAGCAAGTAACAAACAACCCAACTGACAATGACTTAAGAAATAAGGACATTATTTTTTTTTAACTAAAGCCCAGACTTTATTCAGATTTCTTTCATTTTTTATTGAAGTATAGTTAATTTACAATGTTGTCTTAGTTTCAAGTGTACAGCAAAGTGATTTGTGTGTGTGTGTGTATATATATATATATATATATATATATATATATATATATATATATATATATTCAGATTCTTTTCCATTATAAAAAATAAGGACATTCTTTGAACCATAAAGCAAGAACTCAGGAGGTCTGATTAATTTAGCACACAATTATGTCATCAAGACCCTGGGATTTTCATAGTTTTTCTTGGTCAACCTCAGCTGTTGGCTTTAGTTTTTTTTTTTTTTTTTCCAGGATCACTGGACAGTTACCAAAGATCTTGGCATCATATTTATTACACTGCCTCCAAAGAAAACAAGGGTATTTTGTCCTTGAAATTATCTTCATTAGAAAGAAAAAATATTGTTTAGGATATGTAATGCAATCTATTTATATTTTAGAGGATATGCCTATAGTTAGCTGAATGCAGGCAAAAATTTGTGAATTCTCTTGGCAGGAAAGTGAGGTAAATAGGGTTTAGGGTAAGGGGTGCGATTATGTATCTGATAAAAATGTGTCACCCATTTCTTCCAGTCTATATCTTTTACCACTTGACAATAGAGTACACACACCCATGACCCTGAGAAAGGGGAGAGATTTCTTCATCAACATTTTTCTTCAGTGTTGATAGACTTATTTAAATAAAAACAAAACCAAGCCCCCCCCCAAAAAAAAACCCCTTACAGTGAATTATATGAAATATGATTATATTTCTTACAAAATTAAGTCTACAAAAATAGACTCAATAGATATGGCCATTAAGATAGAAACATGTGAAACCACATGTACCATATGTATTTTTGAGAGAGACAAATGTGCAAAGACTTTAGGTTTAATATTAATTCCTTATGGTATAATAAGAAAAACTGTCCATAAGTGATCCAAGATGCTCTTTCCGCTTTGCCTGAACAATAAGATAACAGGGATTGAGACTCCCCTTTCCCTCAGCAGGAGTGGGGCTACACTTACTACCCTAGTGTCTTTCTCATCCTTACAGTATGATTGCTAGATAAACTACAGGATGCTTAGTTAAATCTAAATTAAAGAAAGACAACAAATAATACTTTAGTGGGACTTCCCTGGTGCTGCAGTGGTTAAGAATCCACCTGCCACTGCAGGGGACATGAGTCGATCCCTGGTCTGGGAAGATCCCACATGCCATGGAGCAACTAAACCCATGCACCACAACTACTGAGCCTGTGTGCTGCAACTACTGAAGCCCACATGCCTAGAGCCTGTGCTCTGCAACAAGAGAAGCCACCACAATGAGAAGCCCGCACATTGCAATGAAGAGTAGCCCCCACTTGCCACAACTAGAGAAAGCCCACTCTCAACAGTGAAGACCCAATGCAGCCAAAAAATGAAAGTAATAATAATTTAGCATAAGTAGGCCCTAAATATGGCACAATGCATATTTATATAAAATATTTGTTGTTAACCTGAAATTCAAATTTGACTGGCTTCCTGTGTATTTATTTGCTAAATCTGGCAATGTACCTTAACCAGAGGAGTTGGAATATCCCAAGGCCATTCAAGTCTCCAAGTGCTTCTGAGTACCCAGATTTCCAAGATATTATTTTTCAACAGCAGGCACCATACATTTAAACAATCTGGCCCAGAGGTAGCTGCAATACAAGTTGTGACTATAACACTTTTCACAATTTCCCTAAATAAAAGGGAAAACTGTGGGGGTGAAGTCTCCTTCCAATGGACCATGTTCAGTAGAACACCACAGTGCCTACATTCTCCTCTTTAAGATATGGAATAAGCAAGCATTCATGCCTTCTCTTGTCTTGTTGACCTAGTCATATGTGTTTCTTGCATCTCTGATTCCCATGCCACCAAGAAATTGAGAGTTACTTCTTACTTTTATGAAACTGCCTTCCACTCTTGAGACAAAGACCAAGTGAGATGTACATCTGTTCTTCCCATAGGGACACAGTCAATATCCCTTATTTCTTCATAATACATACAAAAATACTCTAGTTCCTAGGGCAGTGCTTGACATATAGTAAAACCTTGATAATGTTTTTACTGAGTAAATGAATCAATTAATTTTACTTTATGATTGGACATAACTCAAAGGCAATATATTTTAGAAAAAATAAAGATTGATATTCCCTGACCACTTTCAGAAGTCACAGACTGAGAATACCCATAGGTAAATCCTGCTAGGCATTGGTTTATTGATTAAGCATAAATTTATAGAGCTGAAATCTGGCGGAGTAACTTTATTCAAGTGATGAAAATTAACACAATCAATGATGGAAAAACTGTGTGCAACTTACTATGTTGAAATAAGAACACCATATTGCTTCTGTGATAGTCCTGCCAAAGATGCATAAAATAAATCTAGAATGTAATTATGAGGAAATATCAGACACACTCAAGTTGAGGGACATTCTGAAAAATAATTGTCCTGTGATATTCAAAATTCTGAGGAACTGTTCAAACTGAATGACACTGAAGAAAATAATAACCAAAAATAATGTATGATCTTGAAATGGCCCATTTCATTATTGAAATTTTTGATGGAACTTGAATAGAATCTAGGGATTAGATGGTAGTACTATCTTAGTACTAAATTCCTGATCATGGTGGTAGTGCAATGGATATAGTGGAGAATGTCCTGGTATGTTGAAATAATGCTCTAATTATTCATTGATAACTAACATATCTGAAAGATCCTACAACAATCATCATGAAGATGTCATATCCTCAATCTACTCTCAAATCATTCAGATAAAGCAGTTTTTGTACAATTTTTGTAACTTTTCAATTGAAATTGTTAATAAATATAAAGAAAACAACAACAGCAACAACAATAACTGGGATGATAGCACTCAACAATCCAGGCCAGAAACCTCTTCTTCGGAAGGCCTTTCTGTTCCTGACATTGTTTTCTAGTGAGAAGTGAACAGAGGTAGAAAAAATCTATCTAGACTAGATGGCGCTGCTGGAGAAGATGAGAAAGTAGAACACGTTCTCAAGGGCCTAGGGCCATAGACTTTGTGAATCCCATACAGAAAGTGCTTTTTTTGCAGAGTAATCGAGGGTAACTGAGCTTCCCTTAGCCAGAGTGTGAAGGTCTCCTGAAAAACTTTGGACTCACTGTGAGTAAGAAAGATACCTATAAATTACTAAAGCCTATTGATTATTCCTTTTAAAAAATAACATTTATGTGGATTGTCATGCATAGACATTCTTTGTAATTTAATTGCTTCTGGGGTGCGGAATTGACTGGCTAAGGACTGGGAAAGAGGGAGATTTTAACTGTGTACCCTTGAATTTTGCACTATGTACATGCATTTCCTGTTCACAAAAATAAACAAAAGCTACATAAAAATAGTCTTTTTTTTTTTTTTTTTTTGTCCTCACCACGCGGCTTTCAGGATCTTAGCTCCCCGACTAGGAATTGAACCCAGGCCACGACAGTGCAAGTCCTAACCACAGGACCGGCAGGGAATTCCCAAAATAGTCATTATTTTTAATGTACCTATGTTGAGATAAGGGATCACTGTCCCTTTTTCTGGTTGGTATAGAAAATGAATTCTAAGTATGGGAATGTATGACGAGAAAAGAAATGTTCACATTTCTTCTCTCAGACAAGTTCAGCTTATTGAGGTCAGATTCTTGATATGCTTTCTTCAATCCATTTCTGTGAGCCTTAAGGCTATTGTATATTATGCCCAAATTCTGATACTCTGCTGCCTGCCAGTTTTAGCTTTGTGTGTTGTTGATTGTTTGCTGTTTTAGGGAGTAGCTGTTCGCATTTTAGAGAAATTCTGGGAAAAGAATCTGCATGAGAGGCTTATAGCCAAATGTTATTTTACAACAAAATTCATAGACAAATATTTGAATCACAGACTGAATGGAATTAACCTTAAATTTTCGGGTTGAAGTGATACCAATCTTTAATAATTTTGTAAACAAGAACTCCAAAAATATAGAATATAATAATGGACAGTTAGTAAATATAAATAGATTGAACAGTATAGATAAAACCATTTCCAATTAAATAGCTGTATTGTTTTTAAATTATGTTCCAAATGTATTATTCTTAAATTCTTAACTTCAAATGACAGAAAACTACTCTAAAATATGAGTAGTGAATATTCTATATATTGATTCAGATATATAAAAAATAGTTGACAGTCCTTTGGTCATTTTAGGCACACTCAGATTCTCTTGCATATGAGAAATATAGCAGTATGCTTCTTGTTATTCTATGAATCAAGATTCATAGAATGTACTCCCAGCACTTAATATCCGTATTAACAAGAGGACATTAATAACAGGGCAGCCTAACTTACAGAGTGTAATCAACATAAAAATGCAGTCCACATATAATTTTGCAACTGTGTTTTGAAAATCATATCATTCTATGAATATATATGATGATATAAGAAATATATGTCAGTTTTATAAAACTGTGTGGAGGAGTTTGTAGAAATTACAAATTGAAAATTTTTATCTGATAAAATATAATTTTAGTTCTCAGTAAGAATATTTTCTCATTGTTATTAGCATGTACACATGCACACATCAAGAATGTCTTATTTATTTTCATGTTTTTATTTATTTGACCACACTGCACAGAATGTGGGATCTTAGTTCCCTGACCAGGGATCAAACCTGTACCCCCTGCAGTGGAACCATAGATTCTTAACCACTGGACTTCCAGGGAAGTTCCATGTTTTTACTTAAATTCCTCTTTTCAATTCTGATAAATCATATGTTAAAAATCTTAATAACTATGACCAGTTTTTTTATTATAAACGTTGATCAATTTATAAATTACTAAAATTTTAATTTTCACTCTTTTGTGTTGTGGTCAAAAACACGTAACGTAAAATGCACAATACTTTGTTAAGTGTACGTTGTTAAGTATACAATTCAGTAGTGCTATGTACACTCATATTGTTGTGAAATGTATTTCCATAACTTTTATCTTGGAAAACTGAAACTCTGCACTATAAGCAATAAGTATCATTTCCCCCCTCATCCAGTCCTTGGTAACCACCATTCTACTTTTAATTTCTATGCATTTTGAATACATTAGATACCTCATATAAATAGAATAATGCTGTATTTGTTTCTCATGACTGGTTTATTTCACTTAGTATAATGTCCTCAAGACTCATCCATGTTGTATCATGTGAAAGGATTTCCTTTCTTATAAGGCAGAATAATATTCCATTGTATGTCTATATCACATTTTGTTTATTCATCTATTCATTAATAGATATTTGGGTTACTCGGCTTTTGTGGATAATGCTGCTATGAACATGAGTATGAAAATTCAGCTTTGAGACCATGCTTTCAATATATACCAATAACTGGGATTTCTGCATCATATGATCATTTTATTTTTAGTTTTTGGAATAAGTGATACTATTTTCTATAGTCGTTGCTCCATTTCACAATCCCACCATAAGGATTCCAATTTCTCTGCATCCTCACAAACACTTGTTATTTTCTGTTTTTTTTTTGTTGTTGTTGTTGTTTTTGATAGTGACCACCCTAATGGTATAAGGTGATATCTCACTGTAATTTTTATTTGCATTTTTTTCATGATTATTGCTGGTGAACATCTTTTAATATGTTGATGGTCATTTGTATTTTTTCTTGAAGAAATGTCTATTCAAGTCTTTTGCCCATTTGTAATGCATTATTTTCTTGCTGTTGTTGCTTAGGGTTAGGGTTAGGGTTAGTTTTAGGAGCTTTTATTCTAGATATTAACCCTTTTTTCAGGTATATTATTTGCAAATATTTTCTCCCATTCCATAGATTGTGTTTTCACTCTATTGGTTGTTTTCTTTGATACATAGAGGTTTTTAAATTTTATATAGTCTCAATTGTGTATTTTTGTTTCTGTTGCTTGTGCTTTTGGTATCATATCCAAGAAATCATTGCTAAATCCAATATTATGAAGATTTCTCTTTTTATTTCTTCTAGGAATTTTATAGCTTTAGGTCAAACATTTAGGTCTTTAATGCATTTTGAGTTAATGTTTGTATGTGGTGTAAGGTAAGGATCCCAAATAATTCATTTACATGTGGATATTTAGTTGTCCTAGGTAAATTTTTTGAAGGCATTGTCTTTCCCCATTGAGTGGTTTTGGCACCCTTGTTGAAGATCATATGATGATATATTGGAGGGTTTATTTCTGTGTTCTCTATTCTACTCCATTGGTCTATATGTCTGCATTTATGCCAGTGTCACATTGTTTTGATTACTGTATTTTTGTAATATGTTTTGAAGCCAGAAAGTGTGGAGTCTCCAGATTTGTTTTTCTTTCTCAAAATTGTTTTGACTGTTTGCAGATCCCATGGCTTATATAAATTTTAGGGTTTTTATCCTATTTACACACAAAAAAATGCTTCTAGGATTTTGACATATATAGAATTGAATTTTTAGATGGCTTTAGGTAGTATTAAAAACTTAATATAAGGTTTTCCAATCCATGAACGTGGGTTACATTTTCATTTATTTTTCTCTTTGATTTTTTTCTATCAATATTTTGAGGTTTTCAGTGTACAAGTATTCCACCTCTTTGGTTAGGTTTATTACTAAGTATTTTATTTTATGCTATCATAAATCATTTTCTTAATTCTTTTTTGAATGTTTATTTTTAGTATATAGAAATGCAACTGATTTTTGTGTGTTCATTGTTTTGTTCTGCAACTTTGCTGAATTTGTTAGTTCTGATATTTTTTGGTGGAGTCTTTAGAGTGTTCTACATATAAGATAATGTTATCTTCAAACAGAGATAATTTTGTTTCCTCCTTTCTATTTGGAAAGTCATTTGGATGCTTTTCATTTCTGTTTCTTGCCTAATTGTTCTGGCTAGGGCTAACAATAATATAATGAATAGGAGTTATGAACGTCAGCTGCTTGTCTTATTGAAGATATTGGAGGAAAATCTTTCAGTCTTTCACCATTGAGTACAATGTTAGTTGTTGGCTTTTCATATATGACCTCTATTATGTTGAGGTAGTTTTCTTCTGGTCACTTTTTGCTGAGCTTTTTTTATCATGAAAGGGTATTGAATGTTGTCAAATGCTTTTTCTGCATCAATTGAGATGATCATGTGGTTTTCATCCCTCATTCTGTTAATGTGATGTATTATGTTGATTGATTTTTTTGTATTAAAACATTCTTCAATTCCAGGTATAAATCGCAATAGGTCAAGGTGTACTATTCTTTTAATATGCTGCTGAATTCAATTTCCTGATATTTTGTTTAGAGTATTTGTATCAATATTTATCAGGGGTATTGGTCCTTAATTTTCTTTTCTTGTAGTATATTTGGCTTCAGTGTCAGGGTAATGCTGGCCTCATAGAATAAGCTTGGAAGTGTGTCTTTCTCTTCAATATTTTGGAAGAGGTTGAGAATAGCTGGTGTTAATTTGTCTTTAAATATTTGGTAGAATTCTCCAATGAAGTAATCTCTAGTTTTGAGCTTTTCTTTTTTGGGAGGTTTTTGATTATTGATTCATTTTCCTTGCTAGTTATTGTTTTGTTAAGATTTTCTATTTCTCCATGAGTCAGTTTCTGTTGGTCATGTGTTTCTAGGAAAGTATCCATTTATTATATGTTATCCAATGTGTTTGCAGGTAATTGTTCATAGTATTCTATTTTAACCTTTTTTATTTCTGTTCAGTTGTTTAATGACCCCTTTTATATTTCTGAATTTAGTTATTTGAGTGTTTTCTCTTTTTTTACATTAGTTAATATAGTATTTGTCAATTTTGTTTTTTTTAAATCCAACCTTTAGTTTTATTAATTATTTTCTGTTGTTTTTCTATTCTCTGTTTTACTTATCTATGCTCTAATATTTAATATTTTCTTATTGCTGATAGAATTAGGTTTAGTTTTATTTATTTATTTATTTATCTACTTAATTCCTTACAGTGTAAAATTAGTTATTGATTTGAGACTTTTTTCTTTATTAATGTATGTGCTTACAGCTCTAAGTTTTCCTCTTAACACTGCTTATGCTGCCATTCATATTTTGGTTTTGTTTTCATTTTTCTCAAAGTATTTTAAAATTTCTCTTGTGACTTCTTTAACCCATTTAACTATGTGTTGTTTAAGAATTTATTGTTTGCTTTTCATGAATTTGTGGCTTTTCATGTTTTTCTTTTACTATTGATTTCTAGTTTCATCTCATGGACCAGAAATGATAATTTGCCTTACTTCAATCTTTTAAAATTGTTAAGATTTGTTTTGTGGCCTAACATGAAGTCTACTGTGGAAAAAAAATTTATGTAACCTTGAGAAGAATGTATATTCTTCTATTCTCTAGTGGTGTGTTTTATATATATATATATATATATATATATATATATATATATATATATATATATATATATATATATATATATAGTTGTCTATATTGTTGTTAAGTCCTCTGTTTCTTTATCTCGGTCTGGTTGTTCTATCCACTGTTGAAAGTGAGATATTTAAGTCTCCTGCTATTATTTGGTTTCTTTTATTTCTCCCTTAAGTCTGTCAAACTTTGTTTCATATATTAAGAGCCCAGATATTGGGTGTACAAATATGTACAGCTGTTATACCTTCTTGGTGAATTGGCACTTTAATCATTATATAATATCCCTCTGTTTCTCATAATGGTTTTCAACTTAAAATCTAGTTTGCCGGATATTGGTATGACCACTCCTGATCTCCTTGGTTTACCACTTTAATGGAATATCTTTTTTCTTCATTTCATTTTCAGTTTCTATGTGTCCTTAGAACTAAAATGAGTCTCTTGTAAATATCATATTTTTAATCCATTTAGCTTATTTATGTGTGTTGATTGTTGAGTTTAATCAACTTACGTTTAAATTAATTATTGATACAAGACTATTACCAGTTTATTAATTGTTTGCTCTATGTTTTATAGCTTCTTTGCTCTCAATTTCCTCTCTTACTGCTTTCCTTTTGGTTTTATTGATTTTTGTGGTGATATGCTTTGATTCCCTTCCCATTTCCTTTGGTTTACATTTTATAGATATTTTCTTTGTGGTCACAATTGAATTTACAGTAAAAAAAAACTTAAAGTTTTAAGCATTTTATTTTAAACTGATCAGTTTAATAACTTAATTCCAATCACCTACAAAACTCTACTACTTTACAGCTTCATCTCCCACTTTTTGTTATTGATTCACAAATTTCATCTTTACATATTGTAAATTCATTAACATGGATTTATAGTTATTTATTAAATTTTTGTAGTTTAAATTTTATACAAGAATTAAAAGGGACCCAAATTACAATAACACCTGTTACTACTATTTGTTTATGTATTAATCTTTACTATAGAACTTTATATTTTTGTATGACTTTATTTTCCTACCTAGTGTCATTTCATTTCAACCTGAAGGACTACCTTTAGCATTTCTTGCAGAACAGGTCTAATGGTAATGAACTCCCTTGATTTTTGTTTATCTGTGAGAGTCTTAATTTCTCTTTCATGTTTGAAGGATAGGTTTTTTCCAATATAGAATTTTTTGCTGACTGTATTGCTTTTAGAATTTTGAATACGTTATCCCTCTCCCTTTTGGCCTGCAAAGTTTCTACTGAGAAATCCACTGATAATTTCATGGAGGTTCCCCTATATGCAAAAAGTTGCCTTTCTCTTGCTACTTTTAAGATTCTTTTCAATTTTACTTTTGGCAGATTATTTGTAATGTGTCTTTATGTGGATCCCTTTGGGTTTATCATACTTGAATTACATTCAGTTTCTTGAATTTCTATATCTATTTATTTCCACAGATTTGAAAATTTGGGGGGCACTATCACTTCAATTAAACTTTCTGCCTCTTTCTTTTTTCTCCTTCTGGGACTCCCATCATATATGTTGTAATGATTAATATCATAATGCAATTATGAATAAACAACTATAAACATTCAAGGGAAGGTGTTTGTGTGTAAGTTTTTAATTTCCTTGGGTAAATACCAAGGTGCATAATTGATGCATCATATGATAAGAACATGTTTATTTTTGTAAGAAGCTTTCAAACTGTCTTCCAAAATAGCTGTGCCAACACCAATTATGTGAGTCTCTATTGCCCCACATCCTCAGCAATATTTGCTGTTGTCAGTGTTCTGGACTTGGGCCATTCAGATAAGCATATATAGTAGTATCTCCTTATTTTGACTTGCATTTCTTTGATGACATATGTGGAGCATATTTTCATATACTTATTGCCATTTGTATTTCTTATGTTCTTTTTAATATCTTGACTGTGTCTTTTGGCAGAGACAATGTTTTTCATCTTAATTTTAATGAGGTCCAGTTTGTAATTATTTTCTATCATAGATTCTTCCTTTGGAACAATCTAAAGCAGTCATCACCAAACCCATGGTCATCTTCATTTTCTTCTAAGTGTTTTAAAGTTTTGCATTTTTCTTCATATGGATATCCACTTTTTTTAAAGACTACCATTTGTTGTAAAGACTGTCATTTCTCCATTGTAATACTTTTGCTCCTTTATTGAAATTCAGTTGAAGGGAAGTCCCTGATGGTCCAGTGGTTAAGACTTCACCTCCCAATTCAGGGGGTGTGGATTTGATCCCTGCTCAGGGAGCTAAGATCCCACATACCTCACAGCTAAAAAACCAAAACATAAGACAGAAACAATATTGTAACAAATTCGGTAAAGACATAAAAAAAAAGATAATTAAAAAAATGAAATTCAGTTGACTATATTAATGGGAGTCTAACTCTGGGCTCTCTATTTTGTTCCATTGATCTAGTAGTCTATTTTTTTCTAATTCCATACTATCTTAATTGCTGTACATTAATAGTAAATCTTGACATTGGGTGGTGTTAGTCTTCTGTCTTTGTTTCTTCTTTAATATAGGCATACCTCATTTTATAAAATTTTGCTTTATTTTACTTTGTAAATATTATTTTTTTTACAAGTTAAAGGTTTGTAGCAATCCTACAGGGAGCAAGTCTGTCAGTGTCTTTGTTTCTAACAGGATTTACTCACTTTGTGTCCCTGTGTCACATTTTGGTAATTCTTGATATATTTTAAACATTTTTATTATTGTTATATTTTTATGGTGATAAGCAATTTTTGATGTTAATACCATGACTCACTGAAGGATCCGATGATGGTTAGCAGTAAGGCATTTTTTTAACTAGAGTATGTACATTGCCTTTGTAGATGTACTGCTGCTGCACACTTATTAGACTACAATACAGTGTAAACATAACTTTTATAGGCACTGGAAAAAAACATTGTGTGACTCACTTTAATGTGATATTTGTTTCATTGTGGTGGTCTGGAACTGAACCAACATTATCCAAAAATATGCCTGAATTGTGTTGACTATTCTGGATCTTATTCCTCTCCATAAAGAATTTAGACTTAGTTTGTTGATATCAAAAATATAACTTCCTGGTATTTTGATTGGAATTGCATTTAGATCTATAGAGCAAGTTGGAAGGACTGATATCTTGGTAATATTGAGTCTTTCTATCCATAAACATGGAATATTTATCTTTTTATTTAGTTCTTCTTTGATTTCATTCAATGGAGTCATATAGCTTTCCTCATATAGATCATGCACATGTTTTGTTAGATTTAAACATAAATGTATCATTTGGGGTAAACATAAATGGTATTGTGTTTTTAACTTCAAATTCCACTAGTTTATTTTTAGTATGTAGAAAAATGATTGACTTTTTATATTAACATTATATCCTGCTAATTTGCTGTAAACACTTGTTAGTTCAGGGCTATTTTTGTCCACTCTCTCAAATTCTCTTCATAGATGGTCATGCTATCTGTGAAAATAGATAGTTTTATTTTTTCCTTCCCAAAATGTATACCTATTTTTTTCTTTTAGTATGTCATTGCTTTAATTAGAAATTTCAGTATAATGTGGAAAAGCAGTGGGTGAGAGAAAACATCTTTGTTTTGTTCCTAACCTTGGTGGTAAAGCTTTGTGTTTCTCCCCATATATACTGTATATTCTACAGTATAATGCAAACTGTACGTTTTTTGTATATGTTTATTATTAAGTTGAGGAAGATCTCTACCCCTAGTTTGTTGTAGTTTTTATCATAAACAGGTGTTATGTTTTGGAAAATTCCTTTTTCTGCTTCTATTGATATGATCATGTGATTATTTTCTTCTTTAGCCTTTTGATTTGATGGATTACATTAATTGATTTTAAAATGTTGAACCAGTCTTGCAAACCTTGCATAAATTCCACTTGGTTGTACTGTGTAATCATTTTATGAATGGTTAGATTTGATTTGCTAATAGCTTGAGTGTTTTTGCATCTGTGTTCATGAGAGATATTGATCTGTAGTTTTCATGTAGTGTCTTTGTCTAATTTTAGTAATAGGGTACTGCTGGCCTCATAGAATGAGTTAGGAACTATTACCTCTGCTTTTATCTTCTGACCCATATTAGAAAGAATTGGTATAACTTCTTTCTTAAATGTTTGGTACATTTCACCAGGAAAACCATCTGCACATGATGTTTTCAGTTTTGGAAGGCTATTAATTATTGATTTGATTTCTTTTGTAGATATAGACCTATTCTGATGACGTATTTCTTCCTGTGTGAGAAAACAATTAGTTGACGGATTTTGGCCATTCTAGTAGTTGTATAGTAGTATCTCCTTGTTTTAGGAGATCACACCTTTCAAAAAATCATTCTATTTTTATGTAGGTTGTCAAATTTGTGAGCATATAATTATTCATGGTACTCTTCATAATCCTTTTAATTTCCCTGAGATCTGAAAGAATTTTCTACCATTTCTGATAATACTAATTTGTGTCTTCTCACTTTTTTCTTAGTTAGCCTGGCTAGAGGCTTATAGATTTTATTGACCTTTTCAAATAACTAGCTTTTGGTTTCAGTGATTTTTCTTCATTTATTTTCATTTACAAATCTATTGACATTTGTTTTACTCCTTAATATTTCTTTTTTACTACTTACATTGGATTTAATTTGCTCTTCTTTTCTAGTATTCTATGGTGCAAGCTTTAGTGACTAATTTTAGAAGTTTCTTATTTTCTAATATATGCATTCAATGATAAAAATTTCTCTTTAAGCACTGTTTTTGCTGCATCCCACAAATTTTGATAATTTGTATTTTAATTTTTATTCAGCTCAAACTGTTTTTAAATTTCTCTTGAGATTTCTTCTTTGACATCTGTGTTTGTGTGTTGTTTAAATTCTGAGTATTGGAGGTTTTCCATCTACCTTTCTCTTACTGATTTCTAGTTTAATTCCACTGTGGTCTGAGAACAGACATTGCATGATTTCTATTCTTTTAAACTTGTTAAGATGCATTTTAAAGACCATGTGTGATTGGTGAACGTTCCATGTGAATTTGAGAAGAATGTGTGTTATGCTTTTGTTGGATGAAGTAATCAATTGATGTCAATTATATGAAGTTGATTAATGGTGCAGTTCATTTTAGTTGTGTTCTTTCAGTTTTTCTGCCTGTTACATTTGTCCATTTCTAACAGTGGAATGTGGTAATCCCTAACTATGATAGGTCAGTCATTTATTTCTCCTTGCAATTCTATCAGTTTTTGGCTTGCTTAATTTTAAAGATTATTGTTAGGTTCATACATATTAAGGATTGATCTGTCTTCTTGAAGAATACACATTCATCTTAATATAAAGTTGTTCTCTATCCTTGATGAGTTTCCTTGCTTTTAAGTTGACTCTGTATGAAATTAATATAGCTATTCTTGTTTTCTTTTGATTAGTATTAGAATGGTATATCTTTTTCCATCCATTTACTTTCAATTCATATGTCTTTATATATAAAGTATATTTCTTTTAGACAACAAATAGTTGGGTTTTGTTTTTTTTGATTCACTTTGTCAATCTCTGTCCTTCAATTTGTGTATAGATCAATGTGGTTTAAATTACTGATATAGTTGAATTAGTACCTACCTTATTTGTTATTCTTTTCTATCTGTTGACTTGTTCTTTGTTTTTATTTTTGTCTTCTACTCCTTTTCTGCCTTTTTTGTTTTAACTGAGAATTTTATGTTGTTCTATTTTGTTTCCTTTTTTAGCATATCAGTTGTGATCATTGAATTTGTTTCAATGAATGGGTTAAATGATACCCAGATAGCAGGTAAAACATTTTTTTCTTTGTATGTTTGTAAGAGTGTTTCCAGAAGAGATTAGCATTTGGATCAGTAGAGTGAATAAAGAACATCTTCCCTCTTCAATGTGGGTGGGCATTATTCAATCCTCTGAGCATCAGAGTACAGCAAAATAATGTGGAAGAAAGGTAAATTTCTCTCTCTTTGAGCTGGAACATTCATCTTCTCCTGCCTCCAGACATTGGAGCTCTTGGTTATTGGGTCTTCAGATTCTAGGACTTAGAGCAAAGACCCATTCTGGCTTTTGTTCTCAGACTGAGAATTATTCCATCAACTCCTCTTGTTCTTATGCCTTCAGATTAGGACTGTATTATACCATCAGCCCTCCTTATTCTCAAGCTTGCAGATGACAAATCATGGAATTTAATCAGCTTCAATAACTGTATGAGTCAGTTCTTACAAGAAATATATATATATATATATATATATATATATATATATATATCTTCTATTAGTGTTTTTTCTCTGGAGGTCTCTAACTAGCATATCAGTTATACTTTTTTTTATAAAAAATATTTATTTATATATTCATTTTTTGGCTGTGTTGGGTCTTCGTTGCTGTGCATGGGCTTTCTTTAGTTGTGGTGAGTGGAGGCTACTCTTGGTTGCCGTGCATGGGTTTCTCATTGTGGTGGCTTCTCTTGTTGTGGAGCACAGGCTCTAGGTGCATGGGCTTCAGTAGTTGTGGCATGTGGGCTCAGTAGTTGTGGCTCACAGGCTCTAGAGTGCAGGCTCAGTAGTTGTGACACATGGGCTTAGTTGCTCCACGGCATGTGGGATCCTCCCGAACCAGGACCTGAACCCGTGTCCCCTGCATTGGCAGGCAGATTCTTAACCACTGCACCAACAGTGAAGTCCCTATACTTTTATTTTTACAATTTCAGCAGCTGACCTAATTTACAATATACATTTACAACTGATTAAAGTCCACTTACAAATAACTCTACACCACTGTGTTACAATTAAATAATTCTAATTCATCCCCCTATCCCTTATATCATTGTTGCTATTATTCTTACTTGTACATAAACATACATAAGGATCCATAATATAATCTATTTTTGGTCTTATTTCAAGCAAAATGTTATCTGTTAGATCAATTAAGAATAAATGTTTTCATTTTGCTTTTACTTATTCCTTTTCTGATACTCTCCCTTTCTTTATATAGATCCAAGTTTCTAACCTATATTATTCTCATTCTTTCTAGAGAATATATTTACATTTCTTGCAAGTCAGGACTACTGGCAACAAATCCCATCAATTTTTTATTACTTGAGTAAGCCTTTATTTCTCCTACACTTTTGAAAGACAATTTTTCAGGGTACAGAATTCTAGGTTATTGGGTTTTTTCTCTGGACACATTAAATTTTCACTTCACTCATTTTCTGTTTATGTATTTTCTGAGGAGAAGTTAGATGAATTTCTGATATTTGCTCCTCTAGGTAAAATTTCCTGCCCCCGTCCCAGCTTTCAAGTTATTTTTTTCTTTATCTTTGATTTTCTGTCATTTGAAAATGATATGTCTAGGTATACTTTTTGGCATTTTCCTACTTGGTGTTGTCTGAGATTCCCAAATCTATGGTTTGGTGTCTAATAAAAATTTGGGAAAATTCTCAGTAATTATTGTTTCAAATATTTCATCTGTTTTATTCTCTTTTTCTTCAACTTTTGGTATTCCCATATGTATGTTATACTTTTGTGTTTTTCCCACAGTTCTTGGACATTCTTTTTTTTTTTTTTTTTTTTTTTTTTTTTAGTACGCAGACCTCTCATTGCTGTGGCCTCTCCTGCTGTGGAGCACAGGCTCCAGACACGCAGGCTTAGTGGCCATGGCTCAAAGGCCCAGCTGCTCCGTGGCATGTGGGATCTTCCCGGACTGGGGCATGAATCCGTGTCCCCTGCATCGGCAGGCGGGCTCTCAACCACTGCATCACCAGGGAAGCCTGAATATTCTACTTTTTTCTGCTTTTTTTTTTTCCTTTCCATATTGGAAGTTTCTATTGAGATATCCTCAAGCTTGGCAATTATTTCCTCAGCTACATCCAGTCTACTAGTGAGCCATCAAAGGCATTCTTCATTTCTGTTATACAGTTTTTGATGTCTAGCATTTCTTTTTGATTCTTTCTTAGAATGTCCATCTTTTTACTTACATTGCCTTCTGTTCTTACATGCTGTGTAACTTATCCATTAAGTCTCAGCATATAAGTCATAGGTGTTATAAATTTTTGGTCTAATAATTCCAACACCACTGCCATATCTGATCCTGGTTTTGATGTCTGTTCTGTCTCTTCAACACTTTTTTTGTGTGTGTGTGTGCTTTAGTAACCTTGTAATTTTTTCTTTACATATGGACGTGAGGTACTGTGTAAAATAAATTGCTGGGAAAATGGCTTAAATAATACGGTGGTTTTGAGGGGGGATAAAATATTCTATAGTCCTATGATTAGGTCTTAGTCTTCTAGTAAGATTGTGGTTTTGGACTATAAATATTATAAGTGTCTCTCAGTAACCATCATCCTCCTTTAGTAGGGGCAGAATGACTAGATGGGGCTGAAGTTGGGTATTTCCTTTCCCACAGGTCAGTTAGGCTCTCAAGGAAACCTCTCAAATTTTAGGCTCTGGTAAAATAGTTTCCCTTGAGAGCAGATCTTTAAGAACATAATGCTCTAGATTTTTCAGAATGGCTATTTTCCCTCCCACTGTTCGAAGCACAAGTGGATTTTTCCCTAATATTCACTGTGAAGACCTGTTCAAACCCTTAGATATAAAACTCACAAAAGTGTGGGAACTCCCTATGCTTGAGTCTTCCTGGAATTTTTAACTCTCAGACTTGTCCACGTTGAGCCTCCTGTAATTTATCAATTGTAATTTAGAATTTCCTTCCCACCACTGATTCCAGTGGAGGTTTCTGCTCCTGGATACCTGCTGCTAAGCTGTGATTCTTTGTATTCATCTGTCTGTCTCTGCCCATTTGGGGGCAGCAATTTTCCCTGTGTCCTCACTTCTGTGATATATATAAGGAGTGTTGTAGATTTTAGTTTGCCCAGGTTTTTACTTCTTAGAATGGAGTGCCAACTTCCAAACTCCTTACATCTGACTGGAAACCAGAATTCCTTCAACATTTAATCTTTTCCTGCCAATATTCTCCAATTTTTAATTTGTATTTTACTATATACAATTTTTATATGCTTCCTCTAAATTCTAACTATTTTTTCCATTTAAGGTTATCATTTTTTTGCCATGTCTAAACCAACTCTCAGCTCAAGTTGTTGAATAATTAATGAACATTTTATCCTAATTGTGTTTTAGAATTTTACATTTTAATTTACTGCCTAAAATTTATTTTGGTGAAAACATGATTATCCACTTTTCTCAGTATCAAAATTTGGCATATCTTTTTTCTCCTCATTTAAGTTGCAATTTTTCCTTTATTTTCAAATCACCATATATACTGGGTCTTTTCCAGACTTTGCATTCAGATCTGATGATATCTATATCTGTTAAAAATCTACTAATTACCATACTTTCATAATATGTTTAAACATATCATATTTCTAACTTCATTACTCTTTATATATGGTTAAAATTTGTTTGCTATATGTTTTAATTTTCCAGAAATTAACTGTCTTTTTGACAAAATTTAAAGTGTCACTAATCTTGTTTTTAGGGTATTTTGCTAAATATAGATTTTTTCAATAAAATTTTATAATTTATTTCTATATATCCTGTGCGTTTAATTTGATTTCACATCTATTCTTGTGTTCTGGTGAAGTGAAAGGGATTATATTGCTGTTACTGTTGTGTTTACATTTTGAAATTGGTTACTATTGCAATGTAAGAGAATTTTTGAGTTCTGTTGATCTATTTGCTACTCTTTATTGATGGTGTTTCACTTTTCTTATATGAAATCAGTTATTCTGAAATAACTCTTTAATACTTATACTTATTTAACTTTTACATCTAACTACTAGTTGCTCATGAAAGTAAAATAAAATTATTGTGAAAAAGGATCAGTTGTTGTTTTCAATTTACATTTTGAATTGTAATACTGGCTAATAATTGTTAAAGAAGAGTCATTAGTTTTCCACAACCACCTGAAATAAGTTTTTTAATTAATTTTAATTTGTTTATAACATTGTATAAGTTTTATGTGTACAATATTATATTTCAACTCTGTTTATACAACGGAGTGATCACCACCAAAATTTGTTTCCATTTGTCATCATACTGTTGACACCCTTTACCCATTTCACTCTCACCCCACCCCTCTTCTTCTCTGGTGATCACTACTCTGTTCTCTGTATCTATGTGTTTGTTTTTGTTTGGCTTGTTCATTTATTTTATTTTTTTTAATGTTCCACATGTGAGTGAAATCATACAATATTTGTCTTTCTCCTCCTTACTTATCTCACCTAGCATAATACCCTCAAGGTTCATCCACACTGTCACAAATGGCAAGTTTATACTTTTTTTATTTTTTTATGGCTGAGTAGTATACGATCTTCTCTCTACATTTATCTTTTGATTGGAAGTTAGGTTGTTTTCCTATCTTGGTGATTATAAATGCTGAAATGAATATAATGATGTGGTATATCTTTTCAAACTAGTGTTTTCATATTCTATGGATACATGCAGAAGTGGAATAGCTACATCATATATTAGTTCTATTCTTAATTTTTATTTTTTAAATGTTTTTTATTGAAGTATAATTGATTTACAAGTTGTGTTAGTTTCATGTGTACAGCAAAGTGATTCAGTTATATATACATATATATTTTTTTCTGGATTCTTTTCTCTTAGAGATTACTATAAAATATTGTTTATAGTTCCCTGTGCTATACAGTAGGTCTTTGGTTGTTTTCTATTTTATATACAGCAGTGTGTATATGGTAATCCAAAGCTCTCATTTATCCCTACTCCCTTTCCATTTTGGTACTGACAAGTTGCTTTCTATGTCTGTTGGTCTGTTTTTATTTTGTATATAGGTTCATTTATATATTTTTTAGATTCCACATATAAGAAATATCATGATATTTGTCTTTCTCTGTCTTGCTCACTTCACTTAGCATGATAATCTCTAGGTCCATCGATGTTGCCACAAATGGCATAATTTCATTATTATTTATAGCTGAATAATATTCTATTGTATAAATATACCACAACTTTTTTATCCATAAATCTGTCAATGGACATTTAGGTTGCTTCCATATCTTGGCTAATGTAAATAGAACTGCTATGAATATTAGAGTGCATGTATATTTCTGAATTACGGTTTTCTCTGGATATATGCACAGGATCATATGGTAGCTCTAGTTTTAGTTCTTTAAGAACCTCCACACCATTCTCCATAGTGTCTGTATCAATTTACATTCCCACCAATGGTGTAGTAGGGTTCCTTTTTCTCCACACCCTCTCCAGCATTTATTACTTGTAGACTTTTTGATGATGGCCATTCTGACAGGTGTGTGGTGAGACCTCATTGTAGTGTTGATTTGCATTGCTCTAATAATCAGTGATGTTGAGCATATTTTCTTGTGCCTTTTGGCCATCTGTATATCTTCTTTGAATAAATGTCTATTTAGATATTCTGCCCATTTTTTATTAGATTATTTATTTATTTATTTATTTATTTGGATTCAGTTGAATGAGCTGTCTGTATAAATTATAGATTCATTCCTGGTCAGCCACATTATTTGCAAGTATTTTCTCCCATTCTGTGGGTTGTCTTTTGGTTTTATTTATGGTTTCCTTTGCTGTGAAAAAGCTTTTAACTTTAATTAGGTCACATTTGCTTATTTTTGCTTTTATTTCCATTACTCTAGAAGAAGGATCCAAAAAGATATTGCTGCAATTAAGGTCAAAGAGTTTTCTATCTATGCTTTCTTCTCGGAGTTTTATAGTATACAGTCTTACATTTAGGTCTTTATTCGATTTTGAGTTTATTTTTGTGTATGGTGCTAGAGAATGTTCTAATTTCATTATTTTACATGTGGCTGTCCAGTTTTCCCAGCATCAATTGAAGAGACTGTCTTTTCTACATTGTATATTTTTGTTTCCTTTGTTATAGACTAATTGAGCATAGGTGCCTCGGTTTATTTATGGACTTTTTATCCTGTTCCATTGATCTATATTTTTGTTTTTGTGCCAGTACAATACTGCTTTGATTATTGTAGCTTCATAGTACAGTCTGAAGTCTGGCAGCCTGATTCCTACAGCTCTGTTTTAGTCTTCAAGATTGCTTTGGTTATTTGGGGTCTTTTGTGTTTCCATACAAATTGTAAATGTTTTTGTCCTAATGTCGTGAAAAATGCCATTGGTCATTTGATAGAGATTACATTGAATCAGTAGATTGTCTTGGGTAGTATAGCCATTTTGACAGTATTGATCCTTCCAGTCCAAGAACATGGTATATCTTTCCATCTGTTCGCATTATCTTTGATTTCTTTCATCAGCAACTTATAGTTTTCAGAGTATATGTCTTTGTCTCCTAAAGTAGGTTTATTCCTAGGTATTTTATTCTTTTTGATGGAATGTTAAATGGGATTGTTTCCTTAATTTCTCTTTCTGTCCTTTTGTTTTTAGTGTATAGGAATGCAACCAATTTCTGTGTATTTATTTTGTATTATGGGACTTTACTGAATTCATTGATGAGCTCTAGTAGCTTTCTGTAACATCTTTAGGATTTTCTATGTAGAGTGCCATGTCATTTGCATACAGTGACAGTTTTATTTCTTTTCCAATTTGGATTCATTTTATTTCTTTTCATTCTCTGATTACCATGGCTATAACTTCCAAAACTATGTTGAATAAAAGTGGTGGGATTGGACATCCTGATCTTAGAGGAAAGGATTTCAGCTTTTCATCCTTGAGTATAATGTTAGCTATGGATTTGTCATCTATGGCCTTTATTCTGTTGAGATAGGTTCCTACTATGCCCACTTTCTGGAGAGCTTTTTGTCATAAATTGAATTTGAATGTTGCATTTAATCAAAAGATTTTTCTGCATATACTGAGATGTTTATATGGTTTTTATTCTACAATTTGTTAAGTGTGGTGTATCACACTGATTAATTTGCAGATATTGAAAAATCTATTCATCCCTGGGATAAACCACACTTGATCATGGTGTATGTTCCTTTTAATGTACTGTGTGATTTGGTTTGCTATTGTTTACTGAGAACTTTTGTGTCTATGTTCACCAGTGATATTGGCCTGAAATTTTCTTTTTCTGTGGTATCATTGTCTGATTTTGATATGACTGTGATGGTGGCCTCATAGATTTCATTTGGAAGTGTTCCTTTCTCTGTGAAATTTTGAGATAGTTTCAGAAGGATACGTGTTAACTATTCTCTAAATGTGTGATAGAATTCAACTGTGAAGCCCTCCTGGATTTTGTTTGTTGGAAGTTTTTCAATTACAGATTCAATTTCAGTACTTATAATTGGTCTGTTCATATTTTCTATTTCTTCCTGGTTCTGTCTTGGGAGATTGTACTTTTCTAAGAATTTGTCCATTTTTTCTAGTTTGTCCAATTTGTTGGTATATAGTTGCTTTTAGTAGTCTCTTATGGTCCTTTGTATTTCTGTGGTGCCCATTGTAACTTCTCTTTTTTCATTTTTAATTTTACTGATTTGATTCCTCTCCCTTTTTTCCTTGATGAATATGGCTGAAGGTTTATCTCTTTTCAAAGAACCAGCTTGTAGTTTTATTGATCTTTTCTCTTGTTTTTTTTAACCTCTATTTCTTTTATTTCTGCCCTGATATTTATAATTTATTTCCTTCTACAAACTTTGGGTTGTGTTTGTTCTTCTTTCTCTAGTTGTTTAATGTGTAAAGTTAGGTTATTTGAGATTGTTTTTGTTTCCTGAGGTAACATTGTATTTCTATAAACTTCCATCCTAGTGCTGTGTTTTGAGTGTTCCATAGGGTTTGAATTATTACATTTTTATTTTCATGTGTCTCTAGGTATTTTTTGATTTCCTCTTTGATTTCTTCAGTGATCTATTGGCTGTTTAGTAGTGTATTGTTTAGCTTCTATGTATTTCTGTTTTTGGCAGTTTTTTTCTGGTATTTGATTTCTAATCTCATATAATTGTCATTCGAAAAGATGCTTGATATCATTTCAATTTTCTTAAATTTACCAAGACTCGCTTTATGGTCCAACATGTGATCTATCCTCATGAATGTTTCATGTGCACTTGAAAATAATGTGTATTTGGCTGCTTTCAGATGGAATGCTCTATAAATACTAAGTCTATCTGATCTTGTTTGTCATTTAAGACCAGAGTTTCCTTACTGATTTTCTGTCTGGATGATCTGTGCAATGATGTAAGTGGGATGTTAAAGTCCCCCACTATTATTGTGTTACTGTCAATTCCTCCATTTATGTATGTTAATATTCACTTTATGTATTTAGGTGTTTGTAGGTTGGGTTCATATATATTTACAAATGTTGTATTTTCTTCTTGGATTGATTCCTTGATCATTATGTCATTTCCTTCTTTGTCTCTTGTAACAATCTTTATTTTAAAGTCTATTTTGTCTGATATGAGTATTGCTACTTTGGCTTTCTTTTGATTTCCTTTTACATGGAATAACTATTTCTGTCATCTCAGTTTGCCTGTATGTGTCTCTAGTTCTGAACTGGGTCTCTTGTAGACAGCATATATAGGTGATGTTTTTCTATCCATTCAGCCAGTATATGTCTCTGTTTGTTGGAGAATTTAATTCACTTACATTTAACATAATTATTGATATATATTTTTTATTGTCATTTTGTTTGTTGTATGTCTTTTTTCTTCCTTTCCTCTTTTATTCTCTTTTCCTGTGATTTGTTGTATCTCTTTAGTGTTGTGTTTGAATTGCTTTTTCTTTTGTGTGTGTATATGTATTATAGATTTTTGTTTGCAGTTAACATGAGGATTTGATATAGCACTCTCTATACACACACACACACACACACACACATATGATTGTTTTAAGTTATTAATCTCTTAGGTTCAAATGCATTTCAAATATTCTGCATTTGTATTCTCTTCCCTCCACAATTACTGGTTTAGATAACATATTGGTGTGTGTATGATTTCCTACCTTTACTGTAGGCTTGTCTTTATGGGTGAGCTTTCCCATTCATGATATTTTTGCTTCTAGTTGTGCCCTTTACTTTTCTGCCTAGAGGATATCCTATAGCATTTTTTGTAAAACTGGTTTGGTGGTGCTGAATTCTCTTAACTATTGCTTGCCTGTAAATCTCTGTCAGATCTGAATGACAGCCTTGTTGGGTCAAGCATCCTTGGCTGTAGGTTTTTCACTTTCATCACTTTAAATATATCATGCCACTCCCTTCTAGCCTGCAGAGTTTCAACTGAAAAATCAGCTAATAACCTTATGGGGATTCCTATGTATGTTATTTGTTGCTTTTTCCTCATTGCTTCTAATATTTTCTCTTTGTCTTTAATTTTGTCAGTTTAATTAATAAGTGTCTTGGCGTATTCTCCCTTGGGTTCCCTTGGCTTTATTCTCCCATACAGGGTTAAATGTAGTCTTCCCATTGCCTTGTTTAATTTTAGCTGATCTCATGAACCATTTCAAAAATTACTAGGTTACAGTAGTGCATTGATAAAATCTAGAAAACTAGCTAGAAGACAGAATACTTGGACACTTACGTGGAAAAAGGAAATGGCAAAATATTTAAACAAATTGCACTGAAATGCTTTTTTCTTTTAAATTCACATTACTATACCACCTCAGGCTTGTGTTTAAGCTTAGGTATTTGTTAAATCACTATTTTTAATCCTATCAATACTGCTAAGGATAATGAAGATGGTAAAATAAAATCTTATTAGACAGTTAGCTTTTAGTATCTACTTTCCTTTTGTCAATCATATCAAAGCAAAAATGAACTCAGTTGCTTTATTTCTATGAAAAATATTAAAAGTAATACCATGAAAAATTATACATATGTAACATGTTATATATATATATATAATGTTATATATGTAATAATAAATATGGGACTCTGCTTCCTGGACTTGGGTAACTCTTTCCTTTCCCTTGTTAGGGAAGTTTTCAGCTATTATCTCCTCAAATATTTTCACTGGCTCTTTCTCTCTCTCTTCTCTTTCTGAGACCTATATAATGTGAATGTTGGTGTGTTTAATGTTGTCCCAGAGGTCTCTGAGACTTTCCTCATTTATTTTCATTCTTTTTTCTTTATTCGGTTTGGTGGCAGTGATTTCCACCATTCTGTATTCCAGCTCATGTATTCATTATTTTGCTTCATTTATTCTCCTGTTGATTCCTTCTAGTGTGCTTTTCACTTCAATTATTGTGTTCTTCAACTCTGTATGGTTGTTCTTTACATTTTCTAACTCTCTGTTAACAATTTCTTGTAACTTATCACTCTGTGGCCACTATTTTTTTCCTGACCTCTTGGATCATCTTTACAATCATTAATCTGAACTCTTTCTTGTGTACATGGCCTATCTCCTCATCACTTAGTTGTTCTTCTGGGGTTTTATCTTGTTCTTTCATCTGGAACATATTCCTCTGCCATCTCATTTTGTCTAAATTTCTAGTTGTATTTTTATGTATGTGGCAGGTTAGTTATGCTTCTTGCCCTCTGAGAAGTGGCCCTCTATAGAGGATGCTCTATGTGTCTCAGCAGTACTTTCCCGTCTCATCATCAGAGGCAAGGAAGCAGCTGGTCCCAGGGTAAGTTCTGATCTTTGTTTGTGGACTGAGTTCTGCAGGCTGCTGTATTATAACATTCTTGCTTCTAGTGTCTGGCCCCTGGTGGATGAGGCTGGTCTAAGAGGCTTGTGCAGGCTTCCTGGTGAGATGGACCTGGGTCTTTGTCCTCTGGTGGGTAGGGCCTTTCAGTGGGTGTGTATAGAGTGGTTGTGAGCTCAGGAAGTCTCTAGACAGCCTGTCTGCTGCTGGGTGGGGCTGTATTCCTACCCTTTTCATTGTTTGGCCTGAGGCATCCCAGCACTGGAGCCTACAGGATGTTGGGTGGGGCCAGGTCTCAATGTCAACATGGTGACCTCCAGGAGAGTTAATGCTGATGAATATTATCTAGGACCTTTGCCACCAGTGCCCTTATCCCCATGACACAGCCAACCCCCACCTGTGCAGAGTTCCTCCAAGATCTGCAGGTAGGTCTGGCCCAGGCTTCTATGAAGTCAGTGCTTTTCCCCAGGGTCCTGGTTCACATAAGACCTGTCTGTACCCTCCAAGAGTGGAACCTCTCTTTCCTTCAGTCCCGTGGATCTTCTGAACTCAAGTGCCTCTGGCCTTCAAAGCCAAATACTCTGGTGGCCCCTCCTTTTGATTCCAGACTCCCAGGCTGGGGAGCCTGATGTGGAACTCAGAACTCTCACTCTTGTGAGAGAACTTCTGTGATATAATTGTTCTCCAGTTTGTGGGTCACCCTCTAGGGGGTATGGGATTTGATTCTATTGTGAGAGCACCCCTCCTACTGTCTCATTGGGTTTCTTCTTTATGGCTTTGTACGTAGAATATCTTTTCTGCTAGGTTCAGTTCTTTTTTTGTTATGGCTGTTCAGGAGTTCTTTGTGATTTTGATATGCTCATAAGAAGAGGTGAGCTTAGGGTCCTTCTACTCTGCCATCCTGTCTCCCTTTTCCAATGTTCACCTCATCCCTACCTCAACCTTCTTCCCTGTGGCTTGGGACCTAGAGTCAGTGGATCCCAACCACTGGAAGGAGGAAAGCAGGTAAAAAGAGTTAAGAGTCAGAGGCCAATTCTTAACTATTAGAGAAATCTTCATACTGTTTTCCATAGTTGTTGCATCAAACTCCATTCCCACGAACAGTGCATGAAGGTTCCTTTTTCTCCATATCCTCTTTGACACTTGTTATTTCTTTTCTTTTTGATAATAGGCATTCTAGCAGGTGTGAAATTATATCACATCATCATTTTAATTTACATTTCCCTAATAATTATTGACATTGAATATCTTTTCAAGTGCTTGTTGGCCTACTTAAAAAAAATGTCTATTCAGCTCCTCCGCCCTTTTATTTATTTATTTATTTATTTTGCGGTACATAGGCCTCTCACTGTTGTGGCTTCTCCATTATGGAGCACAGGCTCCAGATGCACAGGCTCAGCAGCCACGGGTCACGGGCCTAGCCACTCCGTGATATGTGGGACCTTCCTAGACTGGGGCATGAACCCATGTCCCCTGCATTGGCAGATGGACTCTTAACCACTGCACCACCAGGGAAGCCCTGCCCATTTTTTTTTTTTTGCAACTTTGTTGCTTTTATTTATTTATTTATTTTAATTTTTTGCCTTATAACAAATTTAATCAGTTATACATATACATATGTTTCCATATCCCCTCCCTTTTGCGTCTCCCTCCCACCCTCCCTATCCCACCCCTCCAGGCGGTCCCAAAGCACCGAGCTGATCTCCCTGTGCCAAAACAATCTTGAGAACCAAAAACAGAGCTGGAGAAATCAGGCTCCCTGAGTTCAGACTATACTACAAAGCTACAGTAATCAAGACAGTATGGTACTGGCACAAAAACAGAAAGATAGATCAATGGAACAGGATAGAAAGCCCAGAGTTAAACCCACGGACATATGGTCACCTTATCTTTGATAAAGGAGGCAGGAATGTACACTGGAGAAAGGACAGTCTCTTCAATAAGTGGTGCTGGGAAAACTGGATAGGGACATGTAAAAGTATGAGATTAGATCATTCCCTAACACCATACACAAAAATAAGCTCAAAATGGATTAAAGACCTAAATGTAAGGCCAGACACTATCAAACTCTTAGAGGAAAACATAGGCAGAACACTCTATGACATAAATCACAGCAAGATCCTTTTGGACCCACCTCCTAGAGAAATGGAAATAAAGACAAAAATAAACACATGGGACCTAATGAAACTTCAAAGCTTTTGCACAGCAAAGGAAACCATAAACAAGACCAAAAGACAACCCTCAGAATGGGAGAAAATATTTGCAAATGAAGCAACTGACAAAGGATTAATCTCCAAAATTTATAAGCAGCTCATGCAGCTCAATAACAAAAAAACAAACAACCCAATCCAAAAATGGGCAGAAGACCTAAATAGACATTTCTCCACAGAAGATATACAGACTGCCAACAAACACATGAAAGCCTGCCCATTTTTTAAATTGGGTTTTTTTTTGTTTGTTTGATATTGAGCTGTATTAGCACTTTACATACTTTGAATATTCACCCCTTATCATCATATAATTTGCAAATATCTTTTCCCATTAGGTAAGTTGTCCTTTTATTTTGTTGATGTCTTCCTTTGCTATGCAGAAGTTTTTAGTTTGATGTAGTCCCATTTGTTCATATTTTCCTTTGCTTCTTTTGCCTAAATAAACATATCCAGAAAGATATTGCTAAGACCAATATCAAAGAGAACACCACCTATGTTTTCTTCTAGGAGTTGTATGGTTTCTGACCTCATTCAAGTCTTTAATCCACTTTGTGTTGATTTTTGTTATAGTGTGAAATACTGGTTTAGTTTGATTCCTTTCCATGTAGCTGTCCAGTTTTCCCACTATTTATTGAAGAGACTATACATTTCCTATGGTATGGTCTTTGCTCCTTGTCACAAATTAATTAGTCATATAGGTGTGTAGTTTTTTTTGGGGGGTTCTCAACTCTGTTCCTTTGATCTATGTGTCTGTTTTTCTGCCAATACAGTGCTGCTTTGATTACTACAGCTTTGTAACGTAGTTTGAAATCACTAAGTGTGAAACCTCCAGCTTTGTTCTTTTTTTCTCAGGATTTATTTGGATATTTGGGGTCTTTTTTGGTTTTATACAAATATTAGGGTTTCTTGTTCCATTTTTGTTAAAAATGTCATCAGGATTTTGTTAGGACTTGCATTGAATATGTAGATTGTTTTGGGTAATATGGACATTGTAACTATGTTAATTCTTCTAATCCGTGAACCCAAAATAATTTTCCATTTTTTGTGGATCTTCCTCAATTGACTTCAACAATGTCTTATAATTTTCTGTGTATGGGACTTTCACCTCATCATTTAAATTTATTCCTAGGAATTTTATTTTTTGAGATACAATGGTAAATGTGATTGTTTTCTTAATTTCTTTCTGCTAGCTCATTGTTAGTATATAGAAATGCAACAGATTTTTGTATATTAATTTTTACCATGCAAATTTACTGTACTCATTTATTATTTCTAATGTTTTTTTCTGGAGTCTTTAGGGTTTTCTAGTCTTAAAATCATGTCATGCACAAATATGAGTTTTACTTCTTCCTTTTCAATTTATATGTAATTTATTTATGTTTCTTGCCTAATTTATCTGGCTAGGACTTCCAATACTATGTGGAATAAGAGTGATGTGAGTGGGCACCCTTGTTTGTTCCTGATATTAGAAGGATAATTTTTAGTTTTTCACCATTGAGTATAATGTTAGCTGTGTGCTAGTCATATATGAACTTTTTGTTGTTGTTGTTGAGGTATGTTCCTTCTATACCCATTTTATTGAGGGTTTTGATCATAAATGAGTGTCTAATTTGTCAAATCCTTTTTCTACATCTATTGAAATGATCATATAATTTTTATCTTTCATTTGTTAATGTGGTATATTACATTTATTGATTTCTGGATTTTGAACCATTCTTGCATCCCTGGAATAAATCCTACTTGATCATGGTGTATGTTTCTTTGAATGTATTGTTCAATTCAGGTTGCTAATATTTTGTTAAGGATTTTTTCATGTATGTTCATCAGAGACATGAGCCTATAGTTTTCTTTTTTGTGGCAACCTTGCCTGGTTTTCTTATCAGGGTAATGTTGGCCACATAAAATGATTTTGGAGGCACTCATTTCTTTTTAATTTTTTTTTGAAAAGCTTGAAAATGATAAGTATTAAATCTTTGGATGTATGGTAGAATTCACCTGTGAAGCTATCTGGTCCTGATTTTTCAAAGAGGTGTTTGGTTGATGTTTCAGTCTCATTAAAATGATCTGTCTATTGAGATTATCTATTAATTAATGATTCAGTATTAGAAGGTTGTATGATTCTAAGAACTTATTCATTTCTTCTAAGTTGTCCAATTTGTTGACATATAACTGTTCATAATATTCTCTTATAATTCTTTGTATTCTGCAGTAGTCATTGTTATGTCTCCTCTTTCATTTCTGATTTTATTTGTCAGAGCCTTCTGTCTTTTTTTCTTGGTCTAGCTAAATGTTGTTGCTTTAAAATCTTTTTAAAAAAACAGCTCTTATCTTTATTTATCTTTTCTATTTTCCTTTCATTTCTATTTTATTTATTTCCATTTTAATATTTATTATTTTCTTTCTTCTACTGATTTGGAACTTTGTTCTTTTCTAGTTCCTTTAGGTATAAGTTTATATTGTTTATTTGAGATTTTACTTGTTTCTTGAGGTAGGCTTGTACTGCTTTAAACTTCCCTCTTAGTACAGCTTTGATGCATCCTATAGATTTTTGTGTGTGTATTCTCTTTTCCATTTGTCTCGGGGTGGGGGGGTTCCTTTAATTCCTCCTTTGATTTCTTTGTCAACCCAACAGTTGTTCAGTAGCATATTGTTTAGTCTCCATACATGTGTGATGTTTCCAGATTTCTTTTTGTAATTGATCTCTAATTTTATACCATTGTATTTGGAAAAGACGCTTAATATGATTTCAATCTTCTTAAATTTATTGAGATGTGTTTTGTGTCTCAACATATGGTCTACCCTTGAGATATTTCTTGTGCATGTGAGAATATATATTTTACTGCATCTGGATGGAATGCTCTGTATAAATCTATTAAGTCTGTCTGGTCTAATGTTTCATTTAAGGCCAGTATTTTTTGTTGTTATTGTTGACTTTCTATCTGGATGATATATCCAGAGATGTAAGTGTGGTTTTAAAGTCCCCTACTATTATTGTGTTGTTGTCAATTTCTCCTTTTATGTTTGTTAATATTTGCTTTATGTATTTAAGTGCTCCTATGTTGGGTGCATATATATTAATAACAGTTTTGTCTTCATGATGATTGTTCCCTTTATTATTCTATAATGTCCATCTTTGTTCCTCATTAACATTTTTGGCTTGAAGTCTCTTTTGTCTAGTATGAGTATGGTTACACTCAATTTCTTTTGGCTGCCATTTGCTTGGAGTATCATCTTCCATCCTCTCACTATAAGCCTATGTTTTTCTTTAGAGCTGAAATGAGTCTTCTGGAGCCAGTGTATAGTCGGGTCTTGTTTTTTAATCCATTCAGACACTCTGTGTATTTTGATTGGTGAGTTCAATTCATTGACAATTAGGGTAATTACTGATAAATGAGAACTTGGTATTACCATTTTCTCTTTTGTTTTCTGGTAGCTTTATATCTCCGTTATTTATTTTTTCTTGTGTTTCTGTCTGTCATTTTATTTTGGTGGCTTTCTATGATGTTTTTCTCAGTTTCCTCCCTTTTTATATTTTGTGTCTCTGCTCTAGATTTATGCCTTGTGGTTACCATGAGGTTTGTATAAAACATCTCATAGATAAAATAGTTTTTTTTCTGCTGATAACATCTTATCTTTATTTGCATATATGAGTTCCATCCATTTTCTTCCCTTTTATCATATTGTTGTCACAAATATTTTCACTTTTTTTATTGAGAATTTCTTACCAAATTGAACTGGCTATGGTTATTTTTATCACTTCTTTTTTAACCTCAATGTCATAATTGTGTTTAAGAACCTATCTGTATATAGAGTTTTAATTTATTGATGCTATTTATCACGTTATTCAAAGTTTTGTGTAATTTTGCCTTAAGAGCTCATTTCAACATTTCTGGTAAAGCAGGTCTAGTATTGATGAACTTCCTCAGCTTTTGTTTGTCCAGGAAACTCTTTATTTCTCCTTTGTATCTGAATGATAACTTTGTGGGGTAGAGTTTTTTGGCTTTCTTGGCTGACAGTTTTTATCTTTCAATATTTTGAGTATGTCATTCCACTCCCTTCTGGCCTTTAGAGTTTCTCCTGAAATGTCTGCTGATACCCTAATGGGGGTTCTTTTGTATATTACCATCCATTTTTCCCTGACTGCCTTTAAATTATTTCTTTATCATCAACTTTTGATAGTTTTAATATAATGTGTCTTGGAGAAGGTCTTTTTATATTGAGGTAATCAGGTGTTCTTTTATCTTCATAGACTTATATATCCAGTTCCTTCCCCACATTTGGGAAGTTCTCAGGTACTATTTCATTAAATAAAATCTCTTCTCCTTCTGGGATACCCATTGCCCTAATGTGGTTCTTCCTAAAAGAATTAAATTTAAATCTAATTAAAATTTCATAGAATTTAAATTTTAAGAGATCTTAATTCTCTCTCCTCTTATATTTGTATTATTTCTCATAGAATTTAAATTCTCATAGAATTTAAATTTTAAAAAAAGTCTTAATCTCTCCCCTCTTATACCTGTAAGACTCCATCTCCAAGCTTGTTAATTCTCTCTTCCATGCAGTCTGCTCTATTTCAATGCTTTCTAATTCATCATTTATTTCATTTATTGAGTTCTTCAGTCTCAGAATTTTTGTTTGGTTCTTTTTTAGAGTTTAGATCTCTTTGGTAAATATTCCTTTTGTTCATGAATTTTATTCCTGACTGTATTAAACTACCTTTCTGTGTTTTCTTGTAGTTCATTGATTTTCTTCATGACAGCTATTTTGAATTCTCTATCAGACAACAATATTTCATGGCTTAAAATTTGGTTTCTGGAGAAGTTTCATTTTATTTTTCTGATATTGTGTTTCTGGGTTCTTCATGGTGTTTAATGAATTGTTCATCTGCTGACACATTTAAAGCAGCAAACACCTTTCTTCTTTAGGTAAAGTTTAGTTTTTTGAGTTTTTTTCCCCCTCACATCTAAGGATTGAACAGGTTAGAAATCTTTCTTTTTTTTTTTTTTTTTCCAGTAGGTAGTGTTATAGCATACATTTATCTGAGCTCCCTCTGGCTATATTTGAGACTCAGCATTATTCACTTTCTTCTGACTCTGTTAGAGACGTCAACAGTGCCTTTGCTGTCACTGCTTTTGCCTCCATGGTCATTGGCGCCTTGCTGTTACTAGTGTCACTGGTGTTGTGGCCTGGAACACCAGGGTAACAGCCCTCTTCACCACATCTATGGTTTCCTGGATTGCAGTCTCTGCAAACTTGGGGAGTGGGGAGTTTGAGGGGAAAGCCAGGGTCACAGGTGTCTCTACCATGACAGGAGTTGTCAAGTTTGTGGGTTCCAATGCTATGGGTAGGGGTGTGGCTGGAGTTATGGGCATCTTAATGGTGCAGCCTCACAGCTGCTACTATCTGTTTCCCTGTGGCTTGGGTGCTACAGCTGGAGGCCAGTGTTGCATGCCTACCTCCCCTGATACTACCTAGTTCTCTGGGGGTTATAGGTTCAGCTGCCATGTGCAAAGTAAAGAATTGAATACACTGCCTCAACTCTTTCCCAGGTTCTGCGTCTTCTGTGGGTTCCAGTCCACCCACCTTTAGATGTAGAGAATGTGGAATTCTCCAGCATGCTGGAATGTTGGGCAGAGGCACCTTTGTTGAGTTATAGATGTTTTACTGGTTATAGATTGAAGGAGAGAGACAAAGTAGCATCTTATACTGCCATGATGGTGATGTCACATCCTGAAATCAATTTTTTATTTTTTTTTTGTGGTACGTGGGCCTCTCATTGTTGTGGTCTCTCCCATTCTGGAGCACAGGCTCCGGACACACAGGCTCAGTGGCCATTGTTCATGGTCCCAGCCTCTCTGCAGCATGTGGGATCTTCCTGGACCGGGGCACAAACCCATGTCCCCTTCATTGGCAGGCAGTCTCTCAACCACTGTGCCACCTGGGAAGCCCCTGAAATCAATTTTTAGTGTGATCTTTTGATGAAACCACTTTCTAATATCTATCAAAACTATAGCTTCCATTTGGCATGTTAATATATTAAATTTTAAATATGTTTTCCAGTATTAAACCTTCTTATAGTTCTAGAATTTTAAGTCATGCTTAGTATTTTAATAAATCTGTTATTTTCCCTTTAGATGCTTATATTTGTAATTATAATGGAGATTGGTTTTCACTTGTATGTGCCCAAATCTTTGCTAGGTTTTGGTATTTTGTGTATTGGTAAAATTTCTAGAGACAAACCAAAAAACAAACAAACAAACAAACAAAAAGCTCACTGTATCATGTTTAAGCACAAAATGCTTTATTGAAGCACATTAAACAAGAAATTTCATTATAGAGAATCACCATAAAGTTTGCTTGGACATAGTTGGAACATTAGATAGTTCAGTAAGATTCATGTTTGTCAGAAAGTGTGAGCTTAATCACAAAAATTCATGTGAGGAGCACTAATTCAGTGGTGTTTCTAGAGATCATGCAACCTGTAGCAAGTAGAAGGAAGGAAATCAATTGCAAGATTCATAGAGGAGAGACATGTTGAGTCCCTGATGAATATGAAACAGTCAAACACTCCATGGACAGTGTACTTTCTGAATTTACAAAATAAGGAAAAAATAAATAGGTTTTTTGTCATGTTTAAACAGTTTAAGTTTTTTTGTTTTGGTTTGTTTTGTTTTTACTGTTGTTAGTATATGCACTTGAGCTTAATCATAATTGCTACAGGCTTCATATCAATGTTCTGCCTATTTTATCTTTGTCTGATTGCAAATTTTAAAGCAATAAGCTTAGAATCTGACAGAATCCCCACATTTTGCAGGAAGAGCCAAGTGGAAACAATTAGAGATCTTCCTATTTACAATCAAAATGGTATAATGCATCTATTTGGGAATCATAGAGATTAATGCCTCAATCAAAGTTTTGAATCATGCAGCTATAGAGACGTTTATCATCTATCCATTAAGTTCCCTGGCTTGAACTACACAGCAGTCTGACACATATTGGAAAATTACAATAGATTATAAGAGAATTAATCAGGCAGTGATTGCAATTATAGCTGCTATTTCAGATGAAGTCTCTTTTCTTGGGCAATGTAATACGTCTCTGGCATTGGAAAGTACTTGTGTGTGTACAAACTTCTTTGCTTTTACTTTCTTTTTAAAAAGTAGAATATGCTTTTAAAAACTTTTTATTTTATATCGGAGCACAGTTAATTAACAATGTTGTGTTAGTTTCAGGTGTACAGCAAAGTGATTCAGTTATACATATACATGTATCTATTCTTTTTCAAATTATTTTCTCATTTAGGTTATTACAGAATTGTGAAGAGTTCCCTGTGCTATACAGTAGGTCTTTTTTGGTTATGTAAAAAAAAAAAATGTATTTTCTTCCAAGTACAGGTCACCAGGAATTAAGTCTTTGCATGTTTAAGGATATGTGATGCTCCATATCTGTGCCATAAAATAGTTTTGAAGCACATTGACAGCCTCATTATCTCCACAGGCCATGATCCTGGGACACCTCACTAATATTTTGATTCTTAGTTAACTAAGAAAAGTAAACTATCAGGGAGTAGCAAGTTCAAGTTCCCCAGTTATAAAGGTAAGACATGTGTGTCAGAGTGGAGAATAAATTCAGAAAATGTTAAATTTCAATGTACCTTATTGAAAGTCCTGGGAATTTAAGTATCTAAGCAATTGAAGTTACTATCCCAAAGTGAAGAATATGCCTGATTTTCCTCTCTGTTTCAATCAGGCTCCTGACTGACCCACAACTGGGGTAAAATAGTAAGTGGTTAATAAGGGAATTTACATATCTCTGGGAGGCATGGAAAAGGAGAGTCAACAAAATATATGGAGGCGTGCCAAGGTAGCACAGAAAGGAAACAAATATCAGCCACATCAGAAGTAAAAGGAAAAATTAGTTGTACAAATCCAGAGATAGTATCTATAACTATGGAAGATGTCATCTTGATAGAAACTATGTAGTCTTTGTTATATGGATATACTCTTACTGAAGGAACCAACATGAAGCATGCAGTGAAAGAGATATGTTAAATTAAATCTC
This sequence comes from Mesoplodon mirus, assembly GCF_964341445.2. NCBI lineage: Eukaryota > Metazoa > Chordata > Mammalia > Artiodactyla > Ziphiidae > Mesoplodon > Mesoplodon mirus. The sequence goes on from NC_138993.1 coordinate 38,613,909, forward strand.
CTCCTGCACATATTCTCCTGATACACTCATTACTTCAACTGAGAGTAGTTCTTCTGCCTTTTCATTTTGCTTAACGTTCTCTGCCTCTATGAAATTAAGTCAAAGAGTTACCTATTGTGTTCAGATATGGGAGCATCCCTAAAGAGACTGTGTGTTCCCAAAGCCTTTGGTGGGATAGCTGGACTTGATGTAGATACAAGTCATGTCTTTCCTCAGGGTGTACTGGAAGATATCACTTTGGGTGTGCATCGGGGTGGAAATGGAGGGCTAGTGCTAGATCCAGGTGTGAGGCAGGACTTGCCCTGTGCTTAGTAGCTGTCATAGTCCTATCAGGGTCAGTACTTATCCCAAGTTGCTGGGGCAGAAGCCTTGAGGGTCAGGTCCAAGGTGGTTCTGTTTCCTTTAATTGTATGTTTTTCCTCTCTCCCTCCACTGAGGACCCTGCCTGAGAGTGGAGGATTACTAAAGCAAGAGCAGCACGTGCAGGCTTTCAGCTGGTATTGGATACAGAGGTCTGAGCTTTCTCCATTGTCCTGCCTGTGCAAGTGCTCACACTGTTTCCCTGTTGTGTTTAGAAATAGCCTCCAGTTCAAGTGTCTTTTGCCCCTCAAAGCCAACTATTTCCCATAGCCTCCTACCACCTCTGCCCTTTTGTTGAAACAGTCCTTGGGGCAGGCAGGGCTTATATGAACTCTCAGCATGTATTGGGTGTGAGCTGTCATAGAGCAGCCACCATCAGAAGTCTGGGCATCTTCTGAGGCAATGCATGAAGAAGTGTCAACAATGGTCACCGCCACTCTACCCAGACACCATTTGAAACAAGGCAGCCTCTGCATCCCATGATCAATTCTTCTCCCTTGTTGTGGCTGTCCCAGATCCAGTGCTGTGTTGTGACATGGAGAGAGCCAGAGCATCCACGTGGTTAGGGAGCTCAGCAATGTGGTCATTGGAAACCTGGCAGCCTCCAGAGCAGTGTTCTCTCCACCCTGCAATGGAGGGAAGCCAGTAAGTGCTTGCAACTCATGACCAGAGTCCAAGCTTCCCACTGCCCTTCTGTTAGTCCCAACAGTCGTTCAACCAGCCAAAGGGGGCTTGTCTCCCTTCCATAGAACCCCAGGACTGGAGTGCTCAAATTATGGCTTTAACCACTCACTCTCCAGGGCAGGGGTCCACCCATGTAATCTCTTTTATCCTTTGCATTCCCTCCCAGGGACAGAGCTCCTAACTTGATCACTTTCTTCCCTTCCTGTCTCTTTGGTTACATGTGTAGCATTCTTACAGCCTTGGTTGTATAGTGATTCTTCTTCCAGTTTCCAATTAGTTTTCAGTGACAATTTTTCCACATGTAGATGTATTTTTGATGTGTTCACAATGGGAAGGTGAGCAACATGGTCTTTTCCTCCACCAACTTGATCACTTCCCTTTTTCAAAGCAGAGCTAAAATGTAGTAATTTTTATCTATGAATTTGTATAAAATATACTATCTTCTGTAGAATATACTTAAAAGCACCTGAGAGTTTGTGTTTTCCATGTGGTGATTGAATTTTTCCTTTTTTCCTTTTGGCAACTTTAAAATAAAATGAAGAAGAAAAGTACTTCAAGAGTCTTTCTAGATTTTTACATTGGCATTTTCCTTCATGACTCAGTCTTCATACTGATAATCAAGGTATGGAATTAATATTATTTAAAAGAGACTATGTCTGAATGTTAAAAACTAAAATAGGGGCTTCCCTGGTGGCGCACTGGTTGAGAGTCTGCCTGCCGATGCAGGGGACACGGGTTCTTGCCCCGGTCCGGGAAGATCCCACATGCCGCAGAGTGGCTAAGCCCGTGGGCCATGGCTGCTGAGCCTGCGCGTCCGGAGCCTGTGCTCTGCAATGGGTGAGGCCACGACAGTGAGAGGCCCGCGTACTGCAAAAAAAAAAAAAAAAAAAAAAAATATTTTATTCATTCAAAATATGACTCTGTTTCTATGGGAATTTCAAAGATTCAATTAGATTAACTGAGACTTTGTGGGAAAATAGTTTGTTTCTCAGGTTCAATAAAGGTTATCTCAGACTGCGAATTTACTTTGAAAATCATACAGCAAAGAGTCAGCAAGAAAACATCACTCAGCTTAGTCTTGAGCCTTTTTTTTTAAATAGATCTTTATTGGAGTATAATTGCTTCACAGTACTGTGTTAGTTTCTGTTGTACATCAAAATGAATCAACCATATGCATACATATGTCCCCATATTCCCTCCTTCTTGAGCCTCCCTCTCATCCTCCCTATCCCATCCCTCTTAGTCATCGCAAACACATCTCCCTGTGCTATGCTGCTGCTTCCAAGTAGCTAAATATTTTACATTCAGTAGTGTATATATGTCGATGCTACTCTCACTTTGCCCCAGCTTCCCCCTCCCACCCCGTGTCCTCAAGTCCATTCTCTATGTCTACATCTTTATTCCTGCCCTGCAACTAGTTTCATCAGTACCTTTTTTTTTAGATTCCATATATATGCTTTAGCATACAGCCTTAAGAATGATAAAGACATCTCATGTTGACATCTCAAATTTATTCACATATATGAGTGATTAACTTTAACTTCAAGATTACATTCTAAAATATATTATACTTTTGTAAAAAAATGTAATTATTTTTCATATGATCATTCAAAGTGACCCAAATAATTTCATTTCTATAAAATGTGTGATTTTTCATATATAAATTTGTGAAATGATTTATAAGCTCTTAATCAGAGCTCTTTAATTTCAGATGAGGTAACATGGTGAATAACAAAAGGATGTGCATAATCTAAGCCAGCTTCAAAACTTTTATGATAGTTTCTTTTTATTTTAATTCTAATTTTGACACATTAACTGAGTTTTAAAATTGCCCAGCTTCTTTTGGTTTTAAACAAATCTAATATTAATCAGAGATATTTTACTGAGAAATATGGACATGACATTTTTGTGCAAACACATTAGTTTCCATGGAAACATATAGCAAATATTCTTAATGCTATTTCTTTTAACAGAATGTGTTATGAATTGTTTTTAAAGTTACTTTGTGTGAGTTAGATATTATGTCACTGATAGAAACATACTATTGGATTTCATAATACACAAGTATGACCTGAAAGTGCAGGAAATAATGTAATCCTTTCTTATAAGCAATCTCTCAAACTTACAAACATGGCTTTAGTTTTAGGTTTTCCTTTTCTTCTTGAACTTCAATTGGAAAAATAAATTTTAACAAGGAAACTACTCTGTTTTGGGGCTAACTGTTTAAGGCTCACTAAGAACAGATTCAGTTGAGTGAGAAATCAACTCATGACTCTTGAACTTTCATAAGTTAAATAAAATTGTTTGTGGTGATCCCTTGAAAAATTTATCTGAGATTCAATATTAGTTGAAGTGGAAAAATCGTGGCTCAAACTTCTATAATGCTGTAAAGAAGAAATTGGGTCATATTGATCAGGGTTCGTGAAGGCATGATTGAAAAGCTGAGCAGGAGAGTGATTTGACTCTGGTAAGATCTTGCTAAGCTGTTAGGTCAAAGTTGTGCTGACAGGGAGCTGTACTGGAGACTCAGATAGAACTTGAGTATTGTACTGTGGATTTGCCCATGGAACTTTTCTTAGATCAACCAGCTGAAAAGATTACATTTAGGTGCATGTAAATATTTCACAAATATTTGATATATGATATTTATTATTTTTATTTTCCTCCTATTATATTTATTTTTATTTAAAATTTTTAAATATTTTTATTGCATATAAATAATATACAGTATTTATGATATATATATTTATAGTGTATATATATAACAACATTTACTATTTTAATCATTTTAAGCATACAATTTTGTGGCATTAGGTACATTCACAATGTTGTACAATCATTACCTCTATCTATTTTCCAGAACATTTTCATCATCCAAACAGAAGCTATATATACATTAAACAACAACACCCCATTCCTCTCTCTGCTCATCCCCTGGAAACTTCTATTCTACTTTCTGTCTCTATGAATTTGCCTGTTCTAGTTATCTCATATAAATTAAATTATACAATATTTATCCCTTTTATGTCTGGATTATCTCAGCAAAATGTTGTCAAGATTCAACTATGCTGCAACACATAACAGAATTTCATTTTCTTTTAACAGAAAAGTAAACAGAAATATAAAAATGAGATAAACCAAAGATTTTCTTCCCCATAAAACAAGAAAACTTTCTCTTTTTCAATGGCACTGAAGAAAAATGAGGAAATAAAATCTTACAAACTTAAGGAATGGAGACAAAACCATGGGAAACTTTAGGATAACAGGATAATGGGAACCTTGCAGTCATCTTCCTCCAATATCCTTCCCTCTTGATATATGATATTTAATAGTAATGCATAGGTTTTACAAATTCTATGCCTCTCTAAATTTCTTATTATATGGTATGTTACAGAGATATTGAGAAAAGAAACTATGTACATATAAACTTAGATTTTGAAATGTCATAAATATTTATGAGATGTCATATGTATATATGTGAGTTGGAATGTAGGAAAACTATGTAGAAGAAGATATTAGAAAGTACACTTCACAAAATAGTGAAAATGTCTTATTTGAATGCTAAGGTGTACAAGCTTATTTTGGAATAAAAATACCACTGTTTTTTGTTTTATGTCTATTTTACTGTTTTTTTTAACAGATGCTAGTAAATATTAGATGAAAGAAAAGTGTTTACAAATAAATACAATTTTATTTCTTTTTAAATAGAGTGTATTGACTATGTACACAGATATACACACATATGTGTTTAGTTTACTAAATCTTAATATTGTCTTCTTTAATGAAACTTTCACCACCACAATCAACAGAGTCACATTTCTTTCCATTTAGAAAGTTTCTTTGTGACTATTTGGAATAGTCCCTCAACTTTTAGTCCCAAACAAGCACCAAACTGTTTCTGTTATTTTTAGCTTTTATTGTTCTACTTTTGATCCATTGCAAGTAAATTTTTGTGTACAGTGAGGTAAGTGTTGAGGATCATTTTTAAATTCCATACAGCATTATTTTTTAAAGACTATGTTTTCTCCAGTAACTTATCTTGACATCTTTGTAAAAAAATTAGTTGTTATAGATGTGTATCTATTTCTGGACTCTATTTCTTTTCATTGATCAATATGAATATCTTCATGCTAATTCTATACTGTTTTAATTACTGTTTTAATAACTTGATTTCAAACTTGAAATCAAGTAGTTTGCATTTGCCAGCCTTACTCTATCTTTTCAAAAGTCAAATAAGTTTTGAAATAGTGGACTATATAAAATCATATCTGTTTCTTAATGGAGGACTCCACAGAACTTTGAGTATGAGAATATGATTTGAAAATATTGGCCTGGCCAAAAAGTTCGTTCGGGTTTAAAACTTTTTGGCCAACCCAATATTTAAGAGTAAATATACAATAATACATTTCCCAAAATTATTCTACAAAACTCATGTTTTCCCCCTTCCACACACATAGAACATGTTACAAGTTTATTTTCTACAAATACACTTTGGAATGTCTACATTTGATGGGTAAAAGGGCATATATAATGACAAGATATACAATACATTTGAATTTAGTAATTGGTGTGAAGTCTCTATAAGATTAAGAACACATTGACTCAAAGTAAGTGGACTGCAATACAAACTGGTGGGGTAACATCTGTATATTTAAGATATGCAAATTCAATTACTACTTTCTAGCAAAAAGCAAGAAAAGTATTACATTTGAGGGAACAAAATAAAAATTTAAATATTTCAGTAGATTTCCTTTCATGGTGAGCCTCAAAAGTAAACATGAACTGAGAAGCATCTGCTCCTACAGAAACTTACTGTGATACAATATGTTTGACAGTATACTTTATATGGATGGCTGAAGGGATTATTTATAGATAATTTAAAGTAAATATATGTTAATGTGCTTCCATATACTAACTTTAATATCTACAATCATATAAAATGCAACTCACCTGTAATGCTTGGCTAAACTCTTTATTAAGTTGAAGCTTGGTGCTCTGAAGACGGTCACAAAGTCAAGGTGGGCAGGACAAAAATTATCTCCCAGTAATAGGAAAGAAGCAAGTGTCACTGAAGGCTTTGTCTTTCTTTAAAATAATGTCAGGAATTAAGAGGCAATCCAACACAAAATCACTAAGATATCCTTTTATGTTTTCTCCAATAAATGTTATATTTTTAGGTTATATTTTTCTATCTATGATTAATAGTAAGTAATTTTTTTAAATACTATAATATTTAGGTTACATTTATCTCCTCACATATGAATGCCCAATTGTTGAAACAAGTGTCTTTCTCCATCAAATTACCTTTTCACTTTTGTCCAAAATCAATTTACCATGTAAACGTAGGTTTATTTTTAGGTTCTCTTTTCTGTTTACTTGTCCTATGAGACTATTCTTTTATCATTACCATACAATCTTAATTATTTCAGTTTTAAAGTATATATTGATATCAGATACTATGAGAAATCCAACTTTGTTTTCCTTTTGATAATTGTTTTGGCTATTCTAAGTCCTTTGCATTTTCCCTTATGTTCTAGAATAACTTGTAAATTTCTACATACGTTTCTTCTGATAGTTTTATTGAGGTCATTTTGGGGGAAATTTAAATCTTCTCACTACTGAATTTTCCAACCCATGAATACAGTATACTTCTCAGTTTTTTAGGTCTTGTTTGACACAATACATTAGTGCTTCATAGTTTTCAGCATACAAAACTTGCACATCTTTTGTTAGAATTATACATATATATTCATTGTTTGATGCTGTTAGAAATAGGACTCTTTAAATATATATAAATTTCTATTTTACATTGTAGTCTGTAAAAAGTCAATTGATGTATTTATATTAAGCTCGTATCCTACAATTTTGCAAAACTAACTTCTTAGAAACAGTAGCTTTTTAAAAGATTTGTTGAAATTTTGAAGGTAGACATTCATGTTGCCTTCACACAAATATAATTGTATTCCTTCCCTTCAAATCTGTATTTTATTCTTTTACTTAGAATATTGCACTGGCTAGGACATCTTAAATAATATTGAGTGGGAAAGGTGAGTGTGAATGCCATCATTTTGTTTCCAATTTTGGGAAAGGGATATTCATTTTTCACTATAAAATATGATACTCTGTGCTATTTTTATTGTTATTCTTTCTCAAGTTGAAAATAATTTATTTGATTGGCTACAAAAATGTAAACAAAAATAAATTAATGATAAATTGGACATCATCCAAATTTAAAATTTCTGCTTTCTGAAAGAAAATAAAATATCACAAATAGATAAAGTATTTTGCAAAATATGTATCTGCTAAAGGATAACTACCCAGCATGTGTAAAGAAAACTTAGAACTCAGTAATAAGGAAATAAACATTATAATAAAATTTAGACAAAATTGTAAACAAATGAAGATATATTGAGGACAAACAAATACATAATTAAATGCTCAATGATATTAGTCATTAGAGAAATGGAAATAAAACCACATTGATATACCACTGAACAACAACTGGGATGAAAATAAGATGGTACCAAATGAGGGTGAAATTTTGCAGTGACTACAACTCTCATGTATTGCCAATGAGAGTTTAAAATGGTACAACCACTTTGTAAAGCTGAAATTACCTTTAAAATTGTCTTTTGATATTCTGTGTCTAAGATAACACAGAATCAGTGAAATTTTTTAATGGCTACATAATATTCCATGGTACAAAATAACACAATTTATCCAATAAGTCCTCTGTATTCCTCTGTAGATAGGTATTCCAGCGTATTTTTCTATGTGTGTGTGTGTGTGTTTGTTTGTCTGTGTGTGCCTCTACTAAGAACCATGCAAGAATATTTTTGGCCTTAATTTTTCATGGAACTGTATTTCTAAGAGTAGATTTCAGAAAAAACTATGTAGCATTGCAAATGTATCCCAAATTTCATTAGATATCCCTACTGGGTAATATAAATTTCTATGCATTACATAACAACAGCTTTCAAATAAAATTAATGTACTAGAGCTCATTTTGACAATTGCCAGTCTAATGTGTATAAAGCAATCTTTTATTGATATTTTAGATGTCTCTGATTACTATTATTTTTAGGAATCTTTGCAAATATTTGGACTTTCTCTTTTCAGAATTATCATACACAGTTTTAAATTTTCTCTAAATGTATTGTACCCTCCCTGTCAATGATTTTTAACTTTTTATTTTCTATTGGAGTATAGCTGATTAATAATATGATAGCTTCAGGTGTACAGCAAAGTGACTCAGCTATACATATACATGTATCCACTCCTTTTCATTTTTTTTTCCTATCTAGATTGTCACATAGTACTGAGCAGAGCTCCCAGTGTTACAGAACAGATCCCCATTGGCTATCCATTTTAAACATAGCAGTGAATACTTGTCAATCCCAAAACCCCTAACCATCCCTTCCCTTCCCCTCTGGTACCATAAATTTGTTCTCTAAGTTCATGAGTCTGTTTCTCTTTTGTAAATAAGTTCACTTGTATCATTTCTTTTTACATTCTGCATATAAGGAATATCATATGATATTTCTCTTTCTCTGCCTAACTTAGTTCACTAAATATGACAATCTCTAGGTCCATCTATCCATGTTGCTGCAAATGGCATTATTTCATTGTTTTTAATGGCTGAGTAATATTCCATTGTATATATGTACCACATCTTCTTTTTTGTGTGTGTGGTACGTGGCCTCTCACTTCTGTGGCCTCTCTTATTGTGGAGCACAGTCTCCACGTTGTGGAGATCATTACTCCAATTGATTGTCTGAAAACTCTACCTCTAGTTCATTATTTCCATGACAAAAAAACAGCTGCTTGTTATGTAAAATTCACTTAATTTATTGTTTTAAAGAACATTGTCCAGGGCTTCCCTGGTGGTGCAGTGCTTGAGAGTCTGCCTGCCGATGCAGGGGACACAGGGTCGTGCCCCAGTCTGGGAAGATCCCACATGCCACAGAGCGGCTAGGCCCGTGAGCCATGGCCATTGAGCCTGCGCATCCAGAGCCTGTGCTCCACAATGGGGAGAGGCCACAACAGTGAGAGGCCCGCATATCACTAAAAAAAAAAAAAAAAAAAAAAAAGAACATTGTCCAAATCATTAATTTTCATTTTCATACTGAAATATTAAAAGAGACAAAGTCCTTGGTAAGATTCTATCAAAGATTTCTTCCTTGTCTTTAGTATTGTTGTTTGAAGGAGAAAATATAGACAATAGGAGAAATCCTTGCAATCTTTTTTATTTATAAAATCTGATAATTTATATCTATAAATCATTGTTTGACTCTCCTGGTGTTAGGGTCAGTACAGGCCAATGAAATCTCCTAAAATTCAGCAGCTCAAAAATTTTGTTTTCTTAACATTATTTCACAATCCTCCTAAGGCCACATCTTAAATATGGTTTAGTGGGAAAAATAAGGAAATTTTGCATCACCCTTAAGATACAATTAATGCACCTCAACATTTTTCAATATTTTGACAGGCATTGTAAATATCAAACAATTAATGCAACATGTGTTGGTTGACTGTCTATAGAAGACTATTTTAGATTTTCTGAGAGAAACAAAAAAGGATAACTTCTGGTAACTTTTTCAAAGAATTTAGTTTAAAAAATGAGAAAAGTAGCACATAAAGATCAAACATACTTTGGCTGATGGTGCTTAGGTAACAAAAGATAAGGATATGGCTAAAGAGGAACAGCAGAAGAGGTTAATTACAGTTCAGCAAATGTGTGAAGATTTTATAAAAGTGATATCTAAATTATGTATCAAAGTCCATAGGATTTCAGGTAGAGTTGGATGCAACAAAATAAGGAGAAAATTTGCATACAAATAACAGTATGGAAATGTTAGCGGTGTATTTGAATATCAATTTTAGTTTAGTTTGTTTGAAACATAGAGAATATTAGAAGGAAAGGGTGAGGTTAGAGCCAAAGATGCTTGGACTGCTAAGTGAAGGGTTTTCTATGGACAAATGGCAGTCCCAAAAGATTGTTGAATTGAGAAATGGAATACTTAGATCTATGTTTAGAAAATTACAATTTTGAGGGAGACAAGATGGTGGAGTAGAAGGACTTGAGATTCCCTCCTCCCATGAAAACACAAAAATCACATAACTGCTGAATAACCATAGACAAAAAAGACAGGAACTTACCAAAAACATATTCTACATCCAAAAGAAAAGAAGAAGCCACAATGAGATGGTAAGAGAGGCACATTCATGATACAATAAAATCTCATACATGTCGTGGGGGGGGTGACCCAAAAACTGGAAAATAATTATACCTTAGAGGTTCTCCCACAGGAGTGAAAGTTTTGAGCTGCTTGTCAGGCTCCCAAGTCTGGGAATCTGCATCAGGAGCAGGAGCTTCCTGAGCATTTGGCTTTGAAGGCTTGTGGGGCTTGATTGCAGGAACTCCACAAGACTGGGAGAAAAAGAAAATATACTCTTGGAGGGCACACAAGGTGTTGTTTGCACTGGGACCCAGGTGAAAAGCAGTGAGCTCACAGGAGCCTGGGTCAGGTCTATCTGCTGGTCTTGAGGATCTCCTGGGGAAGCAGGGAGTGGCAGTGCTGACTGTGTGAACAAGGACACTGGTGGCAGAGGTAATGGGAAATATTCATTGTTGTAATCTCTCCTTGAGGCCGCCATTTTGACACCAAGACCTGACTCCACTCAACAGCCTGTAGGCTCCTGTGCTAGGACACCTAAGGCCAAACAACAAACAAGGCAGGGACACAGCACCACTCATCAGCATACAGGCTGCCTAAAGTCTTCCTGAGCCTATAGATGTCTCTAAACACATCCCTTGTCATAGCCTTGCCCATCAGAGGGCCAAGACTCGGCTCCACCCACCAGTGGGCAGACACTAGAAACAAAAGGAACTACAATCCTGCAGCCTTCAAAATGGAGGCCAAAAGTTAGACAAAATGAGATAACAGAGGAATATGTTCCAGATGAAGGAAAATATAAATTCCCAGAAAAACAACTAAGTGAAGTGGAGATAGGTAATCTACCTGAAAAAGAATTGAGAGTAATTATAGTAAAGATGATCCAAGATCTCATAAAAAGAATGGAGGCACAGATCGAGAAGATACAAGTAATGTTTAAAAAAGAGCTAGAAGTTATAAAGAACAAACAAACTGTGTGGAACAATACAATAACTGAAATGAAAACCACACTAGAAAGAATCAATACCAGAATAAATGAGGCAGAAGAACAGATAAGTGAGCTGGAAGACAGAATGGTAGATATTACTGAAGTGGAACAGGATAAAGAAAAAAATGAAAAGAAATGAGCACAGTCTAAGAAACCTCTGGAGCAACACTAAATGCACCAACATTCACATTGTAGGGGTCCCAGAAGAAGAAAAGAAGAGAGAGAATGAGCCAGAGAAAATATTTGAAGAGAAAATAGCTGAACTATTCCTTAACATGAGAAAGTAAATAGTCACCTAAATCCAGGAAGTGCATGGAATCCCATACAGAATAAGCCCAAGAAGGAACACACAGAGACACATATGAATCAAATTGATAACAATTAAAGAAAAAGAGAAAATATTAAAAGCAACAAATAACATACAAGGGAATCCCCATAAGGTTATTAGCTGATTTTTCAGCCAAAACTCTGCAGGTCAAAAGGAAGTGGCATGATATATTTAAAGTGATGAAAGTAAAAAGCTACTACCAAGTATATTCTACCCAGCATGGATTTTGTCAGATTAAAGAGAGAAATCAAAAACTTTATAGACAAACAGAAGGTAATATAATTCAGCACCACCAAACTGGATTTACAACAAATGCTAAAAGTACTTCTCTAGGCAGAAAAGAAAAGGCCACAACTAGAAACAAGAAAATTGTGAATGGGAAAGCTCACCCATAAAGGCAGGTATGCAGTAAAGGTAGGAAATCATCCACACACAAATATATCAAAAACAACAATCATAGATGAGGAGACTACAAATGCAGGATATTTGAAATGCATTTGAAATTAAGATACCAGCAACTGAAAACAATCAAAGATATATTAAAACCTGATGGTATATTAAAACCTGATGGTAACCTCAGACAAAAATCTAAAATAGATATACATGCAAAAAAAAGAAAAAGCAATCCAAACACAGAATGAAAGATATTCATCAAATCACAAGAGAAGAGAACAAACGAGGAAGGGAAGAAAAAAATAACCTTCAAAAACGAATCCAAAACAATTAACAAAATGGCAATAAAAATATACATATCAATAATTATCTTAAATGCAAATGGATTAAAATGCTTGAACCAAAATAAATAGACTGGCTGAATGGATACAAAAACAAGATCTATCTATCTATCTATCTATCTATCTATCTATATCTATATCTATATATATTCTCTATAAGAGACCCACTTGAGATCTAGAAACATATACAGACAAAGTGAGGGGATGGGAAATGACATTCCATGCAAAAGGAAACCAAAAGAAAGCTAGAGTAGTAATACTCATACAAAGTAGAATTTAAAATAAAGACTGTTATAAGAGATAAAGAAGAATGCTACATAATGACCAAGGGATCAATCCAAGAAGAAGATATAACAATTGTAAATATATGTGTCGAACATAGGAGCACATCAATATATAAGCCATGAAAGGAGAAATGAACAATAATGCAATAGTAGGAGACTTTAACTCCCTGCTTACATTAATGGACAGACCATCATGACAGAAAATCAACAAAAATACACTGACCTTAAATGACACACTAGACAAGATTGACTTAATTGATATTTATAGAGAATTCCATACAGAAGCATCAGAATACACATTCTTTTCAAGTGCACATGGAATATTCTACAAGAGAGATCACATGTTGGGCCATAAAGTAAGCCTTGTTAAATTTAAGAAAATTGAAATCATATCAAGCTTCTTTTCTGACCACAACATTATGAGATTATAAATCAACTACAAGGAAAAAGCTGTAAAAAACACAAACACGTGGAAGCTAAACAACATGTTACTAAGTAACCAATGAATAATTGAAGAAATCAAAAGGGAAATACAAAAAATAATTAGAAACAAATGAAAATGAAATGATCCAAAACCTATGGGATGCAGCAAAAGTAGTTCTTAGAGGGAAATTTATAATAATACAATCTTATCTCAGGAAACAAGAAAAATCTCAGATAAACAACTAAACCTTACACCTAAAACAAGAAGAGAGAGAAGAACAAACAAAACCTTAAGTGAGTAGAAGGAAAGAAATCATAAAAATCAGAGCAGAAATAAATGAAATACAGTGGAAGAAAACAATAGAAAAGATAAATGAAACTAAAAGCTGGTTATTTGAAAAGATAAACAAAATTGATAAACCTTTAGACAGACTCATTAAGAAAAAAAAGGGAAAGGACTCAAATCAATAAAATTAGAAATGAAAAAGGAGAAGTTATAATTGGTACGACCTTGTATAATTGGTACAAAGGTACAGACATACAAAGGACCATAAGAGACTACTACAAGCAAACATGATCCAATAAAATGGATAACCCAGAAAAATATGGACAAATTCTTAGAAAGGTACAATCTCACAAGACTGAACCAGGAAGAAATAGAAAATACGAACAGACCAATCACAAATACTGAAATTGAAACTATGATTTAAAAACTCTCAACAAACAAAAGTTCGAGACTAGATGGTTTCACAGGTGAATTATATCAAACATTTAGAGAAAAGTTAACACCTATACTTCTGAAACTATTACAGAAAACTTCAGAGGAAGAAGCACTCCTAAACTCATTCTATGAGGTCACCATCATCCTGATACCAAATCAGAAAAAGGTTACACAAAAAAAGGAAAGTTACAGGCCAATATACCTGAGGAACATAGATGCAAAAATACTCAACAAAATACTAGCAAGCCAAATACAACATTACATTAAAAGGATGATACACCAGGATCAGTTGGGAATTATCCCGGAGATGCAAGTATTTTTTTAATGTTCATGAATATCTCAGTGTGATACACCACATTAACAAATTGAAGACTAAAACTATTTGATCATCTCAATAGACACAGAAAAAGTTTTTGACAAAATTCAACACCGATTTATGATAAAATTTCCCCAGAAAGAGGGCATACAGGGAATCTACCTCAACATAATAAAATCAATATAGGACAAACCCATGACTAACATCATACTCAATGGTGAAAAGCTGAAAACATTTCCTCTAAGATCAGGAAGGGACAAGGAAGTCCACTCTTGTCACTTTTATTCAACATAGTTTTGGAAGTCATAGACATGGCAATTAGAGAAGAAAAAGAAATAAAAACAATCCAAATAGGAAAAGGTGAAGTAAAACTGTCACTGCTTGCAGATGACATGATACTATACATAGAAAATCCTAAAGATGCTATAAGAAAACTACTACAGCTCATTGATAAATTTGGTAAATTTGAAGAACACAAAATTAATACACAGAAATCTCATGCATTCCTATACACTAACAACAAAAGTTCAGAAAGAGAAATTAAGGAAACAATCAATTTTAACATTTCATAAAAAAGAATAAAACACCTAGGAATAAACCTACCTAAGAAGGCAAAAGACCTGTACTACAAAAACTATAAGACACTGATGAAAGAAATTGAAGATGACACAAACAGATGGAAAGATATACCATGTTCCTGGATTGGAAGAATCAATATTGTCAAAATGACTATACTCCTCAAGACAATCTACAGATCCAATGCAATCCCTATCAAACTACCAATGGTAATTTTTATAGATTTATGAAAAAGTCTTAAGATTTGTATGGAAACACAAAAGAATCCAAATAACCAGAGCAATCTTGAGAAAAAATGCAGAGCTGGAAGATTTAGCTTCCCTGACTTCAGACTATACTACAAAGCTATAGTAATCAAAACAGTATGGTACTGGCACAAAAACAGAAATAAAGATCAATGGAACTGGATAGAAATCCCAGAAATATACACTTTCACCCATGCTCAATTAATCTATGACAAAGGAGGCAAGACTAAACAATGGAGAAAAGACAGTCTCTTCAATAAGTGATGCTGGGAAAACTGACAGCTACATGTAAAAGAATGAATTTAGAACATTCTCTAACACCATAAATAAAAATAAACTCAAAATAGATTGAAGCCCTAAATATATGATTGATAGTATAAAACTCTTACAGTAAAACATAGGCAGAACACTCTTTGACATAAATTGCAGCAAGATCTTTTTCAATCCGTCTCCCAGAGTAATGAAAATAAGAATAAAAATAAACAAATGAGACCTTATTAAACTTAAATGGTTTTGCCCAGCAAAGGAAATCATAAAACAAAAAGACAATCCACAGAATGGGATAAAATACTTGCAAATGATGCAACCAACAAGGGGTCAATCTCCAAAATATACAAACAGCTCATGCAGCTCAACATTAAAAAAAAAATTAAAAAATTGGCAGAATATCTAAGTAGAGGTTTCTCCAAGGAAGACATACAAATGGCCAAAAAGCATATGAAAAGATGCTCAATGTTGCTAATTATCAGAGAAGTGCAAATCGGAACTACATTGGGCTCTCATCTCATACACATCAGCATGGCTATCGTAAAATAGCCTACAAACAATAAATACTGGAGAGGAGGTGGAGAAAAAGGAACCCTACCACACTGTTGGTGGGAATGTAAATTGGTACAGCCACTATGCAGAGCAGTATGGGGGTTCCTTAAGAAACTAATATAGAGTTACCGTATGATTCATCAATCCCACTCCTGGGCATGTATCTGCAGAAAATCATACTTTGAAAGGATATATGCACCCCAGTTTTCATTGCAGCACTATTTCCAATAGCCAAGACATGGAAGCAACTTAAATGTGCCTCACAAATGAATGGATAAAGAAGACGTGGGGGCTTCCCTGGTGGCACAGTGGTTGAGTGTCTGCCTGCAGATGCAGGGGACACGGGTTCATGCCCCAGTCCAGGAGGATCCCACATGCCACAGAGCGGTTGGGGCCATGGGCCGTGGCCACTGGGCCTGCACGTCTGGAGCCTGTTCTCCATGGTGGGAGAGGCCACGGCAGTGAGAGGCCCGCGTACCACAAAAAAAAAAAAAAAAAAAAAAGACTTAGTACATTTATACAATGGAATATTATTCAGCCATTGAAAATAATGAAATAATGCCATTTGCAGCAACATGGATGGACCTAGACATTATCATACTAAGTGAAGTAAGTCAGAGGGAGAATGACAAACATCATATGATATCACTTATATGTGGCCTAAAAAATGATACAAATGAACTTATTTACAAAACAGAAACAGACTCACAGACTTAGAAAATGAACTTATGGTTACCAAAGTTGAAAGGTGTGAGGGGAGGGATAAATTAGGAGGTTGGGATTAATATATATGCACTACTATATTTAAAATAGATAATCAACAAGGACCAACTGTATAGCACAGTGAACTCTACTCAGTACTCTGTAATAACCTATATGGGAAAAGACTCTGAAAAATAATAATTATATGTATATGTATAAAAAATGAAAATCATATTTGTAATCCAGTAAACTAATCAGGGCACAATAAGTGTTTTGAGAACTGAGCAAGGGGTTAGGATTAGGAAGTAGAGGACAGGGCCATAAATTAACAAACGACTAAAGAGTAGACAGAAGTCTTGACATAAGTTTAGATATAACTGAAAAATCTTGTGTTTTTAAAAATTAGGGATGATTTTATGACCAATTCTAAAAAACTTAAAGCAATGTTTAAAAATAACATCAATTATGCATTTACTTTTTTCAAGATACCTTTTGGCTAAGAATTAATACAATAATTTTATCATTTTATTAATTATTTATTCATTATACTGTGTACATAAAGACAAGTGGAATGGGTTATGGATATAATGGATATAATGATGGTTGATCAACCACTCACATGAATTCTTGACTAAAATGTCCAATACTATTGCCCCTTCTATGGGTTCAATTGCTGAGGATCTGCCTTTATTACCACATGGTCAAAGCAACACATTTGTTTAAACAGAACTCTCTCATCTCCTTTGGTATCATTTAAATATAATGAGAATTGATTATATATGGTTCCCAATTATGCTGCAATATCTGCTTTAATATATGTAGTAATGCCATGTGATTTATTTTATCTGTTAATATGTATATGTTTGTGTTTGCTCCAGAAATGTAAAATGGTTTATACATAACTAATACATAACTAACATATTGAAAAAGAAAGAAAATCCTATGAAAACCTAGGCTATAAATACAAAAAATAAAAAAAATAAAAAAGAATTAGACTAATGCAAAATATGCATTATGAAAACCTATATACTTATTTAACTTAATTAATGATTTGTTCATACACTTTCCAGTAGCCAACACAAAGAAAATACTGACAATTAACAGCACTCACAGAAAATAACTGATCAATGCCCTAGAAGTAAAATTATTCCTGATCTTATGTACAGACAGAGCTGTCTCCTAAGAAGTCTAGTAAAGACACAGCTTTTATGTATCACTTTCAAATTTACTTGACAATACATTGAATTTTGTTATCATGTCCTGTACTTTCAAAGGTGAAATGATTGTTGAATTATAATTAATGGAAGGCACTAGCTACTGAGTGGGGAAAATAATTAAGAAAATTTGAGGGTTTTGTTACTTACTTAAAATTTCCTACTCTTACCAGGGCTCAAATTATAACTACAATTAATATTTTACATACTTCAAAATAGTGTCTAGATAATTAATTCATCTTTTCAAAGTGCTTTAATTTTATAAAATGTGATTTCCTTGGAACTTATTTTTATATTCAAAGCAGCTGTGTTACTCTTGGTTTCTCTTAAAGCATATTCTAATGTTAATTCAACAACCTCATGGACCTAGTATTCTGCACAGTGCAGGTGGTACACTGATAAGCAAAAAACAGATTAGTCCTTGTCCTTGGGAGATTATAGTGATTATAGTGTAAGAGGAACATATATTTATTCATTAGAGGGAATATATATATATATATATATATATATATATATATATATCATACAATTAATGTGTTTTGAAGGAAATAACTGTATTTTCATGATTCTATAAGTGCTTATAAAAAAGAGTGATTTTGACTTATAATTCAGGAAAAAACTTCCCTAAAAATGGCTTGTGATATTGCCTGAAAGATTTTAAGAAAACAACAACTTAGGTTACAGTAAAAAAAAAAAAATCCAGATGGAATAGCTTTATTATGAACCTCAAATAGAAGTAAGCATGAACATTTGAAGACCATTAAAATGGTTGATATGACTGTGGCACTAAGAACAAAGGGAAGCATGGTATGAGATAAAATTAGAAAATGAAAGAGTGGCCAGAGCATACAAAACCCTGGCAGAGATTTTGGTCTTTATCCTATAACCATTGACAAGTTCTTTAAATTATTTTAAAGTAGACTCACTGAAACTTTGTTTTATATTTTGAAAAGAAAGCTAGTTCCAGAAGAGAAAATTTACTGAGAGGAAGTTATAAACTTGCTCTCTGATTTGTTTAGTTTGGTGTTTCTTGGAGATATATAGGTGGGAATACAAAGGGGCTCATTGTAGATAATTTAACTGATGATAATGATTTGAGGGGCATTGAAATAAAAATGTTGTTAAAGCCATGTTTGGGAATCAAGTCCTTACAGATGGCACTATCTCTAATGGGTGTTTCACATAATATGTCCATATTTCTCTCACCCATTTTACACTCATTACTTCTGAAGACAAGGCTTAATGATAGAGTTGAACTTTGAATTGTATATAGGAAGGAGAAATACAATTAATAGTGCAAACTAGATTAGCAAACTAAGCAAACTCTGCAATGACATATCTATATGAATGAGCTTTCAGAAAACAGTGAATGGCTTAAAATTTTCCATGTTCATGATATATGTAGAAAAGCTCTCAAAAGTGAGCTAAACTTGATTATAGTAGTTTATTTCATTATTGAACAGGATACTTGAACTCTTGACCAAAAATTAGTCCTTCTCTGACCTATCCTATACTATTTTATATATCATATATTCAAAATTTATCTGACAGTTATATTTGCAAAGTCATAACTTGTGTTCTACTTTCATAGACTTTAACCCAGCTTGTATTCATTTTGGCAAACTATTAGTCTGTTCCCTTCCCAATCCAATCAATTTGGCTTCAATTTACTGGTGGCAAAATAATATTCTGAGGGCAGAAGTGGTCTGCAAGATTGAGGAGTTTGTAAAGATTTGAAGAGAGTAAAATTTTTGAAAATGCCTTTTAAAAGAAGGAGAGAGAAAGAAATGTGCAGGTAAATAGGTAAATTTTAGTTAAGACAGTGGGGACCCACATAAGGTGGTGACTCATTTCTATATAGTTTTATGATTTTATATTCCTCTCTACTCAACAATCTAAGTACAAATACAGAGAAAGCTGCCTGTCTGCTGAGTTTTTAATTTGCATGTCCACATCAAAGTTTGGAAGAATAGAATGACATAGGGGAAAGAGAATTGATAACACCAGAAGGTTTCTGGTTGATGTGACAGATCCTTGGCTTAGAGTTGGAAATAGAAAGAAAAGAAAGAAAAGTTGTTGATAATTAATGAATATGTAACTAGAGATATAGGTATAAAGTTAAAAAGTATAGCCTGACAGGTCTATGTGTGGTTAAAGAAAAATTTGGTAATTGTTGAAATAGGAGCTGTGATAAGCATGCTTACTTTCAAAGTGTGTCTGTAGGCTTATTTCACACTTTGATCTCCTTCCATTTCTGTTTTTTCCTTGACCTCTCAGTTTTTTCTACCTCACTCATTCCCTGCTATATCCTGATTTCTTTGTTCCAAGAGGAAGATTTCAGATACATGAAGTATGTATATTATTGGAGGTTATTTTCATCATTCACAGTCTTAGAAATAATGAAATAAAAACATGAGAAAGAGAAACAGAGCTGGAGGAATCAGACTCCCTGGCTTCAGACTATAATACAAAACTACAGCCATCAAGACAGTGTGGTACTGGCACAAAAACAGAAACATAAATCAGTGGGACAGGATAGAAAGCCAAGAGATGAACCCATGCACATATAGTAAACTTATCTTTGATAAAGGGGGCAAGAATATACAATGGAGAAAAGACAGCCTCTTCAGTAAGTAGTGCTGGGAAAACTGGACAACTACATGTAAAAAATGAAATCAGAACACTCCCTATCACTATATACAAAAATAAACTCAAAATGGATTAAAGACCTAAATATAAGGCTAGACACTACAAAACTCTTAGAGGAAAATATAGGCAGAACACTCTATGACATAAATAACAGCAAGATCATTTTGGACCACCTCCTAGAGAAATAGAAATGAAACAGAAATAAACAAATCAGACTTAATGAAACTTATAACCTTTTGCACAGCAAAGGAAACCATAAATATGATGAAAAGAGAACACTCAGAATGGGAGAAAATATTCACAAATGAAACAACTGACAAGGATTAATTTCAAAAAGATACAAGCAGCTCATGCAGTTCAATATCAAAAAACAAGCAACCCAATCCACAAATGAGATAGACTTAAATAGACATTTCTAAGACCTAAATAGATATTTCTCTGAAGAAGATATACAGATTGCCAACAAACACATGAAAGGATGCTCAATATCACTAATCATTAGAGAAATGTAACTCACAACTACAATGAGATATCACCTCACCACAGGTCAGAATGGCCATTGTCAAAAAATCTACAAACAATAATTGTTGGAGAGGGTGTGGAAAAAAGGGAACCATCCTACACTGTTGGTGGGAATTTAAATTGATGCAACCACTATGTAGAAGAGTATGGAGGTTCCTTAAAAACTAAAAGTAGAACTACCATATGAGCCAGCAATCCCACTACTGGGCATATACCCTGAGAAAACCATAATTCAAAAAGACACATGCACCACAATGTTCATTGCAGTACTATTTACAATAGCCAGGACATGGAAGCAACCTAAATGTCCATCAACAGATGAATGGATAAAGAAGGTGTGGTGCATAAATACAATGGAATATTACTCAGCTATTAAAAGAAATGAAATTGAGCTATTTGCTATGAGGTGGATGGACCTAGAGTCTGTCATACAGAGTGAAGTAAGTTGGCAAGAGAAAAACAAATATCATATGCTAACACATATATTTGGAAAGAAAAGAAATGGTTCTGAAAGATCTAGGGGCAGGACAGGAATAAATAAGCTGATGTAGGGAATGGACTTGAGGACATGGGGAGGTGGAAGTGTAAGGTGGGACGAAGTGAGATAGTAGCATTGACATATACACACTACCAAATGTAAAATAGATAGCTAGTGGGAAGCAGTAGCATCACATAGGGAGATCAGCTCAGTGCTTTGTGACCACCTAGGGGGGTGGGATAGGGACGGTGGGAGGGAGACACAAGAGGGAAGTGTATATGAGGATATATGTATGCATATAGCTGATTCACTTTGTTCTACAGCAGAAGGTAACACAACATTTTAAATCAATTATACTGTAAGAAAAAAAGTTAAAATAATAATAAAATAAAATAAAATAAAATAAAATAAAATAAAATAAAAAAGGATGCTTGTGGAAAAAAATCTCAGCATAGGAGTCAGGAGGAGGCAGTTCATGCATTTCCTCATATGCTCACACACATAAAAACACACACACATTCAGAGATTGAATATTGAGTTTAGGCATTTAAAGTTCAAATACTCCACCTGGGCCAACTCTTACTTCTATTGCACAGATTCACTGTAGTTTGTCAGTTCCACCTAGCTTAAGTTCTTATCTTGTTGGGAATATCATTGTCTGGTGATTTTCTTCTTTTTCTTAGAAAAGCTTAAAGATTTTCTTTAGTTTTACGAAAACAAAAACCATAGAAAAGGATGTGTAAGTAATTATGATGTACACTAAATGGTTCACAAAATAAGAAATATATAAGAGGAATATATATTTTACAACAACAAAACTATTAAGGACATTTTTAATCTCAAGTCCTTTCTCTTAGTAAGCTGTTTATTTTATTTTTGTCTTTTAAAAATAATCTCATACATAGTAAAATATATTTTAAATTTGATTACATCAGAGCACAAAGGCTTACTTTTATGATGTTTTAACAAAACAAAAACCTACAAAGTTTCAAAATAGTTTGAAAAGTGAAGACTATCCATGTAAATAAATGTCCATATGTATTTCACATGTGGATGTAAGCAGATTATCTATACCTGTCATCCAAACCAAATCATGACATATGTATTTTGTTAAAAATCTATTTTGAATTAATTCTATTGAGGCAAAAATGTGTGGTCCTGTTTTAATTTAACGTGGACTTAATAATTATCAAACTGAGCTTCTTTTTCAGGATTAAATTCATCTACTTGATGGAAGTTCTGCTTCTTATAATCATCACAGTATGATTCAATTTACTAGTGAAGGCAGGATACCATTAAAACGGATTTCTCAGTAGATTTAAAGACTTATTCCCAAACAGTTAATGTCTATTTTTATACTTGAGTGGGAACAGAGAAAAGAATTCCATGCTTAAAAGAACAAAAAGTTGGAAAAGTGAAAATGATAATATTATATGTATTATCTTTAGTTTTGAATGCAATGTTTTTTTTTTCAATGTTCTACTTTTTTTTCTTTTTTACTTTAATTTTTATTTTATATTGGGGTTTAGTTAATTTAAAATGGGTTAGTTTCAGGGGTACAGCATTAGGACTCAGTTATACATATACATATATCCATTATTTTTCAGATTCTTCCCCCTTATTGCAGAAAACTGAGTAAAGTTGCCTGTGCTATACAGTAGGTCCTTGTTTTTTATCTATTTTGTATATAGTAGCATGTATACATTAAGCTCCAACTCCTAATTTATTGACTTTTGAAAAATATTAACTAGGTAAAGATTTGTGGGAGAGAAGAACAAGATGGCAGAGTAGAAGGATGTGGACCTCAACTTCTCCAATGAGCACACCAAAAACACATCTACAAGTGGAACAATTTTTAATGAAACAAACTGGAAACTGGCAGAAAGATTCTTATACTATCAAGGTTGTAAAAAAGATCCACACAGAGGTGGGTAGGAAGGGAAGAGAAGTGATCAGGTCAGGACCTGCTCCTCTAGGAGGAGACACAGAAGAAGAGGGGAATTGCACTGGCTCAGAGATCCTCCTTGGGGGGGAATAGTTCAGACACATACTAGGCATCCCAGGCCTAAGGTCCAAAACCTGGAAAATGAGTCCCTTTAGCTGGTTTGAAAACCTGTGGGACTGACAGTGGGGCTGTAAGAAATCTAGACTTTTCTCGTGAAGTGTTCCCAATCTTGATTAATCCCACAACAAGGCAGAAGAAGCAGATTGAAACTGCCCAGGATTCTGGCTGGTTTCCCACGACCACCCCAGTACACACCCCAGCCAAAACCAAGCACCCAATACAGCCCTCTTGATCCACAGTGCAGCTCCGTACTAGAGCAAAGGCTTCTATGGCCAACTAGAGTGTGCAGTTGTGAGGGAAGAAGCTGACACAGAACCAGCACAGCATCTGAACAGGATAAGAGCAGCAATTACTCTATTTAATTGATGTAGAAGATGAGGAGTGGTGTGGAGCTCTTACTGGTGCCACGACTTCTGTAGAGTGTGCTCTGGTACCTCTTGCTCTGTGGCACAGATCCCCACTAGGGCAAAGACTGAGGCTGCTGCTGCCACGGAGAGTGCACAAGGGACCCTGACCCATTCCATATGCTTACTACAGCCCCTCTTGCCCTGGCAGTGCTTCTTTTTAGATTCCAAAACTGGTGGGGAGGAAGAGCACACACACTTGGAGGAAAGAGAAGCAGCTTAGGCCAGAATCTAGGGCTTATGTTCCAACAACTTGGGATCAGGTGGTGTTGGCCACTGAGAAGAGGAGAAGCCCCAGATCACATTTGATTCTGGCTCCAGCCCCTTTATTTCTAGTCCCACTTCTTACCAAGGTGATAGCTTCCAGCACAACCTGGGGGAAGATGTGACTCATGTTCACTTCAAATCCAGTGCTCCCACCAAAGACATGTGGCACACACAGACTCTATAGGGATGCTCCCACACAAGAACACACTTTCAAGACTAGGATAGGTAACTGTTTTACCTAATAAATAGAGACAGGGAAAGTTAAGCAAAATGAGAAAAAAGAGAAATTTCCTTCAAATGAAAGAACAATAAAAAACCCTGAAAATCAACTAATGAAACAGAGATAAATAATTTACCAGATAAAGAGTTGAAAGCATTAGTAATAAGAATGCTAACTAAACAAAGGGAAAGAATAGATGAACACAGTGAGAATTTTGACAAGGACTAGGAAATATTTTTTTTAAATGTCAGAACTGAAAAATACAATAAATAAAATGAAAACCCTGCTAGAAGAAATAAAAAGCACACTAAGTGATACAGAAGAACACATAAGTGATCTGGAAGACAGAATAATCAAAATCACCCAATCAGAAGAGCAAAAAGAAAAAACAAATTAAAAAGTGAGAACAGTTTCAGGGCTCTCTGGGACAACATCAAGCATACCAATATTTGTATTATAAAGATCCCAGAAGGAGAAGAGAGAGAGAAAGGGGTCAAATATGTATTTGATAAAATTATTCTTGAAAACTTCCCAATCCTGAAGAAGAAACACATATCCAGATAAAGGAAGCACAGAGAGTCCCAAACAAGATACAACAAAAGAGACCCACATTAATTTGTATCATAATGTAAATGACAAAAGATAAGGTAAAGAGAAAACTCTAAAGGCAAAAGAGAAAACAAAAGTTCACATACAAGGGAACCCCCATAAGGATATCAGCTGATCTGTCTGCAGAAACTTAGCAGGCCAGAAGGGAGTGGCATGATATATTTAAAGTGCTGAAAGGGAAAACCTACAACCTAGAATACTCTACCAAGCAAAATTTTCATTCAGAATTAAAGGAGAGATAAAGAACTTTCCAGACAAGCAAAAACTAAAACATATAATCAATATGAAACCAACACTAACAGAAATGTTAAAGGATATTCTCTAAAGGGAAAGAATCAGCACAGTAAAAAATAGGAGTCTACAAGAAAGGAAAAATCCCACTAGTTAGGACATATATACAGTAAAGGCTGTGGATCAACTACTTAATTAAACTAGTCCAAAGATTAAAACACAAAAAAAATATATAAAATCAATTGTAACTACAATAAACAGTTAAGGGATAAACATGAAAATGTAAAATATGATATCAAAAACTCAAAATGTGGAGGAGGGGAATAAAAGGTGTACATATTTCAGAAGGTGTGTGAACTTAAATGCCTACCAGTTTAAATCAAGTAGATATAGTCAGAGGTCAACGTAAATGAACCCCCTGCTAAACACAAATCATAGCCTAAAATATATACACAAAAACTGGAAAGAAAGGAACACAAGTATACCAGTAAAGAAAATCATCAACCCAGAAGGGAAGAAACTAAAAGAAGGAAGAACAGAGAAAAACTACAAAAGCAATGAGAAAATAAGTAACAAAATGGCCATTCTTACAATAATCACTTTAAAAGCCAATAGACTAAATTCTCCAATCAAAAGACATAGGGTGACTACTTGGATGATAAACAAAAAAGACCTATCTCTATGCTGCTTAAAAGAGGCTCACTTGAGAGCTAAAGACACACACAGTCTGAAAGTGAGGGGATAGAGAAAGATATTTCATGCAAATGGAAACAATAAGAAAGTTGGAGTAACAATACTTATATCAAACGAAATAGTCTTTAAAACACAGCTGTAACACAAGGCAAAGAATGACATTATATAATGATAAAGGGATCAATACAAAATGAGGATATAGTTTTTGTTTACATATATGCACCTCACATTAGAACACCTAAATATGTAAATCAAATATTAAGAGACATAAAGTTAGAAATTGACAATAATTCAATATAAATGAATAAATATAAATAAAATAGTGTTAATTCTACATATGATCCAGCAATTCCATTCCTGGGTATATATTTGAAGTAAAAATGAAAACACGTTTGAAAAGATACATGCACTCCCAACATTCACAGCAGTATTGTTTAGAATACCCAAGATATGGGAGCAACCTAAGAGTCCATCGATTGATGAATAGATAAAGAAGATGTGGCATATTTATACAATGGAATATTAGCCACAAAAAAAGAATGAAATTTTGTCATTTAAAACAACAAGGATGACCTGGAGATTATTATGCTTAGTGACATAAGTAAGAAAAAGACAAATGTTTGTTATTACTTATATGTGAAACCTAAAAAATAAAACAAATAAATGAATATAACAAATAGAAATAGATTCAAAGATACAGAGAACAAATCAGTAGTTACCAGTGGGGTGACGGAAGGGGTTAGGGCAAAATAGGGGTAGGGACATTAAAAGGTACAAACCACTATATAAAATAAGCTATAAGAATATATTTTACAAAATAGGGAATATAGCAATATTTTATAAAATCTTTAAATGGAATATAATCTATAAAAATATTGAATCACTATTTTGTACATCTGAATCTAGTATAATATTATAAATCAACTATACTTCAATTTAAGAAAAAAATGATGGGATTAAACTAAACCTTTTATGAAAATAAAAATAATTGAGTGCATTTGGAAAAAAACATTTCTTTTCTTCTTTGAGTTGGAAAATTTGATTTAAAGTATAAATTTCATTAAAATAAAATGTAAAATAGAAATAAATATAATATTCATTATACTTATTAATAAAAGTATATATATTTTCATAAAACTAAAATAAAATGTATTTAATCATTATTAATGTTTAGTAATGTTTTATTTGCCCTACAAAATCAAATCGAGAAAGCTATCACTAATGTAGAGATTGTCACCTAGTCAATTCAAAGTCAATTCAAAGTTTAAAAAAAAATGTTTACTTTTGAAGCAAGAATACCTTAAAATACATAACAATAAAAAAATAGAGAATGTGTCATCATCAGATCTCAATATACTTTGATACAGGCCTGGCATACACTCCAGAGAAAGGGCTACATGAACTGAAAGGAAAATAATAAGAAAACTATAAACAGAGATTTTATGTGTAAAGTTGAAACATTACATTATCATTTGTGATAATTGATAATATAATATTTCAATTTTTCACATCAAATTTATAATTTAGTGTAATGAAAAGTGAGATACTCTTATCACCGAAGTTTATGGTTTATTCTAAAACAATGTTATTCTTCTTGGTTTACTAGCTCAGAAAGCATGAATAGTAACTTTGGTCTAGAAAAGGAATACCTGTATGAAGCAAGCTAAAACAGTGATTTTATTTCCCTTTAGTTCTCAACACTTTTCCTTTTAATTGCTTCCCAGTTTATTATACATGTATTTTATTTTTCTTAGATTTCTTATTAGTCAAGTAGTACATGAATATATTTCCCTTTAAAAAATGTTTTAGATAAGGCTAGATTCCCCACAGATTTCCTCAGTTCATCTTACCTTCTCTTTTCTTTTGTACTCTTTCATCTATCTATCTATCTATCATCTATTTATCTATCTATCAAGCTATATCTATCTCTGTTTAGTTATAGATGTAAACACAAAAAATATAGGAATTTTATGTAATAGTATATTTGGTATCATACTTTACTCATCATTCTGCAGCTTGCTTTCTTTGACCAGCAGTTTCCTAAAAGTCTGACCATGTTGTTACATGCAGGTTTTGCTTGACCCATTTATGTATTATTTTGTATTCCATACTACACATATACCTATGATTATTTAGCCATTCCCCTACTGATAGACATATGAGTTTTTGGAGATTTTTTTTCTGCTGTAAATCTTACTTTAATGAATTTTTTTTTTACATGTATGCATGTGCACAAGTGGAAGAATTTGTTTAGGGTGCACACTAAGAAATGGCATTGCAGGACCATTGAATATTCACATTCTAAATTTTCATTGATATCTTCTATGTCTGGCTACTGATCATTTTAAACTATCTGTCTATAACTAGATGATTTTTTTAAATGAATAGAGTGAACCAAGTGATTGTCTTATATAGAATAGAAATAAAAAATATTTCATTATGCTCTTCTTTGTTTAATTTTTCTTTTCATTTATTTATTTCCTTATTTTTTACATTTTGACCACTTTCATCATTTCTCTCAGCCCCCAACCCTTGCCTCCTATAACCACAAATCTGTTCTCTTTATCTACGAGCTTAAGATTTGAGGGATTTTTGGTTAGTTTGTTCATTTTATTCCACATATAAGTGAGATCATATGGTATTTGTCAGTCTCTGTCTGACTTACGTCACTTAGCAGAATGTCCTTAAGTCCCATACATATGGTTGCAAATGGCAAGATTTATTTATTTATTTTTGTGTGGCTGAATAGTATCCTACAATTTCTTTATCCATTGATGGACACTTAAGTTGTTTCCATATCTTGGATATTGTAAATAGTGCTGCAATGAACATGGGGGTTCAAACAACTTTTCAAGTGAGTGTTTTTATTTTCTTTACATATACATCCAGAAGTGGAATAACTGGATCATATTGTAGTTCTATTTTTAATTTTTGAGGGGGAAGACTCCATATTTTCCATAGTGGCTGCATTAATTTACATTTGCACAACAGTGAACAAGGATTTTCTTTCCCCCACATCCTTGCCAATATATTTTATCTCTTGACTTTTTCATAATAGCCATCTAATAGGTGTGAGGTTATATCTCTTTGTGGTTTTGACTTACAGATTCCTGATGCTTAATGATGCTGAGCACATTTTCATGTATCTATTAACTATCCATATGTCTTCTTTAAAAAATATCTATTCAGATCTTCTTCTCATTTTTAATCATTTTTTGTGATTGTTTATGAGATTTTTAAATATTGTGAATATTAACTGTTTATCACATATATGATTTGCAAATATATTCTCCCATTCAGTAGGTTGCCTTTTCATTTTGTTGATTTTTCCCATTGCTGTGCAGAAACTTTTAGTTTGACATGGTTTCACCTTTTATTTATTTATTTATTTGTTTGTTTATTTATTTTACTTTTATTATTTTTTTCATTTGTTGTTTTTACTTTTGGTGTCAGACTCAAAAAATTATCACCAAGATCAAGTTAAGGAGCTTACCACCTATGTTTTCTTATAGGAGTTTTATGGTTTCAAGTCTTACATTCAAATATTTAATCCATTTTTAGTCATTTTTGTGTTTGGTGTAAGATAGTGGTCCAATTTCATTCTTTTGCATGGGTCTGTCTAGTTCCCCCTACACAAGTTATTGAAAAGACTGTCTTTGAGTTAGGAGAGGAAGATGGTGGAAGAGTAAGACGCGGAGATCACCTTCTTCCCCACAGATACATCAGAAATTCATCTACACGTGGAACAACTCCTACAGAACACCTACTGAATGCTGACAGAAGACCTCAGACCTCCCAAAAGGCAAGAAACTCCCCACATACCTGGGTAGGGCAAAATAAAAAAGAATAAACAGAGACAAAAGGATAGGGACGGGACCTGCACCAGTGGGAGGGAGCCGTGAAGGAAGAAAGGTTTCCACACACTAGAAGCCCCTTCACAGGCGGAGGCTGCGAGTGGCAGAGGGGGATAGCTTTGGAGTAGTGGAGGAGAGCACCAGGGGGGCGGAGGGCAAAGCAGAGAGATTCCCACACAGAGGATCGGTGCCCTCAGGCACACACCATCCCAAGAGGCTTGTCTGCTCAGCTGCCGGAGTGGGTGGGGCTGGGAGCTGAGGCTCGGGTATTGGGTTTCAGTCGGAGGGCAGGGAGAGGACTGGGTCTGGTGGCAGGAAGATAGCCTGAAGGGGTTAGTGCACAATGGCTAGCCCGGAGGGTGTCCGGGGAAAATGTCTGAAGCTGCTGAAGAGGCAAGAGACTTTTTCTTCTCTCTTTTTTTCCTGGTGCACAAGGAGATGGCATTAAGAGTGCTGCTTAAAGAAGCTCCAGAGACGAGCGTGAACTGCAGCTAAAGGAGCGGACCCCGGAGACGGACGTGGGATGCTGGGGCTGCTGCTGCCGCCGCCACAAGGCCTGTGTGTGAGCGAGGGTCACTGTCCAACTCCCCTTCCAGGGAGCCTGTGGAGCCCACCACTGCCGGGGTCCCGGGATCCAGGGACGGCTTCCACAGGAAAGCACATGGAGCGCCTCGGGCTGGTGCAACGTCACGCCGGCCTCTGCCGCTGCAGGCTCGCCCGACACTGCGTGTCCCTCCCTCCCCTTGGCCTGAGTGAGTCAGAGCCCCCAAATCAGCGGCTCCTTTAAACCCGTCCTGTCTGAGCGAAGAACGGATACCCTCCAGCGACCTATGTGCAGAGGCGGGGCCAGGTCCAAGGCTGAGACCCGGCAGCTGTGAGAGCAGAGAAGAGACAGCGAAATCTCTCTGTGCAGCCTCGGAGGCAGCAGATTAAAGCTCAAAGGTCCGCTTGATGTGCCCTGCATCTGTGGAGTGCATGAATGGACAGCGAATCATCCCAAATTGAGGAGGTGGACTTTGAGGACAAGATTTAAGATTTTTCCCCCTTTTCCTCTCTTTACAACAAATTATCCCAAATTAAGGAGGTGGACTTTGAGAGCAAGATTTCAGACTTTTTCCTCTTTTCCTCTTTTTACAACGAACTATCCCAAATTGAGGAGGT
This sequence comes from Mesoplodon mirus, assembly GCF_964341445.2. Classification (NCBI taxonomy): domain Eukaryota; kingdom Metazoa; phylum Chordata; class Mammalia; order Artiodactyla; family Ziphiidae; genus Mesoplodon; species Mesoplodon mirus. The sequence continues at coordinate 38,644,632 of NC_138993.1, forward strand.
GGACGTTGAGAGCAAGATTTTCGATTTCTTTCCCTGTTCTCTTTCTGTGAATGTGTATGTGTATGCTAACATGTGAGATTTTCTCTGTATAGCTTTGCATCCACCCTATGTCCCAGGGTTCTATCCATCTGTTTTTTTTTCAATAATTACTTTTTTATTTTAATAACACTACTATATTTTAAACATTATTCTATTTTACTTTTTCTTCTCTCTTTCTTTTTTTCCTACCTTTCCTTCCTGACTCCCTCCCTCCACCCCTTATTTCTTGCCTTCTCTCTTTCTTTCCTTCCTCCCACATTCCATCCTGTTTTTTTCTTTCTTTCTATCTTTCTTTCCTTCCTCCCTCCCTTCTTTCTTCCTTTCACTCTTTCTTTTTCTTTCGTTCCTCCCTCCCTCCCTCATTTCGTTCTTTTTTTCTTCCTTCCTCCCTTGCTTGTTTCCTTTCTTCCTTCCTTTCTTCCTTCCTTCCTTTGTTTCCTTCTTCCTTTCTTTCTTTCTCTCTTTATTTCTTCTACTAATTCATTCCTTCTACATTTTCTCCCTTTTATTCTGAGCCGGGTAGATGAAAGGCTCTTGGTGCTGCAGCCAGGAGTCAGTGCTGTGCCTCTGAGTGGGAGAGCCAACTTCAGGACACGGGTCCACAAGAGACCTCCCAGCTCCACATAATATCAAATGGCGAAAATCTTCCAGAGATCTCTATCTCAACACCAGCACCCAGCTTCATTAAACGACAAGCAATCAACAGTGCTGGACACCCTATGCCAAGCAACTAGCAAGACAGGAAGACAACCCCACCCATTAGCAGAGAGGCTGCCTAAAAACATAATAAGGCCACAGGCACCCCAAAACACACCACCAGACATGGACCTGTCAACCAGAAAGACAAGATCGAGCCTCAACCACCAGAACACAGGCACTAGTCCCCCACACCAGGAAGCCTACACAACCTACTGAAACAACCTTAGCCACTGGGGACAAACACCAAAAACAACGGGAACTACGAATCTGCAGCCTGCAAAAAGGAGACGCCAAACACAGTAACATAAGCAAAATGAGAAGGCAGAAAAACACACAACAGGTGAAGGAGCAAGATAAAAACCTACCAGACCTAACAAATGAAGAGGTAATAGGCAGTCTACCTGAAAAAGAATTCAGAATAATGATAGTAAAGATGATCCAAGATTCTATTTCCAAGATCCATAATCTTGGAACTAGAATAGACAAAATGCAAGAAACAGTTAACAAGGACCTAGAAGAACTAAAGATGAATCAAGCATCGATTAAAAACACAATAAATGAAATGAAAAATACGATAGATGGGATCAATAGCTGAATAACTGAGGCAGAAGAACGGATAAGTGAGGTGGGAGATAAAATAGTGGAAATAACTGCTGCAGAGCAAAATAAAGAAAAAAGAATGAAAAGAACAGAGGACAGTCTCAGAGACTTCTGGGACAACATTAAACACACCAACATTCGAATTATAGGGGTTCCAGAAGAAGAAGAAAAAAGAAAGGGTCTGAGAAAATATTTGAAGATATTATAGTTGAAAACTTCCCTAATATGGGAAAGGAAATAGTTAATCATGTCCAGGAGGCACAGAGAGTCCCATACAGAATAAATCCAAGGAGAAATATGCCAAGACACATATTAATCAAACTATCAAAAATTAAGCACAAAGAAATCATATTAAAAGCAGCAAGGGAAAAACAACAAATAACACACAAGGGAATTCGGATCACGTTAACAGCTGATCTCTCAGAAGAAACTCTACAAGCCAGAAGGGAGTGGCAGGACATAATTAAAGTGATGAAGGAGAGAAACCTGCAACCAAGATTACTCTACCCAGCAAGGATCTCATTCAGATTTGATGGAGAAATTAAAACGTTTACAGACAAGCAAAAGCTCAGAGAGTTCAGCACCACCAAAACAGCTTTACAACAAATGCTAAAGGAACTTCTCTAGGCAAGAAACACAATAGAAGGAAAATACCTACAATAACGAACCCAAAACAATTAAGGAAATGGGAATAGGAACATACATATCGATAATTACCTTAAAAGTAAATGGACTAAATGCTCCCACCAAAAGACACAGAGTGGCTGAATGGATACAAAAACAAGACCCATATATATGCTGTCTACAAGAGACCCACTTCAGACCTAGAGACACATACAGATTGAAAGTAAGGGGATGGAAAAAGATATTCCATGCAAAAGGAAATCAAAAGAAAGCTGGAGTAGCAATTCTTATATCAGACAAGATAGACTTTAAAATAAAGACTATTAGTAGTGACAAAGAAGGACACTACATAATGGTAAAGGGATTGATCCAAGAAGAAGATATAACAATTGTAAATATTTATGCACCCAACATAGGAGCACCTCAATACATAAGGCAAATACTAACAGCCATAAAAGGGGAAATCGACAGTAACACACTCATAGTAGGGGCTTTAACACCACATTTTCACTAATGGACAGATCATCCAAAATGAAAATAAATAAAGAAACACAAGCATTAAATGATACATTAAACAAGATGGACTTAATTGATATTTATAGGACATTCCATCCAAAAACAACAGAACACACATTTTTCCCATGTGCTCATGGAACATTCTCCAGGATAGATCATATCTTGGGTCACAAATCAAACCTTGGTAAATTTAAGAAAATTGAAATTGTATCAAGTATCTTTTCTGACCACAATGCTATGAGACTAGACATCAATTACAGGAAAGGATCTGTAAAAAATACAAGCACATGGAGGCTAAACAATACACTACCCAATAATGAAGTGATCACTGAAGAAATCAGAGAGGAAAGAAAAAATCCTAGAAACACATGACAATGGAGACACGACGACCCAAAACCTATGGGATGCAGCAAAAGCAGTTCTAAGGGGGAAGTTTACAGCAATACAATCCCACCTTAAGAAACAGGAAACATCTCGAGTAAACAACCACCCTGCACCTAAAGCAATTAGAGAAAGAAGAACAAACAAACAAAAAAAACCCAAAGTTAGCAGAAGGAAAGAAATCATAAAAATCAGATCAGAAATAAATGAAAAAGAAATGAAGGAAACGATTGCAAAGATCAATAAATCTAAATGCTGGTTCTTTGAGACTATAAAGAAAGTTGATAAACCATTAGCCAGATTCATCAAGAAAAAAAGGGAGAAGACTCAAATCATTAGAATTAGAAATGAAAAAGGAGAAGTAACAAGTGACACTGCAGAAATACAAAAGATCATGAGAGATTACTACAAGCAACTCTATGAGAATAAAATGGACCACCTGGAAGAAATGGACAAATTCTTAGAAATGCACAATCTACCAAGACTGAATCAGGAAGAAATAGAAAATATGAATAGACCAATCACAAGCACTGAAATTGAAACTGTGATTAAATATCTTCCAACAATCCAAAGCCCAGGACCAGATGGCTTCACAGGTGAATTCTATCAAACATTTAGAGAAGAGCTAACACCTATCCTTCTCAAACTCTTCCAAAATATAGCAGAGGGAGAATCACTCCCAAACTCATTCTACGAGGCCACCATCACCTTGATACCAAAACCAGGCAAGGCCGTCACAAAGAAAGAAAACTACAGGCCAGTATCACTGAGGAACATAGATGCAAAAATCCTCAACAAAATACTAGCAAACAGAATCCAACAGCACATTAAAAGGATCATACACCATGATCAAGTGGGGTTTATTGCAGGAATGCAAGGATACTTCAATATATGCAAATTAATCAATGTGATACACCATATTAAAAAATTGAAGGAGAAAAACCGTATGATCATCTCAATAGTTGCAAGAAAACTTTTGACAAAATTCAACACCCATTTTTGGTAAAAACCCTGCAGAAAGTAGGCATAGAGGGAACTTTCCTCAACATAATAAAGGCCATATATGACAAACCCATAGCCAACATCACTCTCAGTGGTGAAAAACTGAAACCATTTCCACTAAGATCAGGAACAAGACAAGCCTGCCCACTCTCACCACTCTTATTCAACTTAGTTTTGGAAGTTTTAGCCACAGCAATCAGAGAAGAAAAGGAAATAAAATGAATCCAAATTGGAAAAGAAGAAGTAAAGCTGTCACTGTTTGCAGATGACATGATACTATACGTAGAGAATCCTAAAGATGCCACCAGAAAACTACTACAGCTAGTCAATGAATTTGGCAAAGTAGCAAGATACAAAATTAATGCACAGAAATCTCTGGCATTTCTGTACACTAATAATGAAAAATCTGAAAGTGAAATCAAGAAAACACTCCCATTTACCACTGCAACAAAAAGAATAAAATATCTAGTAATAAACTTACCTAAGGAGACAAAAGACTTTTATTCAGAAAATTATAAGACACTGATGAAAGAAATGAAAGATGATACAAATAGATGGAGAGATATACCATGCTCCTGGATTGGAAGAATCAATATTGTGAAAATGACTCTACTACCCAAAGCAATCTACAGATTCAATGCAATCCCTATCAAACTACCACTGGCATTTTTCAGAGAACTAGAACAAAAAAATTCAAAATTTGTATGGAAAAGCAAAAGACCCCAATAGCCAAAGCAGTCTTGAGAACGAAAAACAGAGCTGGAGGAATCAGGCTCCCTGACTTCAGACTATACTACAAAGCTAGAGTAATCAAGTCTGTGTGCTACTGGCACAAAAATAGAAAGATAGATCAATGGAAGAGGATAGAAAGCCCAGAGATAAACCCACGCACATATGGTCAACTTATCTTTGATAAAGGAGGTAGGAATGTACAGTGGAGAAAGGACAGCCTCTTTAATAAGCGGTGCTGGGAAAACTGGACAGGGACATGTAAATGTATGAGATTAGATCATTCCCTAACACCATACACAAAAATAAGCTCAAAATTGATTAAATACCTAAATGTAAGGCCAGACACTATCAAACTCTTAGAGGAAAGCATAGGCAGAACAGTCTATGACATAAATCACAGCAAGATCCTTTTGGACCCACCTCCTATAGAAATGGAAATAAAAACAAAGATAAACAAATGGGACCTAATGAAACTTCAAAGCTTTTCCACAGCAAAGGAAACCATAAACAAGACCAAAAGACAACCCTCAGAATGGGAGAAAATATTTGCAAATGAAGCAACTGACAAAGGATTAATCTCCAAAATTTATAAGCAGCTCATGCAGCTCAATAGCAAAAAAACAAACAACTCAATCCAAAAATGGGCAGAAGACTTAAATAGCCATTTCTCCAAAGAAGATATACAGACTGCCAACAAACACATGAAAGAATGCTCAACATCATTAATCATTAGAGAAATGCAAATCAAAACTACAATGAGATATCAGCTCACACCAGTCAGAATGGCCATCATCAAAAAATCTAGAAACAATAAATGCTGGAGAGGGTATGGAGAAAAGGGAACACTCTTGCACTGCTGGTGGGAATGTGAATTGGTACAGCCACTATGGAGAAGAGTATGGAGGTTCCTTAAAAAACTAAAAATAGAACTACTATATGACCCAGCAATCCCACTACTGGGCATACACCCTGAGAAAACCATAATTCAAAAAGAGACATGTACCAAAATGTTCATTTCAGCTCTATTCACAATAGCCCGGAGATGGAAACAACCTAAGTGTCCATCATTGGATGAATGGATAAAGAAGATGTGGCACATATATACAATGGAATATTACTCAGCCATAAAAATAAATGAAACTGAGCTATTTGTAATGAGGTGGATAGACCTAGAATCTGTCTTACCGAGTGAAGTATGTCAGAAAGAGAAAGACAAATACTGTATGCTCACACATATATATGGAATTTAAGAAAAAAAAATGTCATGAGAACCTAGGGATAAAACAGGTATAAAGACACAGACCTACTTGAGAATGGACTTGAGGATATGGGGAGGGGGAAGGGTAAGCTGTGACAAAGCAAAAGATAGGCACGGACATATATACAGTACTAAACGTAAGGTAGATAGTGGGAAGCAGCCACAGAGCAGAGGGAGATCAGCTCGGTGCTTTGTGACCGCCTGGAGGGGTGGGATAGGGAGGTTTGGAGGGAGAGAGATGCAAGAGGGAAGGGATGTGGGAACAGATGTATATGTATGACTGATTCACTTTGTTATAAAGCCGAAACTAATTAAAAAAAAAAGAAAAGACTGTTTTTCACATTGGATATTTTGAGCTTCTTTGTGCTAGATTAGTTGACCATATATGTGTGAATTTACTCCTAGGTTATCTATTCTGTTACATTCATCTATCTGTTTGTTTTTATGCCAGTAACATACTGTTTTAATTACTACAGCTTTGTAACAAAGTTTGGAATCAGTGAGTGTGATGCCTCCAATTTGGTCTTCATGCTCAGGTTTGCTTTGGTTGTTTGAGGTGTTTTGTGGTTCTAAACAAATTTTAAGATTACTTGTTTTAGTGCTGTGAAAAATACCGTTGGACTGTTGAAAGGGATTTCACTGAATCTGTAGTTGTGTTAGGTAATGTAGATATTTGGACAGTATTTATTCTTCCAATCCATGACCATGGTATATCTTTCATTTATTTTTGTATTCTTCAATTTTTTCTATTAATATCTTGTAGTTTTCAGTATACAAGACTTTCATCTCCTTGGTTAAATTTATTCCTAGGCTTTTCATTCCTTTTGATGTAACTGTAAATGGTATTTTTATTTTAATTTTTTATTTCTCTTTTTTTTACAGTTTTTTATTAGTTTGGAGGAACACAACATATTTTTATGCAATTGAGTTTTTATCCTGAAATATTACTGAATTTGTTTATTGAGCTCAAAAATTTTTTGATGGAGTCTTTAGGGTTTTCTATATATAATATCTTGTCATCTTCAAATAGTGTCAGTTTTACTTTTTCCTTTCCAGTTTGATTGCCTTTTTTTTTTCTTTTCCTTGACTCATTGCTCTGTCTAGGACATCCAATACTATGTTAAATAGAAGTGGTTAAAGTGTGTATCCTTGTCTTGTTTCTAATTTTTCTGATCTTAGAGGAAAAACTTTTGGCTTTCCACCATTGACTATGATGTTACCTACGGGCTCGTCATACATGGCCTTTTTATGTTGATGTACATTTCCTCTATACCCACTTTGTGGAAAGTTTTTAACATAAATGGATATTGACTTTGTCAAAAGCTTTTTCTGCATCTATTGAGAAGATCATAAAATTTTATTCTTCATTTTGTTAGTGTAGTGTATTGCATTGACTGATTTGCCAGTGTCTAGTCATACTTGCCTCACTGGGATCAATCCTACTTGATCATAATATATGATCCTTTTAATGTATCATTGAATTTGGTTTGGAATTGTTCACTGAGGATTTTTCTTCTATGTTCATCTGGGATATTGTAATTTTCTTGCAGCATCCTTGTTTGGTTTTTGTATCAGTGTAATGCTGGCCTTGTAAACTGAGTTTGGAAGAGTTCCCTTTCACATATTTTTTGTAAGTATTTGAGAAAAAAATGGTATTCTTTGAATATGTGAAATAATTCATCAGAGAGGCTGCCCAGTCCTGGACTTTTGTTTGTTGGGTGGTTTTTAATTACTGATTAATTATCCTTACTAGTAACCCGTGTGTTTAGATTTTCTATTTCTTCATGATTTAGTCTTCGTAGGTTGTATGTTTTTTGAAATTTATCCATTTCTCCCAGATTGTTCAGTTTTTTTTGCATATAATTGATCATAGTGAAGTCTTATGATCCTTTGTATTTCTGTGTCATGACTTGTAATATCTCTCCTTTAATTTATGATTTATTTATTTGAATTCTCTCTCTTTTTTCTTGGTGAGTCTAGCTCAAAAGTTATTAATTCATTTATCTTTTCAAAGAGCCAACTTTTTCATTCATTGATCTTTTCTTTTGTCATTGTATTCTCTATTTCATTTATTTCTGCTCTAAGCATTGTTATTTCCTTTCTTCTACTATCTTTGGGTCTTGTTCTTTTTCTAGTTCCTTGGGGTATAATGTTAAATTGTTTGTATGAGACATTTTTTGGTTCTTGAGGTAAGTGTTTAGTGTTTTAAAATTTCCTCTTAAACTGCTTTTGCTTCCTTTCATCAATTTTGGTATATTTTCAGTTTTGTTTGCCTGAAGGTATTTTTTAGCTTATCTTTTGATTTCATCATTGACACATGCATTGTTCAGTAGCATATTTTTTAATCTCCACATGTTTGTGAATTTTCAGGATTTTTTTTATGTAATTGATTTCTAGTTTTATAACATTGTTGTTGGAAACAATTCTTGATATGACTTAAATTCTCTTAAATTTATTAAAATTTGTTTTGTGGCCTAAGATATGAACTATCATGGAGAATGTTCCATGTATACTTGAGAAAGTATTCTGCTGTTCTTGGGTAGAATGTTCTATATATGTTAAGTTCATCTGATCTAATATGTCATTTAAGGCCAATGTTTTCTTATTGCTTTAGTCTGGATGATATATCTATTGATGTAAGTGGAGTATTAAAGACCACTACTATTATTATATTTTATTGTTGTCTATTTCTCCCTTTAGGTCTGTTAATATTTGCTTTACATACTTAGGTACTCCTATTTTGGGTTCAAAAATATTTACACATGTTATATCCTCTTACTTGTCTGACCCCTTTATCATTGTGTAACACCCTTCTTTGTCTTTTATGAAAGTCTTTCTTTTAAAGTCAATTTTGTCTAATATAATTATGGCTACACAAGTTTTCTTTTGGTTTTCATTTGCATGAAATATCTTTTTCCATCACTCTACAGTCAATCTTTGTGTGTCCTTACATCTAAAGTGAGTCTCATGTAGGTAGCATGTCGATGAATAATTATTTTTATCCTCTCAGCTACTCAATCTCTTTTGATTGGATAATTTAGTTCATTTACATTTAAAGTAATTATTTAGAAGTATATGCTTATTGTCATTTTGTTCGTAGTTGCCTGGAGTTTTTGTCATACTCTGTTGATTTTTCTTCCTTTGCTCTCCTTCTCAGTGATTTGATGATAGTCTTTAAAGGTATGCTAATATTTTTTCTCTTTATCTTTTATGAATTTATTATAGCTTTCTGCTGTGTGGTTACATGAAACTTACGTATAAAAAATTATATCTATAACAGTCTATTTTAAGTTGATAACAAGATAATTTTGGTCACATTCTAAAGCTCAACATTTTATTCTCCCTCACCTCATTTGTTTTTGATGTCACATTTTACACTCTTTGTACTGTATAACTAACCACTGGAATCATAACAATTTTTACTACTTTTGTCTTTTAAATTTTATACTAGCTTTATGGTTGATTAATCCACTTACCTTTATCATATATTTACCTTTTCAGTGAGATTTATTATTTCTTATGTTTTCTTGTTACTAACTAGTGCCTTTCTTTTCAGCTTAAAGCAGTTCCTTTAACATTTCTTGTGATCACACAAACACTATGATTTAAAGCAAATTTTAAAACATTATTTCTGCAGTTATTTTAAATGGATATGAAGATTTTCACTAAGAATGGATGCTACTTAATAAAATATACTATTAATAATGACTTTTAAATGTGTAGTTTTGTGTTCTGTGTCCTAACTTAGATCAGTCAAATAAAAGACCAATATAGAATATTTGTTGCAAAAACAAATTACCCTTTATTTTTGGAAATAAGCCTTTTTAAACATCTTTTTGGTTGTAATTAACATTTAATATCCATGGTTCTACCATGGAGAATAGATTTGAAACTTCTTTTTAAAAAGACTTTGATTTGAAAGGAATATACAATGGAAGATTTAATAGAGTAAGCTTCAACAAGAAAATGCATGTGGAAATAATTCCATGCTTTCGCTGATGCCTGTAACAGATACATCTAAATGATAGGAGAGAAAACCTCTGAACACTGATGTGATGTTAAAGATCAACAGATTCTGCTACAATGAGTTAATTTGTTTCTACAGTTGCCTCTTTGTTGTTTGTCTCAGATTAAAAAGACTGAATGATCTTAAACTAGTGAAATTACTGAATATGCATCCTTTTATATTTGTAAAGAAAGAGTCTTTTAAAATGAATGCACATTATCACTGAATGATATTGTGGCCACTTTTAAATTTGTATGCAGTAGCCTTTACATAAACAATTAATCTTCAGTTAAAACTGTCATGTTAGTGTCTTTAGATGCTTCCATGTTAAAGAAAATATAGATGATATGCTACCAAACATTGCACCTATACTGAACTGTACGACAGCAGTTGTTTTCTTGTCAATTTAACAGTTGACACACATGTAAAACTCTCCTTTAACTGGCATATGTATATAGTTAATTGCTGTCTTTAAGAACTTTCATGACTGACTAAGGAAATAGGATTGTATGTGAGTCACACCAAAAATAAAAATTTATTTTTGTATTTAAATATCATTACAGAAGAGGAAATGCATTTATTCTCTACTGGGGAAGCTGCAAATTGTTTGCTTTTGTGTGTGCAGAACTAGGTCACACTAATAATCAATACTCATCTTTTTGACTTTGTTAATTTATATATGTGAGTTTCTATTTCCAGAAATAATGTGTTAGGTTATTTGGGAAAACATTCCTGCTGAAAATAGCTAGAAAATTGGTTAACATGTATTTAAAAAATCTTATTAAATGTATATATGGATAACAAGATAATTTAAAAAATCAGCCAAATTTTAAGAAACATTAGTTTCCAAAGAATAAAATATCTTGAGTGTGACTTTGGTCTTATGTGTATATTTTTACTTACTCTTTGCTGGGAAAAAGAAAGGACAAAAAACAAAAACAAAAAACAAAATCAAAGTCACAGAAAATGGTACTCTCACAGAAGACCCATACACAGAGAATCTCTCTGAGTTACAGGAACAATATACATGGACAAATTTTAGTGACAAATGAAAGACTAGGTTTTAAAAGCTTTTGTAATCTAGGAACAATCAAGCCTTTACTTGACTTAAGTAAATTCCAGGCCAGTTGTGGCTCCAGGTTATTGTTTGATGAAAAATTTAAATCTCTCAGAGATAATCTCATTCAAGGCTGCACATTTTTCCACAATTAAAAAAATATATGATAAGCACACAGGTAGTGTTTGTTTCACACAAGCAAATTTAACCCAATGAGGGGGACCTCTTATTAATAAAAGGACACAACTCATGAAAGAAACAAAGTCAAATAAAACCCCATATGTCCCTGTAAAGATACTATAAAGAAAGTGGGAGATTTTAACTAACTTCTGCCAAGTTAAGTTAAATATTTAAAACTTACACAAAATCTTTCTTAATAGAAAAAGAAGACACTACTTAACTGATTTTCTGTGGTTAAAAACAGAATTAAACTAGAAATAAGTAAGAGAAAGAAAATCCACAAGTTTATAAAAATTAAATAGCACACTCAAATTACTCATGCATCAGAGGCAAGAAAATCATTAATATGAAAAATAAGATAACAGGGCTTTTCTGGTGGCACAGTGGTTGGGAGTCCGCCTGCTGATGCAGAGGACGAGGGTTCGTGCCCCGGTCTGGGAGGAGGTGACGTGCCGTGGAACGGCTGGGCCTGTGGACCGTGGCTGCTGGGCCTGCACGTCCAGAGCCTGTGCTCCGTGGCAGGAGGGGCCACAGCAGTGACAGGCCCGCATATTGAAAAAAAAAAAGATAACAATTACCTCAGTGAGGTCAGGAGAGTATGTATGTGATGAAAAAGTTGCACTTTTTTTAAAACATATTTATTGGAGTATAATTGCTTTACAATAGTGTGTTAGTTTCTGCTTTATAACAAAGTGAATCAGCTATATGTATACATATGTTCCCATATCTCTTCCCTCTTGTGTCTCCCTCCCTCTCCCTCTCCGTATCCCACCCCTCTAGGTGGTCAAAAACCACCTAGCTGATCTCCCTGTGCCCTGAGGCTGCTTCCCACTAGCTATCTATTTTAGGTTTGGTAGTGTATATATGTCCATTCCTCTCTCTCACTTTGTCACAGCTTACCCTTCTCCCTCCCCATATCCTCAAGTCCATGCTCTAGTAGGTCTGTGTCTTTACTCCTGTCTTGCCCATAGGTTCTTCCTAACCATTTTTTTTTTAGATTCCATATATATGTGCTAGCATACGGTATTTGTTTTTCTCTTTCTGACTTACTTCACTCTGTATGACAGACTCTAGGTCCATCCACCTCACAACAAATAACTCAATTTCGTTTATTTTTATGGCTGAGTGATATTCCACTGTATTTATGCACCACATCTTCTTTATCCATTCATCTGTTGATGGACACTTAGGTTGCTTCCATGTCCTGGCTATTGTAAATAGAGCTGCAAAGAACATTTTGGTACATGACTCTTTTTGAATTATGGTTTTCTCAGTGTGTATGCCCAGTAGTGGGATTGTTGGGTCGTATAGTAGTTCTATTTGTATTTTTTTAAGGAACCTCCATACTGTTCTCCATAATGGCTGTACCAATTCACATTCCCACAAGAGATGCAAGAGTGTTCCCTTTTCTCCACACCCTCTACAGCTTTTATTGTTTCTAGATTTTTTGATGATGGCCATTCTGACTGGTGTGAGATGATATCTCATTGTAGTTTTGATTTGCATTTCTCTAATGATTACTGATGTTGAGCATTCTTTCATGTGTTTGTTGGCCATCTGTATATCTTCTTTGGAGAAATGTCTATTTAGGTCTTCTGCCCATTTTTGGATGGGGTTGTTTGATTTTTTGTTATTGAGTTGCATGAGCTGCTTGTAAATTTTGGAGATTAATCCTTTGTCAGTTGCTTCATTTGCAAATATTTTCTCCCATTCTGAGGGTTGTCTTTTGGTTTTCTTTATGGTTTCCTTTGCTGTGCAAAGCTTTTAAGTTTCATTAGGTCCCATTTGTTTATTTTGTTTTTATTTCCATTTCTAAAAGAGTTGAGTTCAGAAGGATATTGCTGTGATTTATATCATACAGTGTTCTGCCTATGTTTTCCTCTAAGAATTTGATAGTGTCTGGCCTTACATTTAGGTATTTAATCCAATTTGAGGTTATTTTTGTGTATGGTGTTAGGAAGTTTTCTAATTTCATATTTTTACATGTACCTGCCCAGTTTTTCCAGCACCACTTATTAAAAAGGCTGTCTTTTCTCCACTGTATATTCTTGCCTCCTTTATCAAAGATAAGGTGACCATATGGGCATGGGTTTATCTCTGGGCTTTCTACCCTGTTCCATTGATCTATATTTCTGCTTTTGTGCCAGTACCATACAGAACAATAAGCTGTACCTCCCTCCCAATAAAAAAAAAAGAAAAAAAAACTTAAGTGTAAAACATTTTATTTAATTAAAATTTATTTTGAGGTTTGTCTTTGTTAAAATATTCAAATTTATCTTCTGTTTACATAGCTTTATTATTTTCATTGTAAAATGTTAGACTGAGCAAGTATTAAATGATGAAATCAATTTCACCCTAAAATTTCTAACAATGTCTTGAGAATTATAGTTTCCATATTTTCTCCTATAGTTGATTATGTTATCATATTTGGGGAGCTTTTTTCTTAAGTTTGAGATCGACAGCAAATATTTGTGAATTTTAATCAGATTTTCAGGATATGTAATTTATGAGATAGCTGCTTATCTTCCACTGACAAAATGTTCTTAGAGAAATACACAGTAAACAGTTAAAATTGAGAAAGTTAAGTGCTATTGTTTGCTCTGTGGGTGAATTTAGCAGTAAGTGAAATCCTTAGAGAACTAGAAAAGGAAATAATGTATCTAGTCACTTGTTTGTCTGCAGGAGAGTATAGGCTATCATTATTACCTCATGTTAAAGAAATGATAAACAAAAGGGCTGGAAGAAACCAATATTGTTGAGTGATTTTGACAGACAACCCATGGAGGAGCACATGTATATTACTTATTATCTATCAGATGCCAGGTAGGTCAGTTTCTTTATCAGAAAAAAATGCATGCTGATAAACTGAGAATAGTTTTCTGAAATATGATGATAGACACTCTTTTTGTGATGCGTTCTCAGTAGTGGACACACTGCTGTAGATTCTTTACTGGCAGGATAATAACCGATTAGAATAAATGTTTCGATCGGAAGAAATTCTTGTTCATTCTTTGGAATATAATTGCATTGTTTTAGATTGTCTACAGTAGAGGGGGGGTCTAGAACATGTAAAGTGATAAAACACATATATAAGTAGTTTACTTAGACATAATATTGTTTAAAAAGGAGACTGGTAAGTGATATTATAGATTATTTATATATAAAATCTCCATGGAGCAAACTATATATTCTACAACGGTAGAGAAATCTAAACATATGAAAAGTGTTCTCTCTCCTGTTAGTTCTTATTAGGAAAAAACACACCTGCTATTATCTAGAGTTCCTTTGCATCTCATAACAAGCACTTACCTCATTCATTGTAAAATAAAATAAAAAGTTGATATAGGCATTCAAAAACCTTGTGATTTATAGTGACAAGGCATAAGAAAACAAGTGATTTATAGTCAATCTATAAGACTAAAATGTTGATCATGTAATTTTTTTTTTTTTTTTTTTTTTTTTTTGCTGTACGCTGTCTTCTCACTGTTGTGGCTTCTCCCATTGCAGAGCACAGGCTCCGGACATGCAGGCTCAGCAGCCATGGCTCACGGGCCCAGCCACTCCATGGCATGTGGGATCTTCCCAGAGTGGGGCACGAACCCGTGTCCCCTTCATCAGCAGGCAGATTCTCAACCACTGCACCACCAGGGAAGACCTGATCATGTAAATTTTACTTATGGCTTCATAAAGGTGGAATAATGGAGCAAGAAGGATGATTGGATAAATTATTTTTAAGTAGCCAACAAATAGTATCCTGAGTATACTACTGTAATGGAAGTTTGCCAGACACTGAAAAATGAGATTTTGGAATTATTCTTACCTTTGGTGGGTTTTTAAAAGTCTCATTTTATCATTTTTGAGCAGGGAAATGAAAGATTGAAACTCACTTGACAGCTTATGCTTCATCTTCACAGGAGAGATGTTTGATGTCAAGTGTGCAATTGAAGAAAGATATTGGACTATTTTATAGCTTGCTTCATAGACTAAATCCCAGGAGCTGTAGTTCACAATTACAATTAAATTTTCTTAATCTCTGTCAATGAGAAAGCAAATCTATTTTTATGTCCTGCCTTAAGGATACATTTTGTAATGTATAGTAGCAACTATACAGCATGAAATGGTAGTATATAAATATTTAATTACATATTTGTAACCTCTAATCACTCCATTTCACAGTTCACATTATGCTTGGAGATTTTCTCTGATAAGTTTTGGTTAAGAAACTTGTGCCATGGACATTGGTGTTTCTGATGCTATAGCCTAAGGGATTTGCCTCATTCTCAGTGTTTCAAAAATATTTAGCCAAGACTTGCATTGTGATGTAGAAAAAGCAGTAGCTTAACTAAAATGAAATTATTTGTCACTTAGACATAATCCTAAAAAATATCTGTTTGAAGCTTGATATGCCAGAAATTAAAATTGACACTCATATATTGATGAAACCATTGGCTCATTATGCTTTCACTACCAATGTGATTTTTTTTGTAGATTTTAGAGCAAAATATATTATTACTTCTCAGTATTTGGGAACTCAGTAGAACCACTTTATGTATGAATGAAGTAAGCAAATGTCATTCATTATGTGAATACTGGGTAGATCATCTTGTCTTCATAATATGCTTTGGGAATGGTTGTGTGCTAAACAAACAAAAAATGTTATTTAAAAAACTGTTTTAAAAGGGAACCCACTTGAACTGTTGGTGGGAATGTTAATTGATACCACCACTATGGAGAACAGTATGGAGGTTCCATAAAAAACTAAAAATAGAACTACTATATGACTCAACAATCCCTCTACTTGGCATATACCATGAGAAAACCATAATTCCAAAAGAGTGATGTACCACAATGTTCATTGCAGCTCTATTTACAATAGCCAGGACATAGAAACAACCTAAGTGTCCATTGACAGCTGAGTGGATAAAGAAGATGTGGCACATACATACAATGGAATATTACTCAGCCATAAAAAGAAACGAAATTGAGTTATTTGTAGTGAGGTGGATGGACCTAGGGTCTGTCAAACAGAGTGAAGTAACTCAAAAAGAGAAAAACAAATAGCATATGCTAATATATATATATATGGAACATAAAAAAAAGAAAAAGAAAAAAAGTGGTTCTGAAGAACCTAGCGGCAGGACAGGAATAAAAATGCAGACATAGAGAATGGACTTGAGGACATGGGGAGGGGGAAGGGTAATCTGGGACGAAGTGAGGGAGTGGCATGGACATATAAACACTACCAAATATAAAGTAGATAGATAGTGGGAAGCAGCCATGTAACACAGGGAGATCAGCTCGGTGCTTTGTGACCACCTAGATGGGTGGGATAGGAAGGGTGGGAGGGAGATGCAAGAGGAAGGGGATATGGTGATATATATATATATATATATATATATATATATATATATACACACACATATTGCTGATTCACTTTGTTATAAAGCAGAAACTAACACACCATTATAAAGCAATTGCACTCCAATAAATATGTTAAAAATTAATGGTTTAAGAATCATTACTACAAATCCATTTTTGTGTGATAAAAATGTAACTTTCTGAGTAAAGAAATAGCAGGATATTTCTCTAAAAGGAAATGAGTTTTCCTGCTTATTTGTGTCCTTGTTTCTGGCTGATTACAAGAAACTGGAAGAAGAGAATAACCAGAAAATGTAGACATGCCTGTGGGAAAGGTGGTAAAGTATAAGTTTCAAGAAAAGTTGGTATTGGTGAGCTCATTGAAACCTGGAATTGGCCTGAGGACAACCAGATAATTGAGGGTAGACAGACAAAACTAAATATAGAGAATAAGAGAAATGCTTTAAAGAAAATCTGTCTTATTTTATATTTTGCATTACTATAGAAAAGTAGTTCAGTAGCTCAAAGATAATTAGCAATTGAAAAATAAATATTCTGTATTTACAAACTTTCATTTTCAGAAATCATCAAATATAATGCAAAATAAGTCTATTTCATGGTATGAATTTTTACCCTTGAAATTGGCAATTATTAAAATGTATAATAACCATGTGAAGGATGCCAGGGAAAATTGGTCACTAGGACTTTGCTGATAAGGAAAAATTAAGTACATATACAACCTGGCATCATGTATGCAGTTAATAAAGTGATTAAAATCCCACACTTTAGAAATAGGTGGTTTTGGCTCAAAGAAATCTAACTCTGTCACATACCTGTTGTATGATCTTGGACAAATTATTGAATTTCTGTTTTCCTCAGTTTCCCCCCATACAAAGAATGGAAATAGTATTAATAGTACACTCATAGGGACATTGTGAGGTTAAACATGTTAGTTTGAATAACATCCTTAGAACAATACCTGTCCCATATTATATACTCAATAAATGTGATATAATATTGATACTTTTTACAATGTTTATATCCAGCAATTTCATTCTGTAGACTTGTTTTTTTCCAAGAAAATTATCAGAGATACTTACAGAAGTATACAAAGAGGTCAGTTTTGATAGTATTTATAGAATTTAAACTCCTGAAACAGCAGAAACATTCAGCAATAGGTAATTGGCTAAGCAGATGTGTCTATGGAGGCATTAAGGATTCTTCGTAGATCAATTTTTAAAATGCCACAGTACTGCATTTAAAAAAGACAAAGAATATGTGCAAAAAATCTTTTTGTTTAATATAATTATATGTCATATCACAACAAATATGTAAATAATGCATCAAAATGTGAATCATGGTTACCTTTGGTTGGTAGACTATGGATGAGTTTTCACTATATGCATGTCTATATGTGGTAGCACTCTTCTATGTTTCTATTAGTTATAGGTTGAATCATGTCCCCCAAAATTTATGCATTGAAGTCCTAACCCCCAGTACCTCAGAATGTGATCTTATTTGGATATAGGGTCATTGCAGATCTAATTAGTTAAGAAAAATTTACACTGTAGTAGTCGGGCCCCTAATCCAATATGACTGGTTTCCTTATAAAAAGGGAAAGCAGAGATCAGAGTGCCATGGACCACCAAAGATTGCCAGCAATTTACAAGAAGTTTATGAAGGAGACATGGAACAGATTCTTCCTTACAGCCCTTAGAAAGAGCCAACCACACCAAGACCTTATCACAGACTAGTCTCCAGAACTATGAGATAATATCTGTTGTTTAAGTCATTGCATAAGTGGGACTTTTTTACCTTGACTGTAGGAAACCATCATACTATGTTTTGAAACTTCCTGTATTAGTTATGCTTCTTTGTAACAGAAAATAAAACATACCTGCTATATTTATGAATATTGGCAATCATAACAGAAAATATTCAACACTCCAAAAAAGTCTGCCTTTCCTTTGGTTGTATTAACCCTGAAGCTGAAAATGATATTCACTCTATAAGAGCACTAAGAGAATGTCATGTTCCAATCATCACTATATGGCCTCATTATCATCTTGGGTTGAAAAGTAGTTTATTTTCTTAGGGCAGTTCAGAAATGATAAAATCTGTGTTCTGTAATTTTCCCAAGTAAATTCTAATTCCATTTATAAATTCTTAAAATATTCTTAAAGTCAAAACTGTGACTTACAAAAAATATATAATGACTTACTGTCAAAGAGCTTATTCACCTCATTAATTAATGAAGTGCCCAGTGAGATATTACAACTGGCTCAAAGAAGAATCCACAGAACCACATATATAGACAAAAAGTAGTCTGAAATAAATTTACAAGTAGAAAAAACCCTTTAAAATTGCATTCTACTAAACACAGTTTATTTCCATTTGAATTGTTTGTGTTATTTTCAATTTCATAGAGCTTATAGAGTAGTAAATGAACTCAGAAAATGAAAGGCATAGATAACATTGCCATAGATAGTAATTACTTTTCCATTAGTTACCAGTAATCCTTTTGGTCCAATTCAAACTCTTTTACAACTTTTCCCTATAATATTCTACTTTGTTGGCTAATTCTATTTCCATGAACCATGTGTAACTACTGAGCACTTGATAATGTGTACAGTATTACTAAAAAAAAGATTATTTTTAAGTAATATAAATTTAAATTTAAAAAATAATTATTATGAAATAGTTATATCTGTTAAATGCATTTTTATTGTTTTGATAGGACTACACTTGATTTTAACCATTGCAGTGTGTAATATGTTATTGTTTATTTGATTATGCATGTCAAGCACATGTATTATTTTTACCATGGTATTAAACACAAATACTTTGCTGATCTAGTTGCTGTCAAAAAATTGATTAATATAGAATAATTTTTCTACATATTAATGTAACATTTTAATTCATGTATTAGACAATTATATGTAGGCAGCATGATTTACAATGATACCCATATAAATAATAACTTTAAATAAATAAAATATGTTTTACTTTATTTATAGTATATATTGGTTTCATATTGGTACTGCTACAAATTACCACAAACTTTGTGGCTTAGAACAACACAAATATATTATCTTATCACTCTGGAGGCCAGAAGTCCAAAATGGGTCTCACTAGCTACAGTCCAGGCTGTGCTACATTCCTTTTAGAGTCTCTGGGGGCCAATTAATTTTCTTATTAATTTCAGCTTCTAGAGGGTAACAACATTCCTTGGCTAATGACTCTATTTCTCCATTGTCAAAGCCACCAACAGCAGGTTTAGTCCATCTCCTGCTACTATTTCTCTGGTTCTCTCTATTCTGCCTCCCTCTGCCATTTATATGGAAATCTGTGATTACTTTGGTCCTACCCAGATAATACAGAATAATCTCCCCATCTCAAGCTTGATTCTATGTGCAACTTTAATTCTCTATTATCATGTGTGCAAACAAAGTTTAACTCATCTTGGGTTGTGCAAACCCTGCACATTAGCAAGAAAATCCCATTTTCAGGACTTCTCGTTGGCCAGCTCCTGGGAACTAATCTCTGATTCCAAGGAGGATTCAACCTGGTATGAATGTGTTGGTGTGCCTAAAGCCTTGGATCACACATACCAGTTTGGTTAGTTTATGCTGACAGTGTGGTTTATGGTCACCAGCTGATTCTAATCTGGGCATCTGGAGTCTGAGTTGATGGAGCCAGTCATACCGGTACTACCTGCCTATGTGAGTGACTCCCAAATAAAAACTTTGGAAACTAAGGTTCAGTTGAACTTTTCTTATGGGTAACACTTAAAATATATTTCACTCAGCATTTCTGAGACAATAAAATGCATCTTGTTTAACTCCCCTGTGAGAAGACAACTGAAACCTTGTGCTTTCTTTCTCCTGACTTTTGCTCCATGTACCTTTCCCTTTGCTTATTTTAATCTATATCTTTTCAATGTAAAAAACTGTGACCAGGAGTATAACAGTATCTGAGTCCTGTGAATTCTACAAGCAAATCATTGAGACTAAGGTTGGTCTTTTGGACCCCAAGTACAGCATGTAACCTTACGTTATCACAGGTTCTGGAGGTTAGGACACAGGCATATTTGGAGGAACGTTTTTCTGCCTACAACATAATAGAGCTGACGTTTTCTTTAGTTTATGATTTAAATATGAACGTTTTTTTACATTAAAACAAAGGCACAGTTCTGATGTAGAACAAAATGAAGATGTGGACTCTATTATGAAAGCCATTACAATAAAAATGAAGGGAAAGATTGGAAGGGGAGGAGTGTGGAAGAGGGAGAGAAGGGAATGTGTAATTTGTTGCTTCAAATCATAATGTAAAATCTGTATTTTTGTATAAAAATTTTAAGGTAATTAAGCAGACAATATTAAATGTCATTACTAACAAAGACATAATACATTTGCTAAGGAGAGTGAAAAAAGACAGTGACTCACAAAGGCAAACAGTAGCTTTCATGGCCCTTTAATATCCCTTACAAACAGAATGTGAGACTAGAAATATTGATCATTTGGAATTTGTTCTAAATGTTTTGGCACCTTGGCACCTACTATGGGAAATAGGAAATTTAGTATGAATGCCAAGCCATGAGAGGAGATATTTGTGTCTCCTTTTTAATGTAATATTTCCTTTTATCATCTCAGAAACAATAGTTCTCTTTTGAAATTGAAGATGATTCAAAGAAATGGAAAGATACACCATGCTCTTGGATTAGAATACTTAATATTGTTAAAACAGCCAAAAGCAATCTAAATATTTAATGCAACCCCTATCAAATTACTCATGACATTTTTCATAGAACTAGAACAAATAATCCTAAAATTTATATGGAAACATACGAGGCCCAGAATTGCCAAAGTGATCCTGAGAATAAAGAGCAAAGCAGGAGGCATAACCCTCCCAGACGTCAGACAGTACTACAAAGCTAGTGTAATCAAGACAACTAGGTATTGGCACAAAAAAAAAAGACATATAGATCAGTGCAACAGAATAGAGAGCCCAGAAATAAACCCACACACCTATGGACAGTTAATCTGAGACAAAGGAGATGAGAATACACAATGGAGACAAGACAGTCCCTTCAGCAAGTGGTGTTGGAAAAGTTGGACAGCTGCATGTAAATCAGTGAAGTTAGAACACACCCTCACACCATACACAAAAAGAAAGTTAAAATGGCTTAAAGGTTTAAATATGACATGACACCATAAAACTCCTAGAAGAAAACGTAGGCAAAAAACATTTTCTGACATAAATTATACCAACATTTTTTTAGGGTCAGTCTCCCAAGGCAATAGAAATAAAAGTAAAAATATACAAATGGGGCCTAATTAAACTTAAAAGCTTTTGCACAGCAAAGGAGACCATCAACAAAATGAAAAGACAGCCTACAGTCTTGGAGAAAATATCTGCAAATGATGCAACCAACAAGGGATTAATTTCCAAAATATACAAACAGCTCATACAACTCAATAACAAAAATAACACAAGCCAGTCAAAAAGTGGGCAGAAGACCTAAATGACATTTCTCCAAAAATATATACAGATGGTCAGTAGGCACATGAAAAGATGCTCATCATTAATTACTAGAGAAATGCAAATCAAAACTACAATGAGGTATCACCTCACACTGGTCAGAATGACCATCATTAAAAAGTCTACAAATAATAAATGTTGGAGAGGGTGTGGAGAAAAGATAACTCTCTTACATTATTGGTGAGAATGTAAATTGATGCAGCTACTATGGAAAACAGTGTGGGGGTTCCTCAAAAAACTAAAAATAGGGCTTCCCTGGTGGTGCAGTGGTTGAGAGTCTGCCTGCCTGCCTGCCGATGCAGGGAACATGGGTTCATGCCCTGGTCTGGGCCCGTGAGCCATGGCTGCTGGGCCTGCGTGTCCAGAGCCTGTGCTCCACAACGGGAGAGGCCACAACAGTGAGAGGCCCGCGTACTGCAAAAAAAAAAAAAAAAAAAAAAAAAAACTAAAAATAGAGCTACCATATGATCCAGCAATCCCACTCCAGGGCATATACCCAGACAGAACTAAAATTTGAAGAGATACATGCACTCCTATATTCATAACAGCACTATTTACAATAGCCAGGACATAGAAAAAACCTAAATATTCATCAGTAGATGAATGGATAAAGAAGATGTGAGATATATATGATATATGTATCTCCAATGGAATACTACTCAGTCATAAAAAAGAATGAAATAATACCATTTGCAGCAACATAGATGGACCTAGAGATTATTATACTAAGGGAGGTAAGTCAGAAAGAGAAAGGCAAATACTATTTAATATCACTTATATGTGTAATCTAACATATGACACAAATGATCATATCTATGAAACAGAAACAGACTCACAGACATAGAGAACAGACATGTGGTTGTCAAGGGGGAGGGGTTTGGGGTGGGAAGGATTGGGATTTTGGGATTAGCAGATGTAAACTATTATATATAGAATGGATAAACAACAAGGTCTCACTAAATAGCACAGGGAGCTACATTCAGTATCCTGTGATAAATGATAATGAAAAAGAATATTTATAACTGAATCACTTTGCTGTACTGCAGAAATTAACACAACATTGTAAATCAACTATACATCAATAAATTAAAAAAAAAAACAGTAGTCCTCTTTTAAGCTTTTAAGTAAATACTCCTAATGATTAATCTCCTCCTTCTTTGAGGGACTAAACATTATTTAACTTTTTAAATTTCTTAAGTCAAGTGTTAGGAAAGTAATATGAAAAAAATATTTTTTTGCATGGTCTATAAACATCAACTTGATTCCTTGAATCTATCCTTAAAGAAAAAGTCACTTTGGGGACTTCCTTGGTGGTCCAGTGGTAAAAAAAAAATTCTGCCTTACAATGCAGGGAACATTGGTTCAATCCCTGGTCAGGCAGCTAAGTTCCCACATGCCACAGGGCAACTAAGCCCACACACCACAACTACTGAGCTTGCACGCCTCAACTAGAGAGCCTGTGTGCTGCAAACTACAGAGCCCACATATTCTGGAACCCATGTGCCACAACTGCAGAGCCCACACACCCTGGAGACTGTGCACCACAACTAGAGAAAACTTGCATGCCATAACTAGAGAGAAGCCCACTCACCCCAACAAAAGATCCCACATACCTCAGTGAAGATCCTGTGTGCCACAACTAAGACCTGATGCAGCCAAAAATAAATAAAAATAAATAAATAAATAAATATTTTTTTAAAAAAAGAAAAAGTCTTTTTTTTCTACTAAGAATTTTTGTTTGGAGTAAATTTTTAAAAATATTAATTAGTAAGGAGAGATATAAACAATCTGTACTCAGTCAAATCTAATTCTGAGCAAGAGATGGGATAACCAAGTAGCATCTTAGGTGCAAAATATGTTAATGTGAACTATCAAAGTCCTGCAGAGGATCTCCTTAATAATCCTAATATATATGTTTTCGTTTCCATTTCTTTGCCTCTTCTTATTTTATTTTCTACCTATTTTTTGTTTGTTTCCTAATAGTTTTTAGGTTTTATTCTGTCCATTTTTTATACCCACTCACACTGGTCTTCCTCCAATCACACATGCATTTCTGCAGATGGGTTCATCTGACATTCCTGCATGTAACATTTTAATGATTCCCTTTAATTTTCACAGTGGAGTCTGCATATGGTACAGGTGATATAATTTAGATGCCACTCATCATCAGTTTCTCAGTGTCTTCACACATTTTATTTCCTCTTGGATGGTCATTACTCCTCTGCTTCTTCATCTAGCCATCCAATTTTTCTAAGTGATTTTCAAAACTCAACTTAAACATTTCTTTCAGAGGTTTTCTTATAAATCACATAACTTGTATTCTCTCAGTGCTTTACCATCCTCAAATTATCATGTGATTCTTAATACAGTATTTGCCAATCTTTCACACTACTAAGTAAGTCTTTCAGGGTATGTTATGTCTTGTCAGAATTTCTTGTTCCTAGAGATTGTTTTAGCGTCTGACAAATATTAGCTATTTAATATATGTTTGATAAATGCTTAATAAATGTGAATGAAGTGTTAGAATGCAAATGTTCAGGTTGAAAATTGAGTTATCAATTTACATTAGCTCCCTAGTCTATTTCCCCTTCTATGGTTCACTGGCATTTTGTACATACCCCCAATGTCTCTAGCATTGTTTCTCAGTTGTATAGTTTACCTACTTTAATTAATTTCAACAGTGCTTATTACTTTTAAAAGTAGCTATTATTTCAGAAAGGAATTACTTTTTTTTTTTTTTTTTTTGGCGGTACACGGGCCTCTCACTGTTGTGGCCTCTCCCGTTGAGGAGCACAGGCTCCGGACAAGCAGGCCCAGCGGCCATGGCTCACGGGCCTAGCCACTCTGCGGCATGTGGGATCTTCCCAGAATGGGGCACGAACCCGTGTCCCTTGCATCGGCAGTCAGTCTCTCAACCACTGCGCCACCAGGGAAGCCCAGGAATTACTTTTAAAGTATGTAATTTTATTTATTATTATTTTAATGGAAATATAGTTGATTTATACTATTATATTATTTTCAGGTGCACAAAATAATGATTTAATATTTTTATAGATTACACTCTATTAAAAATTATCATATTGTCCATATTTTCTGTGATGCCCAAATCATCCCTGTAGCTTATTTATTTGGTACATCTTAATCCCGTAGTCCTATCTTGACCATCCCTCTTCCCACTGGTAACCACTAGTTCATTCTCTATATCTGTGAGTCTGTTTCTGTTTTGTTATATTCAATTGTTTGTTTTATTTTTCATATTCCAAATATAAGTGATAACATACAGTATTGGTCTTTTTCTGTCTGACTTATTTCACTAAGCATAATATCCTCCAAGTCATTCATGTTGTTTCAAATGACACAATTTCATTCTTTTCATGGCTGAGTAATATTCTATTGCATATATATCACATCTTTTTTAATATATAAATTTATTTATTTTTATCACATCTTTTTTAATATATAAATTTATTCATTTATTTATTATTTTTAGCTGTGTTGGGTCTTCATTTTTGTGCGAGAGCTTTCTCTAGTTGTGGCGAGTGGGGGCCACTCTTCATTGCGGTGCATGGGTCTCTCACTATCACAGCCTCTCTTGTTGCAGAGCACAGGCTCCAGACGCGCAGGCTCAGAAGTTGTGGCTCATGGGCCCCGTTGCCCTGCGGCATGTGGGCTCTTCACAGACCAGGGCTTGAACCCATGTCCCCTGCATTGGCAGGCTGATTCTCAACCACTGCGTCACCAGGGAAGCCCCTATCACATCTTCTTTATCCATTCATCCATCAATGGACACTAAGGTTGCTTCCATATCTTGGCTATTGTAAATAATGTTGTTGTGAACATTGAGGTGCAGGTATCCTTTTGAATTAGTGTCTTCTTTTTCTTCAGATATATACCCAGGAGTGGAATTGCTGGATCATATAATAGGTATATTTTTAGTTTTCTTGAGGAACCTCCGTACTATTTTCTGTAGTGGCAACACCGATTTACATTCCCACCAACAGTGTACTAAGTTTTCCCTTTCTCCACATTCTTGCCAGCATTTTTTATTTGTAGACTTTTTTATAATAGCCATTCTGACTGGTGTGAGGTGATATCTTATTGTGGTTTTGATTTGCATTTCATTGATGATTAAGGATGATGAGCATTTTTTTCATGTGCCTGTAGGCCATCTATATATCCTCTACAGTAAAATGTCTAGTGAGGTCTTCTGTCTATTTTTTTTAATTGGGTTGTTTTGGGGTTTTTTTGTGTTTTTTAGGGGGATATTGTGTTGTATGAGCTGTTTAACACTTTATCAATCATATCATTTGCAAATATTTTCTCCCAATTGCAGGTTGTCTTTTTATTTTCTGAATAATAAACTTGCTGAGTAGAGTATCTTAAGTTGTAGGTTTTTCCCTCTCAGTACTTTAAATATATAATGCCTCTCTCTCTGGCCTGCAAAATATCTGCAGAAAAATCAGCTGGTAGCCTATGAGGTTTCCTTTATATATGACTTTTGGTTTCTATCTTACTGCCTTTAGAATTCTCTTCATCTTTAATACTTACCATTGTAATTATAATATGTCTTGGAGTCTCTTTGGTAATCATCTTGTTTGGGACTCTGTGATTACTGTACCTAGATATGTTTTCTTTTTCAGGTTCGGAAAGTTTCCAAGCATAATTTATTCAAACATATTCTGACCCCTTTCTCTCTCTCTTCTCCTTCTGGTACCCCTATAATGAGAATGTTAGTATGCTTGATGTTGTCCCAGAGGTCCTTTAAACCGTTCTCATTTTTTAATTTGTTTTTCTTTTTGCTGTTCTGATTGGGTGATTTCCATTATTCTATCTTCCAGATCACTTATGTGTTCTTCTGTATCACCCAGTATGCTGGTACTTTCTTATAGTGTGTTTTTCACTTTAGTTATTGTATTCTTTAATTCTGACTGGTACTTTTTTTATATATTCTCATCTTTCTGTTAAAATTATCACAGTGTTCATCTATCTCTTTTTTGGAGTTCATCTAACATTCTTATTAATTAGGCATTGAATTCTTCATCTAGTAAAGTATTTATCTGTGTCAGGGGTTTGTTCTTTCATTTGAAACAATTTCCTCTGTATTCTCATTTTACTTAAATTTTTCTCTCTCTTTGAAATAAGTGAAACTGTTGCTTAGTTTAGTCTTGAAGGGGTATCCTTGTGTGGGAGTATCCTTATACAGTCTGTGTATGCCCAGTGTCTTTAGAGGGAGAGCTGGATTTGAACTGAGCATGAGTGACATCTTTCTCCACTGTGTGGTGGCAGTTATCATCTTGGTAGGAGGTGGGATTGGAGATGGAGGGGCCAGAGACAGAGCCACATGTGAGCCAAGACTTCTCCTCTGTTCAGTGGCCAACATCACCCTATTGAGAGCAGGGTCAAGTCCCAAGTTACTGAAGCAAAAGCCTTGAGGTTTGGGTACAAGCCAGATCTCTCCACCACGACTACACTTTCCTTGGCTACAGCAGTCCTCACCCTAGTGCTGAGCTGCACAGAGGACCAAGAAGGGTTAGAGTGGGCCTGGGGTACATGCTAGGGTGGTCCTGGCACCAGTCAGAGCTCCAGACCGCTCTATATATGCACCACACTCCTGCCATGAATACCAGTAATGGCTTTCCTTGCCACAATTAGATGCCATGCTGGGTCTCTGAGCTAGTTCCACATCTACACTGTGCTTGTTCCTCAGCTATGGGAGCCTTTGTCCTAGTGTGGAGCTGCCCTGCAGAGCAAAGGAGGCTGAAATGTGCACTTGGCTTGGACTGGGGTGGGCACTGAGGTGGTGGCAGGAAATCAGCCAGTGTCTTGAGCAGTTTCAATCTGCTTCCTCCAACTTGTTTCCACAGTGAACAAGCTTGTGTGTACTCTTCATGAGTGGAGTCTAGGTTTCTTACTGTCCCACCGTCAGTCACATAGGTTTTCATACCAGGTCAGGGGATTCCTTGTCCTGATGTTGGATCCCAGGCCTGGGAGTCCAATACGTGGTTTGAACTGTTCACTGTCCAGGGATGATCTCCAAACCTGTGTAATTCCCCTTCTCTTCTGTGTCCCTTCCTAGGGGTACATGTCTGGACCTGATCACTTCTCTTCCCTTCCTACCTGACTCTGTGTGGAGTTTTCTTACAGCATTGTTTGTATGAGTCTTTCTACCAATCTCCAGTCCATTTTCAGTAAGAATTGCTCCACATGTATATTTATTTTTGATGTGTTCATGGGGGATGATGAGCTCCATGTGCTTCTACTCCACCATCTGAATTTTATCCCTCAAAAAAGAAAGTATTTGATTAAAGATGGAATAACCTGGCACAAAAACTGACCTCCTCTACAGAGTTGCTGAGTGAATTTATAATAAAGTTTTATTTCACATGTATTCATATGGAAGGGGGGAGAATGAGAGAGAGAGAGAAGGAGAGAGATTCAAATCAAGTGGAAAATATAGGGAGAGCTAGAGGTGGAGGCCTGGGTCACTGCTAGATTTGTGTTTTTGTTTCACATGGAAAGGAACATGAAACTGACTAGATTTTTTTCCTGTATTTTGACACGTCACAAAATCTTTTTTTTCCACATGGCTTCCTCAGTGCATTTTCATCATGTATTTATTAGCTTATTTTTACTGCAACCTTGGATATACTCCAGTTTCAGAGAATGTATTCAGGAAATGTGACCCTGCAGGGCACCTATTCTGTTTTCTAACAGTGTTACAAGAATATGTTTCTCAGTAGATGTGGCACTGTTGATGGTATGCATATTAAGGTTAGATTCATTTTGTAGTCAGTGACACTAGCATATGAGAAGGCAGACTTGAAAAAATAGCAAACTCTCAGATCAGCAGAAGATACACTGGACATGAGGTAGAGTGTACGAGGAAAAAGCTGGAGGGTAAATTGTGGCAAGATAATAATGGAGTATATAAGCCTTGCTAAAAATTATATTGTATCTGGATATCACTGTAAAGAAATTAATGCTGTTTTAAACATAGTTTTGATGTGATCATATCTATCTATCATCTATCTATCATCTATCTATCTATCTAACATCTATCTACTTACCTATCTATCTATCTATATGAATCAGATGCAAAGATATTTTAATTATTTATTTAATAAAATTAACAAAATTTCATGACTCATCTATTATATTTTTTTTCAGACACTATACAAGGCATAATTATCAAGAAAGAAACTGTTAGGGAATCTTTTAATGAATACAGATGACATGAAGATGGGGAGAAAAAGATAATAAGATAGAGATAGATACAAATACAGTAAACAAGAGGTTTGGTTTGTCAACTAATAAGAAGTGTAAAGGAGAGGGAGAAGTTAAGGATAAAACTCAGGTGTTTGTCAAGGATAGATGGATATATTACAATATTTAAGATAAAAAATATATTTTTTTTAAAGTTGAGCAAAGAAAATCAATTCAGTTTGGGACACTTAAAGCTGAAATGTCTTTTCATAATTCAGAGGACATGTGATCATTTAACTGAATGTAATTTCCTGGTTTTCCAAGCAAGAAAGACTAGGATAAAAACGTAGACTTGACAAATAGTGTAAAAAAAAAAAATTGCAAAAAAATAAAAATGACACACAGAATTAGTTCTTATAAATCTAGCAGTTCCAATAATAATACATGAGTTATTATGTCATAACAATACATTTCTAATAAAAATTTAATAAAATTATTTATTTATAGTATTCAAAAGAATGAATATTTAGAAAACAATGAAATAAATATTTTTATGTGTGCAGTTGGACAAAATAAAATATATTTTTGCAAGTATTTGTTTGATTATTTCATGACTCCTTGGGAACTCCAAATTGGTGTAACTCCTTAGAAATTGCCAATTGGTAATTTATGTCAAAAAATTATAATTATTTATATTATTTCCTATTTCCTATTATTGATAAGAATATTTTCTGTCCAAATATTCAGACATATAGCATTGAATATAATTGCTTAAATTTTTATACTGTGGACAATGTCATATCAACATCATTTCTAAGTAAGGAAATTATTAAACATATGTTTCTGTGGGATATTATTTTGCAGTTTGAAAATTATGCTTCTAAATGATTTTTGGTGATGTAGAATATGGACACAGTGAGAGCATTTCATGAATGTTTGATGAAAGAATTAAATAACAAGGCAATACAAACCTGTATTACTCTGATGCAAAATATGTCCAGTACAAAATATTATTTGTTCACATATGCAGTAAACATGTATATATAAGAGATACAATTTATCTGATTTATACAGGTGATTTTAATTTCTTACATTACAGTTTTGCAATTTTCCTATCATAAACGTGTTAAATTCTAAATTTAAAAAATCACATTTCTCTGAGCATGGACATATCCATGTTCTATAGTTAGTTATAGTTAGTCTATAGTTAGACTCCCAACATGTTAAGATTCCAACAAAATGTAAATTAATTTATATGTATTTGGAGTCTCAGTTGTCTTAATGAATTTGCTGTTTCCATTTGACCTGAGTACTGAATCAGAGTGGGGAAAACTTTCTTCAGGTTTCCCCTTATCCACACTCAAGGAGGTCTTGGCAGAGGCCATGGAAGAGAACCTTGGCCAAAGACATTATATAAAGATAAAGGCACCGAGGAGAAGAAGACCGGTATGCGTAAGAGCAGGACCAGCTAGAAGGGCCTGCATCCTTCACTGCAACTCCCTTTATAGAGGGAAATGCATTTTACCCAGGTTAATCTGATGAAAGCCAGAGTCTCTACACCCTCCTTTGTTCATATGGTAAGTGAGAACCCCAGAAATATGAATCTAGGAGTTTATGTTGAAGAGGGGAGTTGTCTTGAAGGAGGAAGAGAAACTATTTTTTGATAGTGTAAATAAATTTTCCTCCAGACGAAAGAGGAAAGGATTCTGGATTCTTATTATTTAGAATGTAAACAATTATTTACAAGGGTGGGGGATAAGAGAAGGATTTTTTTTTTAGTTTAAAATGAGATTTATCCCTTTTGGAGTATAAACACAGAGGAAAAAACTCTCTAAATCTCTTAGGAAGATTCTTGGCTATTCAGCAGACTTTTCCATCAATTCAGAACCCTCTGCTGACCTTAAGTGTCAAAAGCGGATAAGAGAAGATTTATATCTTTTAAATCAGAGGCAAATGGTTTACCATTAAGGAATCAGTTGGCTGAAAGTCTAACACCCATGGCATATGAGAAGCAAATGTTTCTGGGAGAAATAAAAGCAAACATTCTCCCTCTCATAGCATATCAATTTCTATAGCTCTGGAGACCAGACTTTGAAAGAACATTGAGAAATGTAGGGTAAATTTGTCTTCCCACAGTGATAACTGAAGTCAATAGAAAGTTTTACGAATGGTAAAAAAAAAAAAAAAAAAAAAAAAAAAAATGTTACTCTCAAGGAAAGTATACTTAGGGTAAAGGTCTTGTGATGACCTTCAATTAGAATCAGGGAACTCAGTCCAGTTCGCTTAGTTCTTGTGTAAACCATGACCACAGGAAGTAAGATAAACTGGTTTTGTTTTGTTTTGTTTTGGAAGTTGAGAACTAAACTGTTTCCTGCCATATCAGCACACAAAGGATATTGCATCACATTATAGCCACCAGGACGATGAGCCCTGAGGGAACTTAGGATGCAGACTAACAGACTGCCCACTTCCAAGCCCATGTAACAGTCAGCAGCTGCAGCCACCCCCAAGGGTGCACCCTGAGGAAACTCAGGATGAGAAAAAACAGGATACTGGCCCCAGATAGCTGAGGTGCATACCAAATAAATAATTTCAGTGAGCCCAGATTCTTGCATCTCCCCATACATAGAAAAGTGCTAAATTCCTTAACGTGAGATATCTGCTTTTCTTTTATTAACAGTAATTCTTTGATATTTTGTCTACCTTGTCTTTTGTTGCAAAAACATCTATATAATCCTGGCTTCCCCCCTTGCATTTTTGGAACAATCTCTCAGAGTTATTTGAAATTCTGTCTCCCAGGCTTGAAGACATAACTAAGAATATCCACTGAATAAAATATAACTATCAAATTTTAGGTTGTGCATTTCTTTTCAGTCGACAAAGTGAATATTAAAAGGTACATTTTTTCTTTGAAAAAAATTTTACTGTATTACTTTGGATTAGTTACAAAGAATTATAAATAAACTGACATTTTGATACCTTAGTGTAACTATACTAACAAATGAACACATATTTTAAGAAGAAGGTTAAGTATCAAAAATCATGTAGACAAAATATGGCAATTAAAAAAGCTAAAAAAACTCAAGTGTGCTTCTCTAACCCATAAACAGTTATGCTGCTTGACTCTACACAAATAGCCAGGGCCAGAAAATGTTTGTGAAAAAGTATTTTTTGAAAATATATAATTCTGTGTCTTATGATCACAAGGGCATGTATTGTTATTGTGAGCCTGTCACATATTAAATGATAAAGCTGTCAGAAATTAATTAGCCAAATAGAATTCTCCACCTATTTCAATAACTTTCCATGGAAAGTGTGTATTCAATTTTATGCCCCAAATCATCTCCTTTATAGTAATTAGCCAGTATTTTTTTTTTAGAATCCTAAATCTGATAATGAATATGTTAAGCCAGTTAAAAAATGTAATGATATTGTTTAGGTAAAAATATCGTTATGAGAATATAATTTTAAGGTAATAAAAATTGATTATTTTTGTCTTCTAAGTATCTTCCATTTGAAGGTTAATATGGAATTAAAACATTTTATTTCTTCTCTCTTCCTAAATGTCACTAATAGTCTACTCTCAGTGTTTGTTAAAAAATGCATAAAATTTCTATAATCCTAACTTACTATATCTTTCTTGCTGTCTATCATAATCAATAGTCTAAATAGCTGACTATCTCAACATATTCTTATACACATTTTAGTTATTCTAAATTTGTAGACAATAAATTACATATATGTTATTTAATATAACTATTCACTTAAAAATGGGCCTACCCCAAAATGAATATAACCAATTAAAAAAAATAACAGACTCACAAAATCTACAAAAAATAAATGCTGGAGTGGGTGTGGAGAAAAGGGAATCCTCCTACACTGTTGGTGGGAATGAACATTGGTACAGCCACTATGGAGAACAGTATGCAGGTTCCTTATAAAACTAAAAGTAGAGCTACCAAATAATCCAGCAATCTCACTCCTGAGCATATATCTAGAGAAAAAAAATGGTTTTAAAGAATACATGCACCTCAATGTTCGTTGCAGCACTGTTTACAATAGCCAAAACATGGAAGCCACCTAAATGTCTATTGACAGATGAATGGATAAAGAAGATGTGGTACATATGTACAATGGAATATTACTCAGCCATTAAAAATAATGAAACAATGCCATTTGAGCAAGATGGATGGACCTAGAGGTTATGATACGAAGTGGCCTAAGCCAGAGAAAGACAAATATCATATACCATTGCTTATATACAGAATGTAAAATGAAATGATACAAATGAACTCATTTACAAAATAAAAACAGACTCATAGACTTAGAGAATGAATTAATGGATACTGGGGGGAAGGGTTTGGGGAGGGATAGATTGGGAGTTTGGGAGTGATATGTACACACAGCTATATTTAAAATAGATAACCAAGAAGGACCTACTGTATAGCACAGGAAACAGCTGAATATTCTGTAATAATCTAAATGGGAAAATAATTTGAAAAAGAATAGATACATGTATATGTATAACTAAATCACTTTGCCATACACCTGAAACCACCACAACATGGTTAATCAACTATGCTCCAATATAAAACAAAAATTAAAAAAAAATACCAGATTTGATTGTTCCAGTACTTGCTTAGGTCACATCAACTTCATCTATTTTGTTAGTTCATTCATTATTCTTTTATAAAAGTTTTATATAATGGAATTGGGCACAAGTCTAACTCTATCATTATTGTTTGCATATGGCACTCTAGATGACAACTGTATGAGTTTTATTAGTTTAGTTTTTATAAGTAGAAAATAAAAATACCAATACTACTACTAATAATAAAGCTAAAAATACAACTTCAAGTGAATATACTCACAGAAGTTAAGTCTTTCACAAAAATTAACTCAAAACGTGTCATAGATCTAAATGTGAATATAAAACTATGAAAATCTTTGATGATAACATATGATTAAATGCTAGAAGATATATAGAATCTTGATTTGGTGATCACTTTTCAGATCAAATAGAAAAAGCTCAATTCATGAAAGAAAAACAAAGCATAAATTGAACTTCATTAATATTAAAAACTTCTGCTATAAAAATGATAATATAAGAGTGGTGCTTAAAGGAGGTCCAGAGACGGGGGAAAGCTGCGGCTAACAGTGCAGACCACAGAGACGGGCATGAGACACTAAGGCTGCTGCTCTCACCACCAAGAAGCCTGAGTGCAAGCACAGGTCACTATCCACGCCTCCCTTCTGGGGAGTCTGTGCAGCATGCCACAACCAGGATCCTGGGATCCAGGAAAAACTTCACCAAAAGAATGCACAGCATGCCTCAGGCTGGTGCAATGTCACACCGGCCTCTGCCGCTGCAGGCTCACCTGCATTGTGCCCCTCCCTCACCCTGGTCTGAGTGAGCCAGAGCCCCCGAATCAGCAGCTCATATAACCTCGTCCTGTCTGAGTGAAGTACAGACACCTTCTAGCCACCTACACGCAGAGTCAGGGACAAATCCAAAGCTGAGCCACAGGAGCTGTGCGAACAAAGAAGAGAAAGGGAAAACTCTCCCAGCATCCTCAGGAGCAGCGGTTTAAATCTCCAAAATCAACCTGATGTACCCTGCATCTGTGGAATACCTGAATAGACAATGAATCATCCCAAATTGAGGAGGTGGATTTTGAGAGCAAGATTTATTATTTTTTCACCTTTTCCTCTTTTTGTGAGTGTGTATGTGCATGCTTCTGTGAGAGATTTTGTCTGTATAGCTTTGTTTTCACCATTTGTCCTAGGGTCCTATCCGTCTGTTTTTGTTGTTGTTGTTGTTCTTTGTTTGTTTTGTTTTGTTTCATTTTATTTCATTTTGTTTTTTTTACATAGCTTTTTTTCTTAATAATTCTTTTTTATTTTAATAACTTCATTTTATTTTATCTTACTTTATTTTATTTTATCTTATTTTTTCTTTCTTTCTCCCTTTTATTCTGAGATGTGTGATTGAAAGGCTCTTGGTGCTGCAGTAAGGAGTCAGTGCTGTGCGTCTGAGGTGGGAGAGCCAACTTCAGGACACTGGTCCACAAGAGACCTCCCAGCTTCACATAATGTCAAATGGCGAAAGTCTCCCAGATATCTCAATCTCAACACCAACACCCAGCCTCACTCAACGACCAACAAGCTACAGTGCTGGACACCCTATGCCTAACAACTAGCAAGAGAGGAACATATCCACACACATTAGCAGAGAGGCTGCCTAAAATCATAATATGTCCACAGACATCCCAAAACACACCACCAGACGTGGACCTACCCACCAGAAGGACAAGATCCAGGCTTATCCACAAGAACACAGGCCCTAGTCCCCTCCACTAGGAAGCCTACAAAACCGACTGAACCAACTTTATCCACTGGGGACAGACACCAAAAGCAATGGGAACTACAAACCTGCAACATGCAAAAAGGAGACCCCAAACACAGTAAGATAAGCAAAATTAGAAGACAGAAATAAACACACCAGATGAATGAGCAAGATAAAAACCCACCAGACTAACAAATGAAGAGGAAATAGGCAGTTTTCCTGAAAAAGAATTCAGAATAATGATAGTAAAAATGATACAAAATCTTGGATATAGAATAGAGGAAATGCAAGAAACATTTAACAAGGACATAGAAGAACTAAAGATGAAACAGGCAACAATGACCAACACAATAATTGAAATTAAAAATACTCTAAAAGGGATCAATAGCAGAATAACTGAGGCAGAAGAATGGATAAGTGACCTGGAAGATAAAATAGTGGAAATAACTACTGCAGAACAGAATAAACAAAAAAGAATGGAAAGAACTGCGGAGAGTCTCAGAGACTTCTGGAACAATATTAAACCCACCAACATTCGAATTATAGGGGTTCCAGAAGAAGAAGAGAAAAAGAAAGGGACTGAGAAAATATTTGAAGAGATTATAGTTGAAAATTTCCCTAATATGGGTAAGGAAATAGTTAATCAAGTCCAGGAAACACAGAGAGTCCAATACACGACAAATCCAAGGAGAACACCCCAAGGTACATATTAATCAAACTGTCAAAAGTTAAATACAAAGAAAATATATTAAAAGCAGCAAGGGAAATACAACAAATAACACACAAGGGAAACCCCATAAGGTTAACAGCTGATCTTTCAGCAGAAACTCTGCAAGCCAGAAGGGACTGGCAGAGCATATTTAAAGTGATGAAGGAGAACAACCTACAACCAAGATTACTCTACGCATCAAGGATCTCATTCAGATTTGATGGAGTAATCAAAAACTTTACAGACAAGCAAAAGCTGAGAGAGTTCAGCACCACCAAACCAGCTTTACAACAAATGCTAAAGGATCTCCTCTAGGCAAGAAACACAAGAGAAGGAAAAGACCTACAATAACAAACTCAAAACAATTAAGAAAATGGGAATAGGAATATGCATATTGATAATTACCTTAAATGTAAATTGATTAAATGTTCCCACCAAAAGACACAGACTGGCTGAATGGATACAAAAACAAGACCCATATATATGCTGTCTACAAGAGACCCACTTCAGACCTAGAGACACATACAGACTGAAAGTGAGGGAATGGAAAAAGATATTCCATGCAAATGGAAATCAAAAGAAAGCTGGAGTAGCAATTCTTATATCACACAAAATAAACTTTGAAATAAAGACTATTAGAAGAGACACAGAAGAACACTACATAATGATCAAGGGATAAATCAGAGAAGAAGATATAACAATTGTAAATACTTATGCACCCAATATAGGAGCACCTCAATACATAAGGCAAATACTAACAGCCATAAAAGGGTAAATCAACAGCAACACATTCATATTACGGAACTTAACATCCCACTTTCACCAATGGACAGATCATCCAAAATGAAAATAAATAAGGAAACACAAGCTTTAAATGATACATTAAACAAGATGGACTTAATTGATATTTATAGGACATTCCATCCAAAAACAACAGAATACACATTTTTCTCAAGTGCTCATGGAACATTCTCCAGGATAGATCATATCTTGGGTCACAAATCAGGCCTTGGTAAATTTAAGAAAATTGAAATTGTATCAAGTATCTTTTCCAACCACAATGCTATGAGAATAGATATCAATTACAGGAAAAGATCTGTAAAAAATACAAACACATGGAGGCTAAACAATACACTACTTAGTAACGAAGTGATCACTTAAGAAATCAAAGAGGAAATCAAAAAATACCTAGAAACAAATGACAATACAGACACGACAACCTAAAATCTATGGGATGCAGCAAAAGCAGTTGTAAGAGGGAAGTTTATAGCAATAGAATCCTACCTTAAGAAACAGGAAATATCTCGAATAAACAACCTAACCTTGCACTTAAAGCAATTAGAGAAAGAAGAACAAAAACAACAACAACAAAAAAAAAAACACAAAGTTACCAGAAGGAAAGAAATCATAAAAATCAGATCAGAAATACATGTAAAAAAATAAAGGAAACAATAGCAAAGATCAATAAATCTAAAAGCTGGCTATTAGAGAAGATAAAAAAAAATGGATAAACCGTTAGCCAGACACATCAAGAAAAAAAGGGAGAAGACAAATCAATAGAATTAGAAATGAAAAAGGAGAAGTAATAAGTGACACTGCAGAAATACAAAAGATCATGAGAGATTACTACAAGCAACTCTATGCCAATAAAATGGACAACCTGGCAGAAACGGACAAGTTCTTAGACATGCATAACCTGGTAAGTCTGAATCAGGAATAAATAGAAAATATGAAGAGACCTATCACAAACACTGAAGTTGAAACTGTGATTAAAAATCTTCCAACAAACAATAGCCCAGGACCAGATGGCTTCACAGGTGAATTCTATCAAACATTTAGAGAAGAGCTAACACATATGCTTCTCAAATTCTTCCAAAATATAGCAGAGGGAGGAACACTCCCAAACTCATTCTACGAGGCCACCATCACCCTGATACCAAAACCAGACAAGGATGTCACAAAGAAAGAAAACTACAGGCCAATATCAGTAATGAACATAGATGCAAAAATCCTCAACAAAATACTAGCAAACAGGATCGAACAAAACATTAATAGGTTCATACAACATGATCAAGTAGGGTTTATTCCAGGAATGCAAGGATTCTTCAATATATGCAAATCAATCAATGTGATACACCACATCAACAAATTGAAGGACAAAAACCATATGATCATCTCAATAGATGCAGAGAAAGCTTTCGACAAAATTCAACACCCATTTATGATAAAAACCCTGCAGAAAGTAGGCATAGAGGGAACTTTCCTCAACATAATAAAGGCCATATATGACAAACCCACAGCCAACATTGTCCTCAATGGTGAAAAACTGAAACCACTTCCACTAAGATCAGGAACAAGACAAGGCTGCCCACTCTCACCACTCTTATTCAACCTAGTTTTGGAAGTTTTAGCCACAGCAATCAGAGAAGAAAAGGAAATAAATGGAATCCAAATTGGAAAAGAAGAAGTAAAGCTGTCACTGTTTGCAGATGACATGATACTATACATAGAGAATCCTAAAGATGCTACCAGAAAACTATTAGATATAAGCAATGAATTTGGTAAAGTAGCAGGATACAAAATTAATGCACAGAAATCTCTGGCATACCTATACACTAATGATGAAAAATCTGAAAGTGAAATCAAGAAAACACTCCCATTTACCATTTCAACAAAAAGAATAAAATATCTAGGAATAAACCTACCTAAGGAGACAAAAGACCTGTATGCAGAAAATTATAAGACACTGATCAAAAAACTTAAAGATGATACAAGTAGATGGAGAGATATACCATGTTTTTTGGAGTGGAAGAATCAACATTGTGAAAATGACTCTACTACACAAAGCAATCTACAGATTCAATGCAATGCCTATCAAACTACCACTGCCATTTTCCACAGAACGAGAAGAAAATATTTCAAAATTTGTTTGGAAACACAAAAGACCCCGAATAGCCAAAACAATCTTGAGAACCAAAAACAGAGCTGGAGAAATCAGGCTCCCTGAGTTCAGACTATACTACAAAGCTACAGTAATCAAGACAGTATGGTACTGGCACAAAAACAGAAAGATAGATCAATGGAACAGGATAGAAAGCCCAGGGAGAAACCCACACACATATGTTCACCTTATCTTTGATAAAGGAGGCAGGGATATACAGGGAAAAAGGACAGCCTCTTCAATAAGTGTTTCTATGAATACTGGACAGGTACATGTAAAAGTATGAGATTAGAACATTCTGTAACACCATACACAGAAATAAGCTCAAAATGGATTAAAGACCTAAATGTAAGGGCAGACACTATCCAACTCTTAGAGGAAAACATAGGCAGAACACTCTATGACATAAATAACAGCAAGATCCTTTTTGACCCACCTCCTAGAGAAATGGAAATAAAAACAAAATAAACAAATGGGACCTAATGAAACTTCAAAGCTTTTGCACAGCATAGGAAGCTATGAACAAGACCAAAAGACAACCCTCAGAATGGGAGAAAATATTTTCAAATGAAGCAACTGACAAAGGATTAATCTCCAAAATTTACCAGCAGCTCATGCAGCTCAATAACATAAAAGCAAACCACCCAATCCAAAAACGGGCAGAAGACCTAAATAGACATTTCCCCAAAGAAGATATACAGATTGCCAACAAACACATGAAAGAATGCTCAGCATCTTTAATCGTTAGAGAAATGTAAATCAAAAGTACAATGAGATATCATCTCACACCGGTCAGAATAGCCATCATCAAAAATCTAGAAACAATAAATGCTGGAGAGGCTGTGGAGAAAAGGGAACACTCTTGCACCTCTTGTGGGA
Source organism: Mesoplodon mirus (assembly GCF_964341445.2). Classification (NCBI taxonomy): domain Eukaryota; kingdom Metazoa; phylum Chordata; class Mammalia; order Artiodactyla; family Ziphiidae; genus Mesoplodon; species Mesoplodon mirus. Next base: position 38,684,703 of record NC_138993.1, read on the forward strand.
ATGTGAATTGGTACAGCCACTATGGAGAACAGTATGGAGGTTCCTTAAAAATCTACAAATAGAACTACTATATGACACAGCAATCCCACTACTGGGCATATACCCTGAGGAAACCATAATTCAGAAAGAGTCATGTACCAAAATGTTCATTGCAGCTCTGTTTACAATAGCAAGGAGATGGAAACAACCTAAGTGTCCATCATCAGATGAATGGATAAAGAAGATGTGGCACATATATACAATAGAATATTACTCAGCTATAAAAAGAAATGAAATGTAGTTATTTGTAGTGAGGTGGATGGGCCTAGAGTCTGTCATATACAGTGAAGTAAGTCAGATAGTGAAAGACAAATACTGTATGCTAACACTTATATATGGAATCTAAGAAAAAAAATGTTATGAAGAACCTTAGGGTAAGACAGGAATAAAGACACAGACCTACTAGAGCATGGACTTGAGGATATGGGGAGAGGGAAGGGTAATCTGTGACAAAGTGAGAGAGTGGCATGGACATATATACACTACCAAACATAAAATAGATAGCTAGTGGGAAGCAGCCACATAGCACAGGGAGATCAACTCAGTGCTTTGTGACCAACTAGAGGAGTGGGATAGGGAGGGTATGAGGGAGGGAGACACAAGAGGGAAGAGATATGGGAACATATGTATGTGTTTAACTGATTCACTTTGTTATAAAGCAGAAACTAACACACCATTGTAAAGCAATTTTACTCCAATAAAGATGTAATATATATATATATATGTTCCAATGGCCAAAGCTGAAGCAATATGAGCAATGTAATAAATACTTAAACTATTAGAGTGTAATTCAAAGAATAAAACAAATCACTGAAAGTCCACACTGCTATGAATAAATGATTGAATTTAAAAAAATTATAATATTAAGAGCATGAAGAGACAATGTGAGACACGTCTGAAAAAGACTAGTTTTCAAGGTATACAAAGAACTCTTAAAACTCAACAATAAGGAAACAAATAACACAGTTAATATATGGGCATGTGGTCTGAACAGACCCTTCACCAAAGAAGATTTACACCTGGCAAATAATCATAAGAACAAATGCTCAATATAATATATTGTTAACAATTGCAAATTAAATGGGATACAACCACACAACTGCTAGAATGGCTAAAATTCAGAATACAACAAACTCTGATGAGAGTGTGGAACAACATAAAATCTCCTGCATTGATACTAGAAATAGAAAATAGTACAGCCACTGTGGAAGACAATTTATCAGTTTCTTATAAAACTAAACATACTCTTAGCATATGGTTCAATAATCACAATCTTTGGTATTTATCCAAATGAATTGAAAGCTTATATCTACACACAGTCTTGCACACAATTGTTTATAGCACGTTTTTTCATCATTTCCAAAAATTAGAAGCAGCCAAGATGTTCTTCAAGAGAGGAATGGATGAATAAATTGTGGCACATCCATGTAATGGAATATTATTTAGTGATTAGAAAAGAAATGAGCTATCAAGTTATGAGAAGAAATGGAGTGAAAGAAACCAGTATGAAAAGTCTACACCCTGAATGTTTCAAATTACATAACATTCTGGAAAAGATAAAACTATGGAAGTAGTTAAAAGATCAGTGGTTGGCAGGGACTTGAGGGGAGAGGTGGAGAAATGAAAAGGTTCAGAGCAGGAGATCTGTGGGGCAGTGAAACTATTCTGTATGATACATGTATGATGGACACATGTCATTAAATTGTCAAAACCCATAAAATGTACAACACAAAAAGTAAACCCTAAGGTAAACTATGGACTTTATTTAATAATAATGTGTCAATATGTGTTCAACAATTGTACCACATGTGTCAAACAAATACAAGTTGTAAATAATAGGATAAATTGTGTGTGGAATAGAGGGAGTACATACTGACTCTTTGTATTTTTCAATTAATTTTTCTGTAATCCTAAAACTGCCCTAAAAATAGTCGATTAATTTTTTTTTAAAAAAGGTGAAGAGAAGATTCAGAGGAAAGTGAAAAAACACACAATTTTTTGTGAGGATTAAGTGAGGGTTTTATTCTTAGCTCAGTGAATGGCACTCAAATATGTCAGGATTGGATCTGTGTAGTGGGAGTTGTGATGATGAATATGATAATGATGATAAGGAGAAAAGGACATCCCTAGATCAGTGTGATATGCCAATTTACAAAGAACTCCTCAAACTCAGAAGAATAAATAAATACTTCTAACAGGGTTGGGGACTGATATATGACTATGTAAAACGTTGCTATAGCAAGATGTCATTTGACCTGAGATTTGAAGGATAAGTAACTCTGACCAAGTAGAGCAGGAGCTTTTCAGAGAACAAATGGCATTTGTAAAGCAATGGATATATCACATAAAATGACAAATTTGGGAAACTGACTAATAAAGTTGCCTAAAACACTGAATTTATGGCAAAAATAGGGATGAATTTACAAGCCAATAGTCCTTTAAAGATCATCTACAAATTATTACTTGATTTAGGTACTAAAAGCTTAAGGAACGAGGATTCCTTTTATGATAGTTAGCTACTTCCTTTACATATTAGATTAATGAGTTATTGGAGAAGATTTATAGACTGATTATTTAGTATTTTGTGAGTTCATGAAAGTGCATTATTTTACATGCAGTTTTGGATTAAAAATTTAGTATTAATAGTGGCTAGATAAAATTACTCTAGACATATTAAGCTATTTAAGTATTTCAGGAAATTTTTATTGATTATTTGAACATAGAAAAAATAATAAAATATTATATTTTGCACACATTCCCCATCAAAAACTTTACTCAGTGAGAATAAGTGAGCTAAAGTTTTATGTTACTATTATTATTATGATTATTAACTTTTGGCTACATTGGGTCTTCGTTGTTGCATGCAGGCTTTCTTCTATTTGTGGCAAGCAGGGGCTGCTCTTCATTGTGGTGCATGGGCTTCTCATTGTGGTGGCTTCTCTTGTTGCAGAGCATGCAGGCTTCAGTAGTTGTGGCATGTGGACTCGGTAGTTGTGGCTTGTGGGTGGGCTCTAGAGTGCAGGCTCAGTAGTTGTGGTGCACAGGCTTAGTTGCTCTGCAGCATGTGGGATTTTCCTGGACCAGGGCTCGAACCCATGTCCCCTGCATTGGCAGGCGGATTCTTAACCACTGTGCCACCAGGGAAGCCCTATGTTATTATTGTTGATATTAATTTTAACTTAATATAATCACTGAAGAGGCATGAATAGACAGGGGTTTTTTTGTAACAAAAAGGAACTTGCCAGAGAAGTAACTTGAGTTTTATAAAAAGCACTCTCTATGTGTGCATGTATACTGAGAAACATTGAATTGATTTTTTTCTGTATTTCATCAGATATTTTATTATGTTTTCTAGATCAATAAGTAATGAAAACATTTCTTAGCTACACTTTTGTAAAAACTCTGTGACAATTTCCTGATTACTAAAAATGAAAGTCAATATAAGAAATCTGTTTGTAAATATAATTTTTTAACAAATTTTTACTATGCTATTTAAAATGTATTTGCAGTTCCTTATACTTTATTATTAAAAGGTATTTGTTTATTTATTTTTTTATTTTCATTGATAGTTTATTGTACTATCTTTCTCTAAGTAAAATGTTATCAGCCTCCAAACTGTTGAGTTTTTGTTTTGTTTTGTTTTGCCTTTTTTTTTAAAGAACTAAACTCTAGTAAGACTCTAATAGCAGTGGCACATGATTCAAAGATCACAAGGTGATTGATGCCTGCCTATAGGTCTGATAATGACACAACCTGAAATGAAAATACAATTTTTCTGCTGTGAAAAATATGGTTGTCCCTAAATACTCTAAAGCATCAATGTGTGTTCATAGGAAGTAGTAGTAGTGATTATGCTTCACATTTACCACTGTTAAATTTAGTCTTTGAGGCACTACTTATTAACCATCCCAAATACCTTTTTATAGTATCCATAAGGAGAATTCATGGTCATCCAAGGGAGACCAAACTTATAAGCTACTATATCAACTTCTAAAAGTTAACGAGTAGCCTGGGGAGTTATGATTTACTGTCAGTCCAAGAAATGTCATTGCCCTAGAATATGAGAAGGCAAGTGTCATCTAGCTAGATTTCTGAACTTTTCACTTTGCCATTCAGTAGACAGCAAACAGAAAATTATTCTATAAATAATTGAACTTGAATTTAAAAAAAAATCTGTCACAGAATGTTAAAAGCAATTTTGTTCTTGAATTAGCTCTCCACAAGTAATAAATATGCCAAATAGGTTTTAAATAATGCAACATATAGGGCAACAGATGAGAAGCTTTAATAAGAATAAGAAAAGACCTTAGAAAATATACAGGATGTATGATTTTGTTGGTTGTATTTTCTTCTGAGAAAATTGGAATAGAAATCTGATTTTAGAATGCCAATTAAAAGTAGACTATTTGCATAAAGGTGTTTTAATATTCTAGGAAAATATTAAAAAATTCTAAATAAACATTTTAAATGACTTTATTCTGTCTAACAGAAGCATATATGTTACATCTTCCTTAAGAATAAAAATAAGGTTGCAAGTAATTCAATGGTTCGTAAAGACAAGAAAAGGTGAAGGGTGAAATGATGTTTCAATAACAGCTCTACTTGGTGATTTTTTTATGTGTCTGATCAGATATCCAAATAAAAAACCACCAAATTTTTAGGTAGTTTTAAAGAACCATCTCCATAACATTAAACATTTTTATACTGTTTATATTGTGATATCTATAATATAGAAGAAAGTATATAACAACTCTGATATTTTTAAAAGTACAGTTGGTTTGGTTATTTAGTATAAAATCAAAATTTATTGGCATCAATAATTATAAATATTTTATGAAACTAAAAGTTATATGAAATGAAGTGTTGCATGGCAATAAATATATACCAATGGAACATTAGTTTGTGTATTTAGATTTACTATTAATTTTTAAATATTAAATAATTTCAAACTTATAGAAAGTTGTAAGAATACTACAAATAACTTTCTTATTCCTGAACTAGTTAAGGTACTGACATGATGACATATTACCCAAGTATACTTGAGTGTATATTTCTTACAAAGAAGGACATCCTCATATAACCCTGTAAAGCCATCATAATCAGGAAATTGACATTGGGAAAGTGCTTTAGGAATTTGAAATTGTCTTACTACTAATCAAACTTTTAATTTCTTTACTCATTTATATCAATCTTGTCCATAAAGATTGCCTACTTTAATTCTTGGTCATATTCCCTTAGCATTATTTATTTTGATAATTGAACTATCCCAGATTTGTACCACAAAAACACCTTCGAGGTAACTTTTGTGTGACTGACATGTTTGCATCATTTTTTGATCACATTCCTACTTTGTTGTGTGTGTGCATGCACAAACAGGTACAAACAAAATATTTCAGATCAGTTTCGAATTTTTTGACCCAGCCCTAGAAACAGTCATTTCTCCAGGGAACCTTGGCTCCTTTTAGGGGAGAATGGTATTTACAAACAATTATCAGGGCACAAATTGTGCTCTTTGTTAATTGGATTGTCACTGCTCCTCTCTCTTCTCAGTGAACAGAGCCAGGGAATATATCAATGTATGAATGTACACACATGTACACACATCTTCCTTTACTTACTATGGGTTTGTGTTCTGATAAGCCCATCATAAATTTAAAATATTGTAAGTCAAAAATGCATTTAATACACCTGACTTACCAAAATCATAACTTAGCTTAGCCTATCTTAAACATGTCCAAAACATTTACATTACCCTACAGTCAGGCAAAATCACATAACACAAAGCCTATTTTGTAGTAAAGTTGTTGAATATCTCACGTAATTTGTTGAATACTGTACTGAAAGTCAGAAACTGAATGGCTGTATGGGTCCAGAATGGTTATGTTTCTGTTGTTTACCCTTGTGATTGCATGGTTGACTGAGAGCTGTGACTTGCTGGTGATGTCCACTTATAAGAAGGTTTTTTTTCAATAGTAAACACTATACGACTACACTATCCATTGTTGGTTGAATCTGCAGATGTGAAACCATGGATAAGAAGGGCTGGTTATAAGTTCTACTTAGATTTTCGACTGCATGGAGATTCAGTGTTCCTAACTCCCAAGCTGTTAGAGGGTCAACTGTGTGCTAGTAAGGGTTTATATATATACATACACACACATATACAACTATTTATGAATATATATGAGCTGCATATAATTTATGCATATAAACTTTTACATCCATTTATGTATTTATGTGTATACATATGCATATGTATATGTATGTGGGTATATCAATATACATATAGATTAATATAGATATATAAATATACTACTACAAATTCACACCTACATCTCCAGTTCCTATCCAGTACCACAATATTTGCTTTCATTTTGTCCCTTAACATATTTATGTTTTTCTTCTCTCTCAGTGGAGAAACTTGCTATAATTATCTTCAATCAATTTTCTTTTGACAAATCTCATTGTATACACTCGATCTCCCATTGCTGTTGCTGTCCAAGTTCCTTATAGAAATACCCACCTCAAACCTATTCAGGTTCTAATCTCATGCACCCTGAATGGTAATTGATATATAGCTGCATGATACCTAGTAAATGTGGAGATAATTGAGAAGATAAATTGTGGCAGATAATATGGCTTTGTGGTCACCATCCATCTCAATGTTCTTCTAATGTGCCTTCTTCAATGGTGAAGTTGAAAACTACTTTTCTAAGGCTTATTTGCAGTTATTGTTCTTTTGTCATTTAACTGCCACTAAATAGATGTACTCATGCAATTTTTGCAAATGGAAGTTAGAGAGATTTTATACATCACTCCTTCTGCTATTATTTCCACAGGCACATGTCATATTTGAATTATCTATTTTGTTTTTCTCTCTTAGCTTCCTGGCATTCATAGTTTCTCATGATGGTGCTTCCACTACTAACGATGACTGGCTTACTTAGATAGTGCCTATTTAGTCATAGTATTGTAGTCAGAGGTTGTAATGGTAGCTTCCAGGGTGAAGAACAGGCTCTAGCTGCCTTGGCTACTTGGTTCTTTACAATAATCTCAAAGTTGCGTCTGAAATTCAAACTAGAATGTGTTTCTTTGCTCTACTGTTCCTAAAAGAACAACCAATAGTTACTTGGAAGTTGTCTATGTAAAGTCAGGTCCTAGCAAATTCTGAATGTGATAATAATTTACATGAGTATGTGACTTATGTTTCCAGGGCACCTAGTCATGTGGCAGTGACACTGTTTCTTCACAGACATTGAGGATCCCAAGAGAAATTTGTTATGATCTGTTGACTAAAGAAGAAACAATTGGCTTTGACTTTTTGTGTTCCGAAAATATGCTGGTTCAAGCTGAGATGAGACTACTGGAGCATTAAAACCTCACTTAAGGATGTTCTTGAAAGATGATAAAGAATATAACTTTTTTTTTTAGTAGGCTAAACTTCAAGTTTTAAATCTTTGTTATCCACTTTGGAAGGGGAATTTTTCAGTAGGACCAATCTACAGTGATTCATGGACAGTTAATTACTCTTTTGAAAACAATCTGGAATTTACCATAATCAAGAAGGAAGAGTTGGTTACACGGAGGTTTAGGTGATGTGGGTGAAACACTGAGATTAGTTTTAGAATAGAACTGTTTCTTCCAAATCCGAATGTTTACCAGTTCTTGTAATAATCATATGGACAAAAAAGATCTATTCTGTGGACTGTTTTAGCAATTTTATTGAGTATTTGGTATACACTAGGTATTATTCTACATCCAGGAATACAAATATCATGTAAAACAGACAAAAATGCCTATCTTCATATAACCTTCATATAGTTGTGGAGAGAGATAAGTAGGGGACACCATCAACATTAGAATACGTAATACATTAGATAATATTTAGTATTAAGGAGATAAGCAGTTGTTGGAAGTGGCTATAATATTATGAAGGGTGATTAATTTAGCAAAGACTAGAATGTGGTGAGAGAGTAAATAATACTCTTGTATGAGGAAAAATCATTCCAGCAAAAGGAAGCGTGAGTACAAAGTCTCCGAGGAAGAGTAATTTCTGATGTATTTCAGAAACATTGAGAAAGCCAGTGCGACTTAAGCAGAATGTAAGACAAGGGGAATTAAGTAGGACATAAAATGAAAGAACAAAATGTTAGCCAAATCACTTTTATTTTGAAGGTTTCTGAAAGATATTTGGTATTTTTCTCTGCGTGATGTGGGAAACTCAATAGAGTTTTTTGTTGTTGTTTTTTAGTGGAGGAGCAACCTGATACAAGTTAATTTTAACAGACTCACACTGGCTACTATGTGGAGAGGATGGTGGAATGAGAGGTATAAATTGGCAATGATCCAGGTAAAGGATGGTGACATCATGGATCTTGGTGTGAAGGGCATGAGAAGAAGTGGCCTGTTTTGAGATACAATTTGAAGGTAGAGCCAAGAGATCATACTGAGAAATCTCTCACCCTCTCTACCTGTCCTCAACCCAGTGCTTCCTTAATGGGATTACAGATATTATTGCCACATGATTCAGACAGTGTTTATCTATGGATCAACAACATGGACTTACTTTCAAGTAAGTTAAATTGGCCACATTTACTGTCAGATATACAATCTGCTAACAGCTAGGACAATGCTATGATATAGCACTACTCTGCAGATGGATCAGTCTGTTACTTAGTTCTATCAAGAAATGTATAATGTTATATCCATACTATGTCAGATATTTAATCTGGTTATGTATTTGCCTTTCTTGCTCACTATATTTCTCTACCACCTTCATCTATATACTTACTGAATGCCTCATTGATGGTTACAATATACCAAACAAAATTGCTTTTGAGCATAAAAGATTAATTTACATCAAACTGTGAGAGAGTGGCAGATGACCATGGGTCTCATCAGCCAAAAGAAGTTGCTCTTAAAATAATCTGTTTTGGTCTCTTATTGAAGAATTTCTCATATTTGTATCCTTTTGTATTTGGTATGCTTCTTGACATCATGTTTATTTCTTCTTGAATGTTATACCTCTAGAACTTGATTCTTAATAGACTGATCACACATAGTTCTGGGCAATGTCTGGATTCCTAGATTAATCATAATCCCAATAATTAATGTTTAATAAATGGATTACATTCAATGACTTGTAAATCTTATACCAACCTAATTTTCCTTTGAAAAGTAGTGCTTATCAAAATATATATGTATTCTCCATATGCCTATTATTTTAAAATTTGATTTTTAGTAATAAGGACTTTCTAGAGACCTATGCAGCAGGAGTAACTTATCTTCCTTTCTATAGAAAATGATTCTTGTCTACTTACTAAATCTGAGATTTGTTAAAGAAATAACAGCATTAAACAAAAATAATTTCTGGAATATAAAAAATTACAAAAATAATAGGTCAAAATTAAAATTGATAATACATAAAATAGTCACAAAGTATGATAAGTGTAAAACATTTTACTTATTTAAATATTTTTATAAATATTTAAATACTTTAGTCCAGAGACAATGTTGTGCCCACATTTTGAAAAGAGAAAATATGTAGCCCTTGAAATTACTGATCCCTTAATTTAAGTGTTTTCTTCAAAAGATAATAAAATATATCTTATAAAATCAATTTACAAGCACCTGGAATATAAAAGGTTACTCTGAAAGATAAGATTACAACTGAGAGTGATTATTAATTTGCTTAGTGACCTAGACAATAACAGGCAAGTATTGCAATTTTCTTTGTTGGAGGGAGTATTACTTGTCTGCCAGCAAGTTTGCCTTCTTGACAGTCAACAGGGAAATATTCTGGTCTATTTTATGGAGATAATTTACCCCAGGAATTAGTTAATAACAGCAATGGCTTTGAGAAGTACAAGTCCTATCAAACTAATCTAAACTTGATCAATCAAGGGGAAGAATAGATGCAATCTTCCTTGACAGGAGCAATGACTTTGGTGCTACTGCATGTGAAATATTTCTCAGTAAAACATGTATTCTAACAGAGCCTGACTTTCAGTTGAGTGCACAACTTTTTGCTTGAAACTGTCTTAAAAAATATTCACTGCCTTTTTGGCAATAAGTGGATAGTAATAAGAACAATAAATAAGTGTAGAGAGGGAGAAGAAGGATAAGTCTTTATATGTAAACTGAATCCAATTTTAATGACTAACAATAATGTTATTATCAATTATATTTGGAGCAGTGTTGGTTAATTTTTGTGAATAATATACACTGGTATACACTGACCCACACATGTGTGTTAATGATTTTTATAAGGAGGTTAAATTCATTCCTGCCTGAGAGCCAAAATTTGTAAACCAAAGTTTACCTAGCTCCTAAACTAATGCTAATTATTACATTCTATTCTATCACATCCCAGTGTATAATTTTTTTTTGTTTCCCTCTGCTAAAACAAAATAATGCTGCACTTTCTCAATATATTTATTGGTAGGGGTAGAAAAGTCCCATTCCCGCCCACTCTATTTACCTGTTGGCTAACTGAAATGTATACATGATTATAGATGGCTTTGAGTTGGATGAAATAAATATATATTGGCTATATAAGCTTGCACGTTTATTTTAAAATTATTTCTTTTTACTTATTTACTTTTGGCTGCATTGGGTCTTTGTTGCTGCATGCAGGCTTTCTCTAGTTGCAGTGAGTGGGGACTACTCTTCTTTGTAGTGCATGGGCTTCTAATTGTGGTGACTTCTCTTGTTATGGAGCACAAGCTCTATGTGCATGGGCTGCAGTAGTTGTGATGCACCTGCTCAGTAGGTGTGGCTCGTGAGCTCTAGAGTGCAGGCTCAATAGTTGTGGCACACGGGATTATTTGCTCCACAGCACGTGGAATCGTCCTGGGCCAGGGCTCAAATGCATGTACCTTCCATTTGTAGGCAGATTCTTAACCACTGCTCCACCAGGGAAGCCCAAGCTTGCACTTCTTAGGCCTCTTTTCCTAAGCACATGGCTTGCTGTCCACTTCTATAGCAGAAATAAAACCTCAGTAGAAATGAGTCCACATTTGCAATTCTGATATCAAATAATTATATAGTCCATTTCAGAGCTGGAAGGGATAGTTAAGGTTATTTAATTTAATTATCCTTTCTATACTTGAATTTCCTCTATAGTATTGAATTAAACTTCTTCAATTCAATTCAATTAGAATTTTATTTATTGAGTACTTCCTCTTTACCTGACACTATGCTAGATTCTAAATATACAAAGATATATTGTGAGCCTTCAGTGATCTCACAAGTTAATGAAAAGATAAGGACATATATAAATGTGAATATAAAATTATATAACCAAATAAAATTATTAAAAGTTTCCACAAGGTGTAATATGAGCATGGGGAAACAGCCTCCCTGAGGCTGAGTAATTCAAGGAAGACTTTCAAATAGGCAGTTAATCTTGGATTGGAAATAAAAGAGAATCAGGAGTCAGAGAAGAAAGAACAGAGGTGGAGAAATAACAGGTTTGATAGAGTGTATTATATATATGTAATGACAAGTAGCTCAATATACCTGGGCATAGCATTTGTCATAGCAAATCAAAATTATTTTTGCCCCGCCATCTCCCCCAATATGCTGTAAGTTTTTGTAAAAGAAAATACAGATCTATCTTTCTATTTTTAGTTCCCAGCAAAATGTCTGCCAAATTGAAGATTTTTTACGGAAATATTGTGTAACTTATTAATTGAGAACCATATTAATTATTATTAATTAATAATATAATATATAATTATATAATTATATAATATATATAATTATATAATATATATAATTATATAATATATATAATTATATAGTATATATAATTATATAGTATATATAATTATATAGTATATATAATTATATAGTATATATAATTATATAATATATATAATTATATAGTATATATAATTATATAATATATATAATTATATAATATATAAATATATAAAGATAAGTATATAAATATAATGTAAATACATATATATTCTATATATAATATGGAAGTATAATATAATTAATTATAATTAATTATTATTAAGAATTTTAAATAACCAAAAGTATTCCAGCTAGTTATTTGTAGAGTTGAGATATAAATCCAAGTGACTGACTCACAGTGATGTGTTGGACCTGGCCTAACCTCACCAGAGCCATTTATTAAATGTTTCAAAAATTTGAGAGTCAATTGTCAAATCATTGGTAATTGAAATAAGCCATGGTGAGAATATTTATACAATAAAAATTGGTAAACTCTATGTCAATGATTTTTTTTAAGGTGGAGAGCTGATTTACTGGCAAATCTCTGTATCTAGATTAAATATATATATATATATATATATATATATATACATATATATATATATATATATATATATATATATATATATATATATATCTTTATAACTAACTATCTACTGTACTTGCCCACTCACACATGCTCCTAAACAATTGCTGGAGACTCCCTTTAATCCTTGATCTAGCTAGTTTTTGACCTTCATGTATTTATTGTTAGGTAGACCTAAACACTTCTTCCCTTGTCAGATAACCTTGCTCACAGTACCACATTTGATCCCACTGATAATACCCAAAATTTGCTACACGTAAGTCTTGTATATCCTTTTCACAAAAGTAAATGTTTCCACCTTTTTCTTTTCAATTCACATTGTTGCTGTATTAGGTGATATTCTTAGCAGTGAAGATATGACTATTTCCTCTTTCCTCACTTTGTACCATCCTACCCTAAACTATTTTTTTTTTTGAAGTATGCAGGCCTCTCACTGTTGTGGCCTCTCCCGTTGTGGAGCACAGGCTCTGGACGTGCAGGCTCAGTGGCCATGGCTCACAGGCCCAGCTGCTCTGCAGCATGTGGGATCTTCCCGGACCAGGGCACAAACCCGTGTCCCCTGCATCGGCAGGTGGACTCTCAACCACTGCACCACCAGGGAAGCCCTACCCTAAACTATTTTTAAGCTGTGTTGTTAGATTTATTTTCCTGAATCACTAATTTGTTCATGTTCCTCAATTAATTAAAATGTTCAATCAATAGCTTTCTACTCTACAAAATAAAGGACACATATTTCAATTTCCTAGTCAATCCATTCATATTGTAGTTCCATTCTGGTTTCTTTTTAGGAATTAATATGATCAGATATTCAAAATAGGATCAGGTATATGAAAAGGAATCAGTCAGAATCACTTCAGGAAAATACACTTAATGAGGATCAATCTGAAGGCACAGTAAAAGTAGGGTAACATTTAAGACCAAGGATTGTGATAAAAGGAAAAAAAAATTACCATAAAATATATCCAACAGATCAGATTGATTCTAAAAATCTGGCAAATTATACCCTTTTTTAATAGGAAGAGTAACATCTTTATATCTATAAGGCTACCCAACATAAAAACACAACAATTGGTTGACAAAAAGAATACTGGTACTGATTTACTGAAGGGTGTTCTAGTAGAATGTTAAATGTTCCTTTTAAAAGTCATTATAATCTGTGGAACTGTATGTGTTTGTAAGCCTGCAGTAGTTTTGGAATTGACATTGGTGAGTATTATGTGCCACAAATACAAAGGTCTACATATACACAAATAATTTAAAGTGTGAATCACCCTTAAATTCTAAATTTAGTGGTCTCTATTTATTTGATATTTCATGGCACTAGAAGCCAGGTTCCTGGAAAATCATGTTCCAAATGCCCTTACTCTTCTCTACTTTAATCTCTTATCTTTTATCCTCTTATATAACTGATACTCAGACATAGTTTATAGAACTTATATATTTATATATTTCATATATATTAATGCTGTAAATAACACTGTAAATGATTATTTCTTTTTATTAATTATAATTAATTATAAATAAGTTAATTAATAATGTTGTGATCATTTTTGTTGTCTATGTGACTAGTAATACAGACTGCTCACTATCAGGAGTGGGATAAGCCTTGCAATCTGGACACTTGGGATCCATGACAGATTCTCTCCCAACAAACTCCTTCATATAAATATTTTCTCTGTACCATTTACTCTCTTCTTTCATAATCTTTCTCACTTCTTTTCTTCTTACTCATTCTACTTCATCCACCTTGCTGTTTCTCCAAATGGCAAGTATAAATTCCCAACAGAAAGCCAATATAAGCCTAGTTCTTCCCAGTAGAATTTTCAGCAAAGATGGAACTAGTATGTAATCTGCACTCTGTACATGTGGTTACTAAACACTGACACTCAATGAAATAATTAAATTTTAAAATTTAGTTAAATCTAATCAGTTTAAATTTAAATAGCTACTTGTGGCTAGTGGACTGTGCAGCTCTAAAAGTTTCATCTACTTGCAATAACCACAATAACCTTACATGAATATTTGTCTGTCATCTTCTAAAAGTCTTTGTCCATACTTTATCTTCTCAGCGAGACGTTTTCTGACTCCCCTATATAATGCTGCAACTATTTCCCACCTCACAACCTACACTCTCCATCTGCTCTCTCTCTCTCTTTTTTTTTTTTTTACTTTATAGCACCTATCACTTTGTGATATAGTATTTGAGTATACATTTATTACATTAATGTCTAATTAAGGCTTTGGGGAAAGACTTCACTGATATCATTTTGTTGTCCTTGCCCCATTGATATTTTTTTCCTGTTTTCTAAAATCAAATGTATTACTTTTAATTTTTCCATATAAACATTCATTCTAAAATTCTCAGGTTTATTAACTTATTATTACATCTAATATTCTCTTTAAAAATAAGCAACTTAACTGTTATGGGGCATTAGATATATGACTTTATACATTTAAAACCTATAAATAGTGAAATTTACCATATGCAAATTAAAAATAAATAAACAGATTTCAAGTGTCCCAGCACAGAATGTTGAATGTGACAAATGAATCCATTTGTATTACATAATTACATTGAAGAGAGTGAGGGGAAGTATAACTTTGGAAAATTGTTTGAATGGAAACTGTAAGACTAAGGGGAAAAGAAAACCATTCTCCTTGAAAAATTTGTTTCTTACAAATATACATGAATATAGGTTAAAAATTATGAAGTTATTTTGCATGTATACAGGGGTTGAACAAATATGTAAATAACAGAAGTAAATGGGAGCCAGATTTCTCAATATCAGAGTAGAAATGTACATCTATGCAAACACAGAAGGCCATAATAAACTCCATGGGGTTAAAGTCAGATTATATATATATATATATATATACATATATATATATATATATAATATGAATATTATGAATATATATATATATATTCATAATAACCTTGCCTGAATATTTACATGATTTACTCTGTCATCTGTCATCAGATAGATATCTGTCATCAGATATATATAGAAATACTATCAGATATGCATGTATACCTGTGTTAGGTAAATACATATATTTACTAGCTCTGTCATCTTAAATAAGGCCTAGGATCATTGACAACCCAGTAGCTATATATTTTTAGTTATTATTTTTAATTTATGTAACATTATATAATTACACTTAAGTATTTCAAAAGCCATGTGTAGTTTTTATTTCAAATTATGACTTTGGAAATTATAAT
Source organism: Mesoplodon mirus (assembly GCF_964341445.2). Taxonomy (NCBI): domain Eukaryota; kingdom Metazoa; phylum Chordata; class Mammalia; order Artiodactyla; family Ziphiidae; genus Mesoplodon; species Mesoplodon mirus. The sequence continues at coordinate 38,700,296 of NC_138993.1, forward strand.
AAATTTCTATTTGTACATCTTTAAAGCAACTTAATCATATTTCTGTTATTCTGATTAATAACACAGTCATTAAATTGATTCATTTTGTCTCTAATGTAAACTATATTTAGAATTTAGATGAACTTCAGCAGAGAGTTGAGTATATGGACATGATTCCAGACTATCATGAACAAATTTTGGAGAGATTTCTCTCGGTATATTCATAATAAAAGTTATTCTATAAAATTGAGTCTTGTTAAAGATTCTCATCATTCTATCTGTAGCGGAAGAAAAATCTAAATTGATAAGAATTTGTCTTCTACAATTAAACTTTGTAATTAATTTTAAACAAAGAAGGTACCATTTTACTCCATATACATATGTGCTTAAACTAAACATAATAACTAAGAATAACATAATAAAGAATGGTATATAGAACCATCCCTATTATATTGCATTGAATACTCCACAAGATGTGCCTGTGTGGAACCTGTGAGTATGACTTTATTTGGAAAAAGTGTCATTACATATATGGTTTAATTAAGATTTTGAGATGTGATTATCCTAGATAAGGTGGCTCTGAATCCAATAACAAATGTCCTTAAGAGAAGGGGAGAATACATAGATGACAAAGCTACGTGAAAATAGAAGATTAGAAGTATGTTGTCACAAAACAAGGTAGAGATGAAGTTACCGGAAGCTGAAAGAGGCAAGGAAGTATCCTCCTCCAAAGCCTTCAGAGGGAGCTCAACCTTATCAACCCTTTGATTTGAAACCACTAGCTTCCAGAACTGTGAGAGAGCACATTGTGACAGTTTGTTATGGTAGCCATAGGAAAATAATACATGCACATTCACCTTCATTAGAAAATTACTGAAAACTTTAAGATATATAGGTCAAGAATTGCCTTTGATTTTTACCATGGCTTCTTTTACTTTCCCTTGATCTGCCCTTTTCCCTTGATCTGCCCATTGAACTGGGTTTGTGGACTGAACAAGTCAGTACTGGACTGGTCATTGACTTTTATTAAAGATATTTGTTTTTTAAAAAAAAGAAAGAAAATTTCTCCTTTTGTCTACTGTGAAGTACACATTTCAGACTTTATTAATTAAATATGCAGGTAATTTAATTTCTTCCAATGAAATCAGCACTATATATATTTCCAGTTCTTTTTTACATGAGATGTTAATTTTCCTCTGTAAGACCTTGTGGCTTTCTCCTCTTGTGTAATCTCAGGTTTCTCCACATTCTGTTTCACATTGAAGATGCAGAAGTTCAATATTCTCTGTACTAATTCTATCCCAATAATATCATTTTCAAACTCTAATCCACTATATAAATAGAGTATTTATCACTGTACTCAATATGGACTCTAAAACAATTCTTATATAGTTTAATTAATTATAGTTCTTGGCTCACTGTCCTTTACTATATGATTTAGTCTATATCATTATAATAAAAGGAGTGAACTAAATTATTGCTTGTAAACATTTAGTACTAGTTAACATTCAATACAATTGAGGAGAATGTGTCTAAGAGGAAGTCAAACTGTGTGAAGAAAAATTAAGATCTGATCTGAGATATTATCATTAGTTGGATAATTGTGATAAACAGGATGAGCATGATGAATATGGTAAAATAAATGATAGGTGCAAATTGATCAGCTAAGGACTAGATAGAGAAGGAAGTTTTGAGTGAGGAGAAAAGAAAGTTTTACAATAATCACCTAGGAAATGGGGATAGATTGGACTCTGCAGACATATTTTTATTTTATTTATCAAGATTAAATGTGTTCTTGTGGTTCATGGTCATAAGGTTGAATATTTTATGTATTATTCTTCAGTCAAATTCTACTGTAAGAACTAAAGGAGAGTTATGTTTAAACAATGTAATGGTTTGGCCAAGCAAAAAAAAAAGGAGAGTCAATCAAGAGTTTGGTAGGGAAGAGGGAGGGGAGGGAGTGGATATGAATGCATGAGGGAAAGTGGAAACTATTGGGGTAGAGAGATTGACGATACTAGTGTGGTATGGTCAGTTGTTGAATCTAAGTATTTTAGGAATCAACTGGAAAGACATAACAAGATGGCCAGAGTTAGGGATAAGTCTAGCACATATTTCAATCCATTTATGTAAAATTCATGGAAGTTTAAAAGTTGCTTACTTATATATTTGTTAATCTTGTAGTCTATATACTATGTAATTTCCTAATAAAACTAAACATTATCTTTTCAAATATTTTATCAATAGGAGCCTCAGTCAATACAGTTACTGAGGCATAATACTTAAATCAATTTTGGTATATATATATATATATATATATATATATATATATATATATATACATACACACACACATATAAATTGTATATATATATAAATACATATTTACATGAAGAAGTTTTAGTTTTGACATTTTTCAGCACAAGTAAATTATATGTATGTTTATGAAAAAATGTACAAAAACAGTCATATAAATTTTACTGGAGCCATAAAATGAAACGAAATTGAGTTATTTGTAGTGAGGTGGATGGACCTAGGATCTGTCATACAGAGTGAAGTAAGTCAGAAAGAGAACAACAAATACCGTATGCTAATACATATATATGGAATCTAAAAAAAAAAATGGTCATGAAGAACCTAGGGACAAGATGGTAATAAAGACACAGACTTACTAGAGAATGGACTTGAGGATACAGGGAGGGGAAGGGTAAGGTGGGACAAAGTGACAGATTGGCAAGGACATATATACACTACCAAACGTAAAATAGATAACTAGTGGGAAGCAGCAGCATAACACAGAGAGATCAGCTCGGTGCTTTGTGACCACCTAGATGGGTGGGATAGGGAGGTTGGGAGGGAGGGAGACTCAAGAAGGAAGAGATATGGAGACATATGTATATGTATAACTCATTCACTTTGTTATAAAGCAGAAACTAACACACCATTGTAAAGCAATTATATTCCAATAAAGATGTTTTAAAATATTAATAACATTAATTTTAAGTTTGATGTGGTATATATATATATATTTATTCTCAATTAAACAGCATGATACCTAGCTGAGAATTTTGGTAAATACTCAACTTTATCTATTCAAAATTTACTTTTAAATCTCGTTTTATTTAAAAGTAATTTGGAGAGGACTTAATATCATATATATAAGTTGTAATTAAAGCATTTTCTAATGAACAGATCTATAATAAGATAGTGATGAAGAAGCAGGGAAGAGAAATGGGGACAAGAAAAGGAAAAATGATAGGTGACAAATTGTGAACATACATCATATTGAGGAGTTTCTAGAGTTAGAGAACAGACACTCTTAATCAATATCTATAAGCTAATAATTAAATCTAATATTCTTTTAAAATCTTTCCTAGTATGTATGCATTTCTATGGTATTATTTTGTTCTTGTAATATATTACTTTGCTATTACTTTTAGATAGGTTCTTCCTTCCTGATTTTCCTTCAATAAATTTTGTAAACTCTTCATGAGCAGAGACTTTTCCTTTCACTTTACTTTATGAATTCTATAAGTACTTCTATTTTGTTATGCTAATGAAACTGTCACTCAATAAAGACGTGAACTGAAAATCATTGCATATTTTTCCTAATGTTAATTTTCCTTTTTTTTTCATTTCCAATTTCCATAATTCATAAACACATCATCTATACTTTGGTATAATTTGAAATAGGGTTATTTTGAGATATGAAATTTTAGACATGTAGTTGATCCTTTCTAGCTTCAATGAATTAATGACATTGATTCATCTAATAGAACTTTTAATGTCAATGTACATTTCCTGCTAAATAGAATACATACATTTTTCATATATTAACTTATTGGCATAGATTTAACTGTTTTTTCCTATTCTCTATTTATATGAATATATATATGTGTGTGCATATATAATTTTTCTTGTTTGATTTTCCATATTTCAATGTAAATGGGAAATATGTGGAAAAAAATCACAACAGCTGAATTAGAGGAAAACCCAAGTACTTGTTCACTAAGATGGCACAAAGGGTGCCATACTCTTTGTGCCATTTTAGTGGATGGTATTAACCTAGTCTATCACAACCTCACATTTAACCTCATTTTTCTTCAGTTTCTCATTTAAAAAAGTGGACTTTTACTGAATAATCTCTAAATTTGTATTACTTACGATTTAACCATATGGATTTTTAAAGTGATGTTGTTGAAAATAAAGTTCAAGAAACAGAAAATATATTAAAAGAATAGTTTCAATGACAACAAAATTGTTCCATATATAGTACTTTTATATCATAAGTATTTACCTATTGTGTTGATAATATGGAAATTTTATTGAACTATAAATACTAAAAAGAAATAGTTCCTCTTTTGAAGTCCTTTCATAGAATTTAAGGTGAATATACAATAGTAGTGTGAAAAGGTGTATATTTCCTATCAGTTTTCCAAATTACGTATTATTTTTCCAAAATATAATTTGAGTTTATAAAGATATAAGTTAAATAACTAAACACAAAATACATGAATATGTATGTGGATTGTTAGAAAACGATGTCTTATATTACTATTACTGCACATCTTGAGAGTGAGACAATATTGTCCATTGTACTGGACTATCTTTTTTAAGTTGCCTATATGGTAAAAAGGCCTGGAATGGGTATGTATATATTTATATAATGGGTATATATATATATATTTATATAATGGGTATATATATATATTTATATAATGGATATATATTATATATATATTTTTTTTTCCCTTGAGGCAAAAGGAAGGATTACTACAGGCTTGGAATATAGAGGTAATATCCCTGTGAAGAAAGGACAGACATGTTTACAGTCCAGTATAATAAATGTAATTTTTCCTTCCAAAAGCCAAGAACAAGCATGCTAAATGATAGGTGCTCCCTATGTTCAGAGTTCTTCTCTTTTAATGCAACCCTCCACAGGTATAGGCATCTATCTGGGCCTATATTTCATTGCACCCATGGGATTTGTCTGGAAATCACATGTTGATTCTCGTGTTGTTTACTGTGTTCTACTATAGTCCTTTGTCTTTGACTCAGAAGTTGTTGGGCTTTTTCAAGCATCTATGAAATTGTGGCAGTCTCATTTGTTAAATGACAAGTAGTAAAATCTCAGACCCTTGACATTTCTTGACAGTTTTGTTGTGAAGTATAGGATACTCTCAGAGACATGACTCTTTTGAAGAAGAATAATGAAGGTCTGTTGGGTAATTTATAAGACTTGGGGCCCCTGAAAATCAGTAGTGAGCATGTAGAACAATTTTACAGACAATTAACAATAAGTGGTCCAGCATTTTGTTGACTTTTATTCAGGCAATGACTACTAATTGAGTACTGGGAAATGGTTCAAAAGTCAGTCTTCTGAATGGTGTACTTGTTCTGAATGTTGTACTTGCTGCTAACTCTCCTCTCAGTAGGGGCACTTCCTTTCCATCTGGCTTTCAGCTTAGGTGAATAGCTAGTACTAAGATTGTAATAACTAGTACTAAGATTCATCCTGGATGGACACAATTTTCTGGCTTACTCTCCTCCCTCCATCAACTGACAACACTTATAGAGATTAGCTACCTACACAAAGAAATGAAAAGAGTAAAATCATGACCACTATGGGTTGAAAATCAGAATACTTTTAAAATTTATAGTCTTTGAGAGATGAAGAAATGGGATGCATAATACTTGCAAAGGAAGGACAGCAATGACCGGGATGTTGCACAGTTCAGACCCTTCTATAATCTATCATAACAGTTTTAGATTTATTTGGATAAAACAGCAAAATGCCTTAGAGTTATTTGCATTGAGTACAGGCTACTATAAGGCATATTTGGCACTCCTGAGGAAATTTCTCTGATACAGGCAAACCTCCATGTGAAACCACAGATAAGGTATTATATAGTATTTTGGACTTTATTGCCCCCAATTGGGTTGAAAATACCAATGAAGTGAACTATCTGAGGAATAATAAACAGACCCAAATAAATCTAGACGAATTCTTGAAATCAACTCATCTGACATGAAAGACACCCCTAACTCTTATGTTAAAACTGGTCAGAAATGTGAGAGATACTATTATGACAATGGGACAGTAAACAATCTGGATAAAGATAAAACATTTCTTTTTTTAAAGACACTACTGTGTGAGTCAAGACCTAGTAAATCAAAATGCAAACTGTGTAGTTACAACAGAAAAGCAAAGCGATGTGTCTATGATTAATGAGTCAAGGGATCCTCAAAGGTGAAATTGATGGTGTCATTAATATTGACCTTATAGTCAATAAAGAACTTTGCATGGAACAAAAATATTGAAAGTTTGGTTGAACATCAAGCAACCATGTGTTGCTTGAAACTAAAAATTCCTTGCTCACTGCCTTGGAGTCATTGTTTCCCTTCATGTATCCTTATTCTTCCCTCCCTTTTTTATTTTGTCTTTAGCTGCTTTAAACTGAGAGATGATTATAGGTGGGGTTGAGTGATTCATAGACATACACAAAAGGGGAAATTTGAGGACAGGAGAGAATCAAACTTTTATGGCTTTCTCAGATAAAGGGATGAAAGTTACATCCTACCTTGTCCTATGAAGAGAAGAGTTGTGTGAATTCAATAATGAGGTTTGAGGAACTTTTACAGCAGAGGAAGGAAGATGAATTGTGTGTGTGCATGTGTATGTGGTGGACTCTCTGAAGCAATACAATGTATGTTGTTGTTGTTTCTATCTCTGAATACACAGTAAGAATTGTTGTGTCATATGCTTATCTTGTGTTATAGGCTTCTTCTTCCCCATCCCATAAGTGTCAGAGGATATTCTTGTTGAGAAAGTTTGCATATACAGAAATGCTTCTACATTTGGCACTCCACTATGCTAATGATGTTTTTTGAGTTTCCGTTATTGGTATTTTGATAGCAACTGGAGACAACATCTAACAGCAATCATTCTTTGGGGTTTTGGATGTGTTGCCTATCTGACAGGTTCAGTTATGGATGGCTACCAGATATGTAATTTTTAAAAAAATATTTCTTGTCTTGCTACTGGAATCTTGTTAAAATTAAATATCTGATCCAAGGAATGCATTTGACTTTCTAGTCTAAAATACCGATTTTGTGGTGTCATCTTGGACTCAAGGACTAACATGATGAATAGTATTCAACAAAGTTCTCACTAGTGTAAAATATATAGTAAAGAATGCAACCAGACAGGCCCCAATAGAAAAGTGGTTACACATGAAAGAGTAGTAACTATCTCTTTCATGAAAATTTTACCTGTCACTCCACCATGTGAAGCAGAACAGCTGGCTCACTGCAGATCTCCATTTACAGAGTTTCACCTAAGTGCCTAGGAGGGGTTCACTGATAGTTAAGCAAATCTAAATTCAATGGGGCTCACTTGCTACTACAGTTGTTCAACTTAGGTAGATTTTGCCTTTTATAAATAATGATTCTATGAACATTCAGTATGAATTTTTGTGTGAGCATATGTTTTCTCTTCTCTTTAGTACATACCTAGGATTAGAATATGGCAACTATGTTTACACTTTTTGAGAAACACTCAAACTGTTTTAAAAGTAGCCGTGCAGTTTTACATTACTAACAACAGGGTATATGAGTGTTCCAATTTTTCTACTTTCTCTCTAATACTTATCTTTCTTTTATTTCATTTAAATTAAAAATGTATAGCCATTCCAGTGTGTGTAATGACTTAACTCACTGTGGTTTTGATTTTCATTTCGCTGATGACTAATGATGTTGAGAATGTTTTCATGGGCTTATGGGCCATTTGTATGTCTTTAGAGAATTGTCATTGCCCATTTAAATTTATTTTCTTTTTATTATTGATAGCAAGGGTTATTTATGTATAAGAAATACAAGTCTATTTTCAAATATCTGATTTGCAAATATCTGGGTTGTCTTTTCACTTTCCTGATGGTATCTTTTTGAAGCAAAAAACTTTTAAATTTTGATAAGGTTTATCTTACTTTTTGTTGCTGGTACTTTCAGTTTATGTTTACAAAGACTGTCTAAACCAAAGTCATATATGTTTACTTCCAAATTTTCGTTTAAGAGCTTTATAATTCTACCACTAACATTCACACCTTTGATCATTTTGAGGTAATTTTCTGTGCATGGTTTGAGGAAGGGCAACAATTTCATTATTTTGCATATGAATAACCAATTGTCCTAGCACTACCCTTTCCCCATTAAACTTTTTTGGTATAATTTTTTAAATATATATTTCTTCTTATTTTTTTAATTTTATTTATTTTTGGCTGTGTTTGGTCTTTGTTGCTGCCCATGGGGGCTACTCATCATTGTGGTGTGCAGGCTTCTCGTTGCAGTGACTTCTCTTGTTGCAGAGCATGGGCTCTAGGTGCGTGGGCTTCAGTAGTTGCAAGACGAGGGCTCAGTAGTTGTGGTGCACGGACTTAGTTGCTCTGCGGCATGTGGGATCTTCCTGGACTAGGGCTGAAACCCGTATCCCCTGCATTGGCAGGATGATTCTTAACCACTGCACCACCAGGGAATCCCTGGTATACTTTTCAAAGCTGCCGGCATCTTGATTATTGTAGCTTTGTAACAAATTTTGAATAGAAAATGTAAGCTCTCCAATATTTTTCTTTTTCAAAATTATTTTGAAACAATTTTCTATATTAATTTTAGGATAGCTTTCTATATTCATATTCGTTTCAGGATAACTTTGTCAATTACTGGAAATAAGCAGCTGCATTTTGATAGGGAGTATGTAGATCAATTTGGAGGGTATTTCCATCTCAATAATATTTCTTTCAATTTCTTTCTAAGAACTTTATAATTCTACTTTTAACATTTACATATTTGATCATTTTGAGTTAATTTTTGTGTATGGTTTGAAAAAGGGGAACAGTTTCATTCTATATTAATTATTTTCAGGGTTAACTAATGGACTTATTAACATCAAATTAGGTATTGTATGATTTCTTTCAATAATGCTTTGTAGTGTTAAGTGTACATATCTTACCCTTTTTGGTTAAATTTGTTCCTAAACATTTTATATTTTTTGGTGGTTTTGAAAATTGAATTATTTCCTTAATTTAGTTTTCAGTTTGTTTATTGCTAGTGTATACAATAAAATTTATTTTTGTAGTTAGTGTATCCTGTAACCTTGCTGAGATTATTTATTAGATCTAAATATTTTTTAGTGGATTCCTTAGGATTTTCCATATACAAGATTATGTCATGTACAAACAGAGATTGTTTTACTTCTTCATTTCCATTTGGGTGCTGTTTATTTATTCTTGTTGATTAATTTCCCCTAGCTAGAACATGTAGTATAATGTTAAATAGTAATGGTGAGAGAGGCATCCTTGACTTGCTCCTAATGATGGGGGAAACATTCTTTCTTTCATCATTAAGTATGATGTTAGCTGTGGGTTTTTAATAGATACTCTTTATCAGGATGAAGAAGTTTTCTTTTATTCCTAGTTTGATGAGTGTTTATCATGAAGGGTGTCAGACTATGCCAAAGTTGTTTGTTTTGACGATTGAGATCATGTGGTGTTTGTCCTTTACTCTATTGATACAGTATATTAAATTAAGTTATTTTTGGAGAGTTGAACATGTCTTATTTTATTGGGATAATTCTCATTTGGTTATGGTGTATAATTCTTTTCATTGTAGACACTGCAGATTCAGTCTGCTAGTTTTTTTGTTTGTTTGTTTGTTTGTTTTAAAGGATTTTACATCTATATTTATAACATATATTGGTTTGTAGTTTTCTTTTGATGCCTTTGTCTGGTGTTGGTATCAGGATCATAGTGGTCTCATAAACTAAGTTTGGAAATGTTTCTTCCTATTCTATTTTATGGAAGAGTCTGAAGAATTGGTGTTCATTCTTCTTTAAAAGTTTGGTAGAATTATCCAGTGAAGTCTTATGGGCCTAGAGTTTTCTTTATGGGAAGGATTAAAATAACTAGTTTGACTTATTTACTTGTTATATGTCTATTCGAATTTTACATTTCTTCTTGAGTCAGTTTCAAGGTTTAATCTCTCTAGAACTGTGTGTACATTTCATTGACATTATCTCATTTGTTGACAAATACTTATTGATAACATTCATTTATAATTTTTTTTTAATTTCTATAAGGTCAGTAATGATGCTCTCTCTTTCATTTCTGATTTTAGTAATTTAGTCTCTTCTCTTTCCATCTTGTTCAATTTAGTTTAAAAGTTCATAGATTTGCAGATCTTTTTCAAACCCAAAATTTTTGTTGATTTTTTCTATGGTTTATATTCTCTATTTCATTAATTCTCACTCTAATTTTTATTATTTCTCTTTTTTTCTCTTTATGTAGGTTTACTTTGTTCTTCTTTTTACTGTGTTAAATTGAAAAGTCAGGTTATTGATTTTTCTTTCTTTTAAATATAAGCCTTACAGATATACATTTTCATTCTAACCCTGTCTCTGTTGCATTCCCTAAGTTTGGGTGTGTTTTATCTTCAATTTTTTTAATCTCATAGTGCTTTCAAATTTTCTTTGATTTATACTTTTGCCTATAGATTAGTTAGGTCTGTGTTTAGTTTCATAGAATTTGTGAATTTCCCCAATTTTTTGTTATTAATTTCTAATTTCATTATATTTTGTTTTGAAAATATAATTTGCATGTGGTATTATTTCAATCCTCTTAAATTTATTCAGGGTCATTTTATGACCTAGCATATTGTTTCTTCTGCAGAATGATCTATGTGCTCTTGAGAAGAAAAACGTACAGTTTAGGGAGTCTTTCAGAGATGACCATTAGGTCTAAATGTTTTAAAATGTTGTTCCAATCTTCCATTTCTTTGTTGATATTCTTCTAGTTATTACATACATTATTGAAGGTGAAATATTGTAGTTTCCTAATAATTATTATTGAATTGTCTATTTCTCTCTTTAATTCTGTCAGTTTTTGATTCATGCATTTAGGTCCTCAGTTACTTGCATATGTGTTTAAATTGTTATATATTTCTAATGAATTAACTTATGTAATACTGTAAGATGATCTTCGTAATCTTCTGTACATTTTTTCATTTGTCTTTAAACTTATTTTTCTGATAATAATCCAATCCAGATTTCTTATGCTTGTTGTTTGCATGCACAGCATTTTACCCACTTTTACTTTGCAGCTATTTGTATCTTTAAACCAAAGGTATTAGTCTTTTAGACAGAACATATTTGGGCCTTTTTTTCCCCTAATCTGACAATCTCTGGCTTTTGATTAGATTGTTTAATCCATTCACATTTACTTTTATTTTTGATGTACTTGAATTTGTGTAAGCCATTTTACTTTTTTTGTCTAAGCATCTCATGTCTTTTTTGTTGCTTTTTGCTCATTCTTTTGCATTAAACTAGTACTACTTAGTGTAACACCTCAATTTTTCACTGCATATATGACTTGATTTCTTACCAGCTTGCTCTACAGCTTACCATATACATCTTAAATTGTAATCTACTTTAGAGTATGACAATGTTAACTCTAGTGAATATAGAAATATTGTTATTTTATAGCTTTACTCTAATTCCTATATCTGCATATTGCCATCTGTAAATGTTAAAAAAACAAAACTATATTATTATAATAATTATTTTATATAATTTTTGTCATGAAAATATTGGAGAAGGAAACAGAGAAGGCATATGATTATATCATTTGTTAAATTAATCTTCTTATGTATCATTTCTGGTCCTCTTCATTTGTTCCTCTGGATTGGAGTTAGCACCTGTTACTTCCTTTATCCAACACAGCTTTTCTTCCACTGTTTCCTTGGTCTCTTCTTGTTAAATGTACTCTACAGTTCTATATAATATAGGCCCAACAGTGAAATTATATACCTATTGTTTTATACAATTACCATTTAAATCAGTCAAGATAAAAACAATAATAAATATAAATTTTCAATCTTTCATAATTACATAATTATTTTTACCTGTGTTCTTTGTTTTTAATGTGCATTTTAATTACTGTTTGGGGACACTTGCTTTCAACCTAAAGAATAATTTTTTTTATTATTATTTCTCACAAAATGCCTACTTGCAACATATTCTCTAACATTTGCTTATTTGGGAATATTCTTATTCACCTTCACATTTGAAAGTATTTGTGGTCAAAGTAAGATTCCTGGTTTATTTTTTATTTTTTTCAGGACTTTGAAAATGTCTTCCCACTTCCTCTGGTCTCTATTGTTCTGATGAGAAATTCGTTGTTAATCTTATTGGGGTTCCCTTGTACATTATGAGATATTTTTTCTCTTGCCATTTTCAAGGCTTTCTCTTTGTCTCTGGTTTTCACTATTTTTACTATGATGTGCCTAGGTGTGGTTCTGTTTGCCCTTTTCCTCTTTGGAGTCTGTGTAGCTCCTTGATATATAGATTAATGCTTTTGATAAAATTTGGTAACTTTATGGCCAGTAATTCTTCAACTATCTGTTCTTTTTCTGGACTCTCTCTCCTCTGTTGTTATCCTCTTTACACATGAATTGGTGTGCTTAATGGTGTACTCTATGTTTCTGAGGTCTTATTCATGTTTCTTTATTCTTTTCTTTCTCTTCTTCAGAGCACATAATTTCTGAAGATTAATTTTCAAGTTTTATGATAACTTTTTCTGCAAATTAAAATTATTCTTAATGTCTCTGGTATAATTTTGATTTCAAGTATTGAACTGTTGTACTCCAAAATTTTATTTTGATTATTTTTATATTTTCTATCTGTTTATTGATATTATACACTTGATAATAATATTATATCTTTACTTATTTAGGTATGATTTCCTTTAGTTCTTTGAACATAATTATAACAGCTTTTTAAAAGACTTTATCTGCTAATTCTGACATCTGGTCTCTCCTACATCTAGTTTTTGGTTACTGTTTCTGCTGTCTCATATATGGGTCACATTTTTCTTGTTTTGGTTTGTTTGTTTGTTTTTATTTGTTTGTTTATCTCATAAATTTTTGTTGAAAACTACACACTTTGGATTATTTATTGTAGTAAGTTTGGATATTGATTTTCCCTTCTCCCCCTTTCTAGGGTTTGTATTCGTTTTTATCTTCTTGCATGTTTGTAAGCAGACTTTATCTCTTAGATAAACTCACCTGGAATTTAGCTTTTTCCACATTCTGCTGGGATGAATGGGAAATACTGGTGGCTTGACCCTCCTGGAGTGAAACTGTAGTCCTTGGATGACAACTAGGAAAAGGTGCTCCTTGTCTTCTTGGCCTATACATTCAGAATGGTGTTTTCATCATGCTAAGCTGGAGTGGATAGGGATTGGTTTATTCCTCAAATAACATATATAATAAATAACCAAGATTTAGTAAATTTTCTTGAATGAGTCGTTTTTCATATGTTCCATGCACTTAGGACAATTTGCAGCTAATCAAAAAAAAATCAAATGATTTTCACTTGTTTTGGTTATTCACTGGGGAAAGGATCCATGGATCAACTCACACTATCCTTGAATTAGTCTCCATCCCTAGTTATTCTTTATTGGACTATTCAAAATTACTTGGCTATTCAGTCTGCAATTTGGAAAACAACCACACTGTAAGACTGAAGATTACCCTTTTAATGGCTGTGTACTCTGGAAATAAACTTCTGCTATTGACAAAAGAATAGGGAACATTCATGAAGATTTTCACAGAAGGTTCTGATAATACCTATAATAAAACTACTAATCAACTCATATTACCATCACTGATGACCGATTCTATCATCCTGAAAGATATTGCAACACGTCCACCATCAAAAAGTGGGCACAAGGATTCCATGTTTATAATATAAAAGATACTGCTGCAAGTCAGACTGCCTCCTGCCAAAAACTGACTGGTTTCCTCATGGTGAGGGAAGCCACATTGTACAGGACTTTGCCTCCATCTCATTCCTGGAAAATTGACATTTTTACACCCCTATGAGGCAATTGGTGGTGTCTCAACACTGTTGATACATGTTTTATTTTTTATTATTTGATTAATCATTTATTAAGCACCTATATCCTACTGTTTAATCCTAGTAATAATTCCATGAGGTAGATATTATTATGACTGTCACCATTTTACAAGTAAAAAAAAAATATTGTGGCAATGTCCTTCAAAAGGTGAATGGATCAATAAACTGTGGTACATCTAGACAATGGAATATTATTCAGCACTAAATAGAAATGAGCTCTTAAGCTACAACAAGACATGGAGGAATCTTAAATGCATATTAATAAGTGAAAGAAGCCAATCTGAAAAGTCATTTTATTGTATGATTTCAACTACATGACATTCTGGAAAAGGCAAAACTCTGGAGACAGTAATGAGTCAGGGCTTATGGAGAAGGGAAGGATGAACAGGCGAATCATAGAAGATTTTTTGGACAATGAAAATACTCTGTATGATATTATAATGGGGAATACATGTCATTATGCATTTGTCAAAACCCATAGAATGTACATCAGAAAGAATAAACTCCAGTGTGAACTATGGATTATGGTTGATTAAAAAAAACAAAACAAGGAGTGAGGAGGAGGGATAGATAAATTGAGAATTTGAGGTGAACAGATATGTACCACTATACATAAAGCAAACACAAGGACCCACTGTATACCACAGGGAACTATATATATTTTTAATTGTTTTTTTTAATTTTATATTGGGGTATAGTTGATTTACAATGTTGTGTTATTTTCAGGTGTACAGCAAAGAGATTCAGTTACACATATACTTATATCCATCATTTTTCAGGACTCTTTTCCCATATAAGTTATTACAGAATATTGAGTAGATTTCCCTGTGCTATACAGTAGGTCCCTGCTGACTACACAGTATATATAATAGTACATATATGTCGATCCCAAATTCACAATTCATTCCTCCCCCCCACCACCACTATCTTTCCTCTTTGGTAACCATAAGTTCATTCTCTAAGTCTGTGAGTCTGTTTCTGTTTTGTAAATAAGGTCATTTGTATCATTTTTTTTAAGATTCCACATATAAGAGATATTATATGATATTTGTTTTTCTGTGTCTTATTTCAGTTAGTAGGATAATCTCCAGGTCCATCCATATTGCTGCAAATGGCATGATTTCATTCTTTTTTACAGCTGAGTAATATTCTATTGTATATATGTACCATATCATCTATCCATTAATTTATTGATAGATATTTATGTTGCTTCCATGTCTTGGCTATTGTAAATAGTACTGCAATGAACATTGAGGTGAAAGTGTCTTTTTGAATTATGGTTATCTCTAGGTATATGCCCAGGAGTCGGATTGCTGAATCATATGGTAGCTCTATTTTCAGCTTTTTAAGGAACATCCATACTGTACTACATAGTAGATGTACCAATTTACTTCCCACCAACAGTGTAGGAGGCTTGCCTTTTCTCCACACCCTCTCCAGAATTTATTGTTTGTAGACCTTTGGATGATGGCCATTCTGACCAGTGTGAGATGATTCCTCATTATAGTTTTGATTTACATTTCTTTAATAAATAGTGATATTGAACACCTTTTCATGTGCTTTTTGGTCATTTGTGTTTCTTCTTTGAAGAAATGCCTATTTAGATCTTCTACCCATTTAAAAAATATTTTATATTGGTCTATAGTTGATTTACAATGTTGCGTTATTCTGTCCATTTTTAAATTGGGTTGTTTGTTTTTTTGATATTGAGCTGCATGGCCATTTGTATATTTTGGAAAGTAACCCCTTGTTAGCCGCTTCATTTGAAAATATATTTTCCCATTCTGTGGGTTGTCTTTTTGTTTTGTTTTTGGTTTCCTTTGCTGTGCAATAGATTTTAAGTTTAATTAGGTCCCATCTGTTTATTTTTGTTTTTATTTTCATTACTCTAGGAGACGGATCCAAGAAGATATTGCTTGCTGTAATTTATGTCAAAGTGTGTTCTGCCTATGTTTTCCTCTAAGAGTTTTACAGTACCCAGTGTTAAATTTAGGTCTTTAATCCATTTTGAGTTTATTTCTGTGTATGGTGTTAGAGAATATTCTAATTATATTATTTTATATTTTGTTGTCCAGTTTTCCCAGCAACATTTATTGAAGATATTGTCTTTTCTCCATTGTATATTCTTGCCTCCTTTGTTATATCTTAGGTGACTTTAATTGCATGAGTCTATCTCTGGGCTTTCTATCCTGTTTCATTGATCTATATTTCTGTTTTTGTGCTAGTAGCATACTGTTTTGATGACTGTTGCTTTGTAGTATAGTCTGAAGTCAGGGGACCCTGATTCCTCCAGCTACATTTTTCTTTCTTAAGATTGCTTTGGCTATTTGGGATCTTTTGTGTTTCCATACAAATTTTAATTTTTTTTGTTCTAGTTCTATGAAAAATGTTATTGGTAATTTGATAGGGATTGAAATGAATCTGTAGATTGTCTTGTGTAGTATAGTCATTTTGACAATATTGATTCTTCCAATCCAAGAACATAGCATATCTTTCCAACTCTTTGTGTCATCTTTGTTTTTTTCTTCATCCATGTCTTATAGTTTTCAGAGTATATGTTTTTGTCTCTTTAAGTAGGTGTATTCCTAGTTATTTTATTCTTTTTAATGTGATGATAAATGAGATTATTTTATTAATTAGTCTTTCTGAACTTTTGTTGTTAGTGTCTAGAAATGCAAGAGATTTCTGTGTATTAATTTTGTATCCTTCAACTTTACTGAATTCATTGATGAGATCTAGTAGATTTCTGGAAGCAGCTTTAGGATTGTCTATATATAATATCATGTCTTCTGCAAACAGTGACAGTTTTACTTCTTCTTCAATTTGGATTCCTTTTATTTCTTTTTCTTCTGTGATTTCCATGGCTAGGAATTCTAAAACTATGTTGAATAAAACTGGTGAGAGTGTACATCCTTTTATTATTCCTGATCTTAGAGGGAATGTTTTCAGCTTTTCTCCATTGAATATGATCTTAGCTGTGGGTTTGTCCTATACAGCTATTATTATCTTGAAGTAGGTTCCCTCTATGCCCACTTTCTGGAGAGTTTTTTATCATAAATTGATGTTGAATTTTGTCAAATGATTTTTCTCCATCTATTGAGATGATCATATGGTTTTTATTCTTCAATTTGTTCATGTGGTGTATCACAATGTTTTGTTTGCAGATATTGAAATGTCCTCACATCCCTGGGATAAATCCCACTTGATCATGGTGTTTGATCTTTTTAATGTATTCTTGGTTTCAGTTTGCTAGTATTTTGGTAAGGGAAGCATGTTTTAGGTATAAAGTTTTACTACTCCAGTCCTGTCAGTTGACTGCAGTTACATGATTGTGTTTCTTGAAAGTAATATGTCATGTTTTCTAATTTCCAGAACAATTTCATTCTGATAATGGTGTATCTTTATCAAAACAGTCACTGAACAATAGACTGATAGTCAAGGTATTTGATGGACCTCCACATTCCTTATCATCATTCAACCTCTGGTCTTTTGACCATTAAGACTGCCTTCTCAAATGTCAAATCTAAAAGATTTCTTACCCTACCTTTCTTATTTCCCATTGCTTTAAAACCTTGTTGAGCTTGTTTGCTAGTTGACCCAAACAAGTGACCATTCATCTCTTTGCCCCTTCCTGGGGGGTGAGGGTATGGAGGAAAATGATTCTATATAACTATTTTCTAAGATCAGATTCGACCTTTACCATTTCTAGACATAATGCTGTTTTCCCTCCTTAAAAGAACACCCAGATCATTTATAATCTTTGTCTTTAAGATGTGTTCCTTAAGCTTTTCTCTCAAAGAGAAAGGCCCTGATGTAGCTCTCCAAAACTTATAAGCACCTTAGTTTTATTTGAATTTTGGGTCTAACATCTCTCTGCCAGATGGCTTTCATCCTGATTTGATGAACGTATCTCTGAATATTACTAGGAAGCCATTTAAAAATATCAAGGGAAAGCCCCAGATACTGCCCCTCCCACACAAAACACCTGTCAGCACTTGTGGATGATTTTGTACATCATTTCCATAGCTATTTTTCAGTCATTCTATTCTACAGGTGAATGCACGGGTGGACAAACAGTACAATTTTGGGTGGCTGTTTTCAAGGAAGTCTCTTTAAATTATGACTAGACTCAATTATTCAAATTGAGCTAGGTATTGAAAGACCTACTAGCTGGCTGGTAAAGCACATTGGAGTAACTGATTGATGTAGGTCCCAATTAAGGGGCCTCAACAGTTATCATCAACACATTCTTTCTACGGTCTTTATATGTGCCCTAGGAGTGCACTTTTTATGTGGAAACAAGGTTTGTGCTTGACTGTTTCTTGAAAACACTTGTTTAACCAAAGAGAACTTCATTTTTTATACTTTTAATTTTTTTATTAATTTTTATTTATTATTTTTTTATTATTTGGCTGTGTTGTGCAGCATGCAAGATCCTAGTTCCTTGATCAGGGGTTGAACCTGTGCCCCCTTCAGTGGAAACTGAGAGTCTCAACCACTGGACTGCCAGGGAAGTCCCAAGAACTTCAACTGTTTAAGGTAGTAACAGACAATTTAGCCCTCAGATTCTTTTACAAAATGAGGCTTCCATTGGTGTATTTTGGGGACCTTTCTAGAGGGATAAGTGATTGATATGTATGATTTAGGATGCTATTTCTAAGATGAGAGTCACCCAGTTAGAAAAGCTATTAGAAAATTTATTCCTGATTTTCGCTGAAATGATCAGTAATAACACCTTAGCTCCCAAAGTGGTTCTGGATAACCTCAACCCTCTGGCCAGGGTAATGATAGAATTCATCATAGAGTTTCCCTAGTTTTTCTTCTCAAAGGCTAAGGTGAAGTCTGTGCAATCGTTAGTGCATACTACTATACCTGAATTCAGGAACTGGACCAAATGGAAGTGCTAATAAAAATGTAAGAAGAAAGCCACTGGGATTCTGGGGTCTCTAAGGTAGATCTTGTTGTTTATGGGATTGTTTTTTTTTTTTTTTGAAATGATCTGGAACTCAGGGGTTGGGGGAAGCTTTGCTGAAATCAATATTGCAAGTTGGTCTCATTTCCCTGCTTTGAATCCTATTGAAAGTCAACTTAGTTGAATGCTATATGAAATAAATTAAATAAATATGGTCCTAGGCTTTTTCAGTCATGTTAATCAGAGTATATGCTGGAGTGGCATACTCACAGAAAATTTTCCATAAACCAAGAAGTTATAGAAATCAAGGTGGGAATCTCTGGATCTCTCATTATTTTGCATATCCTGCAAGTGACTAGATATCTTTTGCAAGGTACAATCCTTTCATGAATATATTTATAGCTCACATTTTTAGAAGATGAATAACATGAGAGTCAAGTCTAAGCAGGCTGAATATCCAGTATTATAAAGATAATATCTTCCTGCAAGATATATCCAAATTTTATATATTTTGAATATCCTTACATTTTACTTTAAATTTATTAGATAATCATTATTGGTAAAGCACAAATTATATAAACATTATTCACTGTAATGACATAATGATTTTCCTGAAATGTAGGCAAGAAAATTTTAAAAAAATAAATACATAGTAATTTATAAACCAAAAAAATATATATATATTCCTGAAGAAGAAAACAGCAGTTATGTTTATTGCTCAACATAGGAGATTCAGAGTTCCTCTCCTGTAAGCTAATCTACTGTGTATGCAGTTCATCTGGGCTCATATTACGTTGCCTCCATGGCACTGGGGCCAAGAGGAACTAATACTAATGCTCAGTGGGCTGTGAGTGAGCAATACAATTTTTTCTCTGGTCCTGAGTGTCTTGTCTTATATACAGTACCTGAGAAATTGTGGTAGGCAAAATTTTTAGAATACAAGTAGTATGTAATCTCAGACCTCACACAATTTTTGGCATAGATGTAAAATATTTTAGTAAAATCATGGAAATTATATTAAAAGTAGGTGCAGACATCATTTAGAAGATTTCCTTAAAGGGAAACATTTTAATGAAAATTATGATATAAATTTCATATTTTTTTATTTTAAGCCAATTTTATTTATATTAAAAACAGAAAACAATGCATTTTCTTTTCTGAAAGACATTTAAACTCTTTTCCATTATTCACAGAATATTAAAAAAAAGTTTGCTTCACAATTTAAAAATGGTATATAGGGAGACTTCCCTGGTGGTCCAGTGGGTAAGATTCCATGCTCCCAGTGCAGAAGGCCTGGGTTCAACCCCTGGTCAGGGAACTAGATCCCACATGCATGCTGCAAATAAGAGACTTTACATGCCACAACTAAAGAGACTGCATGCAGCAGAGAAGATCCTGTGTGCCACAACTAAGACCCAACGGAGCCTAAATAAGTAAATAAATATTTTTTAAAAATGATATATAGGACATTATAATTGCTCAAAATAAAAATAAGTAAGAAATAAAGACTTCAGAATGATTAGGTTGCCCATTCTTGAATGTTTTAGTCAGAATATAACTACATATTCATTTGAACTATTTCTATATTTTATGAAATATAATCTTTCCAAGTTTATGAGTCTTGTAACACATTTTGCATTACTTTATTTAATGTGCTTTCACATAACACAACTTTGACATCTAGATATAAAATTAATACAAGTCTAAGTTACACATATTGTGACATTAAATCCTTTTTTTACAAAATAAATGTTAAAATTCGATTTTTATGGTTAAAAAATACACATTTTTTCCAATGTTATATTCTTAGAGGTATTTCACTGAAAGCCACCAAAGCAGTTGTCTCATAAAGCATGAAAGAAGGTACCTGCAAAGACTTAAAACATTCTTTTCAATTCCCAAAGGCAATATTTTAAGCAAGTAGTCAATAATGTTATAATGTTATAAAGCTGATGCAAATATATCTCCAAATAAATTATTTAGTCTGTACAAGCTCAAGAGCTGAGCAAGTTTTTTTCCCAAATATTTGTGTATTGGAGTAAAATAGCTATTATACTCTTTGTTAAATCTACTTTGTCTTTAATTGCTGGTCAAAATTCATTTTTTTATTGAATTGGCAACACTTAATTGGAATTCACAACTGATTGCTGCCTGACAAATCATAATAAATCACACCAAAGTATCAGTTTGAGCATTTTATCAGAAATTACTAGTCAGGTTTTCTGTGACTCATTAACAGGTGTGGACACAAAAAGTAACCTTATTTTGGAAGATTATAATACACGTATTTGATTATGTACAGTGTTTTTTACAATATAGACAAAACAATAATACTGATATTTTAATGTCAAAATGAGCATTGGAAAATATTTTGATTAAATTTTTATTAGAGATTGCTGAATAAAAAATAGCTTACTATGTAAATAATGAGTAATAGTTTTCTGTAATATTTTTAAATAAATTTTGAGATTGATTCTTTTAATATTTTATTCACTGGTTATTTTATTCAATATGAGTATATTTTGTGCAGATGAAATTAATCAAGGGAAGATTAAATATCTTAAACAAGTTCAAGCACTAATAACTGATGAGGTGGTAGGCCTAGGATTTTAGGCTAATTAATGATACTTAAGAAAACTATGTTACATGCCTTTCACAGACTGAGATATAAAGGGAGAAGTCACTACACTAAAAATGCAGAAATCAAATCATCATAACTCCAGTAGAAAGCTATGTTTAGTAGTGATATAATTTTTCTTATGACATTGAAGAAGTATCATTTGGATTTCTTTCAAAAGATTTCTTTTTAAAGTTAAAATCAAATGTTTTAGAGGACAAAAGAAAGAAGTCACATATTGTATATAATTTAGGGAATTTTTCACTAAGTTGCCAATGGATTTTAAATTGTCTCTTTACACAAACTCAAGTTTAACATCTCATAATCTTTAGATGGAAAATAATAATTTTAAATATAACTAAAGTATTGCAGACATGAACAGCCTATGTGTAAAGACTGACATCAGACATACACTGTTAAAACAGGGACATTCACTTTGTCACTTAAGATCACTTTAAGTGAGAATTAAAAATAATTTATTTTCAACTATAATTGGCATTTTGCATCCAGAGTAACTACATTCAAGAATATAGTTTCCAAAGTTATTGCTTTAACTAATGCCCTAATTTTTTGAAATTGTTCTTAAAAGAAACTTAGTTTTTCCCTTTTTAAGAACAAGATTTTACTAGATTTTCTGCATAGTTATGGAAAAATTTTTTATTACTGAAAACTGTAATAATATGACATGAGTTATGCTATGTAGTTACTGCCTCACAGTCTTGAGTAATTTAATAGATTTCACAAAGAAAGATTTGTGCTATTTGAATGGAATAGACTAATTTTCTTGAAGAGTTGAATAACAAGTAAATACAAGACATTTCTTCAGAAATCACAAAAGAAGTGTGTACACCTATGTGTGCAAATAAAGATATCATTGTTTTATATTCTAAACATTTAATTTGTCAAACAAAAATAGTACTTGCATTATTCTATATATTAGCATAGTCTTCTAAAAATTGGCTTTGAAAGGACTGATGTTTATTAAGAAAAACAAAAACTAGACACTATGCACTTAAAAAATATATAAAATTTTTGAAGGGTATTTTATTTTATGTATCATATCATTCATCCATTTAATTCATCATCCCATAGCCTGAATAATCATGTCCATTAGCTGTTCCTCTCCCTTGCTCTCAATCCAGGCAACCATTAGTTACACTTCTTTGTCTGACTCTTTATTTTGAGATAATTTTCAATTTACAAAGTGGTTTTCAAATTAAGCTTTGTTTGGATTTCACCAATAATGTTCAGTTTATGGTTCAGTATTCAATCCAGAATTTGTGTATTTCTCGTGTTTCTATAATACACAGACTAATGCTCACTTTCATCCTTGCCCTACCTGTCCCTGGAATGTTCATGGCCTAATCCCTAGTACCTGTGAATATGTTACTTTACAAGGCAAAATGAATGATTTAATGTAGGGTACTTGGGATGGAGGAATTATTATTGATTTTCCAAGTGAGCACATTCTTATCACATAAACCCCTTAAAAGCAGAGAACCATTCATTGCTGTGGTCAGAGAGACGTGTGAAGATAGAAAGAAGGTTAGAGAGATGTGTTGTTCCCTTTGATGATGGAGAAAATAGGCCAAAGCTAGAAGCTAGAAAGGTCAAGGACCTCCAGAAATGAACTCAGTCCTACCATTATCTTATTTTAGCCCAGTGAGAACTATGTTGAAATTTTGATCTGTGGAACTGTAAGATAATTAATGTGTACTGTTTTAAGCTACTAAATTTGTGGTAATTTGTTACAGCAGTGATAGAAATCTAATTACGGTTTTTGCTAATCTGTTACAGCCCTTCGATGTTTTGTTATATTTTATGACCTTGACATTTTTTAAGGGGGGAAGGTCAGTTATTTATAGAATGCTTCTCAATTTTGATTTGTCTAATTTTTTTTTTCTGATGATGGGATTGGGAAGGATACAACAAAAGTAATGTTTTTCTCTCTGTGAAAAAATCAGGAATTACAAGGTGTCCACAGGTATAATTTGTGATATTAACCTTAAGCACTTGGTTAAGATAGTGTATGGTGTCTGCTAGGATTCTACACTGTAAATTTACTTCTTCCCTTTATTATATAGTTTATAATTCTCTCTTTGAAACTAGACATATATCATATATTCCATTTTAGCTTGGTAATTTCTGCATTCATTGGTAGAGCTAGCCTGTGGCAATTATTCTGTTGTGTTCTACTGGTGATTTTCTAGCCATCATTCCTTCAACATTTTTAATGGGAACTCTTCTCTAAGGAAGTTATCCTTTTCCTTCTTTTCTTTCTCACTCCCTCTCTTTAGTTGTTTTTTCTTTTTCCTTCTTCCTTCCTTCCTTGCTTCTTTCTTTCTCTTTTTTCTCTCAGTATGGACTTGTGGATGTTTATTTTATACTTCGAGTTATAATCCAATGCTATCATAATTTATTTTCTTCCTCAGGGTGTTATTTCAATGTTGGCTGTGGGTAGTTCTTTCAGGTGAGCTCCCTATGCCCTTTTGACATTCCTCTTTCTTTTTATCCTCTTGTTCTAACACTGGAATCAGTAAATTCACAAAGAACTCTGATTCCTTCTCCTGATGAATAATAAAGATCTGGGCAGTAGATTTGCTAGTTACCACTAGAGTCTAACTGCTGGATTTTGAACTTGGAAGGGAAAAATATTCTTCAGTGATTTTTGTTGTTATTGATCCCAGAATGAGTTTTGGGTTAAGTAAGATATTTACATAGTAGTTTATTAATAGAATAAAGTTGAATTTTGTTCAGTCTTTAGTTATTTATTTGTATATTTCCATCAGTATGAAATTTAAATCAGAAATCACAATGTTTATTGTGCTTATTACTATTATTGTGTAAAATGAGGACAAAGTCCTAAATGGATATGCAAGAAAATAATCATTATTGTAGATCATTATTAATGGTTATATTTTGAAGCAAGATCAAATTAAGCATGTAAAATCCTAATGTAAAGGAAGGGTTGGATAAAATTAAATTAAACACAGAAAATTATCTCAAATGAATGTGATATATTGGTTTTCTTGAGAAACTTAAACTTTGGGCAATCTACTTTCACTTTCAGTCTTAGGGATTTAGATTACCCCAAAAGCACAGGACTCTTTCCCTGATCCCGCCCAGTATTCATACGTACTTTTTCCCTCCTAATAAACACTTTACTAGCTTCACTATTTTCCATCTCTTTGTTGAAAATTCCTTTCTCCAAAACAGATGAGCTAAGGCCTCATCACTAGCCACTGGCCCTTGTGGTCTAGTGACTAGGATTTGGGGCCTAGTCTGGACCACTGCCGTGGTCTGGCTTCAATCTGTGGTTGGGGAACTGAGATCCTGATTCAGGCTGCTGCAGGCTGAGGCAACCCGCGGTCAAACTAGAGTCCTTTCTGTCTTAATCTGTGTTATTCTATCAATTGCCAGGACCTATGCTCTGCACAGGCACCTACATATTTATCATTTAACTGTGACACATGAATGTTGTTCAAATTAGATTTTTTTTTTCAGCTGAGGAATCTGAGCCTCGTAGAAATACTTCGGATAGAGCAGAATTTCAGATTTGCAATCAAGTCCCATATAACTTTAAATATTTCATTAAAAGTCCCATAGAAAAGTTAGGATTATTATGTTTATATTTTAGGTTTTCTCTAAATGTATTTGTTTCCCCCATTTGAAGCCCATCAAACACTTTGTTAATAACATACAAAACTTTATTAAATATTAATTTTGCAAAGAAAAAATATGTAGTAGATATGAATTAGTTCCTTAGAGTCTGGTTCCCAGGATCTGCTATCTAAAAGGTATGTGACCTTGGGAAAGTCATAGTCTCTCTGCCCTAAACTTCCTCATTCTGTGAATCCATTAAATAGAATCTATAGTTTTTTGAAGAATAAATTAGTTAATGTAGGTAAAGTGTTAATATATGTTATAATAAATTAGTTAAGATGGGTAAATAATTATTACTATATTTGAATATTTTGATATTTATAAGAAAATATAAATATATTCATATATATATATAACATATAGTTTATGAGTATTTTATATATGTTCATAAATATGTACTTATAATGTTTATATATTTTTCTAAGTATATAAGTAACTATATTTATAAATAAATATAAAGATAAATATAAAGCACCTTTATACATATATTTATAATTCTATAATATTTATGTTTTTCATATTTATAAAATGAAGTATAATACTTTATAATAAATTAGGTAATATATGTAACATAATAATCATTGTTACATTTTAACTATTTTCCTACTTCATTACTAGGAAAAATTCTGTGTGATCCACAAACTTAGAAGTTTCACTGTAGTATAATTTCTACACTACTGAAAAAGTGTTAATAACAGAACTTTCAGAGAATGGGACAAAGAGAAAATAATGTTGTGTACTGGATTTAGATGTTATTACAATTTATAAGTTTCCTTTTTCCATCTTTATACACTAAATCAGTTTCATTGGACTATAGTTTTATTAATCTCAGTGACTGTACTTTTGTTTTGTAGAACATTTTGCTTGCAGAATATTGCTTTTCAGAAAATTTGAATAAACTAAAACATCCATTGATTATACTTTTTTGACATGCTTTGTATCACCTCAGAAGGAAAACTTATCATAAAATTATCATCATCAAAGCTACTTTTATTGAGCATCTGCTATATACTCCTCAGAAAACCTTTCAAAGTTGGTATAAAGTACAGATTTAAAAAAACACAAATGAATTATCAGATGTCAGGACACTATCCCAATGTTGGAGAAGTACTGGTGGTAAAGCTGTGGTATAAACCCATAACTGCTGGCTCTCAAATCACCATCTTTCCTCTGTGCTGGCTCCCTTCACCAAGTGAAATTTTACTTCAATAGATGAATAGAATCTCATCTGATGAAACTATAAATGGCATAGGAGAAGAGAACTGCATAATATAAGAAGTTGCTTATTTGGCCACAAAGTATATAAACTGTCATATTTTCATGAAAGAATGTAATTGAGTCAGATTTGTTTCTCTAACAGATTTGTTTCTTTGTTTCACAGAGTCATAAATTGTGCATGTGTATGAGAGAACGAAAAGTCAGATGAAAAAATTACCTAGAATGTACTAAAACATTTTAAAATTATATATGTTTTGATCTGTGAAATTAATCTTGATTGTAATTTAGGTCAAACATTTTATTTTACAGATAAAGTAAATAAAACTGTAACATGTAATAAATAAGTTGTCCAGGGTCACATGACTAATTTTGTCAAAGTCTGGGTGAGAACTCACTTCCCCTGACTTTAAAGAGTAGTTCTTTTTACGTATTCCTAGTATATGTCCTATAAATTCTTACAATAACTTACAGACACGTTACATAAATAAATATATATGCAAAAAATCCATAAACTTATAAAACATGACAACCATATTATTGATTTGACCTAAAAAATTATTGTGCCAGTTCCAATAACTGATAATCAATTAGTACATAACAACTTCTCTCATCTTCCCAAGAAATGCTTTTATTGAATAAGTGATAGTTATTTAATAAGCAGAAGTTCATGGAAGAGTAAGATAATTTTTTTCTTAGCTGTAAGGTAAAACTCCTGTAATAATTGCATGCATATTCTTGATAAATTCTATTAACTCTAACTTGATCTTAGTCATGAGGATTTAATGAGCTATAATCTCTGGAGTTTCATTAAATGCAGAAACTGAATTAAGAGGTATTTTCTACAATTTGCTAGCTGTGTGACCTTAGGAAATTCACTTAAATTCTTTGTGCCCAGTCATTCATCTATAACATGGGAATGGTAATAGTACTAGAGAGGCCTATTTTAAGGATTAAAAAGTTAGTTCATGTAAGGCACTCACAAAACAGTGCCTATTTTTGTCCCTTTTTTCCTTTGAGATTTGATGTAGCATTTGCCTTTGTAAGACATTTTATAGAACTTCATTAAATGCACTTTAATGCAGTTAGAGTGCATAAAAACTGTTGGAATTTTGAATTTTGCTCTAATACTCCCTCTTATGGCTGAAATGCTGCCGTTTCCTAGAATTGTGACTGTCTGGCAATGAGAAAAAAACGGTGTGCTCTCCAGTGTATTCTGACACTCATGCAATCAGTTGTTTAAGGAAGCGATCTACGAGTCACGGGGAGGTGCTTAAGTCAGCTCTGCCTCCAGCAATATCTATCCCACAGTATTTCCGCAGGTGATGCAGGCTTCTTTACGGGAAAGCAGTTTTGTGATGCCAGATAGCGATGTTAACTTTTGGTAATGTTAATTCACTACGTGTTCTGGGAAGGTGGTATGTTTTCATAAGCAATTAACACACGTCTTATTATAGTAGAAAAAAAACTATACAATTTATATATGTTTTACAATTATTATTTCTCTACTTTTCCTTCTTGTCAAATGTCATTTTGTTTAGCAGTCAACCTGGATTTTATGGCTCAACTAGAAGGCAATAAATGGCAGTATGCTTTGATGTCACTAAAAATATTTTCTCCTAAAATTACTCCAAGTTACTCTTAAAATGACTTCCCAAAAAATAGTTGCTTATATTTCCAAGGCCCTAATCACTCATAAGTTTGGTCTAAGCTACCAAATTTCTCTGTAAGTAATTGAATTCAATTCAATTCTTATAAGGCCTCTTCATTGCTCAGGTGAGATAAGTTCAAAACCTGGAAGAATTTATGCCAGACGTAAACAGTGTAGAACTTTGTGTGCCCTCTGTGCAAGAAGGTTAAAACATAGAAGCACAACATATTTTCAAAATACATATGGAACTTATTATTAAAAATAAATGCCATATTAAGCAGAATAAGTGAAAAAATAAATAATATGTTCATTTATAAAGAATAGTAGAAAAATTTCCTTAATGAGATAGAATTTGAAATAGTGTGGATAAGCATATATCAAGAAACTTTCAAATATACCTCAGTTTAACTTTGCTTTTAATATATTTCATGTGATAATCTTGATTTATCCTCACTGCCAAGGAAACATTAACTCTATATCAACATTGCAAAAAATAATCAATTATTTCTACTGGACTTAGGCCCAATTGTGCTTTTTTTCTTTTAAATCTAATATTGAATAAAAAATAGAGAAACTCAGAGGAGAACTAATGTGAATGTTCTTCAGGGGAATTATTAATGATAACTTCACTCCATAAATACAAACACTACTCAGCTTACAAATTTCATTTTTTAAAAATTTACTGCTATTGTGTGAGTTTTTAAACAACATTGTACTTTAATTGAATGGATATACCCTAGTTTTGCTGTGTTACCAAACAAAGACTTTTAGGATGTATTTTATATTATAAACATGATAATGTTTTTTTTTATATTGAAAATACCAAGATATTTCCTGATTAGAACAATAATTTATACAATACAACGTAAAACCCAAAATTAAGTTATTACAAAAATCTGTGTATTCCATAGGTATTGTTTAATCAATGAATGTTTTTACTATAGTTAGAAACAATGTTAATAAATAGATAGAAAGATAGCTATTTGAGATACAGTGGACTTTCTCCTAAATCTTCTAGGTTAAGAACACTGTGAAAATTAAATCCCTATTATATTTACAAGTTAACTTCTCAAACTTTCTTAGCAGTCTCTCTTTGCTATTATCCTTCCCCTGAGTGTGTTAATTCATCATTCTTTTTCTGTCAGCTGTCTGAACCTTTAGTTGAAGGTTTCCAAAATGCCTGAAGGGTGCAGTGTCAGCTGCAGATACCTGAGTCAATGTGGTAATATCAGTTGATTTCATCCTGGGCAATATACATACACACACACTTGCACACAGTACACCTTGTAGAGGCACTTGGCACATTTCAAAATATAATCTTTGTTATTGTGTTAAGTGCCTTGAAGCAACACAGAGTTTTTATAATAATTTTTTGCTCCTCAATTATTTGTTTTTATTCTAAAAGTTTTGGGAAGAGATATTCCCCAAGAGTTGCACTAAAAAAAGCTTAATCCTCATAATATTTGAATAAATCACTAAGCAATCTAGCCTCTGCATTGTTCCACTTTTAAATGCACTTCAGTGTATGAAGAAGCTGAACGTACTTATTTGGAAAACATAATTATTGGATTGGTAGGGTTATACATACTATATATACACATGATTAATTTAAAATTTATGTTAAAAAGCTAACTCCAATTTCTTTATGGTATAAAAAGAAAGAAAGATGGTAGTTAGAATAAGGCACAGATATTGAATCTAAAGTAATTCAAGATCCACAGGCAAGTTTAATTCTGTTAGTATCTCTACCCCGCCAGATTAACTATTTTGTCTCTTCCCTCAGATTTCCTTTGGTAATTCCATAATCTATTAAATAAATAGTTAGTAAAATTGGATAAATATTGGCATGACAAGTGAGGCTTCCTCTAGGACCCAAGAATCATAGGTCCTTTTTGTTCTATTTGATGTCAATTTTCATGGCAAGAAATATTAGACATTACATTAGCATTTCTTATAGTTCAGTCATCCAGCTATATAAGTAATTCTTTTTAGAAACTATTATTTGGACAAATATTTGAGGAACATTTGGGCAAATATTTGGATAGTAAGTTTCATGGTTGTATCTACTACTGAGTGAAGTATTACTTCTTTTTATAGATTCAGGATCATATACTCACTAACTGAAGTATACAAAGCTTGGGAATCAAACCCACGTTTATCTTGATTAAATATGACATATAATATATTTAATTATATATTTGGAGACCTGAATTTCCTATCTCATATATTTCAAAGCATAATCATGTCAGTATCTCAGACAATATGTAGAATGTACCTCTCTGGTAGATCCATTATTAGCAGAATTTATTGGATCAGAGTATATTGAAGGATGAAGAGTCCACCTTTAAACTACCAGCAAAAGGAATGCTCAGAAAGTGGGTTTAGGTTTCCAAATCTAGCAAGCATCTAGGTAGCAAACACACATAGCAGGATCTGAGGTAGAATGTACCATGGAACACAGAGCAAAGTAGACTGGAAACATTCTGAACACAGGAAACCAAAACCAAAAAAGAAAATCAAGATTAAGAATATGGAAAAGTAGATACAGTGCTTATACAGAACTCAAGGTCAGGGGAAATAACTAAAAGGCCATGATTCAGGCTTTCATTCCAGCACATGTGAGACTAGAGAAGAAAATATATAGAAGAGTATACTTGAGTATCTTACTTTTTTTTTTCTTCCATTCTTACTGGCTAGTATTTTCTACTTTACTAATTCTGGCTTACATGTTTATTATTACAAGTTATGTCCATCTTTTCCTTTGATGAGTTCTGATCTACAATGTCATAGTAAAGAATACCTTTTCTGTAATCCCCAATGCAAAATGGTTTACCAGAAGAATCTAACTTGTTTAAAAATTATTCCCATGAACAATATTTTATCAGCCTTTAGTTGTAATGTGCTTGTATATATGTATACACATTTTATATGAACCTATATTCATATAAATTCATAGATGTATAGTTTCACAAACATGTCTTACAATTGTGAGCCATTATATATATTCAGATATTATTGCATTTTTCTTTGATAATAAAATTTTGTATCATAAAGCTGAGGAAATAGCTTTTAATGTCATAAAAACAGTATTTTAATTCATTCTTAAATTATATTCAATATTATATTTGAGAATTCTTTTATAAAATTATTTTAATTTAAGCAAGGTTTATAACTCATTTTTTTAAAAAGTATATTGCTATTTTTTTCTTTGCAGATATTCTATAATTTTTTTTCTCAAGGTCATATAGCCCTGTATCAGATAGCAACAGAGCTTGAGCAATAACAGCAGAAGACATCTTAGATTAATATATGTGAATAGTTTTTGCAATTTTTATAGTTTCTCTATTTTGCACCCATTTTGACAGGGAACAATGTTGGGTTCAATGTGGGGTGCCCTAGAGGTGCCCTAGAGTTATTTTAACAAATTCAGTTTGCTTTGCTTTTCATGTAAGAACAGCTTTTCCTCTTAGTTTTTGAGGTAGAAACTATTTATTACATAAAATATTTTCAAAAGCTTCCTCTTTATATAACTTTTCATTATAGAATCACAGAATTTTAAATCTAGAGACACAGAGATAATCTATTCCAGTGTTTCTCTTGGCTTATAAAGTAAAAAAGAAAATTCTATCTACCACTCATGTCTATTCTTGTTTTACTTCATGAATATAGTGATTCTTGCCTGCTTTCTCCACTCCTTCTTTAGGTCAACAGTGGAGGATTTAACTGGTTTACTTGTTTGTAGTACATTCTGAATTACAAAACACTGCAGTGGTTCAATTTCTTATTTTACAGATAAAGAAACAAAAGTACACAGCAGTTTAGCTAATTGCCCAAGAGCATACAAAAAATGTAGTAGCAGAGATAGATCTAGAATGCCCTAAGGGCTCATTAGTACAGGAAAGTTTCCTCCATTGACCTCTATTTTTCCCCTATTATATTTTTCCCATTACCTTCATAATTTCTTGATTGAAATTATGAAGGTAATGGGAAAACTATAATAGGGGAAAATATAATGGCTCATCTCTGTCCATTTTTCTTCAGTGCTTGTTATATGATTTTTATTTTATCTTCATTTGCTTTTAGTAAATTTTTTCAATAATTTTTACAGTAACTTTTCTACATTTATGTACCCGATGCCAGAGTCCATATAAAAGCTAAATCAGTTATGTTATGCTCTGGCTTGAAATGATCCAATAATGTCCCAATTGCAATTGTAATCCCCAATATCCTGTGTGATTTTGACACTATGTACCAAGCAGTTGTATGCAATGAGAAAGAGTCAAAACTCGAGTTTCATACGGACTCCCTGGGTTAAAATCTTGTGTCTTTATTTACCATATAACATTGTGTGTTATTATACTGCTTTGTTGCACAATCACCTCTGCTGTAAAATGTGCATAATAATTATACCTGTTTCTTAGTCCAAAGGATTAAATGAGTGAATATTCACTAAGTGGTTAGAACAGTGCCTGGTACATAATGAATACTCAGTAAGTGTAAGCTGTTATTATAATTCCCTCTTGCCTATAGCTAACCAGCCATACTCACTTTCTTTCTTTTGAACATTCCTTGTTAGGCTTTTAATTAACTCTTTAAGATCTCACTCTCCATGCAACTTCTTACTTCCTATGCTTCTCATCTTCTTGACTTATGATTTTCAGTTTATATGTTAAATATTAATAGAGATCTTACCTGACTCCAACTATCACATCCTTTGATTTTCTGTTACAGCAACCGCTTCACTTTTGTCATGTAAAATTTTGGACCTGATTTTTGGACCTGATTTTTGAGCTCCTTTATATTGTACATTCTTAAGAATGATGAAACTGTCTATAGTAATTCCTACTCATCATAGTAGCTTAAGAGTAGCTACTCAACAGAGTTTGAAAGGCATATAGTAATAGACCCTCAAAACTACTGTGGAATTAGTTTATTATTAGTATTTTTAAAAAATATTTTTTTTCTTTTCTTCTAAATAATTTGACTTAACAGTCCTCAATTTATTAGATATTACTGTGTATCTCTGAAAAAATATAAGTAGAAAGTTGAGTAATTTTTTGACAGTTTAAGAATCAAGGAGACAATACCTACCATAATTCTATTCCAGAAAAAGAAATGTTTCCTCTTGTTATTTAGGCTGACTCCATCAACAATTCTTTCTTTATATCAGTGTCGGGTGCCTCATTAAGTTTGACTTGCATAGAAATAAAGTAAAATGAGATTAAACTTCCTTTGAATCCAGTTGTATGTATCTTTCACAGTATATGTACAGAGAGACAAATAATACTTGTCCCTGGATCACGGGACCCTGGCAACAGTGAGCTGCATAGACTCCTGGGAGGGGAGGTGTGGATAGTGACCTGTGCTTGCACACAGACTTCTTGGTAGCTGCAGCAGCAGCCTCAGTGTTTCATTCCCATCTCTGCTGCCTGCACTGATAGCCACAGCTCACACACATCTCTGAAGCTCATTCAGGTGGTATTCTGAATCCCCTCTCATCTCACACCCTGAAACAATTGGTTTGCTTGCTCTCTTCTTTCTTTCTTTTTTATTTTTATTTTTCTTAATTTTTATATTTAAAAAAATATTTGTTTTATTTTAATAACTTTATTTTAATAACTTTTTATTTATTTATTTTCTTTTTTTTCTCTCTTTTATTCTGAACCACATGGTTGATAGGTCCTTGATGCTCTGGCAGATGTCAAGCCTGAGCCTCTTATGTGGGGGAGCAGATTTCAGGACTTTTGACAACCAAAGAGCTCCCAGCCCAAGTAATATCAGATGGCAAAAGCTCTCTCAGAGATATCCATCTCAACATTAAGACCCAACTCCACTCAATGACAGACAAGCTACAGTGCTGGAAATCCCATAGCAAACAACTTGCAAGATAGGAACACCAGCCACCCATCAACAGAGAGGCTTCCTAAAATCATACTAAGTTCACAGATGTCCCAAAACACACCACAGGACTCAGTCTTGCCCACCAGAAACACAAGAGCCATCCTCATCCATCAGAACACAAGCACCAGTCCCCACCACCAGGAGGCATACACAACCCACTGAACCACCCATACCCACCAGGGGCAGACGCAAAAACCAATGGGAAATAAGAACCTGCAACCTGAGAAAAGGAGACCCCAAACACAGTAAGTACAGCAAAATGAGAAATACACAGCAGATGAAGAAGCAAGGTAAAAACAACCAGACCAAAAATATGAAGAGGAAATAGACAGTCTACCTGAAAAAGAATTCAGAGTAATTACAGTAAAGATGATCTAAAATCTTGGAAATAGAATGGAGAAAATACAAGAAACATTTAACAAGGAATAAGAAGAACTAAAGAGCAAACAAACAATGAAGAACAGCACAATAAATGAAACTAACAATTCTCTACAAGGAAACAATAGCAGAATAACTGAGGCAGAAGAATGGATAAGTGACCTGAAAGATAAAATAATGGAAATAACTACTGCAGAGCAGAATAAAGAAAAAAAGAATGAAAAGAATTGAGGAAAGTGTCAGAGACAACTGGGGCTAATTTAAATACACTAACACTCGAACTATGAAGATTCAAGTAGAAGAGAAAAAGAAAGGGACTGAGAAAATATTTGAAAACATTATAGTTGAAAACTTCACAAATATGGGAAAGGAAATATTTAATCAAGTCTGGGAAGTACAGAGAATCCATACAGGATAAATCCAAGGAGAAAAACACCAAGACACATATTAATCAAACTATCAAAAATTAAATAGAAAGAAAAAATATTTAAAGCAGCAAGGGAAAACCAACAAACAACATACAAGGGAATCCCCATAAGGTTGAGAGCTGATTTCTCAGTAGAAACTCTGGAAGCTGAAAGGGACTGGCAGGACATATTTAAAGTGATGAAAGGGAAAAATCTAAGACCAACATTACTCTACCCAACAAGGATCTCATTCAGATTCAATGGAGAAATTAAAACCTTTACAGACAAGCAAAAGCTAAGAGAACACAGCACCACCAAACCAGCTTTACAACAAAGGCTAAAGGAAATTCTCTAGGCAGGAAACACAAGAGAAGGAAAAGACCTAAAATAACAAACCCAAAACAATTAAGAAAATGGGAATAGGAACATACATATCAATAATTACCTTAAATGTAAGTGGTTTAAATGCTCCAACCAAAAGACACAGACTGGATGAATGGATACAAAAGCAAGACTGGTATATATGCTGTCTACAAGAGACCCACTTCAGATCTAGGTACACATACAGGCTGACAGTGAGGGGATGGAAAATGATATTACATGCAAATGGAAATCAAAAGAAAGCTGGAGTAACAACTGTCATATCAGACAAAATAGGCATTAAAGTAAAGACTATTACAAGGGACAAAGAAGGACACTACATAATGATCAAGGGATCAATCCAAGAAGATATAACAATTGTAAGTATTTATGCACCAAACATAGGAGCACCTCAATACATAAAGCAAATTCTAACAGCCATAAAAGGGGAAATCAACAGTACACAATAATAGTAGTGGACTTGAACACCTCACTTTCACCAATGGACAGATCATCCAAAATGAAAATAAATAAGGAAACACAAGCTCTAAATGGCACATTAAGCAAGAAGGACTTAATTGATATGTATCAGATATTCCATCCAAAAACAACAGAATACACTTCTCAAGTGCTCATGGAACATTCTCCAGGATAGATCATAACTTGGGTCAAAAATCCAACTTTGATAAATTTAAGAAAATTGAAATTGTATGAAGTTTCTTTTCTGAGAAAAATACTATGAGACTAGGTATCAATTACAGGAAAAAAAACTGTAAAAATTACAAATATATGGTGGGTAAACAATATGCTATGAAAGAACCAAGAGATCACTGAAGAAATCAAAGAGGAGATCAAAAAATACCTAGAAACAAATAACAATGAAAACAGGATGACCCCAAATGTATGGGATGCAGCAAAAGCAGTTCTAAGGGGGAAGTTTATAGCAATACAATCCTACCTCAAGAAACAAGAAACATATGAAATAAACAACCTAACCTTATGCCTAAAGCAATTAGAGAAAGAAGAACAAGAAAACCCCAAAATTAGCAGAAGGAAAGAAATCATACAAATTAGATCAGAAATAATGAAAAAACAATGAAGGAAATAATAGCAAATATCAAGAAAACTAAAAACAGGTTCTCTGAGAAGATAAACAAAATTGATAAACTATTAGCCAGACTCATCGAGAAAAAAAGGGATAAGACTCAAATCAATAGAATTTGAAAGGAAAAAGAAGTAACAACTTACACTGCAGAAATACAAAATATCATGAGAGATTACTGCAAGCAACAATATGTCAAGAAAATGGACAACCTGGAAGAAATGGACAAATTCTTATAAAAGCACAACCTTCTGAGACTGAACCAGGAAGACATAGAAAATATAAATGGACCAATCACAAGCAGTGAAATTGAGACTGTGATTAAAAATCATCCAACAAACAAAATCACAGGAACAGACAGCTTCACAGGTGAATTCTATCAAACATTTAGAGAAGAGCTAATACCTATCCTTCTTATACTCTTCCAAAATATAGCAGAGGGAGGAACACTCACAAAATCATTCTATGAGGCCAGCATCACCCTGATACCAAAAGCAAAGATGTCACAAATAAAGAAACTTACAGGCCAATATCACTGATGAACATAGATGCAAAAATCCTCAACAGAACACTAGCAAACAGTGTCCAACAGCACATTAAGAAGATCATACACCATGATCAAGTGAGGTTTATCCCAGCAATTCAAGGATTGTTCAATATACACAAATCAATCAATGTGATAAACCATATTAACAAATTGAAGGAAAAAAACATATGATCATCTCAATAAATGCAGAAAAAGCTTTCAACAAAATTCAATGCCCAGTTATCATAACAAACCTCCAGAATGTAGGCATAGAGGGAACATACCTCAACATAATAAAGGACATATATGACAAACCCAGAGGCAACATTGTTCTCAAAGGTGAAAAACCTAAACCATTTCCATTAAGACCAGGAACAAGACAAGGTTGCCCACTCTCGCCATTATTATTCAACATAGTTTTGGATGTTTTAGCCACAGCAATCAGAGAAGAAAAAGAAATAGAAGGAATCCAAACTGGAAAGAAGTAAAACTGTCACTCTTTGCAGATGATATGATAGTATTCATAGAGAATCTGAAGAGGCTACTAGAAAACTACTAGAGCTAATCAATGGATTTGGTAAAGTAACAGGATAAAAAATTAATGTACAGAAATCTCTTGCATTCCTGTATACTAATGATTAAAAATCTGAAAGAGAAATTAAGAAACACTCCCATTTACCATTGCAACAAAAAGAATAAAATACCTAGAAATAAACCTACCTAAGGAGACAAAACACCTGTATGCAGAAAACTATAGGACACTGATGAAAGAAATTAATTAGATACAAACAGATGGAGAAATATACCATGTTCTTGCATTGGAAGTACCAACATAGTGAAAATGACTATATACACAAAGCAATCTACAGATTCAGTGCAATCCCTATCAATCTGCCAATGGCTTTTTTCACAGAACTAGAACAATATATTTCACACATTGTATGGAAACACAAAAGACCCCGAATAGCCAAAGAAATTTTGAGAAGAAATATGGAGCTGGAGGAATCAGGCTCCCTGATTTCAAACTGTACTACAAAGCTACAGTAATCAAGACAGTATGGTACTGGCACAAAAACAGAAATATAGATCAATGGAACAGGATAGATAGGCCAGAGATTAACCCATGCACATATGGTCACTTTATCTTTGATAAAGGAGGCAAGAATACACCATGGAAAAAGACAGTCTCTTCAAGAAGTGTTGCTGTGAAAACTGGACAACTACATGTTAAATAATGAAATTAGAACACTCCCTAACACCATACAAAAAAATAAGCTCAAAATGAAGTAAAGATCTAAATGTAAGCCCAGAAACTATAAAACTCTTAGAGGAAAACATAGGCAGAAAACTCTATGATATAAATCACAGCAAGATCTTATTTGACCCACCTCCTAGAGAAATGGAAATAAAACCAAAAATAAACAAGTGGGACCTAATGAAACTTAAAAGCCTTTGCACAGCAAAGGAAACAATAAACCAGGTGAAGAGACAACCCTCAGAATGGGAGAAAATATTTGCAAACGAAGGGACTGACAAAGAATTAGTGTTCAGAATATACAAGCAGCTCCTGCAGCTCAATATCTAAAAACAAACAACCCAATCCAAAAATGGGCAGAAAACCAAAATAAACATTTCTCCAAAGGAGATATATAGATTGTCAATTAACACATGAAAGGATGCTCAACATCACTAACCATTAGAGGAATGCAAATCAAAACTACAATAAGGTATCATCTCACACTGGTCAGACTGACCATCATCAAAAAATCTACAAACAATAAATGCTGGAGAGGGTGTGGAGGAAAGGGAACCCTCTTGCAGTGTTGGTGGGAATGTAAATTGATACAGCCACTATGGAGAACAGTATAGAGGTTCCTTAAAAAATTAAAAATAGAACTACCATATGACCCAGCAATCCCACTACTGGACATATACCCCAAGAAAACCATAATCCCAAAAGGGTCATGCACCACAATGTTCATTGCAGCTCTATTTACAATAGCCAGGGCATTGAAGCAACCTAAGTGTCCATTGACAGATGAATGGATAAAGAAGATGTGGCACATATATACAATGGAATATTACTTAGCCATAAAAAGAAATGAAATTGAGTTATTTGTAGTGAGGTGGATGGACATAGAGACTGTCATACAGAGTGAAGTAAGTCAGAAAGAGAAAAACAAATACCGTATGCTAACACATATTTACGGAATATATATATATTCCCTGGTGACGCATATATATATATATATATATATATATATATATATATATATGCGTCACCAGGGAAGCCCCAGAATATGTTTTTTTTTTTTTTTTTATAAATTTATTTATTTATTTTTGGCTGCATTGGATCTTTGTTGCTGTGCGTGGGCTTTCTCCAGTTGCGGCAAGCGGGGGCTACTCTTCGTTGCGGGGCGTGGGCTTCTCACTCTGGTGGCTTCTCTTGTTGCTGAGCACGGGCTCTAGGCGCACAGGCTTCAGTAGCTGGGGCACGCCGGCTCAGTAGTTGTGGCTCGCAGGCTCCAGAGCACAGGCTCAGCAATTGTGGCGCACGGGCTTAGTTGCTCCGCGGCATGTGGGATCTTCCCAGACCAGGGCTCGAACCCGTATCCCCTGCATTGGAAGGCGGATTCTTAACCACTGCGCCACCACGGAAGCCCCAGAATATGTTTTTGATATAATTATTTTTAACTTCCTCATAGAACTAAGAAAAAGATTCTGATTTTCACTTAGAGCAACTTTGAACCATTACTTAGCTATCACACAGACTACACAGGAATATGTGGCAATAGTACAGGGTATTATCTCTAGAAGGAGACAAAATGAGAAGCAAACAGTCAACCAAATCAGAAAAAAAAATGCTAAAAGTGAAATATTGTTGCAAAGTGTGCATTTTTTGTAGTTCTTTGATTACCATTATTTAAAACAAAACCTAATGTATTGCATTTTTAATTGTATGCTTTCATAAACATACCACTTAAACTTAGAATAATCTGATACAATTCACTCCATACCTTATTTAGATATTAACTTGTTTACATATAATTTCTGTCAACTCTTGATAGGTGTATATTTTATGCGAGTATGGAATGTGCTTCTTCTGTACACTACTCTTATTCCTGCACCTAGATGTGTGCCTGGAAAAACAGGCAATCGTGGACATTAGTTAAATAAACAAATAAATTAGTATCATTATGACTTGCTGTAGGCTGTTTAAATATCATGATTTATTTAACTCTTTGTAGCATGATAAGTAAACATGCAAAATACATGTTTCAAGATTACCATCATTTAAAGATATAAAAGAAATCCAAACATTATGTCTTTAAAAAATGACCAAAATTTATACTATTAGAAATAAGACTTTTATTGATTCAGAAATGAGAACAGTTATTTGATTTAATATTCTTTTAGGTGCATACTTGTAAAATGAAGCTAAATGTGTTAAGCTAGCAATATCATTAAAGCAAAGCTTCAAAATACTTTGTAATACCCTCATTTAAAAATCATTATATGTTGCACAGGAGTTGGTGCACTATGGTGCTGCTTAATGGCATGAACTTTGGATCATTACAGACTTGCATTCAAATCCAAGTTCTGCCAATATTTATGTGACCTTGACAAAATTTAAATATTTAAAAGTTTTGGTTCCTTTCTCTATAAAATAAGGATAATTGTAATTGTAATATATAACTTCTGAGTAAAACATAAAAATATATAATGGTACATTATTATTATTATTGTTAACAAATTTTTATATGAATTTCTTAAAATTTCTATTTCATGAGAAGAATGAAAAAATCATTCTTGCTATGTAGTCTGCTATATCTTGAAAATGATACCCCAAAGCTGAGGCTTTGGCTATATGAAGATCTGCCTTGTTTACCTTGTTTCACCAGAGATTAATTTATTCATTAATTGAAAAAATAGCTTGTACAATATCAGCGTGTGGAAAGCTTGGTGTTACCAAAAAATTCAGTATATTGAGGAAATGGTATATAGTAGTAGCCTTACTACTATAAGTTTGTGAGTGATTATAGTAATTAAGATTTCAGTTACTCTTTAGAGCTGTCAGATATTGAAAAATCTTGAATGCCTATAAAGCAATACACATGTACACTGATGAGTACACTTTGAGTGAAATCATATTAAATTCAAAGACTAGGGCTTCCCTGGTGGCGCAGTGGTTGAGGGTCCGCCTGCTGATGCAGGGGACATGGGTTTGTGGCCCAGTCCAGGAGGATCCCACATGCCACAGAGCAGCTGGGCCCATGAGCCATGGCTGCTGAACCTGTGTGCCCGGAGCCTGTGCTCTGCAACGGGAGAGGCCACAACAGTGAGAGGCCCGCATACAGCCAAAAAAAAAAAAAAAAAAAATCAAAGACTCACAGAAGAGTAAATATACAAGGAAAGTTGTGGAGACTTGTGAAATTAAAGTAAGGACACCAAGCTAAGGAAATCATATCCTCTACTTCTTATGGAAATTCCCAGTAGTATCTGATCAATTTTTCAGAGGATAGAGAACACTGACTTAGAATTTTAATAAATCTGGATCCCACCACTACTTAAGTAACATAAA
Organism: Mesoplodon mirus; assembly: GCF_964341445.2. NCBI lineage: Eukaryota > Metazoa > Chordata > Mammalia > Artiodactyla > Ziphiidae > Mesoplodon > Mesoplodon mirus. The sequence goes on from NC_138993.1 coordinate 38,741,552, forward strand.
AGTAAATTATCACTCTAAATAGATATTCAGATACATAGGTGTACCTCAGGAAAACATTTTTAGAGAAATCTGATACACACACATAATTTTTGAAATGTTTAAAAGGCATCTCCATTCACTCTATATTTTAGTATTCAAATGATTCCTAGCACTTGCTGCACATCATAGTTTCAAAACGGAAAAAAATAACGAGTAATTTCTTCTTCAGCATGTTAAAAGTACTGTTGACTATTGACTCTCCCCACCAGTCACCAGAATAACCTATCAGTCAAGGAATGTAGGACATCTCTTGGACAGTCTTAGTAATATCTCAGAAGGGGAAGTTCATCAGAAGATATTTGCAGAGTTTTTGTTTCTGAGATTATGTAGTTTAAAGTGGGTCATTTAAAGCCCCAAATTGCTTGAGATCAGGCAAAGTTTATAAGAATAGTTTAGGAGTAGTGGACATGATGAGGTAAGAGTCTTAAAGTGAGTTGCTATAAGTAAACTGTAGTATGATAAACAACATTTTTACTTTTGTGAACAGTTTGATCTGTAATTAATAGAGTTTGGACGAACCCTCCCGCAAAAAAACAGTAAAGTTATTTTTCACATTATCTTCCTGGGCAATAATTTCACAGAACAACTATTTGTTCTTATTGACCAAATTTCCTTTTTTGTCAGGCCTGGTAGTTAAAATATGTCGATACAGGTGCTTTCAGTTCTCTGTGCCCATTCTTTTCAGTCTCATAAATCTGTTTCAGGGTTCGTTTAATTTGAGGGCTCTAACAGAAAAGAAAACTTTAAATATTCAAATATGAAAAACATAGAATAGAAAGGTACACCTGCAGATAATATTAATTAAAGAGACCATTAATTCACAATTAATAATCAGATAAATTCAGTACTTTTAAGGGACTAATTAAAGAATACTTCTTTCACAAACACACACACACACACACACTCACACATACACAGAGTAGTGCCTCTTGTTAAATGTCCCTGTTAAATAACTGTTAAATATTTTTCTGTGACAAAAACAAGTAGGACTTTTGAATAAATGATAAAATAATTACATCTTAACCAACTATGATTTGGTAATAATCCTAATGTTGTTAAAATAGAAACAACTGCCAATTTGGAAACAGATCCAGAAATTCAATTAAGAATTGGAAGACTTTGGGGAATAGAGAAGGTTTGCTGCTGCTAGAATTTTTGAACTTTAAAGCAGTAAAATATAATATAATAATCATAATATTATAATATAATTATATTTCAAAGTCATGTTTATAATAGAAATAGTTGGACTCTGAGGTGATTTTATTTTTTACCTTATTTTCTCTTCCTACTATTGCTACTATTTGGTCACAATGGTACATGCAAACCGTCATATAATCAAAAAGGATTTCACGTTGGCCCATCCATGTACTTCAAGTTGTAGACAGCTGAGTACACAGGACCATTGGCATAAGTTAAGGTCCATAAGCTATATCCACATTTTCATTCTACATCTGTAGACCCTGTGGTCTACAGGATTTTCAGAGAAATCACATGTCAAAAGTACCAGTATACCAATACAATGAAAGGTTTATGATCTGAATGTATTCTGATTACCAAATTTTATTCAATAAGAAGAAAAATTGTCTGTGTAAAGCTTTCCAAAAATCTACTGGCATAAGTTTACTGCTTCTCTCCACATTTCAGACTTAAAATACCTTGTTTTAGTTACACATATGAAATTATTTCCACATATGGAAATAGTTAATGTGTGCATGAGGCTATGTATACTACCACTGAGGTCTGAGTTGTTAAATCTTGTTTCTTTAGTCCCCACCCTTTTTCTTTCTTCTTGCTACCTCTGGTGTGACACAGCCCTCACTATGCTTTGAGCAAAAGTTATTCGAAATATGTTGAAATCTAAAGGACTACATTTTAAATATAATTTGAAAACCATATTCCTATATACAGACTTGCACCACAGAAAAAATTAAAAACTGTGACTTGAAGCCTCTCTGGCTGGGCATAAGTAGTAGTCAACATCAGATGATTTAGACACAGCTGTTTCTACAGACATGTGAAGGATTCTTCTGAGTTTAAATTTATTTATTTTTTAATCTCTAACATACAGCAGTCTGGAAATTCAGTAAAATTTAATTATAATTATTAATAAATAAATGTAGGATTAAAGAAAAATGTGTGTTTGCTTAGGAAGCAAGAATATAGGAGTTGACATTTGATCAATTTTGGCTGCTTGCTCAAAGTAATTTGTATTTATTTTTGGTAGTTTTCTTGACTCTTGTTGGATGAGGTTTAAAGTATATGAATCTCTGAAAATGTACTGATTTTCCCAAATGACTGAAAAAAATTGGGGGAAGAAAACCTGCTGGGAAAGTGGAGAAGCTAATCCAGTTCTTTCTTTTCCTTTTGGACTTCAAGCAGAATTAGAGGACCAAGGCTAGCTTTTCTCTACTTGTCTGGAGTTGATAATATAAGGACAAATTTGAATTACTCTTTGAAATTAACTCATATGATTATTCATATGATTACTATCAACAGAAGAGATACTAGGCAAGATGAGATCATAGTTAGTGAATGATGTCTAATCTCAATTATTTTTAAGATCTTTGAGTCAAGCATGACTCTTGGGCGACTACAATGAAAAATAAAAGTGAGAGTGAAAGAGAAGGAGGTCACTGCCCTCAATTTCTTTCATTAATTTGTTTACTGTACAAAGAAATAATTGGAAATGACTGACATATTTCATCTATGAATGTCTTAGATTTTATTCTTGTTGTCTTGTTTCCATTTGCCCCTTAATGTCATTGTATTATGTGACTGTTAGTTGAATATCTGCATTAAAAGTCTCAAGTCATAGAATATTAATTAAGATTAACAGGACACTACTGTTACTTGCTATCTTATATTCATTGGGCATTGGGATTAAAAATAAATAAACACATTGGTCTGTTAATACCTGCTGAAAGTTAGACTAAAAATACTTCTTTGGGTTTAATAGAAGGACTTGAAATTTCTTCCTCTTGTATAAAAATCCATGCCTATGGGGAGCATTCACTCGGGAGATGGATTGTAGAACATTATGTTACAAACTAGGATATCATGAGAGAAATCAACACGTAGTGTTCAAATTTATTTGATAGGCCTAATATCTTAAAATATATGGAGTAGCTCTGATTATAGTAATGTATCTAAATGCTTATAAAGGAAAATATTTTATGTTAGTAGATAGTTTAATAGAACTGGCAATTATTTAAACCTACTAAAATATTAAACCTTGGTAAACACTCAAAATAAGCTGAATGACCTGTTGAATCACATAAAAGTCCAAAATGCTAAGAAAGACAGACAGATTTAAGTTTTAAAAAACATCATTCATTTAAACATCTACATGTTTTTCTCTCTCGTTACTAACTGGGGAGAAGAATATTACTCTCCTGTCATGTTCATTTATTGCCATCAGACATCCATTTGAAATTGTTAGAGAAGCAAGCATAATTGAAAATTAATTTTAACTTCTTTTTTCTCATGATTCAAAGAGTCTAAAACTCTCTTCCATCATTGGTTTTTCATATCCAAAATCTCAGAATCTGTTTTTCAAAAGATGATTCAAGTGTTCCTGAGATAATTTATTTTCTCAATTTTAGCAGCCCTTGGATCACTTATAAAATTATATCCTCCTCATCCAAAAGAGCTTTAATGGCATATTAACATGTTGTTCCTTATTTGAAGTATAACAACAATAAAGTAGAGAAGAATGACAATGACAATCATGGCAATATGACTTTCACCTTAAGTCAGGGGAGAAAGAGTCTGTGCTAGAAGTCTATATTTCTCAGATCCGTATATCCTTAACTTAACATCATACATTTTAACATAACTGTTTTAGGAGGATGGAAAATGATGCTCAAAAAGTCAAATAAATCACATGTACAATTTAAAGTTACAGACTCAGGGTTCAGAATTCAAACATAGGTCCTTAGAGCTCTAAAGATTGTGCTATTTCTGCCAATCTGACACTGAGATAACTTAGATTTAAATTTGCAGTTGCTAATGAATAGGATGTGACACAAGATAAGATTTGTGTTATCCTCTGGTTTCAGGTTCCCCATTATAGATTATTTGGTGTGCTGATTTTTAGCTTTGCACAATGCACATTTACGAGATAAGTTCTATTCCTTCATGTATCCATCTTTAGACAAATGTCAAGATAGATGGGAAACCAATGTTAAATAAACTCACTAAATTTTTGTTAAACTCCTCTAGGTCATCAGTGGAGTAGGCAAAGAGAATGTAATTTGAAACATTCACTCTGGTCAGCATTCTTTTCTGACTTGCCTTCCTATTAATTTGTTTTTCCAGACAACTTAAATGTTACCAGTTTTGTGGGAGAGGGGCATTCTTTACCTTTTGTTTGTTATCATCTTTTAATTTTTTTCATTTTCTTAGCTTTATTCTTTTCACAAACATATATGTATGTAGTAGGGCAAGTCCTTTATTCTGGAAAAAAAAAAGAAATGCTTTAAAAATATATTGTCCTCCTTATTAGAGGTGATTTTGTTGTAGTTATTCGTTGGAAAATAATTATAGTTTGTCTGTGACCTTTTCCTGCTGTGAAGTATTTTTCATTTTCTTGTCAATACTTATAAAATCACCATATCTCACAAAAATGGATTAAAACTGACAATTGGATAAGATAAAATATTATGTCATGAAATGTTTATATACAATACTCCCCAAAAACATGCTCACAGATACATATACACATGCATGTACAAATACACACACACTCTTACAGATAGACATACAAACTGCCACTTTGTATATGAATTTGTTCTAGTAATAGCCCTGGGACTTAGAGATTTTGAGACCATGATATCATAGTTCCTAAGTAAATTAGACTTCGATTATCTGAGAATTTTCATAATTTTATAAGCATTTTGAAATTTTCTAAATTATTTAAAATATTTAAATATTTTAGACTGTCATAACATAAGACACTTCTGTGTTTTCTTTAAAAATACTAATTTCACAATTGATATTTGAAATAGCAAGAAATTAAAAACAATTGCTAGGACATAAAATGCAAATGAGAAATTTCCTTATCTTAGAGCCTCAGAAGTCTGGAAAGGGACCAGGGATAGGGTCTCTGTATAACATACACTTGCAAAATATTTCTTTGTGTTTTGAACCTCCCAAATATTTTAAAACATTTTATCATGTGTAACAGGGACTTTATGAAAATATATTACTTCCCCTTCCCCATTTTCTACCTATAGCTCTTCAAGGACACTAATAAACTTTAGATTAGTACAATGGGAATTTCTAACTTTTCATATTCAGGTCCCCTTTTCAGTGAAATCTGTTGTAAGGGGGATACACAGTTTTTCTTTACATTCTAACTAATTCGTTATGTTCCTGTGATTTACTTATAACACTTTTTCTTGATCTGCAGGAAAGTCTTCAAAAGCAGGCCATCAATCACTGAACGTCCACATGAAGAAATGACCTTCATGTCTATTTCTTGTTCTAAATAATTTCTCTCTCCTTGTACAAATTCTTCAAGGTAGTATAATTTTTTTTTCTGCTTGTTGTTCCAAGTTTTTGCTATGAAGTTAGATTCAAGATAGAAGGATATGTATGTGTATATATATATATATGTAAATGTATATATATAATATACCTGTATTAATATTTATGTTATATAAGTATGAATATTTATAAAAGCCAAATCTATTAACTCATTATTTAGCTTCTTGTTGTTTTCTTAATTATTTTATGTGAGCAGACATAATGAGGAACACATCATGTAATAATAAAAAAAATATTTTTGCATGTATATTTCTCTTCTGAATGTTTTAGCTATTTGGAATATCTAATTATATGATTCAGTTTGTGACTCCTTAATTATTTTAAATACTAATGTTGCACAATACTGTTATACAGGGTTAAAAATGCAATATAGGTCTTCCCTGGTGGCGCAGTGGTTGAGAGTCCGCCTGCCGATGCAGGGGACACGGGTTCGTGCCCTGGTCTGGGAAGATCCCACATGCCATGGAGCGGCTGGGCCCGTGAGCCATGGTTGCTGAGCCTGCACGTCCGGAGCCTGTGCTTTGCAAGGGGAGAGGCCACAACAATGAGAGGCCCACATACCGCAAAAAAAAAAAAAAAAAAAGCAATATAAATAGTGCTAGACTCTTTTCATTATTATTTTTTAAATTGTTCAATATGTGAGGAATAAATGTCTGAGTATAGGCTTTCCCTGAAGGTGGACTAGAAAGACCCATCACAGTTACCCAATAACTTGGATTAGTCAGGTTAGGCTAGATTATTCTGTGGTAACCAACAACCCCAGACCTTAGTGGTTAAATACAACAAACTGTTAGTACTCACTCACACTGAATCTAGCATGCTTTGGTAGATAGTTCTACTCCACACAGTCACTTCAGATACAGTCTGAGGGAAGCCTACCATAAAATAGCTGAAGCATCTGGAAGACCTGACTTTTTAATTACAACAGATGGTGAGAAAGGTACTTAAGAGTCTTAAACTTCTTTGGCACAGAAGGTGATATCTATCATCACTCTACCATAACTATAACTCTTGTAGTCTATTGACCAGAACTAGTCACATGGCCCATCCTAGATACAAGGAAGAAGAAACCTGCAGTTCAGCTATATGTTTAGAAGAACAGGAGACCAAGATAAGAGGGAGCATCAGAAGAGTCTTGATTGAATGTAAACGTATTCTGCTACATATATTTATGTATTACTTCTCAAAAAGTTTAAGTAAAATTCCACGTGTTTAACAATCAAATAATAATGTTTTAAATGTAAATATTATGTTCACCAGTTTCTTAATATTTAAATTATTTGATTAAGCATATTCTCCTCATATTTTGTTTAACTATTTATATTATTTTGATATATATAATTTTTATATTTTAATAATTCATTGACTTTAACTCTTGTTTTTGACATTTGCCCTGCTAAATTATATATCTCAGAATTATATAGTTTATCTTTTTTCTAGTTATTTTAACATAAGGAAATTAGTAATTTAAATCTCTTTTTTTGTTGTTACTGAGAAAAACTAATACTAGTAAATGGCCAAAAATTTTAAAAACCATCCATATCATTTCTCATTATAAAGGGTGTTTATAGACTTTTGTCTTTTTAAAAAGAAAGCACATGTTCAGCTTTATTTCCTTCAGTTAGTATAAAGGAATCTGTAAAGAATCCTTTAGTAGTTAAACAGCTTGGTCTTATTATCATCTTCTGTATCTACGCTTCTGTTGTTTCTATAGAACACAGCACAGCCACATCATGTTATGTTCATTTATAACAACTATCAACCATTTTCTCAATTTTGTCTAAAGCATTTCTGTGTGGTTAACGTGAATAATTCAGCCAGCTTTTTGAGTACCTATTAGGCTCAAAACACTATGATACCTGCTGCAAATTGACATGCATAATATAGTTGAAGAGATAAAGCATGCATTTGTTTTGTTTTATAGCTCAAGAGAGTTCATTTTCAGAATTGCATAGGAAAAGATAATTATGTACACAGATATGAGTAAATCTATCTTAACAGTGCATGACTTTGGGGGTTTATATGATTCTAAAAACAAATTATTTAAAACCATTTTCATTTCACTTTGGAATATTTAATAAGATTTGAAGCAGTAGGATAAATAACCATCTGATATATATTTTGTTTGAATTAAAGCTGGAATTGTCTATCTTCTCTTGGAAAACTTGTATCATGGGCTAGGGTAAGGATAGTCTTTGTGTACTAGAAGATGAGGGAAGTTAGCCTACGATTAAAAATTCATCATAAAATATCCTCCAAAAGAATAACCATACGTGATAAGTAGGAATTTCAATGCATTTATAGTTTAATTGAAGAAAATACAAATTCTTAATTGTCTGACTTGGATGAACTTATACTATCAATGCTGGAAGTATATACTGGTTAAATGCTGATTCATAGATTATATTTTCTGATGTGCCATTTGCCATTATGTGTGTGCTATTTATCTCAAAATTCTTGTTTTCAGTCACAAAGCTCTTATATATAAGAAAGCTATAGCCTGCCCCATTTCTAAATCTAATCCTGCAAAATAATATACTTTCCAAAGACTTAACTCTTTTACATATTTATGAATTTTTCCATAGGCCACCTAAGGGATTTATTTCTCAATTGTGTCATAAAACACCACAGTATAATGCTTTGCTTATTTTCCCATCAAGTATTGTCCTACAGCTACATGGTGTTTTCTATCTGTTGCTGTCTAGAGCAAACTGAGGGTGTAGCATTCACCCAGGCTTCTCAATGTGCAGGACTCATGACTCCAAGCACTGGGACTCTATAAAACTCATCACTGTGCATTTCTGTGTCATATCAGTAAGCTCATCTGCAGAAATACATTCTGACTGAGTAACCCTGAGGTAGACAATGCTTAATTCTCCATTTCAAAAATTCACAGGAATGGAAAAATGATTCAGTTGGAAGGCATCTGCCCTGTCAGCACCCTATTATCTTAATATAGTGTTTACTTTGTTACTGGTTTCAGTTATCCTTACACAGTTTGATAATCAGTTTTGAAGCTGACCTGGTGTATAACTTAACTCTGGTTCATAGTATGTTTATAACTGGTTTTAACATGATACCTAGGGATTTACATCTATCTTTCTGCCTAGTTTCTATAGTCCCTCTTTCTGAGAAATATATTTAGAAAAGAGGTAATAGGAGGATAAATTGTTAAAAATTGTAAAGCCATTTGTTAAAAATAGCCTAAAGTTATTATAGTAGTTACCAATCACCAATATATTGAAATAAATGTATCCACTGAAAAAAAGAACATTTAGATAGACATTACACACACACACACAGTGAAAATGATGCTATCTACATCTAATCATATATATGTATTTATTATATACACATATATAGTTGTACATGTGTACAAGTTATAATTAATTTAGGGTCCACGTGTGCAAGTTATATTTAATTTAGGGTCCACACTAATCTGGTATGACCTCATCTTAACTAATGGCCCAATGCTTCTAAAGAAGGTCATATTTGCAGGTACCAAGGTCAGGACTTCAACATACCTTTTTGAAAGTCTCAATTCAAGATACAGTCAGTGTTCTGTATCTGTGGTTTCTACATCTGCATATTCAAATCAGTTGAGAATTGAAAATATTTTTCAAAATTCCAGAAAATTCCCTGAAGCAAAACTTGTATTTTCAATACAGACCTTCATATACTTCCATTTAAATGGTTATTTATTATACCAAGGGCCAATATTTATTACACCTAAATTCTTATCAAAATTAGAGAAGAGATATCCTGTGCATTCTTTGTTTAAAAATCATTTGGCTATTTTTGTTTAATTTTTATATCTTTATTCAATTACAATTCACATTCCATAAAATTCACCCATTTCTAATGTATTATTCAATGGTTTTAGTATATCCAAAGAGTTGTGAAACAATCAATACAGTCTAAGTTTAGTACATTTTGATCACTCAAGAAAAAAAAAATGCCCACTGAGAATTATTCCCCTTCTCCCACCTGCTCATGTTTTAGTCCTAGCATATTACTCATCTTCTTTTTGCCTGTGTATATTTGCCTGTTTTTGACATTTCATGTAAATAGATTTTTTTTTATAACATGGAGTTGTCTGACACTGGCTTATTTTACTTACCATGTTTTTTAGATTCATCCATGTTGTAACATGTATCAGTATATAATTATTGTCTTACTGTCAAATGATATGTTATTGTATGGATACACCACATTGTGTTTATACATCCATCCAACTTTCAGCTATTTTTTTAAAGTCTTTATTGAATTTGTTACACTAATGCTTTTTTTTTATGTTTTGGTGGTTGGGCTGTGAGGCATGTGACACCTTAGCTCCCTGACCAGGGATCAAACTCATACCCCCTGCATTAGAAAGTGAAATCATAAACACTGGACAACCAGGGAAGTCCCTTGGCTATTCTGAATAATGTTTACTTGGACATACAAGAAAAAGTATATTGGTGGGTATATATTTTCATTATTCTTGGGTATGTAAAAGGAACTGGAGTTCATCCAACAGAGGGCAGACAGCAGAAGCAAGAAGAACTACAATCCTGTGCCTGTGAAACAAAATACCACAGTCACAGAAAGATAGACAAGATGAAAAGGCAGAGGGCTATGTACCAGATGAAGGAACAAGATAAAACCCCAGAAAAAACAGCTAAATGAAGTGGAGATAGGCAATCTTCCAGAAAAGGAATTCAGAATAATGGTAGTGAAGATGATCCAAGACCTAGGAAAAAGAATGGAGGCAAAGATCGAGAAGATGCAAGAAATGTTTAACAAAGACCTAGAAGAATTAAAGAACAAACAAACAGAGATGAACAATACAATAACTGAAATGAAAACTACACTAGAAGGAAACAATAGCAGAATAACCAAGGCAGAAGAACAGATAAGTGACCTGGAAAACAGAATGGTTGAATTCACTGCTGCAGAAAAGAATAAAGAAAAAAGAAAGAAAGAAAGAAATGAAGACAGCCTAAGAGACCTCTAGGACAACATTAAATGCAACAACATTCACATTATAGGGGTCCCAGAAAGATAAGAGAGAGACAAAATACCCAAAAAATATTCAAAGAGATTATAGTTGAAAACTTCCCTAACATGGGAAAGAAAATAGCCACCCAAGTCCAGGAAGTGCAGAGAGAGACATACAGGATAAACCCAAGGAGAAAACTGCTGAGACAGATAGTACTCAAATTGGTAAAAATTAAAGGCAAAGAAAAAATATTGAAAGCAGCAAGGGAAAAATGACAAATAACATACAAGGGAACTTCCATAAGGTTAACAGCAGATTTCTCAGCAGAAACTATACAAGCCTGAAAGGGGTTGCATGATATACTTAAAGTGATGAAAGAGACAAACGTACAGCCAAGATTACTCTAACCAGCAAGGATCTCATTGAGATTCAATGGAGAAATCAAAAGCTTTACAGATAAGCAAAAGCTAAGAGAATTCAGCACCATCAAACCAGCTCTAAACAAATGCTAAAGGAACTTCTCTAAGTGGGAAACACTAGACCTACAAAAACAAACCCAAAACAATTAAGAAATTGGTAATAGGAACATACATATTGATAATTACCTTAAATGTGAATGGAATAAATGCTCCAAGTAAAAGACCAGGCTTGCTCAGTGGATACAAAAACAGGACCCATATATATGCTGTCTACAAGACACCCACTTCAGACCTAGGACACACACAGACTGAAAGTGAGGGGATGGAAAAAGATATTCCATGCACATGGAAATCAAAATAAAGCTGGAGTAGCAATACTCATATCATATATAATAGACTTTAAAATAAAGACCGTTATAGGAGACAAGGAAGGACACTCCATAATGATCAAAGGATCAATCCAAGAAGATATAACAATTATAAATATATATGCACCCAACATAGGATCACCTGAATACATAAGGCAACTGCTAAAAACTATAAAAGAAGAAATTGACAGTAACACAATAGTGGGGGATTTAACACCTCACTTACACCAATGGACAGATCATCCAAACAGAAAATTAATAAGAAAATACAAGTTTTAAATGACACAATAGACCAGATAGATTTAACAGATATTTATAGGACATTCCATCCACAAACAGGAGATTACACTTTCTTCTCAAGTGCACACAGAACATTCTCCAGGATAGATCACATCTTGGGTCACAAATCAAACCTCAGTAAATTTAATAAAATTGAAATCATATCAAGCATCTTTTCTGAACACAACATTATGAGATTAGAAATCAATTACAGGGGAAAAAAAACGTAGGAAACAGAAACACATGGAGGCTAAACAATACATTACTAAATAACCAAGTGATCACTGAAGAAATCAAAGAGGAAATCAAAAAAAACCTAGAGAAAAATGAAAATGAAAACACGACAATCCAAAACCCATGGAATGCAGCAAAACCAGTTCTAAGAAGGAAGTTTATTGCAATACAATCCTAACTTAAGAAACAAGAAAAATATCAAATAAACAATCTAACTTTGCACCTAAAGGAACTAGAGAAAGAAAAACAAACAAAACCCAAAGTCAGTAGAAGGAAAGAAATCATAAAGATCAGAGCGGAAATAAATGAAATAGAAACAAAGAAAACAATAGCAAAGATCAATAAAACTAAAAGCTGGTTCTTTGAGAAGATAAATGGAATTGATAAACCATTAGCCAGACTCATCAAGGAAAAGAGGGAAAGGACTCAAATCAGTAAAATTAGAAGTGAAAAAGGAGAAGTTACAACACACACCACAGAAATACAAAGCATCCTAAGAGACTACTACAAGCAACTCCATGCCAATAAAATGGACAACCTGGAAGAAATGGACAAATTCTTATATAGGTGTAAATTTCCAAGACTGAACCAGGAAGAAACAGAAAGTATGAACAGACCAATCAGAAGTAATGAAATTGAAACTGATTTAAAATCTTCCAAGAAACAAAAGTCCAGGAAAAGATGGCTTCACAGGTGAATTATATCAAACATTTAGAGAAGAGCTAACGCCCACCCTTCTCAAACTCTTCCAAAAAATTGCAGAGGAAGGAAAACTCCCAAACTCATTCTCTGAGGCCAACTTCACTCTGATACCAAAACCAGACAAAGTTACTATAAAAAAAAAGAAAATTACAGACCAATATCACTGATATAGATGCAAAAATCCTCAACAAAATACTAGCAAACAGAATCCAACAACACATTAACAGGATCATACACCACGATCAAGTGGGATTTATCCCAGCAATGCAAGGATTCTTCAATATATGCAACTCAATCAACGTGATACACCATATTAATATATTGAAGAATAAAAACCATATGATCATCTCAATAGATGCAGAAAAAGCTTTGGACAAAATTCAACACCCATTTATGAGAAAAACTCTCCAGAAAGAAGGCATAGAGGGAACCTACTTCAACATAATAAAGGCCATGTATGACAAACTCCCAACAAACATCATTCTCAATGGTGAAAAACTGAAAGCATTTCCTCTAAGATCAGGAACAAGACAAGGATGTGTACTCTCACCACTATTATTCAACATGGTATGGGAAGTCCTAGCCATGGCAATCAAGAAGAAAAAGAAATAAAAATAATACAAATTGGAAAAGAAGAAGTAAAACTGTCACTGTTTGCAGATGACATGATAGTATACATAGAGAACTCTAAAGACGCCACCAGAGAACTACTAGAGCTCAAAAATGAATTTGGTAAAGTTGCAGGATACAAAATTAATGCACAGGAATCTTTCATTCCTATATACTAATGATGAAAAATCTGAAAGAGAAATTCAGGAAACACTCCCATTTACCATTGCAACAAAAAGAATAAATACCTAGGAATAAACCTACCTATGGAGACAAAAGACATGAATGCAGAAAATGATAAGACACTGATGAAAGAAATTAAAATAATACCAACAGATGGAGAGATATACCATGTTTTGGACTGGAAAAATCAATATTGTGAAAATGACTTTACTACCCAGAGAAATCTACAGATTCAATGCAATCCCTATCAAATTACCAATGGGATTTTTTTTGGAACTAGAACAAAAAATCTTAAAATTTTTATGGAGACACAGAAGACCCTGAATAGCCAAAGCAGTCTTGAGGGGAAAAACTGGAGCTGGAGGAATCAGACTCCCTGACTTCAGTCTATACTAAAAAGGTACAGTAATCTAGACAATATGGTACTGGCACAAAAACAGAAATTTGGATCAATGGAACAGGAGAGAAATCGCAGAGGTAAACCCAAGCACCTATGGTCAACTAATCTATGACCAAGGCGGCAAGGATATACAATGGAGAAAAGACAGTCTCTCCAATAAGTGGTGCTGGGAAAACTAGACAGCTACATGTAAAAAATGAAATTAGAACACTTCATAACACCATGCGCAAAAATAAACTCAAAATGGATTAGAGACCTAAATGTAAGATGGGACACAATAAATCTCTTAGAGGAAAACATAAGAAGAACACTCTGTGACATAAATCACAGCAAGATATTTTTTTTTGATCCACCTCCTAGAGTAATGGAAATAAAGACAAAAATAAACAAATGGGATCTAATGAAACCTAAAGCTTTTGCACAGCAAAGGAAACCATAAACAAGACCGAAGAACAACCATCAGAATGGGAGACATAATTGCAAATGAACCATCGTACAAAGGATTAATCTCCAAAATATATAAACAGCTCATGCAGCTCAATATTACAAAAGCAAAAAACCCAATCCAAAAATGGGCAGAAGGCCTAAATAGACATTTCTCCAAAGAAAACTTACAGATGGCCAGGAAGCACTTGAAAAGCTGCTCAAAATCATTAATTATTAGAAAAATGCAAATCAAAACTACAGTGAGGTATCACCTCACACCAGTTAGAATGGGCATCATCAAAAAATCTACAAACAAATGCTGGAGAGGGTCTGGAGAAAAGGGAACCTTCTTGCACTATTGGTGGGAGTGTAAATTGATACAGCCATTATGGAGAACAGTATGGAGGTTCCTTCAAAAACTAAAAATAGAATTACCATATGATCCAGCAATCCCACTACTGGGCTTATACCCAGAGAAAACCATAATTCAAAAAGACACATGCACCCCATTGCTCATTGCAGCACTATTTACAATAGCCAGGTCATGGAAGCAGCCTAAATTCCCATCGATAGATGAATGGAGAAAGAAGTTGTGGTGCATATATAGAATGGAATATTACTCAGCCATAAAAAAAAGAATGAAATTGGGTAATTTGTGGAGTCGTGGATGGATCTGGAGACTGTCATACCGAGTGAAGTAAGTCAGAAAGAGAAAAACAAATATCATATATTAAGACATATATGTGGAACCTAGAAAATGGTACAGGTGAACCAGTTTGCAGAGCAGAAATTGATACACAGAAGTCGAGAAATAAATGTATGGACACCAAGAGGGGAAAGCGGCAGCAGGTGGTGCTGGTGGTGTGATGAATTGGGAGATTGAGATTGACATGTATACACTGATGTGTATAAAATGGATGACTAATAAGAACCAGCTGAATAAAATATAAATAAAATTAAATTTTAAAAATAGAAAAAAGAAAGAAAGAAAAGGGACTGGAATTTATGGGTCATATGATAACTCTATGGTAAACATTTGAGAAACTGTCAAGCCATTTAAAAAGTGCTGTACCATCTTACAATCCAACCAGCAATGAGTGTTTTAATTTCTGTAAACCTTCCTATCACTTATTATTGTCTGCCTTTTAAAATTATAGCTATCATTGTAGGTGTGAAGTGGTATTCCATGGATCTTTATATTTTAATTACCTTAATGACTAATGATTTGAACATCTTTTTACATGTTACTTATCCATTCAAATATCTTTTTTAAAGAAACAAAACTATTCAAATCACTTTTAAATAATTAAACACTATATTTTAATTGTCATTGTATGCCTTTATATAATCAAGTTGTAAGAGTTTTTATATATTATGGATAAAATTTCTCTATCAGATATGTGATTTGCAAATATTTTCTCCCTTTCTGTGGATGATGTTTTTCACTCTTTTGATATTATCTTTTCAAAACAAACATTTTAAATTTAGATATAGACTAGTTTATCTGTACTTTGTTTGTCACCAATTCCATCATGTATTTGTTTTTCACATTTTGATTCTAGTTACAAATAGGATTTCCATGAAAAATATAGGAATTTTAAACAACAAATATATTTTATGTATAAGTATGTTCCAGATATTGCATAGCATACAGTTTCATACTAAATAAATATTATTTGAAATTTTATTTTTAAATTTAATTTAATTGGGCTTCCTTATCTTGTGTCTTTATTTGAAAGGTATAGCAACCTATTAGCAGGAACCTTGGAATAGGGTGAATAATTCTTTAAAAATTAAAAATATTGAAAGTCAGTAGGCCTAGATTTTAACTTCAGTTTTATAAATAACCCTGTAAGCTATTTAACTTCACTTTGCTGCCTTAACATGTACAAGAAGGGAGAGAGATAATGCCTGACCTCACTTTCTTCACAGGAACATTGTTAGAATGAATGAGGCAATGTACACATAAACACAGAGCATCTTAGATCCTTTTTGACCCACGTCCTAGAGAAATGGAAATAAAAACAAAAATAAACAAATGGGACCAAATGAAACTTCAAAGCTTTTGCACAACAAAGGAAACCATAAACAAGACCAAAAGGCAACCCTCAGAATGGGATAAAATATTTGCAAATTAAGCAACTGATAAAGGATTAATCTCCAAAATTTATAAGCAGCTCATGCAGCTCAACAGCAAAAAAACAAACAACCCAATCCAAAAATGGGCAGAAGGCCTAAATAGACATTTCTCCAAAGAAGATATACAGATTGCCAACAAACACATGAAAGAATGCTCAACATCATTAATCATTAGAGAAATGCAAATCAAAACTACAATGAGATATCATCTCACACCAGTCAGAATGGCCACCATCAAGAAATCTAGAAACAATAAATGCTGGAGAGGGTTTGGAGAAAAGGGAACACTCTTGCACTGACCTTGAGAATGTGAATTGGTACAGCCACTATGGAGAACAGTATGGAGGCTCCTTAAAAAACTACAAGTAGAACTACCATATGACCCAGCAATCCCACTACTGGGCATATACCCTGAGAAAACCCTAATTCCAAAAGAGTCATGTACCAAAATGTTCATAGCAGCCCTATTTACAATAACCCGGAGATGGAAACAACCTAAGTGTCCATCATTGGATGAATGGATAAAGAAGATGTGGCACATATATACAATGGAATATTACTCAGGCATAAAAAGAAACGAAATTGAGCTATTTGTAATGAGGTGGATGGACCTAGAGTCTGTCATACAGAGTGAAGTAAGTCAGAAAGAGAAAGACAAATACTGTATGCTGACACATATATATGGAATTTAAGAAAAAAAATGTCATGAAGAACATAGGGGTAAGACAGGAATAAAGACAAAGATCTAGTAGAGAATGGACTTGAGGATATGGGGAGGGGGAAGGGTAAGCTGTGACAAAGCGAAAGAGAGGCATGGACATATATACAGTACCAAACGTAAGGTAGATTGCTAGTGGGAAGCAGCCGCATAGCACAGGGAGATCAGCTCGGTGCTTTGTGACAACCTGGAGGGGTGGGGTAGGGAGGGTGGGAGGGAGGGAGACACAAGAGGGAAGGTATATGGGAACATATGTATATGTATAACTGATTCACTTTGTTATAAAGCGGAAACTAATTAAAAAATGAGGAAAAAAGAAGACAAATACTCTATAAAATTGTAGTATCATCTTTACTGTTATTGTTATAGAAGGAATTTCTGAAAAGTCAGCTGGCTAAATATATTATAGTAATCTTCTACAAAAGAGAAAATAAAACCATCATTACAATATAGATTTAATGGCTCTGTCTTCCATTTTATTCAGCACAGCATAAGAATATAGCTGTAACCACTTTGGATTATTACAAAAGTACATTGTCTTCTGTTTCATGTTACCTTTATGGATTCTTAATCAGGACCTAACAATATGTGTGCAATTGAATTTATTCCTTTCCTTATATTTCTAAAAATTACTGAAGCATAAAGAGTCAGAGGTGCCGTATTATTTATTTAGATTATATCTTGACTCTTATATGTGTGTGTATGTATATGTGTATACATAAAATTATCATTATCAAAACTACTTTTATTGAGTGTCTACTATATACACCTTAGAAAATCTTTCAAAGTTGGCATACTTAGTATTATTACATATGTGTACATAGTGAAAATGTAATATTTGTGCATTAGTAATACAGAATTACACTGCATGTAATCTGAAGGCCATGTGATGGCCAACTTAACAAAAATATCAGTATGTTAGTTTATATAAGTTAGATCCTGTATGTTAGTTTATATATCTTAAATCCTGATTACTTCTTTTTATAATGGAAGGATCATATATAACTATGAGTTAACATTTTAAACAATAGAAGTTGGAATGAACAACTGTTTTGGCTATCTCTATAAACATGGGCAGGTCAACTTCTCAGCGATTCTTTGTGTGGAATGTTATGGGACTGTTCAAATTAACTACATTTTTAAGCTCCGCTCACATTCTAATGTTTTTGTAATATGCAGAGTTTTTAAAGCAGAGAGGGGGTAAAGAAAAATAGGCTAAATTCTGGGGTGATGTTATAGAATATATATGGAAAATATACATATATATATATATATGTTTTGATATATATATATCAAAACAAAATATATCAAAACAAAATCTAACACTTAGAACACTTTCAAAACTTTAGTTTTCTAAAGTAAGTAAAACTTGATGATGGAAATATTTTAAAATATGTTCCTTCCATTTTTTGTGTAATTCTTACAAAGTATTAACTTTAGCATGCAACTCATAAAGCACATACCAAAATAAGGTTAGCAATAGGTGATGTTCAGAAAAATAAGTCAGGTGTATGAGTAGTTTTATCTCAGCATATTTAAAACATTCTGTTTCTGATTGTTAATTCGTTTTATAGTTAGTTATTGTCTTCACATACTCTTCTAATATATTACCTAAAAATGGAACTTAGATTAAATGTATTTTAATGAGGATCACTTTTTATTTTTATATGTTTTATATATTTGAGAGAAATTATACAATTATTTACTTACAAATGTTATAATTACTTAGTAAAATCTAATGGAATTCTTGGTTTTGATTGTGGAGAAGTTTTAAATTTATTTTCTCCAAGGCCTTGAAAACAGATATGTTATTTTTGTCTTCATCCACAAAGGCATTTAATATGTTTAAACTAAGGTGTCATATTTGGCTGCCCTTGTCATATTATATCAATCATGTTCCTTTCAGTGAGGCATAATCTCATTTTAGTTGATGAACATAACTTGATTTGAGATACTAGGGCTCCATTTTATATAAAAGGTCAAAGAAAATAAAAGTAAAGGTGAAAATTTTAAGATTAAAGACAAACTAAAGTCCTTTGTCATGGAACAATTAGAATACACACTAGAAAATATATGTTTTTATTCTTCTTGTATTCTTACTTCTCAGTTATATTTAAATATATAAATTTAAAAGAGGCAAATATGCAATAAAATGACTGTTAGATGCAATTATGGCTGTAGTAATATAGATAAAAGTTTTGACAGATGCAATTATGGCTGTAGTAATATAGATAAAATTTTTGACAAATATAAATATATGTATATTTTTAGTAAAGCCATTTTGTTTTATTGTTGATGAATTTGTTATATAATTTTTTTTTTTTGTACACGGGCCTCTCACTGTTGTGGCCTCTCTCATTGCAGAGCACAGGCTCCGGATGCTCAGGCTCAGTGGCCATGGCTCACGGGCCTAGCCGCTTCATGGCATGTGGGTTCTTCCCAGACTGGGGCACGAACCCGTGTCCCCTGCATTGGCAGGCGGACTCTCAACCACTGTGCCACCAGGGAAGCCCCTATATACTTTTAAATAGTGTTTGTTTCTGCCAGGGTATGCTTCAATAAGTTATGCCTCATCTTTTTATCCCTCTGTTTTTTTCTTCTGATTCTAAATTCTCTTGAGTCATACGGCCTCAGATAGATTCTTCAAGAATTTTTGCTCTCTACCATTAGACTCTACTATGTTTGCCATTGCAACTACCTCTTCTGCCCCTCATTTTTTGACATTTAGATTTTATAGTTATTCAATAAAATATTCCTCCAACAATCACAAAATAGAGTTATAATACTCCTTAATTATTTACTAGGGAAATTGATCTTATTACTGAATTCAGAATAAGGAAAAATAAAAAGAAAATAAAACTAATGAAATATCATGGGCTTGAATTATTCTATAAATATTTTACTTTTCTCTGCAATTAACCTGCATGGAAATTCAACATCACTGTTTTTTATGGTGTATTCTGCTTATATTTTTTATATTTTTATTTTTTAACCTTTAGCTTTGAAATAAAGTTAAAGGAACTGTATCTCATTCTCTCCCTCTTTGTGACCAATTAAAGCTTATTTAGTAAAATGCCTGGGAAATTGAGAAATAAATAAAAATCACAATAAATTAGTTTAGTATTTTAAGAACAGTGATAGCTCATATAGTTGAGTTTCAAGTTATAGGGTTTTTTTTGCAACAACTTAGTATTTAATGAATGACAGTGATAGCAAACACAATGCTCACAAGTCACATTTTACTATTTCTATTTTTATATTACAATTACAGACATCAGTAGAGTAAAACATTTTTTTAATTAGTAAACTTCTTAAAGCAGTTTTATGTATACCAAAGTACTGAACAGAGTAAAGAGTTTTCATATATTCCCTTGTCCCTATCCAAGACGTCCTCTATTATTGACATATTTCTTTGATGTGGTACATTTACTACAATTGCTACTAGTATCATGCCTCTAGTTGTGGCCTGTGAGTTTTCTCTCTAGTTGTGGCTCGCAGGCTCCAGAGTGCATGGCCTCTGTAGTTTTTGTGGCACACAGGGTCTCCAGTTGATGCACGAGAGTTCAGTAGTTGTGACACGTGGGCTTAGTTGCCCTGGGGCATGTGGGATCTTAGGTTCTCGATCAGGGATCAAACACACGTCCCTTGCATTGGAAGGCAGATTATCACTGGGTCACCAAGGAAGTCCCTGATAATGCATCTTTTACAAATTGAAAATTTGTGACAACCCTGTGACACACAATTCTATCAGCGCCATTTTTCCAACAGCACTTGCTCACTTTGTGTTGTATTTTGATAATTTTTGTAGTATTTCAAACATTATTATTTTTATTATATTTGTTATGTGATCTCTGAACAGTTATCTTTGATGTTACTACTACTCCACGAAGCCTCAGATGATAGTCGGCATATTTTAGCAATAAAGTAACTTTTAACTAAGGTATGTACAATGATTTTTTAGGCATAATGCTATTACATGTTTAATAGACTATAGTGTAAATATAACTTAGATATGCATTGGGAAACCAAAAAAAATATATATATATATATATATATGTGTGTGTGTGTGTGTGTGTGTGTGTGTGTGTGTGTGACTTACTTTACTTACTTAATTTACTGTGATTTTGCTTTATTGTGGTGAGGAACTGATCCTGCAATATCTCCGAGGTATGCCAATATTAGTTAAAGTCTTTAATTTACATTATGGTTCAATCTTTGTGTTGTACATTTATATGTTTTTGTCAAATGCTTAATGCCATATGTGCACCATTACAGTATCATACAGAATAGTTTCACTGTCCTAAAAATCCCATGTTCCACTATCCTTTTCTTTTGCCATTCAACCCATGGAAATCACTGATATTTTTACTTTCTCAGTAGTTTTGCCTTCCTCATAATGCCACATATTTGGAATTGTATAATATATCGACATTTTAGACTGATATTTTTCACTTAGCAATATGTATTTTAAGGTTTCTCTGTGTACTTTGTGGCTTGATAGCTTATTTCTTTTTATTTCCACTGTATGGATGTACTACACTTTGTTTATCTATTCATCTATTAAAGAAAACCTTGATTATTTCCAATGATTGGTAATTATAAATATAGTTGCTATAAATATTTGCAGGATTTTCTGTGGAGATGTCTTCAATTCATTTGAGTAAATACCTAGGAGACTGATTTCCGGCTTGTATGGTAAAATTTTGTTTCATTCTATAAGAAACTGTCAAATAGTCTTCCTAAGATTTTACCTATTTTTGCATTCCCATCAGCAATGAACACAAGTTCCTGTTGCTTCACATCCTCACAAGCAACAGGTCCTGCAGTGTTCTGAGGTTTAGCTATTCTAATAGGTTCCTAGTAGCATCTCACTGTTGTTTTATTTTACAGTTCATTAATGACATATGATGGTGACATATTTACTATCTGTACATTTTCTTTAGTGAAGTGTCTGTTCAGTTTTCTGCCTGCTTTTTAACGGGTCCTTTGTTTTATTATTGTGGAGTTTTAAAAATTCTTCATATATTTTGGATAAAAGTACTTCATCAAATATGTATTTTGTAGATATTTTCTCCAAGTTGTGGCTTATCTTTTCAACCTCTTAACAGTATCTTTCACAGAGCAGAAGTTTTTCTTTTTAATGAAGCCCAACTTAGCAATTTTTTCTTTCATGGATTGCACTTCTGAGTTATTTTTAAAAACTCATTGCCAGACAAGGTTAAATAGATTGTTTTCCATTATGTTCTCCATATGTTATCTTTTAAAGTTTCATAGTTTTACACTTAAATTTAAGTATAGTATCTATTTTGTGTTAATTTTCATGAAAAGTGTACAATTTATGTCTGCATTCAATTTTGAATATGAATATGTGGATATTCAGTTGTTTTGGCACAATTTATGGAAAAGACTATTCTTTCTCCATTGGGTTTCCTTTAGTCATTTCATAGAGCAGTTGACTATATTTGTGTGGGTCTATTTATGGGTTCACTATTCCATTCCACTAATCTTTTGTCTACTCTTTCACTAATACACACTACCTGGATCACTGAAACTATACAGTAAATCTAGACGTTGAGTAACGTCAGTCTTCTGACTTTGTTCTTCTTCAATAATGTCTTGATTATTCTGGATATTTTTTTATCTATATAAATTTTAGAATGAATTTTTCAATATCCACAAAATAACTTGCAAGGAATTTTATTAGAATTACATTAAATCAGTAAATGAATTTGAGGGTAACTGATAACATAAAAAATATTGTCTTCAAATCCATGAATATGGAATAACTCTATTTAATTTTTTAAACAAAATTTGTAGTTTCTCACATATTCATCTTGTACATATTTTCATGGATTTTAACCTAAGTATTTCTTTAGCAGGGGAAGGGAATCATGTAAATACTGTTGTGTTTTTAATTTTAAATACCATTGCTGGAATATAGGAAGGCAATTGACATATATTAAATATATTAACCTTATATCCTGCATCCTTGCTTTAAACACCTATTATAATGTTCCAGAAATATTTTTGTCAATTTTTTTGATTTTCTACATATATATTCTTGTCTTCTGTGAACATAGTTTTTCTTCCTAATTTTTATTTCATTTTCTTGTATTATTGCATAAACTAGGACTTTTAGTACACTGTTGAAAAGGAAAGGTGAGAAGGGACATTCTGTCTTGATCTTAGTGGGGAAATTTCTAGTTTCTCACCATTAAGTATAATGTAGCTGTAGAGTTTTAGAGATGTCCAAGTTGATGAAGTTCCCTTCTATTTTTAGTTTTCTGAGAGTTTTTATCATGAAAGGATGTTGGACTTTGTCAAGGGCTTTCTCTGCATCTATATGAACAATGATCTTTTTTTTTAGCCAATTGAAGTGATGGATTATATAAACTTATTTTTGAATATAAACTTACTTTGCATACCTGGAACAAATCCCATTTGATTGTAGTGTATAATATTTTCATACATTGTTGGATTTGATTTGTTAATATTTTATAGATTATTTTCACATCTATGCTTATGAGAGATATTGTAGGTTTTCTTTTTTATAACTTATTTGTCTGACTATGTATTAGGGGAATGCTGGCCTCATAGAATATATTAGAAAAATTTCCTCCTCCTTCTGTTTCTCAAATCAGATTCTAGAAAATTGGTATCATTTTTTTCCTTAACTTTTTGGTATAATTCACCAGTAAAAACTTTTGGGCCCAGAATTTTCTTATTTTGAAAGGTTGTTAATTGATCCATTTTTGATAGATATCAGTCAATTTGTATTATCCATTTATTGTTATGAATTTTGGTCGATTGTTTCAAAGACTGCATTTCATCTAAGTTATCAAATTTGTGGGCATACAGTTGTTCATGACTTTTTTTGTTATCTTTTAATACCCATGCTATCACTAGTTATGGTCCCTCTTTTATTGCTGATATCATTACTTTGTATCTTATCTCCTTTCTCTTGGTTAGACTAGCTACAGGGTTATCAATTTTATTGATCTTTTCAAAGACCAAGCTTTTTGTCTCATTGATTTTCTCTATTGTGTACCTGTTTTCAATTTTATTGATTTCTTCTCTTGGATTTTGTTTCTTTTATTAGCCATACTTTGGATTTATTTTGCTCTTTTTTTTTTTCTGGTTCCCAAAGTAGAAACTTAGCTTACTAACATTTGATTTTTCTTCTAGTATATGCATCAGTGTGATAGATTTACCTTTAAGCATTGCTTTTCCTGTATCCTGCAAATTTTTATAGGTTGGATTTTCATTTTCATCTTGTTCAAAATATTTAAAAATGATTTTTGATACTTCTTAACCTGTGTAATTTAGAATGTATAATTTCATAGCCGAGTATTTGGAGATATTTTTTAGCTATTTTCCTGTTATTTTCTAATTTCTGAGAGAATACATTGTATAATGTCTATTCTTCTAAATTTGATCAGATGTATTTTATGACCAAGAATGTGGTCTATATTGATGAAATGTTTTACATGAGCTTGAGGATAATGTGTATTCTGGCTTTGTTTGAATAAGTATTTTATAAATGTCAATTACATCCAGTTGATTTATGGTGCTTTTCAGTTCAACTTTATATTCTTTATGATTTTCTGCCTGCTGGATCTGTCAATTACTAAAAGAGGGGTGCTGAAGTCTCCAACTATAAAAAAAAGATTTATCTGTTTCTCCTTGCAGTTCCTCATGTATTTTGCCATTCTATCATTAGGACATAAATGTTGAGGATTGGTACATCCTCTTGGAGAGTTGACTCCTTTATTATTATGTAATGTTCTTCTTTAGGCTATTAATTTTTCTTGCCTTGAAGTCTTCTGTGTCTGAAATTAGGTACTATAGCTCTCTTTTAACTGCTGTAGCATATATCTTTCTCCATCCCTTTACTTTCAATTTATATGAGCCTTTACATGTAAAGTGAATTTATTTTAGATAACATAGAGATTTGTTTTTTTTAACAATTCTCACTCTCTTTCATTTGATGTATTTAGACCATTTGCATTTTAAATGATTATAACATAATTGGATTAATATCTACATTTGTAATTGTTCTCTATTTATTGCTCTTCTTTGTTTCTTTTTTTCCTTCTATTTTTCTTCCTTTCTGGTTCTGATTCTAATTGAGAATTTCATATGATTCTGTTTTCTTTCCTATCTTAACATATCAGTTATATTTCCTTTATTTTTAAATCTTCAGTGAGTATCCTAGAAATTGCAATATACATTTAAAATTAACTCAGATTCTGTTTCAAATAGCTTTATACCACTTTATAGGTAGTTCAAGTAGAGACACACCTTGGAGATATTGTGGGTTCAGTTCCACACCACTGCAATAGACAAATATTGCAATAACATGGGTCACATGAATTATTTGCTTTCTCAGTGCATATAAAAGTTATGTTTACACTGCATTATAGTCTGTAAAGTGTGCAATAGCATCATGTCTAAAAAGAAATGTACATACCTTAATTAAAAATACTTTATTGCTAAAAACTCCTAACCATCATCTTGGCCTTTTATGAGTCATAAGTTTTTGTTGGTGGAGGGTCTTGTGTTGATGTTGGTGGCTGCTGACTCTCAGAGTGGTAGTTACTGTGGGCTGGGGTGGTTGTGGTAATTTCTTAAAATAAGACAACAATGAAGTTTGCTGAACAGATTGACTCTTCCTTTTACAGACAATTTCTCTATAGCATACAATATTGTTTGATAGCATTTTACCCTCAGTAAAATTATTTTTTTCAAAATTGAAGTCAATCCTCTAAAACCCTGCCATTACTTTATCAACTAAGTTTATGTAATATTATAAATCCCTTGTTGTAACTCAACAATTTCCTAGCATCTTCACCAAGAGTAGATTCCACTTAAAAAAACACATTATTTGCTCATTCATAAGACACAACTCCTTATCTGTGAACGTTTTATCATGAGATTGCAGCAATTCAGGTACACTTTCAGACTCCTCTTCTAATTCTAGTTCTCTTGCTATTTCCACCACATTTGTGGTTACATTATGCACTGAAGTCTTTAACCCCTCAAACTCATCCATGAGGATTGGAATCAACTTCTTTCCAACTCCTGTTATTTTGATATCTTCCAATGAATCACAAATGTTCTTAATAGCTCTAGAGTGGTGAATCCTTTCCAGAAGGTCTTCAATTGCCTTTGCCCAGATTCATCAGAGGAATTACTATTTATGGCAGCTATAGCCTTACAAAATGTATTTTTTTAATAATACACTTGAAAGTTAAATTTACTCATTGATCCATAGGCTGCAGAATTGATGTTGTATTAGCAGGCATGAAAACAACACTAATCTTGAACATATATATCAGGGCTTTTGGGTGACCAGGGGCATTGTCAATAAGCAGTAATATTTTAAAAGGGATCTTTTTATCTGAGCTATAGGTGTTAACAGTTGGCTTAAGATATTCAGTAAACCAAGTGCTGTAATCCGGGCTTTGTTGTTCCATTTATATAGCACAGGCCTAGTAGATTTAGCATAATCCTTAAGGACCCTAGAATTTTCAAAATGGTAAATGAGCCTTGGTTTCAACTTCAAGTCAGCAGCTACATTAGCCCCTAGAAAGAGAGTCAGTCTGTCCTTTGAATCTTTGACTCCAGCCTTGACTCCTCTCTAGCTATGAAAGTTCTTGATAGTATCTTCTTTCAGTATAAGACTGTTTCATCTGCATTGAAAATCTGTTGTTCAGTGCAGCCACCTTTATTAGTTACCTTAACTAGATCTTCTGGATATCTTGCTGCAGTTTCTACATCAATGCTTGCTGATTCACCTTGAACTTTTATATTATGGAGATGGCTTCTTTCCTTAAACCTCAGGAACCAACGTGTGCTAGCTCCAAACTTTTCTTCTGCAACTTCTTCACCTCTCTCAGCCTTCATAGAATTGAAGAGAGATAGAGACTTACTCTGGATTAGGGTTTGGCTTAAGGGAATGTGGTGGCTGATTTGATCTTCTATCCAGACCACTAAAACTTTCTCCATGTCAGCAGTAAGGCTATTTTGTTTTCTTTTTCTTTTAATTAATTATTTTTAATAGATCTTTATTGGAGTATAATTGATTCACAATACTGTGTTAGTTTCTGTTGCACAACAAAGAGAATCAGCCACATGCATACACATGTCCCCAGATCCCCTCCCTCTTAAGCTTCCCTCCCACCCTCCCTATCCCACCCCTCTAGGTCATTGCAAAGCACGGAGCCAATCTCCCTGTGCTATGCTGCTTCTTCCCACCAGCCAACTATTTTACATTCAATAGTGTATATATATCAATGCTACTCTCATTTCTCCCCAGCTTAGTCCTCCCACTCCATATCCTCAAGTCCATTTTTTATGTCTACATCTTTATTCCTGCCCTGCAACTAGGTTCATCAGTATTATTATTATTATTATTATTATTATTATTATTATTATTATTATTATTATTATTTTTAGTTTCCATATATATGCATTAGCATACAGTATTTATTTTTCTCTTTCTGACTTACTTCACTCTGTATGACAATATGTCCAGTAGTGGGATTGCTGAGTCATATGGCAGTTCTATTTATAGGTTTTAAGGGACTTCCATACTGTTTTCCATAATGGTTGTATCAATTTACATGCCTGCCAGCAGTGCAGGGTGGTTCCCTTTTCACCACACCCTTTCCAGAATTTATTGTTTCTAGATTTTTTGAAAATGGCCATTCTGACGGGTGTGAGGTGATACCTCATTGTAATTTTGATTTCATTTCTCTAATAATTAGTGATGTTGAGCATCTTTTCATGTGCCTCTTGGCAATCTGTATGGCTTCCTTGGTGAAATGTCTAATTAGGTCTTGCGCCCATTTTTTAACTGCAGTGTTTGGTTTTTTTGATATTGA
This sequence comes from Mesoplodon mirus, assembly GCF_964341445.2. Classification (NCBI taxonomy): domain Eukaryota; kingdom Metazoa; phylum Chordata; class Mammalia; order Artiodactyla; family Ziphiidae; genus Mesoplodon; species Mesoplodon mirus. Next base: position 38,769,482 of record NC_138993.1, read on the forward strand.
GCTCCATGAGCTCTTTGTATTATTTGGAGATTAACAATTTTTCTGTTGTTTCATTTGAAAATATTTTCTCCCATTCTGAGGGTTGTCTTTTTGTCTTGTTTATGGTTTCCTTTGCTGTGCAAAAGCTTTTAAGTTTATTTAAGTCCCATTTGTTTATTTATTTTTATTTCCATTTCTCTAAGAGGTGGGTCAAAAAAGATCTTGCTCTGGTTTATGTCAAAGAGTGTTTTTCCTATGTTTTCATCTAAGAGTTTTGTAGTGTCTGGTCTTACTTTTAAATCTTTAATCCATTTGGAGTTATTTTTGTGTATGATGTTAGGTAACAGTCTAATTTCATTCTTTTACATGTAGCTGTCCAGTTTTCCCGGCACGACTTACTGAAGAGGCCCTCTTTTCTCCATTGTATGTTCTTGCCTACTTTGTCATAAATTAGGTGCCAATATATGCATGGGTTTATCTCTGGACATTGTATCTTGTACCATTGATCTATGTTTCTGTTTTTGTGCCAGTACCATACTGCCTTTATTACTGTAGCTTTGTGGTACAGTTTGAAGTCGGGGAGCCTGATTCCCTCAGCTCTGTTTTTCTTTCTCAAGATTGCTTTGGCTATTTGGGATTTTGTGTTTCCATAAGAATTGTGAAATGTTTGTTCTAATTCTGTGAAGAATGCCACTGGTAGTTTGAGAGGGATTGAATTGAATCTGTAGATTGCTTTGGATATTATAGTCATTTTCACAATATTGATTCTTCCAACCTAACAACATGGTATATTTCTCCATCTGTTTATGTCATCTGTGATTTCTTTCAGCAGTGTTTTAGTTTTCTGAGTACAAGTCTTTTGCCTCCTTAGTCAGGTTTATTCCTAGGCATTTTATTCTTTTTGTTGCTATGGTAAATGGGAGTGTTTCCTTATTTTCTCTTTCTGATTTTTCATTGTTGGTGTATAGGAATGCCAGAGATTTCTGTGTATTAATTTTCTATCCTGCAATCTTACCAAATTCATTGATTAGTTCTAGTAGTTTTCTGGTGGCATCTTTAGGATTTTCTCTGCATAGTATCATGTTGTTGGCAAACAGTGACACTTTTACTTCTTCTTTTCCATTTTGATTCCTTCTATTTATTTTTCTTCTCTGACTGCTGTGGCTAGGACTTCCAAATCTATGTTGAATAAGAGTGGTGAGGGTGGACATCTTTGTCTTTTTCCTGACTTTAGTGGAAATGCTTTCAGTTTTTCACCATTGAGTATGATGCTTGCTGTGGGTTTGTCATATATGGTCTTTATTATGTTGAGGTAGGTTCACTCTATGTCCATTTTTTGGAGAGTTTTTATTGTAAATCGGTGTTGAAATTTGTCAAAAGCTTTTTCTGCATCTATTGAGATGATCATACGGTTTTTATTCCTTAATTTGTTAAAGTGGTGTGTCACGTTGATTGATTATTGTATATTGCAGAAGACTTGCATCCCTGGCATAAATCCCACTTAATCATGGTGTATGATCTTTTTAATGTGTTGTTGCTTTCAGTTTGCTAGTATTTCGTTCAGGATTTTTACCTATATTCATCAAAGATATTGGTCTATAGTTTTCTATTTTAGTGATATATTTTTCTGCTTTTGGTATCAGGGTGATGGTGGCTTTGTAGAATGGAGTTGGGAGTGTTTCTCCCTCTGCAATTGTTTGGAAGAGTTTGGCAAGGATGGTTGTAGGTCTTCTGTAAATGTTTGATAGAATTCACCTGTGAAGCCATATGGTCCTGGACTTCTGTTTGTTGGAAGAATTTTAATTATGGTTTCAATTTCATTACTTGTGATACGACTGTTTATATTTTCTAATTCTTCCTGGTACAGTCTTGGAAAATTGTACCTTTCCAAGAATTTTTCCATTTCTTTGTGGTTGTCCATTTTATTGGCATATATTTTTTGTAGTAGTCTCTTATAATCCTTTGTATTTCTGCAGTGTCAGTTGTGATTTCTCCTTTTTCATTACGAATTTTATTGATTTGTATCCTCTCCGTTTTTTTCTTGATGAGTCTGCCTAAGGTTTTATAGATTTTGTTTATCTTCTCAAAGAACCAACTTTTAGTTTTATTGATCTTTGCTATTGTTTTCTTTATTTCTATTTCATTTATTTCTGCTCTGATCTTTATGATTTCATTCCTTCTACTGACTTTGGGTTTTCTTTGTTCTTCTTTCTCTAGTTGTTTTAAGTGTAGGGTTAGATTGTTTTTTTGAGATTTTTCTTGTTTCTTGAAGTGAGATTGTATTGCTCTAAACTTCCCTCTTAGAACTGTTTTTGCTGCATCCCACAGGTTTTGGGTCATCGTGCTTTCATAGTCATTTGTTTCTATGTATTTTTTAAAAATTTCTTCTTTGATTTCATCAGTTATCTCTTGGTTATTTAGTAACACACTCTTTAGCCTCCATGTATTTGTGTTTTTTACAGCTTTTTTTTTTTTACTGTAATTGATTTCCAATCTCATAGTGTTGTGGTCAGAAAAGATGCTTGATATGATTTCAATTTTCTTAAGTTTTCCAAGGCTTCATTTGTGAACCAAGATGTGATCTGTCCTGGAGAATGTTCCATGCACACTTGAGAAGAAAGTGTATTCTGTCATTTTTGGGTGGAATTTTCTATAAATATCAATTAGATTTATCTGGTATCTTGTATCATTTAAAGCTTGTTTCCTTATTTATTTTCTGTTTGGATGATCTGCCAATTGATGTGAGTTGGGTGTTAAATCCCCTACTATTGTTGTGTTATTGTTGATTTCCCCTTTTATGGTTGTTATCATTTTCCTTCTGTATTGAGGTGTTCTTATGTTGAGTGCATAAATATTTATAATTGTTATATCTTCTTGTTGGATTGATCCTTTGATCATCATGTGGTGTCCCTCCTTATCTCTTGTAGCAGTCTTTATTAACGTCTATTTTATCTGATATGAGTACTGCTACTCCAGCTTTCTTTTAATTTACATTTGGATGGAATATATTTTTCCATCCCCTCACTTTCAGTCTGTACGTGTCCCTAGGTCTGAAGTGGGTCTCTTGTAGACAGTGTATATATGGGTCTTGTGTTTGTATCCATTCAGCCAGTCTGTGTCTTTTGGTTGGGGCATTTAATCCATTTACATTCAAGGTTATTATCAATATGTATGTTGCTATTACAATTTTCTTAATTGTTTTGGGTTTGGTTTTGTGGATTTTTTTCTTCTCTTGTGTTTCCCGCTTAGATAAGTTTCTTTAGCATTTGTTGTAAAGCTCGTTTGGCGTTGCTGAATTCTCTTAACTTTTGGTTGTCTGAAAAGCTTTTGACTTCTCCCTCGAATCTGAATGAGATCCTTTCTGTGTAGAGTAATCTTGGCTGTAGGTTTGTCTCTTTCATCACTTCAAGTGTATTATGCAGCTCCATTCTGGCCTGCAGTTTGTGCTGAAAAGTCAGCTGATAACCTTATGGAGATTCCTATGTATGTTATTTTTTTGTTCTTCCCTTGCTGCTTTTAATATTTTTTCTTTGAATTTAATTTTTGTTAGTTTGATTAATATGTGTCTTTGTGTTCTTCCTAGGGTTTATTTTGTATGGAAGTCTCTGTGCTTCCTGGACTTAAGTGACTATTTTCCTTCCTATGTTAAGGAAGTTTACAACTATAATCTCTTCAAATATTTTCTCAGACCATTTTTTTTTTCTCTTCTTCTTCTGGGACTGCCCAGAATATTGGTGCATTTAGTGTTGTCCCATAGGTCTCTGAGATTGTCTTCAATTCTTTTCATTCTTGATTTATTTATTCTGCTCCTTGGCATATATTCCACCATTTACCCTTCCCACTCACTTATTCATTCTTCTGCCTTAGTTATTCTGTTATTGATTCCTTCTAGTGTATTTTTCATTTCAGTTATTGTGTTGTTCATCTTTGCTTGTTCTTTAGTTCTTCTAGAGCTTTGTTAAACATTTCTTGTATTTTCTCATTCCATGCTTCCATTCTACTTCTGAGATTCTGGATCACCTTTACTATCATTACTCTGAATTATTTTTCATGTTGATTGCTTATTTCCTCTTCATTTATTTTGTCTTGTAGTTTTTTACCTTGCTCTTTCATCTGTGACATAATTTTGCTGTCTCTTTTTTTTTTATGAGTGGGATTGTGTTCCTCTCCTACTGGTTGTTTGGCCTGAGGCTCCCAACACAAGGGTTTGTAGGCTATATGGTACAGCTGGGTCTTAGTGCTGAGATGAGGAACTCCATGATACCTCACTCCAATGAATATTCCCTGGTGTCTGGGGTCCTCTGTTAGTTCAGTGGTTTGGACTCAGAGCTCTGACCACAGGAGCTTTGGCCCCACCCCAGGCTCCTTAATCAGTATTCTGTAAGCTGCCTGGGGCAGCCAAAAAAAAATGTATAAGAGCAAACCATAACAAAGTAAAAAATAAAATTAGACTAGGAAACTCACAGATATATTAGGAAGAATATAAAAATAAAAATATAGATGAATCAACAACCAGAAGGTACATCAGTACCACAATAGTAAAAAAGAGGAGGAGGGAAAAGAAAAAAAAAAAAGGAGGGGAAAATGTATTGGCTGTAGAGAGCAGGGTCTCAGCAAGTGTGAGTTTTGGGTTGTGGGCATGGCCAAAGGCCCTGGAGGCTGTGGGGAGTGGCACTTAGGCTCAAGGAACAGAAGGGTTCCAGACGTTTCCCCCACCCTTGGTCTCAGAGGCAGGGGACCTCACTTGGGAGGGCAGCAGGCTTCCTTGGCTCAAGTGGGCTGGGCAAATGCCCTCCTTTCCTCTCCTGCTCCTCTGGTCTGGGAGGGTCCCTCCCACTTACCTCTCCTGATCTCCCCAGCCTACCTCCTATAACTGCAAGGGATCACGTTGCCTGGAGGGGATTTTAGAGGACAGGGGATTGGCCTGGGAGCTCAGCAGGCTCCCTGTGCCCGAGTGGGCTAGGCAATCACCCTCCATTCCTCTCCCACTCTTCCTGCCTCTCCTGATCTCCCTGGCCTCAGGGACGCTGATCCTGTCTGTCCTCCACTTCTCTCCCCTCAGTCCCCCTACATCCTACCAGTTCACTTTGGGGTTCTTCCCATCTCCTTGAGCATCAGAGTCCCCCACCATTGGCCTGCAGGAGTCCTCGTTGTAGGGAGATGCTAACTCCATGTCTTCCCACACCACCATCTTGACTCCACCTCCTATTTAGTTTTCTTTTCATGTGTGTATTCACTGGAGTAGCACTTTTAATTTCCTTCAAAAATGTCTTTGCATTCACAACTTGGCTAGCAACTTGGCACAAAAGGCATAGCTTTTGGTCTATCTAGGTTTTAGACATGCTTTCCTCATTAAACTTAATCATTTCTAGTTTTTGATGTATAGTGAGAGAGGTGAGACTCTCCTTTTCACTTGAACATTTAGAAGCCATTGTAGGGTTATTAATTGGCATGATTTCAATATTGTTGTGTCTGGGGAATAAGGAAGCCCAAGGAGAGGAAGAGAGAAAGGGAAATAGCTGGTTGGTAGAGGAGTCAGTACATACAATATTTATCAGATGAGTTCACCATCTTATATGGGATTGGTTTGTGACACCCCAAAACAATTACAGAGCACCATAAAAAATATAATAACAATGAAACGTTTGAAATTTCATGAGAAATATCAGAATGTGAAACAGAAACATGAAGTAAGAAAATCCTGTTGGAAAAATGGCCTGATAGATTTGCTCAAGGTGGGGTTGTCACAAAACTTCAATTTGCAAAAAATGCAGTATCTGTGAAGCACAATAAAGTGAAGCACAATGAAATGAGGCATGCTTGTAACTCATAACAGGGTATTGTTTTATTCCTCCCTCCCATACTTTATAACATTGCTGTCACTCATTTTAGTTATTCATAAGCCATACTCCCTAAATATGTCACTGCTATAAGTATTTTGAAGTAATTCATATATTATATGAATTAAAATATTAAATATAAAATATTTTATTTTACCTTCATTCATTTCTTCTCTAACTCTTCTTTACTTTATGTAGATCCAAGTTTCTAATCTATATCATTTTCCTTCTCATTGAAGAACTTTTTACATTTATTACAGTTAGGTCTTATGGTAACAAATTACCTCAACTTTTGTTTGAGAAAGTTTAATTCTCTTTCACTTTTGAAATATAATTTATCCTGGATAGAGTATTCTAAGCTGTTGTCTTAACTTTTCTCTTTCAATGCTTTAAATAATTCACCCCACTCTCTTCTTGTTTGCATGGTTTCTGAAGAGAATTCTGATATAATTTTAATCTTTGTTTCTTCGTAGGTAAGGTTTTTGTTTTTGTTTTCCTCATGGCTACTTTTAAGATTTTCCTTTATCTTTGATTTCTTTTCAACTTAAATATGATATGTATATGTCTAGATTTTTTAGTATTTATCCTGTTTGTATTTCTCTGAGCTTCCTGGATTTCTGTTTTATTGTCTGTCATTAATTTTAGAATATTATCAGTCATTATTGTTGCAAATATTTCTTCTCTTCCTTTCTTTCTCTCTTTTTGGTATTCCAATTATGTGTATGTTACACCATTTATAATTGTCTCACGTTTCTTGGATATTCCTTTCCTCTTTTCTATTTTTTTTATTTTTCTGTATTTCAGTTTTATATTTCTATTGACATATATTAAACTTCACTCATTCTTTCCTCAGCCATATACAAGGTGACAAACCAATTAAAGGCATTCCTCATTCCTGTTAAAATTTTTTGCTAGCATTTCCTTTTGATTATTTCAAAGAGTTTTTATCTCTGCTTGCATTACCCATCTGTTTCTGTGTGTTGTCCACTGTTTCCTTAGTCTTAGCCTCTTAACATCATTATTTTAAATTTCTAGCTTGATAATTCTAAAATATTTGCCATATCTGAGTCTGGTTTTGATGCTTGCTTTGTATCTTCAGACTATGTTTTTTTGCCTTTTAGTATATCCTTTAATTTTTTTGTTGAAAGCCAGACATTATGTATTGGGTAAGTGGAACTAAGGTACCTGTTTACACAAATTGATGTGTCTTCTTATTGTTTATGTCTATCTGTGACTTGTAGAGCTAAAACTGGGAAAATCCTGGAGAAATCCTCGAACTGGATTGAGTTTGTTCACCTTTCTCAGAGCATCCAAATTAATAAAGGAGGGAAATATTAAATGATGAACACTGAATCTGTATGCCTCTGGTTATATTTTTTTGCTATAGAAACTGTATTGAATTCTCAATGTCTAGAAGCCTTAGATAAATAAAATTTTAATGTCTACTAAAAATTGTGGCAGGGTTGTCACATTGGTTCAGAATAATAGATTTTTGTCAGGGGGAAGTCATCACCCATCACTGTGGGTGATGCAGCTTTCAGTTCAGTTAATTTTTGGTAAAAATGAACAATACACCACAGATTCAGAAAATTTAGCAAGGGGTTCTGGATGACCTCTATAACTTCAAAGTTCCATTTTACTTGACATAATCTCTTGAAAAGAAAACAAACTTTATTTTCTCACATAAATTTAAAACAGAGAAATGATAAAAAAACAACTTTAATATTGATGGAGAGTTTGTCTCTCTCTTTAAAATGGGAACATTTTAACTACTCTGAGAGACAAAAGATGATTACTTTGCCCTCCTTATTTTCACAGTAATTCACTCATTTAGCAAGTATTTATTGAATACCTCTTATGTACCAGGGATTGTTTAGGTGTTAGAGGTATGAAAGTCTGTCTGTGATATCCCTGCTGTCAATGAGTTTATATTCTAATAATGTGTGTGACAGAAAGTAAATACACAAAAAAATAAATACATGGTAAAATAACAGGTACACATAACTAATAAAACACACTGATTTGTATTATTCAGTGAAAAAGTGATGAGGATTACTATTTTAGATCAGGTGGTCATAGTATTTCTCTCTGGAGAGGTGACATTGAACAGAGATCTGAATAAAGGTACATTGTAGTCAGAATAAACAGGTCATGAAAAAGTGTTCAAATTGTTTGACATAATGGAGGAATATAAAAAAGGCCTATGTAGGGGGACACTATTCAGAAGTTTCCAGATGACCTGAAATTGATGTCTATATGGCTTTAGCCAGTGATTCCCAAATGTGAATGCAAATTAGAATGGCCTGGGATCTTTAAAAACCACTAATGTCTGAATTCTACCAGTAAACATTTTGACTTAATTAGTATTGTGTGTAACTTAGGCAGCTGAATTTTTAAAAATTTACCCAGTGATTCTAATAGACAGCAAAGTTTGGCAACTTAGCTATGCTCTAAGCTGTCTTTCAATCTTTGGACAGCATAAATATTAAATTACGTAACATAACACAAAATCAACTTCATAATCTTGCCTCAGCTTCTCCCAAATCATATCTGCCACTATATCTTTTGCTACATTCATCAGATTTCCCAGGTCCTTTTCCTTCTCAGTGCTTCTGTTTATGCTGGGTATTATATGCCTGAATTTCCTTTCTTTTTGTCCACTCTCTCTCTTTGAGTAACTCCCAATTTAAATCTAATTTCAGATGTCCCTTGTGTAGTATTCTACCTTTGCCAGACTAGTGTGCCCATTACCCCAGTTTCCTTGCACAATTTGTTGACCCTTGTTTTTCCAGCATAATTATCAATAATGACTCCCATTTTACTCACAAAAAAGCTCCAGTTTGTTCCATAGTTTTTATGGCCATGTTTTAATCTGTGTTCCCACAGTTCATATAATGTTTATAATTTGTCAGAACATACCAAAATTTTAACTTTGGTACAACCTTTACTATTTTGTGAACTCTGTAAGGGTAAGACCACATTATATATTGTTTTGTAACCCCCATAACAAGCACATGACATAATAGATATTCACATAAATTGTTGAATTGATTTAATGGATGTATAGAAGTTAATGTATATGAGGAATAGTGTAGTACTTTAATAAAATGGTCTCAAATATTTATATATTTAATTTTAAAACTCTTAATTCTTACACTTCTGGCCAATATTCAATCAGCTGTCTAGAATATTATGGACTGAATTTACACAAATCTAATTAAGGTCACATCTGCAGCACAATGACAATGATTTTACCAATATAGTCTGAAGCAAATTGAGGTCAGTGTACATTTTCTCATAACCTTGCTCTTAGCTTTTCTTCCATGAGGTGCAGAAGGTTTCAATTTGCTGAAGCACCGAGGTAGGTAAGATCCAATCAAAGTAAAAGCAAGATCAATAAATGTTAACCTCGAAGAGCTAAACAGTAGTGACATCAGTCATGAAAAAAAGTTGTTTGTAGGTTTGAAACACTATTGTTCTGTAATGGTAGGAGAATAAAACTGCAACTATGACCTTGATAAATTTAAGTTTTATTTAGCTTAATGTATTTAACATGCAGACAAAGAGATTCAAACTTAACTGCATTATATTGATAGATTAGTGCTTAACAAGGGAAGAAAAATTTGATCTTTTCATTATAATATGAAAATATTTTGTTATTGTAACATTTTTTGATAATATATTCTAAAAAATGATCACTTAGAAAATGCTTTTAATGTTTGTGGTAATATTTACATAAATGGTTATTTCTTTTAAAATTAATACTTTTAAGGTATATGTGAAAAGGTATACGTGGCATTTACACCTAGAGTAAAATGTATTAAATATAAAGGAAAAGCAGAACTATATATCAAAAAACATATAGAAAAGTGGTTAAAAGCACATGCGTTTGAGTCCCAACTTTGCCAACTTATTAATCTTATTTTCGTATTTGTAACACAATACTATTTATCTAATATGGTATTTTGAGGATTGTGTAGTACAAGAACATATCAGATACCTCTTATATATTTATCAAATAACTGAAAAAATGACAGCATACAATAGTAAGGAATCAACAAATTGGTGGCATACAAGGGGAGGACACTGATTTTTTACATCAATAATTTTGTGAAGATTAAATGAGTAAAATTATGTGAGTACCAAATATAACTTGTTACACAGTTTTTTTTCAGTTCATTTTTATCAATTTTAATATTGCCATCCATTTCCTTTCATTGATTCATAAATCAACCATGGGTAATTATTCTATTTGACCACTTTTGACTCACTTTTGGTTTTATATTCAATCTAATAGTTTCATTCCTCATACACTTCAAATTCCTACAAAGATTATCATCTTGCATGTATGTTTTAAATCTGTGGAAATAAAATTAAGGTAAAAAATATACACATCTTGTGTTCAATATGATCACATAGAAAGCTATAATCCTGAACTCATGACAATATTGTAAAATGGTTTTTACACTACTCTATCACAGAGTTCATTGTACCATATCCAGTACAGGACCATCATACTCTCATTTATGTTTAGGTTATTTTTTCAATACTTCTACACCATTGTATAATACCTGATCTTTAAACTAAACCTCTAGTGTAGCATAGATATTTCTATAGGATGAATGTTGATTCATAATATTATACTTAAGCACACTTGTTTTTGAGCAGTGTGTGCTTTTCCCAGAAAAGTTTATAATTCATCCAGGAAAGAGGTTTGTTTTAAGACAGTGTCCTGAAACTAGGAAGATGAGGCTTACATATCTTTGCTTAGGGTCAGACATGTTTAAGAACATCACATTCATATGCCACATGAATTGGGTTGGGACCAATAAGGATAATATCCTCTCTCATTTTTACCCTTTTGTTATCACTTAAGACCTAATACAATTTTGATAAATCTAGTCTGATCTCATCTCTTGCAAGTGGAGGATGACAGTGTCAAGGAGATAAGTGCATTAAAGAGAAAACAGGGATCCTTTAGAACCCCATATTACCATGTTAACTGGTTGAAGATCCCAAGGTTAAGATAAACAGTAGGGACACCAGAAGGTGGCCTAATGCAGTCTAGCTGCAGTTTTCATCACATATTGTCCCTTCTTTGACAACTTAAATAATTTGTATTATTCAGCCTTAAATGAAGGAAATCCTGCCATTTTTGTCAACATGGATGAATCTGGAGGACACTATGCTAAGTGAAATAAGCCAGACACAGACAGACAAATACCACATAACCTCACTTATATGTGGAATTTTAAAAAGTCAAACTCATACTAACAGAGAGTAGAGTGGTACTTGCTGGGCATTGCACGTAGGGAGAATGGAGGATGCTGGTCAAATAGTACAAACTTTCAGTTATAAGATGAATAAGTTCTGGATACCTAATGTATAATATGGTGACTATAATTAATAATAGTGTACTATATATTTGAAATTTGGTAAGAGAATAGATCTCAAGTGTTCTCATCACACACACAAAGGTAGCTATGAGAGGTGATGGATATGTTAATTAGCTAGTTTCTGGTAATCATTTCACAATGTATATGTATATCAAAAGAGTACGTTATATACTTAAATATATACGATTTTTATTTGTCAGTAATTTCTCAATAAACCTGGGGACAAAAAATAAATTTTTCTTTCAAAGGCTGAAGAAATAATTTTAAAGAAACATAGTTTTTTCTAGAAATTGAAAAGAAAAAATAGTTATTTTTATTATTACCTTGACCATGAGATTTCATTAAAGCAATCAGGTTTTCACTCTAGAAAATAATATAATGGTATGATCAATAAATTTTGGTTTCTGAAATTGGCTTATAGGTAGAATGAATGTGACTCTATTGTATGTTTTATAGTCAGTGTTCAATATTTGATGCCAGAAAGCCCCCTGGTTAGGGGAGGGCAACATATGGCAGTCAAATCTCTGCAGCTGCAGCTAGCATCACAGTGATGAGAAGTTGTTTCATGTTTGTTCTTTTGGTTTTTGCTCAACTGAAATCAAAGAAGCTAACAAAAATAAAAGGGCAAACTGTGCCAGGAAGAGAGGTGTAAATAAAAATCCAGTACATCAACTGGGAAGTCTAGATATTACTGATATGATAGGGCTAGAAGCAAATATCACAGCAGCTGTAATCCAAGAAGATAATAGCATGAGAAAGCTTCAAGAGGGCATAAGTCTTGTCTGCCTTAAATCAGACCTATCTGATTTTTCAAATGAAAGAACAAACACACTAATGAGTTTTTGTTTTGTTTTTTTAAGTGACTGACTGGCTGAAGGAAAAAAACATAAGTTAAAAGTAAATGAGAGGGACTTCCCTGGTGGTGCAGTGGTTAAGAATACACCTGAAAGTGGAGGGGACACAGGTTTGATCCCTGGCCCAGAAGGAACCCACATGCTGTGGAGCAATTAAACCCATGCACCATAACTACTGAGCCTGTGCTTTGGAGAACATGAGCCACAACTACTGAGTATGAGTGTCACAACTACTGAAGCCTGAGTGCCTAGAGCCTATGCTCTGCAGCAAGAGAAGCCACTGCAATGAAAAGTAGCCCTCACTGGCTGCAACTAGTGAAAGCCCATGTGCAGCAAAGAAGAGCCAATGTAGCCAAAAAATAAATAAATGAGTGAATAAATTTTTTTTAAAAAGTAAATGAGAGAGAGATCAAGATGGCAGAGGAGTAGGAAGCAAAGTTCATCTCCTTCCACAGAAACATTGAAAATACATCTACAAGTGGTACGATTAAAGTAGATTAGCTACTGAGCACCAACAGGAGACCTCAGACGTCCAAAAAGACAAGAAAACCTACACATAACCAGGCAGGACAAAGGGAAAAATAAAAATAAGGAATCAGAACTGGGCCTGTGCCCTGGGGAGGGAACTGTAAAGGAGAAAATGTTCCTGTACCTTGGGTATTCTCCTTACCAGTGGAGAGATCAGCCTGGACAGAGGAGGAGATTCAGGGCCTAAGAAGAGAGAGGAGAAACTGGTTTGTGGAAGGCAAAATGGGGATTAACCTTCATAGGGGGTCACCACCATAACCCTGCACTCACCAAACTAAGATACTCCTCTTCTGGTAAGGGTGGCGTTCAGGTGCTTGAAGCTCAGACTCCAGAGCTCAGTTCCAGGGAGAGGCCCAGGATTAGGTGTGGAAACAGCCTGAAGAGGTTGGGCCATGGCAGTGGAGGGTGTACTAGGAAAAAGCTTGGTCCTGCCAGAGAGGGAGGGGAAGGGCCACCATAAGAGCTTATTTCTCTGTGAATGTTGCCAGGCAACAAGACACAGCCTATGGGAGCTCCAGGGGCTGGCCTGAATTACCACCACCATCTCGGGGTCCAGAGGCCGTCACAGGTTGCCTCTTCTAGACACACAGGTGGACATCAGACGTTGCCCTTGCTCATCCAGAAGGGCATGGACAGCTCCTGCCACTAGGAATTCCACCAGAGGGCTCTAGGTCCTGCCATGCTGACCTGGAAGTGTGCAGAAACTCCAGCCAATAGGAATTCTGCCAGTGGGCCCCAAGACCTGCCTACCCTGTCCCGAGGGGGCAGATAGATTCTGCAACTAGGAAATCTGTCAGTCGATGCCAAAACATGCCCTGCGGCCCTGGGAGTGTGCAGATAGCTCCCCCAATAGGAGATCTGTCAGTGGGTGCCAGGATATTCCCACCATCCCTGGAGCGTGGATAGTTTTGCTACTAGAAAATCTGCCAGTGGGTGCCAGGACCTGTCATACTGTCCTGGGAGGGCATGGATAGCTGCTCCTACTAGGATATCTGTCAGTGGGTGCTGGGAACCTGCCCCACTGTCTTGGGAACATGCAGATAGCTCTCGCCACTAGGAAATCCATCAGCAGGTACCAGGACCTGACTGCTCTGTCCCAGGAGGGCACAGATAGCTCCCCCACTAGGAAACCTCACAGACGAAGGGCTGAAACCAGAGCTGAGCCCCAGGTGCCATGTGACTAAGGAAGAAAAGATGAAATCTCTCCTCACGCTGCACACTGTGGAGTTATGGCTGCACACTGTGGAGTTACATCTCCACTGATGGTTTCCTAAATTTAGCATCTGTGAAACATCTGAAAGGACAACAAGTGCTCCTACATCTGGGATGGGTCTGGTGTTAGCACCTCTGGGGTTTGTGGGCACGTACATGTGGGGCTTGATCCAGGCCAAAGTCTGAGCTGCCTCTATATCTCCCACAGTGGGTCTAGGTGCAAAACTACTGCAGTCCTGGGACTTGACTTCAGTGATCTGTGCCAGTGGCCTGGTGAAAACAATGCCTGAGAGTCACCTGGGCCAATTGAAATCTTACCTATAACTAAGGTAGTACTGAGAGCAGTGCCAACAACAGTGTACTTTGTGATCACACACAATGGACAAAAGTGGACACAACAGAACATATTCACAGGTGAACAACTCCAGTGGAAGAATACTCAGTGGCTTCTCTCCCAGTGGGAGTGTTCCAATTCCACCTACCTTGTGCTGCAGATTAGAATTACAGCTAAGAAACAGATCTGGTGGCCTCTACTACAACAACTAGGGAGTAGACCTGACCCCTGACAAGGCAGTGACAACCACAGAGATAAGGGGAGGCTCCACTCAATATCCTGGGCAGGATCTAGTCACCACAACACCTATCAAACCCCCTATCAAGGGGATAATGGCATAAGTCTCTAGACCAACCTCACCCAACTGAGGGAAGATACCAGAAGCTAGAGGAACTGTGATGTGGCAGCCTGTGGAAAGGAGACCACAAACACAGTAACTCTGACAAAATGAGATGACAAAGAAATTTGTTGCAGATGAAGGAAAAAGAAAAAACAAAACCTACAAGAACAACAAAAAGAAGAGGAGATAGGCAGTCTGCCTGAGAAAGAAATCAGAGTAATGATAGTAGATGGTATCCAAGACCTCAAAGAATGGAGGCCTGGATAGAGAAGACACAAGAAAAGTTTAACAAAGACCTAGAAGGACTAAAGAATCAACAAACAGAGATGAACAATGCAATAACTGAAATGAAAATACACTAGAAGGAATCAATAGCACAATAATTGAGGCAGAAGAACAGATAAGTGACCTGGAAGACAGAATGGTGGAAATCTCTGCTGTTGAACAGAAAAAAGAAAAAAAAAGAAAAAAAAAAGGAAGACGGTCTCAAAGACTTTGGGGACAACATTAAACACACCAACATTTGAATTATATGGGTCCCAGAAGAAGAAGAAAAAGAGAAAAGGCCTGAGAAAATATTTGAAGAGATTATAGTCAAAAACTTACCTATAATGAGAAAGGAAATTTTGACCAAAGTCAAGGAAATGCAGAGAGTTCCATAAAGGATAAACCCAGGACAAAAAACATGCCAAGACAAATATTGATCAAACTAACAAAAATTAAATACAAAGACAAAATATTAAAGGCAACAAGGAAAAAGCAACAAATAATATACAAGGGAATCCCCATAAGTTTATCAGTTGATTTTTCTGCAGAAACTGCAGGTCAGAATGGAGTGATATGATATACTTAAAGTGATGAAAGGGAAAAACCTACAGCCAGGAATACCCTAACCAGCAAGGTTCTCAATCAGATTTGATGGAAAAATCTAAAGCTTTACAGACAAGCAAAAGCTAAGAGAATTCAGCACCACCAAACCAGCTTTACAACAAATGCTTAAGGATTTTCTCTAGGCAGGAAACACAAGAGAAGAAAAAAAAAAGAGAAAGGGAAGAAAAAAGACCTGCAAAAATACCCATAAAACAATTAAGAAAATGGCAATAGGAACATACCTATCAATAATTACCTTAAACGTGAATGGATTAAGTGCTCCAACCAAAAGACACGGACTGGATTAGTGAATACAAAAACAAGACGTGTATATATGCTGTCTACAAGAGACCCACTTCAGACCTAGGGATACATACAGAGTGAAAGTGAGGGGATGGAAAAAGATATTCCATGCACATGGAAATCAAAAGAAAGCTGGAGTAGCAATAGTCATATAAAACAAAATACACTTTAAGATAAAGACTGTTACAAGAGACAAGGAAGGACACTACATAATGATCAAGGGATCAATCCAAGAAGAAGATATAACAATTGTAAGTATACATGTACCCAACATAGAAGCACCTCAATATATAAGGCAAATGCTAACAGCTATAAAAGGGAAAATTAACAGTAACACAATAATAGTGGAGGCATTTAATACCCCACTTACACCAATGGACAGATCATCCAGACAGAAAATTAATAGGGAAACACAGGCCTTAAATGACACATTTTACCAGGTATACTTAATTGATATTTATAGGACATTCCATCTGAAAGCAGCAGAATACACTTTCTTCTCAAGTGCACACAGAACATTCTCCAATATAGATCACACCTTGGGTCACAAATCAAACTGGAGTAAATTTAAGAAAGTTAAAATGATATCAAGAATCTTTCCCAACCACAATACTATGAGATTAGAAATCAATTACAGGGGAAAAAATGTAAAAAAACAGAAACACATGGAGGCTAAATAATATGTAATTAAATAACTGATGGATCACTGAAGAAATCAAAGAGGAAATTAAAAAAAATACCTAGAGACAAATGACAATGAAAACACGATGACCCAAAAGTTATGGGATGCAGCAAAAGCAGTTCTAGAAGGAAGTATATAGCAAAACAACCTTACCTCAGGCAACAAGAAAAATCTCAAATAAACAAGCTAAACTCACACATAAAGTAACTAGAGAAAGAAGAACTAGAAAAACCCAAAGAAATCATAAAGATCAGAGCAGAAATAAATGAAATAAAGAAGAAGAAAACAATAGCAAAGGTCAATGAAACTAAAAGCTGGTTCTTTGAGAAGGTAAACAAAATTGATAAATCTTTAGCCAGACTCATTAAGAAAAAAAGGGAGAGGACTCAAATCAATAAAATTAGAAATGAAAAGTGAGAAGTTATAAATGACACTGCAGAAATACAAAATGCCAAAAGAGACGACTACAAGCAACTATATGCCAATAAACTGGACAACTTGGAAGAAATGGACAAAATCTTAGAAAGGTACAACCTTCCAAGACTGAACCAGGAAGAAATAGAACACATAAACAGACCAATCACAAACAATGAAATTGAAACTGTGATTAAAAATCTTCCAACAAACAAAAGTCCAGGACCACATGGCTTCACAGGTGAATTCTATCAAACATCTAGACGAAGCTAACATGCATACTTCTCAAACTCTTTCAAAAAATTACAGAGGAAGGAACATTCCCAAACTCATTCTAAGTGGCTTCCATCATCTTGATACCAAAATGAGACAAAGATTTCACAGAAAAGAAAATTATAGACCAATATCACTGATAAACTTAGATGCAAAAATCTTCAACAAAATATTAGCAAACAGAATGCAACAACACATTAAAATGACCATACACCATGATCAAGTGGGATTTATTCCAGGGATGCAACAATTCTTCAATAAACACAAGTCAATCAATATGATACATCATATTAACAAACTGAATGATAAAAACCTCAATAGAGGCAGAAATATCATTTGACAAAATTCAACACCCATTTATGATAAAATTTCTCTAGAAAGTAGGCATAAAGGGAACCTTCCTCAACATAATAAAGACAATATATGACAAACCCACAGCTAACATCATTCTTGATGGTGAAAAACTGAAAGTATTTCCTCTAAGGTCAGGAACAAGACAAAGATGTGTGCTCTAGCCACTTTTATTCAACATAGTTTGGAAGTTCTAGCCACGGAATTCAGAGAAGAAAGAGAAATAACAGGAATCCAAACTGGTAAAGAAGTAAAACTGTCACTGTTTGAAGATGACATAATACTATACATAGAAAATACTAAAGATGCTACCAGAAAACTACTAGAGCTCATCAGTGAATTTCGTAAAGTTGCAAGATACAAAATTAATGCACAGAAATCTCTTGCATTCCTATACTCTAACAATGAAAGATCAGAAAGAGAAGTAAGGGAAACAATCTCATTTTCCATCACATCAGAAAGAAAAAAATACCTAGGAATAAACGTACCTAAGGAGGCAAAAGACCTGCATGCAGAAAACTATGAAATACTGATAAAAGAAATCAAAGATGACACAAACAGATGGAGAGATATAACATGTTCTTGGATTGCAAGAATCAAGATTGTGGAAATTATTATATTACCCAAAGCAATCTACAGATTCAGTGCAATCCTTATCAAATTACCAATGGCATTTTTCATGAAATTAGAACAAAAAATTACAATTTGTATGGAAACACAAAAGACCCAAAATAGCCAAAGCAATCTTAAGAAGGAACAATGGAGCTATAGAATGTGGCTCCCTGACATCAGACTATACTACAAAGACACGGTCCTCAAGACAGTATGGTCCTGGTACAAAAACAGAATTATCAATCTGTGCAACAAGATGGCAAATCCACAGAACTACAGTCACATAATCTATGACAAAGGAGGCAAGAATGTACAATGGAGAAAAGACAGTCTTTTCAATTATGGTGCTGGGAAAACTGGACAGCTATATGTAAAATAATGATTAGAACACTTCCTAACACCATACACAAAAATAAACTCAAAATGGATTAAAGACTTAAATGTAAACCCAAACACTATAAAACTCTTAGAGGAGAGCATAGGCAGAGCACTCTTTGACATAAAGCACAGCAAAATCTTTTTTGATTCACCACCTAAAGTAATATAAATAAAAACAAAAATAAACAAATGAGCCCCAAATAAACTTAAAACCTTTTGCACAGCAAAGAAAACCATCAAAAAAAATGAGAAGAAAGTCCACAGAATGGGAGCAAATATTTCAAATGTAGCAAATGACAAAGGATTAACCTCCAAAATGTACAAACAGCTCAATATCAAAAAACAAAAAATCCAATAAAAAAATGGATGGAAGATCTAAACAGACATTTCTCCAAAGAAGACATACAGATTACCAAAAAGCACATGAAAAGATGCTCAACATCACTAATTATTTGAGAAATGCAAAACAAAACTACAATGAGATACTACCTCACACCAGTCAGAATGGCCTTCATCAAAATATCTACCAAAAATAAATGCTGGAGAGGATGTGGAGAAAAGCGAACCTTCCTCCGCTGTTGGTAGGCATGTAAATTGGTACAGCCACTATGGAGAACAGTATGGAGGTTCCTTAAAGAACTAAAAATAGAGCTACTGTATGATCCAGCAATCCCACTCCTAGGCATATACCTGGAGAAAGCCATAATTCAAAAAATACATGCATCTCAATGTTCACTGCAGTAGCAGGATATGGAAGCAATCTAAATGTCCATCAATAGAGGGATGGATAAAGAAGATGTGGTACATGTATACAATGGAATATTACTCAGCCATAAAAAAGAACAAAATAATGTCATTTGCAGCAACATGGATGGACCTAGAGATTGTCATACTGAGTGAAGTCAGACAGAGAAACACAAATATCATATGATATCACTTATAAGTGGAATGTAAAAAATGGTACAATGAACTTATTTACAAAACAGAAGTAGAGTCACAGTTGTAGAAAATAAACTTATGGTTACCAGGGGATAAGGTGGGGGAGGGATAAATTGGGAGACTGGGTTGGACATATACATTCTACTATATGTAAAATAGATAACTAGAAAGAACCTACTATATAGCACAGGGAACTCTACTCAATACTCTGCAGTGGCCTATAAGGGAAAGGAATCTACAAAATGAGCGGATATATGTATATGTATATGAATGTGAATAACTGATTCACTTTGCTGTGCAGTTGAAACTAACACAAGATTGTAAATCAAATATACTCCAAGAAAAACTTAAAAAAATTTTTTGAGGACCAATTATAAGTCCAAGTGTTAGAAATAAAAAAAAAAAATGACAGATGTTATCTGTCCCCCCCCTAAAAAAAGTAAGTGAGAAGTGTTTCCGCAGCTCATCTTAGGCTGCAGATCATTTAATAGTATCTGGTTCTTGCTTTTCAATTTTCTAATTAGACTTGAAATATTTTTAGTAAGTTCATTTTTCCTCTTGGAAAACCAGGACCCAGCATATGAAATTCATTTTCTTTTGGTTAGTATCACATACTCACTAAGCTACCTCACTCACTCACATGCTGTTTTAGTTCTCCTGTAAATTTCTGCTTATAAGGGAGTGAAGTTGTATAGAGATTTTACCTAAAGGAATGGTAAACTGGCATAAATTTGGCTTATTTACTTTTATATAATTTTAAACTTACTACTCAGTGCAGTTTTTAGGGGTCTTTTGTGGTACTGATCTCTGTAGAAATAATACCTCATTGTGCAAATTCACAAGGTTGTAGGACAATATGATTCTCAAACTCTTTTCAAATGCAATTATCATCTTTTCTGGTTCATACTCCCTTAGTTAAAGCAATATTTCTACCCATGAAATACAGAACTTTATCCCCATTTGTTTGAGTGACCCAAGCACATTACATCTGTATAGATCACTGGTTATTATAGTGTATATGTCATGTAAAGAAGACCTTCAGCTTCACCGTAATGAGTCTTGGTTCACTTGGTTTTCAAGTGTCCTGTCAGTTTTGGTTAAATATTGCTAGCTTTGCACAGCAGAATGAAGAATGTTCATTTCGTAATTGATAGTAGGTAACAGTGGAGTGAAGCTTTTTATATTCTGTGGAAATGGAGAAGTCATATATTGTGTCGACATAAAATCCCATTATACAGAACCTTGTACAAGGAGTACAAATGATCATAATATCCTACACAGAAAGTCATGAGATTAAATCAGACATCCTAGTCTCTAATAAATACATGAATAAAATTGCCCCAAGAGTAAATTTCTTAAGATGCCTCTGAGACCTGAAATGCATTCAATATACCTTAAGAAAACGTTACTTACTTTCCAGAAAATCCAGGAAGACTACATATATTATTAATCATTACTGCCTATGAGAACTAACAGAGATAATATTAGGTTTTTAAATTTAAAAAAAATTATATGATATAAATGTATATTCATAAGATATTTGTATTTTTCAAGCTCAAAATGCTTTAAATATAACTCAATTATTCTGCACCTTCATCCTATAAAAATATGTGCCATTTTCTCTATTTTTAAATTATTTTAAATGAAACTCTTTTTTAAAAAATAAATTTATTTATTTATTTTTTGTTGCATTGCATCTTATTGCTGCTCACGCACTTTTCTGTAGTTGCAGAGAGTGGGGGCTACTCATTGTTGTGGTGCACGGTATTCTCATTGTGGTGGCTTCTCTTGTTGCATAGCACAGGCTTTAGGCACGTGGGCTTCAGTAATTGTGTCACACAGGCTCAGTAGTTGTGGCACACAGGCTTAGTAGCTGCGTGACATGTGGAATCTTCCTGGACCAGGTCTCGAACTTGTGTCCTCTGCATTGACAGGTGGACTCCCAACCACTGCGCCACCAAGGGAAGTCCTGATATTTTCTTTCGAATTTAGCATGTTAAATCTTTCAGCAGATTGCTAATTAGAATTATTTGAAGTTAAATTGAACAATTTTTGAAGTTAAATTACATCTTATATAACAGTAAGACAAATATTTTTTGAAACAGTTTAAGTGGATAATTTATTTTATTTCATTTTTCTTTAAAAATATTATTGAGCAAAAATATTTTTCTAATATATTCTGTAATAGGCATTAGTACACAACAGCAGTGAACAAGACCAATCAAACTTATTGTAATAAGCAGTGTATTGATTCTCTTCTGTATACAACACCATACCCACTAGGTCTTGTCCCATTGCAACTACTTCTGCAGTGTCTAGGTCCACACAGGCTTAAACAGCAGCTTGATGTCCAAGCATGCCTTGCAGCCAAAACTTCCTTGTCTTCCTAGCACCTCAGGTACACAAACACACCTGTCACTCATATATACAGAACTCAAATGTGAAGGGGACTTAAGGCACAGGGCAAGGTTGGGCTGACATTTGGCCAATAGGAGATATGAGCTGATAAAGAAATACTTCCTATTTCCACATTCCCACTCTGCTCCACTCCTGCTCTCTGTAATAAATTAACAAATAGACTATTTACACAGAAAACTTTATTATAAGTGCTATTCTTGGGGGAAACTCAGGTTAAGATAATGAGCACCATAAATACCTATAAATAACAGACACTGAGAATGATGTTGTAGAGCTAAATTACTCACCAAATAGCAATAGGAATTCTTGGCAGAAGTGATGATTTCTGGCATGAAGTAATATGACATAGCTGTGCTTATTTTCACTTGTGGTTGATTGGTATGGGTAGAGGTGAAAGGTGAAGTGTTGCCTTTTGCAATGGCTCTGGTACTTTATCAATATGGACAAATGTGTAAGTATAAATACTGAGGGATTAATCTTAAATACATGTTACTAAATGAAAGAAGCCAATATGAAAAGACTACATTCTGTATGATTCCAACTACATGACATTCTGGAATATATAAAATTATGGAGACAGTTAAAAATCAGTGGTTGTCAGTAATGGTGGGAGGGAATGACTAGGTATAGCATGAAACAATTTCAGTGCAGTGAAAATACTCTGTATTAAATTATAATAACGAATGCATATTATTATACTTTTGGCCAAATCCATAAAATGTACAACAACAAGAGTGAACACTAGTGTAAACTATGCACTTTGGTTAATTATGATGTGTCAGTGTAGGTTCACCGATGGTAACAAATGTACCACTCTAGTACAGGATATTGATAATGGTGGGAGGTTATACATGTGTGGACACAGGGAATATGTGGGAAATCTTTACATCTTTCCCTCAGTTTTTCTGTGAACCTAAAATCTGCTTCTCAAAATTTACAAAAAGTTAAGTCCTTAAAAAGAAAAGTATAGGAAAATCACTTAGAACTTTTTATGACATTGTCAAAGCTTTGTCTTTTACCCTGAGAAAGATGAGGAACCAGTAGGGGGTTTAAGAAGAGAGGAGCACAATATGACTTACAGTTTAGGAAGGATTACTCCAGACGCTGTATGGTAAAAAAAAACAAACAAACAAGCAAACAAACAAAACAAAACAAAACAGAACAAAAAACTACAAGGGTAGAAGCTAGGAACTAGTCTATATCCAGTAGGATATATCCAGCATACTACCTGTTTGTGTAAGGTGTTGAGCTAAGAATGTTTTTACAGATGACACTGGCAATCTCTTGGTGGATAGGGTATGCTAACAGGAAGATAATTAATTTTTTTCATTATTAGATAGATATGTATTATAAAAAGTGTACTCAATAATATATTTTGATTTTTTTCAATAGTAATGTTTCTTCTTTCTTTATAAGTGATTACATAATATCCTAGGTTTAGCCTCTTGTACCTGAAAGACTAAAATAATAAAAACTATATTTAGTATAGTAATATATTAGTAACAATAAGTACATTAGTAAAATATTTATTTAAAGTATCTAAACATCTAGCCTTTTAGAGAAAATATTTGCCATCCCTTGAATTAGAAGACTACCAAATTAATCTAAGCAGGACATAAGGGTGTTTCATAACTGTATGTTTACAGTGGAAATGACATAATTCTAGAGGTAATTTAAAGGTAAAAATACACAGAATTTGCTCAGGGACTATGTATGGAATTGAGACAAAGATGGGGGACAAGAATGATATTTGGCTAGATATTTGGCTAGATATTTGGCCAAGATATTTGGCTTGAGCCAATGGAGAATAGAGTTGCCATCTCAAAATGTGGAGAGCTGTAGTGGAATAGGTTTGAAAATTCAGATCATTAATTTATTTTTTAAATGTAAGGATTCACTGTTCTATTATATATACAAGTGAAAGTTGTGAATAGACAGTATATATATATATATATATAGTATACAGTATATGGTGGTACACTAAAGGTGAGGACATGAAAGCACTGAATGTAGAGGCCTGTTTGGAAAATCCTGGCATAGAAAAGAAGTGAATTGAGGCAAAAATAAAATGAAAGTTTCAAAAAATTTATTTTATTTTAAACATGAAATAATTTAATTAATGTAAACTGTCGACGGGATGGAACCAAAGTTTTAGGGAGGTTCAAATTAAATGAGAGAGCAGGGATAAATAACAAAGTTATGATTGATATGTTAATAAGCATGACTCAAAGGCAGTAAGATAAACACAACCCCATTGTAGTCTCCCATTGATTTTATTTTTTACATTTTTATTGGAGTATAATTGCATTACAATTGTGTGTTAGTTTCTGCTTTAAAACAAAGTGAATCAGTTATACATATACATATGTTCCCATATCTCTTCCCTCTTCCATCTCCCTCTCTCCCACTCTCCCTTTCCCACCCCTCCATGTGGTCACAAAGCATGGAACTGACCTCCCTGTGCTATGGGGCTGCTTCCCAATAGCTATCTACCTTACGTTTGGTAGTGTATATATGTTCATGCCTCTCTCTTGCTTTGTCACAGCTTACCCTTCCCCCTCCCCATATCCTCAGGTCCATTCTCTAGTAGGTCTGTGTCTTTATTCCTGTCTTACGCCTAGGTTCTTTATGACATTTTTTCCCCTAAATTCCATATGTATGTGTTAGCATATGGTATTTGTCTTTCTCTTTCTGACTTACTTCACTCTGTATGACAGACTCTAAGTCTATCCACCTCATTACAAATAGCTCAATTTTGTTTCTTTTTATGGCTGATAATATTCCATTGTATATATGTGCCACATCTTCTTTATCCATTCATCAGATGATGGACACTTAGGTTGTTTCCATCTCAGGGCTATTGTAAATAGAGCTGCAATGAACATTTTGGTGCATGACACTTTTTGACTTATGGTTTTCTCAGGGTATATGCCCAGTAGTGGGATTGCTGGGTCATATGATAGTTCTGTTTGTAGTTTTTCAAGGAACCTCCATACTGTTCTCCATAGTGGCGGTACCAATTCACATTCCCACCAGCAGTGTAAGAGTGTTCCCTTTTCTGCACACCCTCTCCAGCATTTATTGTTTCTAGATTTTTTGATGATGGCCACGCTGACTGGTGTGAGATGATATCTCATTGTAGGTTTGATTTGCATTTCTCTAATGATTAATGATGTTGAGCATTCTTTCGTGTGTTTGTTGGCAGTCTGTATATCCACTTTGGAGAAATATCTATTTAGGTCTTCTGCCCATTTTTGGATTGGGATGTTTCTTTTTTGTTGTTGTTATTGAGCTGCATGAGCTGCTTATAAATTTGGGGTGTTAATCCTTTGTCAGTTGCTTCATTGGCAAATATTTTCTCCCTTTCTATAGGTTGTCTTTTGGTCTTGTTTATTATTTCCTTTGCTATGCAAAAGCTTTGAAATTTCATTAGGTCCCATTTATTTATTTTTGTTTTTATTTCCATTTCTCTAGGAAGTGGGTCAACAAGGGTATTGCCGTGATTTATGTCATTGAGTGTTCTGCCTATGTTCTCCTCTAAGAGTTTGACAGTTTCTGGCCTTACATTTAGGTCTTTAATCCATTTTGAGCTTATTTTTGTGAATGGTGTTAGGGAGTGATCTAATCTCATACTTTTACATGTACCTATCCAGTTTTCCATGCACCACTTATAGAAGAGGCTCTCCTTTCTCCACTGTACATTCCTGCCTCCTTTATCAAAGATAAGGTACCATATGTGCAAGCACTTATCTCTGGGCTTTCAATCCTGTTCCACTGACCTATATTTCTGTTTTTGTTCCAGTACCATACTGTCTTGATTACTGTAACTTTGTAGTATAGTCTGAAGTCAGGGAGCCTGATTCACACAGCTCCGTTTTTCATTCTCAAAATTGCTTTGGCTATTTGGGGTCATTTTTGTTTTCCAAAAAAATTGTGAATTTTTTTGCTCTAGTTCTGTGAAAAATGTCAGTGGTAGTTTGATAGGCCTTGCGTTGAATCTGTAGATTGCTTTGGGTAGTAGAGTCATTTTCACAATATTGATTCTTCCAATCCAAGAACATGGTATATTTCTCCATGTATTTGTATCATCTTTAATTTCTTTCATCAGTGTCTTATAATTTTATGCATACAGGTATTTTGTCTCCTTAGGTAGGTTTATTCTTAGATATTTTATGCTTTTTTTTTTGCAAAGGTAAATGGAAGGGTTTTCTTGATTTCACTTTCAGATTTTTCATTATTAGTGTATAGGAATGCCTCAGATTTTGGTACATTAATTTTGTATCCTGCTACTTTACCAAATTCATTGATTACCTCTAGTAGTTTTCTGGTAGCATCTTTAGGATTCTCTATGTATAATACCATGTCCCCTGCAAACAGTGACAGCTTTATGTCTTATTTTCCAATTTGGATTCCTTTCATTTCCTTTTCTTCTCTGATTGCTGAATAAACTTCCAGAACTATGTTGAATAAGAGTGGTGAGAGTGGGCAGCCTTGACTTGTTCCTGATCTTAGTGGAAATGCTTTCAGTTTTTCACCATTGAGGAAGATGTTGGCTGTGGGTGAATGAATGTGTTACTGTCGATTTCCCCTTTTATGGCTGTGAGTATTTGCCTTATGTACTGAGGTGCTCCCATGTTGGGTGCATAAATATTTACAATTGTTTTATCTTCTCCTTGGTTCAATCCCTTGATCATTATGTAGTGTCCTTCTTGTCTCTGCTAATAGTCTTTATTTTAAAGTTGATTTTGTCTGATATGAGAATTGCTACTCCAGCTTTCTTTTGGTTTCCAGTTGCATGGAATATCATTTTCCATCCCCTCATTTTAAGTCTGTATGTGTCTCTGGTCTGAAGTGGGTCTTTTATAGAAAGCATATATATGGGTCTTGTTTTTGTATCCATTCAGCCAATCTGTTTCTTTTGCTCGGAACATTTATTCCATTTACATTTAAGGTAATTATCAATATGTATGTTCCTATTCCCATTTTCTTAATTGTTTTGGGTTCATTATTGTAGGTCTTTTCCTTCTCTTGTGTTTCTTGCCTAAAGAAATTCCTTTAGTATTTGTTGTAAAGCTGGTTTGGTGATGCTGAACTCTCTCAGCTTTTGCTTGTTTGTAAACTTTTTAATTACTCCATCAAATCTGAATGAGATCCATGCTGCGTAGAGTAATCTTGTTTGCAGGTTTTTCTCCTTCATCACTTTAAATATGTCCTCGCAGTCCTTTCTGGCTTGCAGAGTTTCTGTTGAAAGATCAGCGGTTAAACTTATGGGGATTCCCTTTTGTGTTATTTGTTGTTTTTCCCTTGCTGCTTTTAATGTATTTTCTTTGTATTTAATTTTTGACAGTTTGATTAATATGTGTCTTGGCGTATTTCTCCTTGGATTTATCCTGTATGGGACTGTCTGTGCTTCCTGGACTTGATTAAATATTTTCTTTCCTCTATTAGGGAAGTTTTCATCTATAATCTCTTCAAATATTTTCTCAGTCCCTTTCTCTTTCTCTTCTTCTTCTGGAACCCCTATAATTCGAAAGTTGGTACATTTATTGTTGTCCCAGAGGTCTCTGAGACTGTCCTCAATTCTTTTCATTCTTTTTTCTTTATTCTGCTCTGCAGTAGTTATTTCCACTATTTTATCTTCCAGGTCACTTATCCGTTCTTCTGCCTCAGTTATTCTGCTATTGATCCCATCTAGAGTATTTTTAATTTCATTTATTCTGTTGTTCATCATTATTTTTTTCATCTTTATTTCTTCCAAGTCCTTGTTAAATGTTTCTTGCATTTTCTCCATTCTATGCCCAAGATTTTGGATCATCTTTATGATCATTATTCTGATCTCTTTTTAGGTAGACTGCCTATTTTGTCTTCACTTGTTAGGTCTGTTGGG
Source organism: Mesoplodon mirus (assembly GCF_964341445.2). Taxonomy (NCBI): domain Eukaryota; kingdom Metazoa; phylum Chordata; class Mammalia; order Artiodactyla; family Ziphiidae; genus Mesoplodon; species Mesoplodon mirus. The sequence continues at coordinate 38,797,092 of NC_138993.1, forward strand.
TTTTTATATTTTTCCTTCATCTGCTGTGTTTTTCTGTCTTCTCATTTTGCTTATCTTACTGTGTTTGGGGTCTCCTTTTTGCAGGCTGCAGGTTCGTAGTTCCTGTTGTTTTTGGTGTTTGTCCCCAGTGGCTAAGGTTGGTTCATTGGGTTGTGTAGGTTTCCTCATGGAGGGGACTAGTGCCTGTGTCCTGGTAGATGAGCCTGCATCTTGTCTTTCTGGTGGGCAGGTCCACGTCTGGTGGTGTGTTTTGGGTTGTCTGTGGCCTTATTATGATTTTAGGCAGCCTCTCTGCTAATGAGTGGGGTTGTGTTCCTGTCTTGCTAGTTGTTTGACATAGGGTGTCCAGCACTGTAGCTTGCTGGTCGTTGAGTGAAGCTGGGTGCTGGTGTTGAGCCAGAGATCTCTGGGAGATTTTTGCCATTTGATATAATGTGGAGCTGGGAGGTCTCTTGTGGATCAGTGTCCTGAAGTTTGCTCTCCCACCTCAGAGACACAGCACTGACTCCTGGCTGCAGCACCAAGAGCCTTTCATCCACACGGCTCCTCAATTTGGGATGATTCATTGTGTGTTTATGTATTCCATAGATGCAGGGTACACCAACTAGATTATGGAGCATTAATCCACTGCTTCTGAGGCTGCTGGGAGAGATTTCCCTTTCTCTTCTTTGTTCTCACAGCTCCCGGTGCTCAGCTTTGGATTTGGCTCTGCCTCTGCTTATAGGTGACCGGAGGGCATCTGTTTTTCGCTCAGACAGGACAGGGTTAAAGGAGCACCTGCTTCAGGGACTCTGGCTCACTAAGGCTTGGGGGAGGGAGGTGTACGGAGTGCGTGTCTAACCTGCGGCTGCAGAGGCCGGCGTGACGTTGCACCAGCCTGAGGTGCATCATGCGTTCTTCTGGGGAAGTTGTTCCCGGATCCTGGGACCCTGGCAGTGGCAGGCTGCACAGGCTCCCCGGAAGGGGGCTGTGGATAGTGACCTGTGCTCACACACAGGCTTCTTGGTGGCGGCAACAACAGCCTTAGCATCTTATGCCCATCTGTGGGGTCCGCCATTTTAGCCGTGGCTCGATCCTGTCTCTGGAGCTCCTTTAAGCAGCACTCTTAATCCCCTCTCCTCATGCACCAGGAAACAAAGAGGGAAGAAAAAGTCTCTTGCCTCTTCAACAGGTCCTGACTTTTCCCCAGACTCCCTCCCGGCTAGCCTAGCCATGGTGCACTAACCCCCTGCAGGTTGTGTTCATGCCGCCAACCCCAGTCCTCTCCCTGCCCTCCAACCAACTGAAACCCGAGCCTCAGCTCCCAGCCCCGTCCGCCCTGGCAGGTGAGCAGACAAGCCTCTCGGACTGGTAAGTGCAGGTCAGCACCAATCCTCTGTGCGGGAATCTCTCCACTTTGCCTTCCGCACCCCTGTTGCTGTGCTGTCATCCATGGCACCAAAGCTTTCCTCCTCCGCCACCCGCAGTCTCCACTCGCGAAGGGGCTTCCTAGTGTGTGGAAACCTTTCCTCCCTCACAGCTCCCTCCCACTGGTGCAGGTCCCATCCCTGGGAACGTGGGGTGTTTCTTGCCTTTTGGGAGGTCCGAGGTCTTCTGCCAGTTTTCAGTAGGTGTTCTGTAGGAGTTGTTCCACGTGTAGATATATTTCTGTTGTATCTGTGGGGAGGAAGGTGATCTCCATGTCTTGCTCTTCTGCCATCTTCCCCTCGTCCCCTCCCATTGATGTTTAAAAATGAATTCAGTGTGCTAATTTTGCTCTGTCCTTTGATAAAATGTTAGAGAAGTTTCATTAATTCCAGTCATTTTTAAGAAATGGAAATTCCTAAGATCTCTAAAAATTTCCCACACAGTTTGAACTCAGTATTTAGAATTTCTAATCACAGGAAATAAAATTGTAAACTTAATTTAATGCCAAATATTTCCCCCTCCTTCATCTGGAGTCCCTTGAAGTGTAGTCTAGGAAGAAAGGTCAAATATTGACTAGAAGTTCTTGTGTGAAGTTTACAATATGACACTTTTCTCTGGGAATAGTCATGCTTATACATAACAGGTTCTCTTGGGTAATCACCAACTCATGTTGCTGGGGGTGCCTATCATTACAGGTAGTTGCTCACTTCACTCCTTGGCTTTCTGTCTCTCCACACAGTCACTCATATTTGTAGTTCTATGGCTTTTTTCCATGTAGTACTTTTGTGCTGGATGTAAATTGGCCTCAGATAGGGATACTTTACTATGAGTTTTACATTTGATTCAGAAAAACATGCCTGAAAATTTTGGCCCCCATTCAGAGAAAAGTAGTATTATGTACCAGACTTAGTAGAGACCTCCCTTTGCTATGCTACCCAAGTAGTTCATCTTCCTGTGTTACTCTTGGTCTCTGTTTCTTCCTATCAAAGAGTTCTACTTCTCCCTTGGTGGAATAGTACCTTTTTTACAACAGCAGCTCTCTCCCAACCAATTTCTTCACAGTTCTCTTCGAGAAGCCCCCTTTCCCCCTGTTTTATATTAAATTGGGCAAACCTCTTCTACAATTTTCTATCTTTAGGTTCATCATCTTACATCAGAATGTCATATCTATTGAATCCAGGTGGTCAAATTGAACCCTCTCATTTAACATCCTGTTACTTGTAAATTTACTGATAAGAGTAATAGAAAAGACTGGAAGTGTAATGGAAAATAATACAGCATAAATTAAAATGTCAGACTGCCCTAATGGCTTTAATCAGAGATAATTCAGAATATTTCCCAAGTATAAGCTGAGTTTTGTTGCAAACATGCTCTGAATAGAGTTTATGAAAACTACTCTTAATTATATGTTTTACATTTTAGAAAATATTCTATTCAACACACATGATGTATTAGATATGTACTGATTATTTGTAATTCAATTAGCTTATTTCAATTTGCAAATCACAATGAGTAACACCAGGACACAGTAGACGTTTTATTAACCAGACATGGGCCAGGACTCCATTTTTTGCATGGGTCTCAGATGCTTTCTCCATTTTTTTTTTAATTTTAACAAAAAATTAAATGAATCAATTTTTCATGACAACATTCCGTGATTTTATATTTTGAACATCAGAAAATTATTTGGCTGAAGCTGGAATATATCAGAGACTTTTAGAAAGCTAACTTTCTATTAGCTAAAACACTTTGAAGTAATATAATTTATAGTTTTCATCCATTTTTAAACAGTTTATTTTCAGAATGAATTAAATCTATACAGCATATAGAAGTGTTGGGGTTTTTGGAGGGAGGGGTTGTCTCCAACAAACAGGAATGTTACAGGAATAGAAGAAAAAATGGATGCAAACATTGATTTTTGCTAAGTTTAAAAATTTTGTGTCTAGTGGATCAAAGAAGCTTTCCCAAAAGAGAGGATGCCTGAGTTGGATCTTGAAACCAGATGGAAAAGTAGTACAATTCAAAGCGTGTATAATAATTAACCCTACATGAAGAGGATGGAGAGAAACAGAGTTGAAACAGTAGCAGGCACTACATAATAAAGGGTCTTGTACAGCATCCTAAGGAGTCTTTTATTCTAAAGGCAACAGAAGATCATTAAAAATTTTTCATCAAGGTAAAAAGTCATGTTGGTGGTATGTATGAAGGGATTTGTTGGAGAAAGAACCAGAAGTAAGGATCCAAATAAACATGTTGTATTCGTAGTTCAGTTTAGAGGTAAGAGGCTCTAATGCCCCATTGTATTATGAGAAGAATGGAGAGACATTAATAAATGAAAATTGACTGGAATTGGAAAATAATAAGATATAGAAGATGAGAAAGAGCTCATAGTCAAGAACAAGGTTTAAATTTTTAGAATAGTTGTATGCTTTGATATCAACCAATATAAAAATGAGAAGAAAAGAATTGCAGTTTGAGAAGAGTAGGGAGGAAATAATAAAGTTGAATAAATAATTCAGTTTTGTAAATATTGACTTTGAGATGCCTACTGGATATTTAGCTGAAGATATAAGGTATAGAGTTGTATATCAAAGTTTGAAGATCAGGTGGATGTGTGGGCACGATAAACTGATTTGTTATTCATCAAGATATATATATATGTTGAAGTTTTGAGAATAGATGAAATTATTCAAATATAACCAGGTTTATATCCCTTAGGTGAATAAAGTTGTATGAGATCCATTTGCCAGACCTTGAATGGTCCATTAGGCAGTTTACTGTCCAGGAGCAGTAAAAAGAGGCTTTTCTGGGTTGTACTTTGTATGAGAGGGACAAGTGAGATAGGTACTTTGTGCAGCCTTTAAATGTTTCTGTAGAAGTCATATTTTTGTACGCCATACAAGATGAAAAAAAAATTATTTGTTCTGTTATTTGGATACTTTATTCTATTTTCCTTTCAAATTAAAAATCAATACATAGTCCCTGCAATAAGCCAAACAACTTTTTAAAGTTTCTTCTAGTTTCAATTGTAAATAATTTCACTAGTATTACCTTCTTCTGAATCTTTGGATGCTTTTTCATTTACATCTCTCTGTAGTATTATTTTATGAATTTCATTTTGTTATTCTTTTTCCTGTTTGCCCATTGAGGAATAAAGAGATATATAGCAACCCAATATTTCATAAAGTACATGACTTGGTTTTAGGCATGCTTAGTGTCTACTTGAGTATTTATATATAATTCCTTCACAGATGTTAAATTACAGAGTATTTTAGAATGAGGTCCCTAGGAAAAAATATTCTGAATCAAATATTTGCACACAGGAGGTTTATGGGTATGTATTTGGGACAAAGTTTGTGTGGATGAGGGAAGCAGGACTGAGCAGAGGCTGAAGTTAAATTATGGTGCAAAGGTCTCAGCTCATCCCAAGGGCTGAGCTGTCCAAAATGGAGACAAGAGGTTTGGGCCTTTGTACCCTAACATAAACTATTCTTTGAAGGCAAGCTGACCTTTAGGCAAGGAATATTCCAGGTGAAAGACTTAGCTGTGAGTTGTCAGGAGCCAGTACTCACAGCACCTATGGTGCACCATGGTACCAATTAGAGTCCCCATTCTGTGTCATTTTAATCCACACGTTTCTTATAGCAAGTTCACCCCATCTGGTTCCAGAATTTCATTTTGTCATATCTCCTGTGAAAACATATAATATGTAAGTTAGTGGGATGATTTACATCTTCTCCCTACTGCAGTTGGTCTCAAGGCCTTAAGTGATACTTATTTTCTCCCTCCTCCATACCTTTTCTATCTTCCCCTCATACTTTCTAGCACTTCCATTGTTCTAGGTGGCTTACCTCATAGGTAAACATGACTTTTATCTCTCATTAATTATCTCTTCAGCTTTGGCTGATGTACTTATCTATTTACAATTATAAGAGGTACCAGGGTAGTTAAAGAAATATTAGTGATTAACTGAATGTCAAACATATTCTTTATCACTACCATTGTGTAGCAATAGCCTTACTACTCACTGTTGATTAGGGTCAATTTTCTTACAAGTAATTCCTTAACTTGCATGTCTCTGTGCACAAGGAACTTGAAATTACCATATGACAGCCATAGCTTAAAGCTTAATGGGATTTGGGTTCTCTAGCAAAAGTGTCCCTCCACCTAACCAGAGTTAGGACTTCCAGAGCCTAAGTAGTGGGGATGGGAAGTACTGTAACTGGAAGGATGTAAAACAGGACTACAGCTAATTATACTCCTTGGTTTCCAGACCCAAGTGTTCTACCTATTGGGGAAAAGCAGCATCTAATTGTTAGTGATTCATGGTGTATCCCATATCTTTGAGGATGGTGCCCCATATTCATGGGTTATCAACTCTAAGCTTGTACCTCTGCTGACCTTTTAAGAAGCCATGGGGGATCTCATCTTCAGGTGCCCATTGTTGCATCTCTGTTGTAAATATTTCCTTTGGTTAGAGGCAATGATCTGAGAGATCCACTGTGAATAGGTCAGATACTCTGTGAATCCTTGAAAATTGTGCTTGTGAACAGGAGTGGTGAAGGCAAGAATATTCATCAATTACATGCAGGATGGATTTTAACCCTTTCAGGGTATAAGGGATCAATGCAGTAAACTTATCACCAAGTGACTGATTGGTCTTTAATTAATAAGATGTCATCAACATAGTGGTGAATTAATGTGCAAATATCATAGTGGATTTTCTGGTGTTGCATAATGTATCCTCTTTAGTAGGAAAGATTCTCTGTACATTTTGAATTTTTCTGTCAGTGTCTTCTATTCAGAAATGTTTACATTGTTTACATTACTTAAAGTAAGCCATTGCTTTTTCCAAACATCCAAGTTCCCTCTCCTCTCCGGATCTTTCCCAGAGTGATAAAATATATATCTGGGAGAGTGTCCCATATTGCTACACTCTCCAATATCCAACTTTATAGTTCAGTTCCCTTGACCCACCACCATCAGATTGCATTCCTATACATGCTCTCTTGGTTCCAGCTGATACATCTTGGCTTATTCTGTAGCATTTTTCTTTTTCTTTTTTGGCATTTATTTCTTCCTTCCTTGCAAGACCAGCACTTCTCCAACCTGGCTGAGAGGGAAAATGAGAATAAATTCCAAGGAAGTTTATGTTTCTTTGCAGAGCAGATGATTCTGCATCATGTTAAAACAAGGGCCTGGGATGGTTCTGGTCTTTAACAGGAAAGAGTAAGTCATTTTAGCACTTCAAGAGGGTTAAGAATAATCTAGGATTTGATGATCTCAATGAAGCCATTCCAGTTCTCAAGGTCCCATTAATTTCTTCAGGACTCTGATCTTATTGTAAAGATACTTGATTGTGTGGAGAATAAAACATCAGTGGAACACTGCTGCTCCCATATTTATGGTCTTATGGTCTAAGTTTAATGTTCATATTTTTAGGCCCTTGGCAGAGGAGATGAGATTAGCTTTATAAGCTGCCAAGGAATCCCACTGATTTTTACACTTCACATTAAGTCAGCCTTTAACTGACTTTCCATTATTCATGGATAGCATGTAACAATATTACATGGTTCTCTAGTCCTTATAGCTATTACTTTCCACCTACTATTCAAATGCATAAAATATTGCATCAGTCAGTTCATTTCCATTTTCATGTATCCCATTCAAGTTCAACACCAGGAAGGTTATAACAATTGTTCTGCTACATAATTCTGAGGGCTTTAAGAACACCACCTACTATAAGTGACTGAGTATTCAAAGTCAAAAGTCTGACAAGTGATCCAGCCACAAAATCTCCCATTTAAATCTGCATTCTGGAATCATCCAGGGACCAAATATCTTAGGTTGGGTTCCATGGCAACAGATTCTGAGCTGGATATTTGCATGTAGGAGGCTTACTGGGTGGTAGACTTAGGAATGACACTTCTAAGGAAGTGAGTAAAGCAAAATGAGCAGAGGGAGAAGTTGAAAAGGAATCTAGTTGCAACAGAGTACTTAGCCCATTCTGTAGGGATCTGGAACTGTACTGGCCCTTCAGAGTTGTCCTGAACTGGTGCCAAAGGGATGAAACTTGAACACCCATATAAAATGGTCTTTAGGTGCAGGCTGTTCATGACAAGGGAGCATAACTTTGGGTAAGACAACAACCTTCAATCAAGGGCAATTCCCAAGATGGAACTCCACTGTGAACTTTCAGGACTGGTAAGTTTCTACAGCTAAGGAAATGTGCATCTTGGTCTTGAAGGCAAATTGCAGGATCTGCCACAAGGGGAAAGTTAATTAATAAGGACTGCACCTTGAACAAAAATCTGTCTTTAGGAATCATTCAATCAATATTATAGAACAGTATAGAAAGCCCAGAGATAAACTCATGCACATATCTTTGACAAAGGAAGCAAGAGTATACAGTGGAGAAAAGACACCCTCTTCAATTAGTGGTGCTGGGAAAACTAGACAGCTACATGTAAAAGAATGAAATTAGAACACTTCCTAACACCACACACAAAGATAAACTCAAAATGCATTAAATACCTAAATGTAAGGCCAAACAATATAAAACTCTTAGAGGAAAACGTAGGCAGAACATTCTATGACATAAATCACAGCAAGGTTCTTTTTGACCCTCCTCCTAGAATAATGGAACTAAAAACAAAAATAAACAAATGGGATGTAATGAAACTTAAAATCTTTTGCACATCAAAGAAAAACATAAACAAGATGAAAAGACAACCTTCAGAATGGGAGAAAATATTTGCAAATGAAGCAACTGACAAAGGATTAAACTCCAAATATACAAGCAGCTCATGTACCACAATATCAAAAAAAAAAAAAACTAATCAAAAATGGGTAAAAGACCTAAATACACATTTCTCTAAAGAAGATATACAGATTGCCAACAAACACATGGAAAGATGCTCAACATCGCTAATCATTAGAGCAATGCAAATTAAAACCACAATGATGTATCACTTCACACTGGTCAGAATGGCCATCATCAAAAAATCTACAAACAGTAAATGCTGGAGAGGGTGTGGAGGAAAGGGAACACTCTTGCACTGACCTTGAGAATGTGAATTGGTACAGCCACTATGGAGAACAGTATGGAGGCTCCTTAAAAAACTGCAAATAGAACGACCATATGACCCAGCAATCCCACTACTGGGCATATACACTTAGAAAACCATAATTCAAAAACAGACATGTACCACAGTGTTCATTGCAGCCTTATTTACAATAACCAGGACATGAAAGCAACCTAAATGTCCATCGACAGATGAATGGATCAACTAGTTGTGGTACATATATATAATGGAATATTACTCAGCCATAAAAGGAATGCAATTGGGTCTTTTGTAGAGATGTGGATGGACCCAGACTCTGTCATACATAGTGAAGTAAGTCAAAAAAAAAAAAAAAAAGAAAAACAAGTGCCATATATTAACATATATATATATATATATATATATATATATATATATATATATATATATATGGAATCTAGAAAAATGGTACTGAAGAACCTAGTGACAGGGCAATAATAGAGACACAGACGTAGAGAATGGACTTGAGGATACAGTGCAGGAAGGGGAGGCTGGGAAGAAGTGAGAGAGTAGCATTGACATATATGCACTACCAAATGTAAAATAGATAGCTAGTGGGAAGCTGCTGCATAGCACAGGAAGATCAGCTCGGTGTTTTGTGATGACCTAGAAGGGTAAGGTGGGGAGGGTGGGAGGGAGGCTTAAGATGGATGGGAGATATATATATATATATATATATATATATATATATATATATATATATATATATATATATACATACATACATATAGCTGACTCACTTTGTTGTACAGCAGAAGCTAACACAACATTGTAAAGCAATTATAATCCAATAAATACTTTTTAAATAAAGAAGATAGTATATTGTGCTATTAAGAGCATGGGTTTTAGAACTATTAAATAATCATTTGACCTTGGACATATTAGTTCTTCCAAAAATTTTCTATCTTTAAAACAGTGGCAATGAGAGTACATATAATAAAGAATAGTTATGTGGATTAATTAAATGATGCCAGTAAAGTTATTAGCAATGTGCTTACTACTTAGTTTAATGTGTGGTAAATATTCAGTATATGATACTTACTTTAGGTTTATTATTATTTTTCTGTATCTGAGTAGGGATTTTACACTGTTTCTTGATGATTTTTCTAGTACTTTGGAATGATGAAATATTAAATATAAAAGAGAAAATAGCAAACACATAAATGAATAAACCTTCCTGAATCTTCTAATATAAAGTGCTACCAAGATCTTTGTATTTTCACCCCTGAATGGAGTTCTACTCTTTTCCAGAAATAAGTTAAAATATCAAATATTAAGTTAAAACTTTGAGACATGCAGTTAGACTTTACTTGGACCACTGGTTATAATAACTCAGCTATAATAAATGGTTATATTTTGACCAATAGGAATCCCTGTCAGCTTATGAAAGTAGTGGAGCAATGTCTAAGGTAGGATAACAAAAATCTTATAGAAAAGATAGAGTCCGAAAAGTTAGAAGAAACTGGAAACACATACACCTTTATTTTCAAAGAAAATACTCTGATGAAGAGGAAGAATGAAAGGAGGAAAAGGAGGGAGAGAAAGAGAAGAAAAAAGAGGAGAGAAGAGATGAGGGAAGGGAGGCAGAGAGAGATGGAAGGTGGGAGAAAGAAAGGAAGGAAGGAAAAGAAAAGCAGAGTGTGAGAATATTAGCAGTCTAAACTACACAGGAGGAATGGTTATCTGTTTTTCATCTTCTAATTATTACGTCACAGAGGGTCTATGATTTTTTACCTGAGCATTCTAATATTTTTCTCTGAAGAAGCTGAGAATGTCCTTCTCCTTATCTTCCACCTGAAATATTTCCTCTCCTAAATTTTAATTTTCTCATTCAATGTTTCTTATTTCATTTGTGTAAGGAGGGGGGATGTGAGAGGCAGAGGCAGAGGGGAAGAGAGAGAGAGAGAGAGAGAGAGAGAGAGAGAGAGAGAGAGAGGGAGAGAGAGAGAGAGAACTTAACTTCCTAACTTGAAGTTCAACTTCTCTATTCTTAGAATCTTTAGCAAAGATTATCTAATATCTAGTGATATTGTTACAGACACAGAATCACTGGGCACTTTCCATAATCCCTGGTGAATTTCAGTAGGTTTTTGGGTCCTGCAGTGAAGAACTCTATTATTGCCATCTTCTTTGGATGATTATCCTATTTGGCTAATGTTCTACATGACTGCTACTGAGCTTCCATCTGTCATGGCTTAATGTAACATCTAGGACAAGCACTTTAAAAGGGTAATTTCTCTACTGTCTAGTGGGCTTATAAATAATAAAGGAAAAGGAGATAACACTGTGGGTGTTTACATTAAATAAAAACAGAGGCTCATTTACTGAGTACCTCTTATGAGCTAAGCATTCTACAGTATGCTCTCCTTTTAATTAATGCAAATTTCCTATAGTAGAGCCATTAGTTGGTAAAGGAAGACAAGCTCATAAATTAATAAATTTTATCACAGAATTGAAATTCAAATCTATTGTATTTTAAAACTTGACTATTTGTCTTTGTCATAATTTTTCAAATGCTTAGGAATTAGTGTAATTTTCAGGAGATTTAAAAATTAAATTTAAAGATATTCATTCCATTTTCTGTGTGTTTTCTTTGAAACCAGGTCTTGAGACTCTATATCAACTCTTGAACCCTTTTGGATTTTCTTATCTCATATGGGAAAATGCACAAATTTCACACATCTTGAAATCCCTCAGGACAGAATGGAGTTCTATTCGTCTAACTTGCAGCATCCTACACATCTACCTGTCTACATGGGTACAACTACATAGATATATTACTAATGGTCATGTGTCTTTATTCTTTATGCTTTGTATACTTTGTAGAGTGCTGGTTTTCTCCCATTTATCTCTTCATCTCCTTTCCCTCACAAAATGTCCTTTCCATCTACCTGAGAATTACTATTCTCATTCAAGATTCATGAGGAATATTCTCTTTTTATCTTCTTTTGATCTCAAGACCCCAATATTGTTATTAGTTATTTGTTGTGTACTTTATTATCCCAAGTATACCCTTAGAAAATAACATATTGCATTATTTTGTATATTTTCATCTCTGTCTCTGATTAGACTAAAATCCTTGAGAACAAGTATTGTATCACAGTATTGTTACACTCCAGCAATTGTAATATACAGATTACACAAAAGTCTTTGAGTTATAATCATGTAAATAAGGGAATAATTCATTTTCAGCATTTTAAACACTACTTTGAAAAGTCTTACAATATTAAAATGTTTTATATTCTTAAAGTAACATAATTCTTGGAGAAATAAAATAAAAATATAAGATTATATGTTGTAAATTTTTAATGTCCGATATGGGGTGTTTCTTGAAATATATAGCTCTTCTTTTCTGAAAATTATAAACTGATATTTAGCATAATACTACAAACACTTTCATAGGTACCTACAATTGTCAAAACATTTTTTAAAACTTAAATGACTATAAAACAGAAAACCTGACTTTATATTTTCTTAAAAAGCTATTTTTTCCTGCCATTATCTTTACTTCCTGAAAATACAAAGTCGACTCTCTCATTATTGTTATATACATTATTTCAGTGAAGTGTTTGCAAATGAAATGCAGAACTGATAAATAACACAAGGTACAGGATTTGTAGAATATTAAACTGTAAAACATAAAACTTGTAATATGGTTTTGTAGGGAAAATTGAGTCCATATTCCATTTTACCCAAAGCTCTATTTAGCAAGACTTTCTTTTATTACCATGCAATTTACCAAGCATGTGTAATTTCCACATCAATTATTTTATCCAGTGACAACATAAACATTCACACTTTCTGAAATAAAGGAGTTGAAGTATTATAGTTGCTTCATTCAAGCAGCTACCTTTAGGGTTGTGTTAGCAGTTCCATTCTATACCCAGTTTCTTGAAGTTTATAACTTGCAGTAAAAGATAACCCTTGGGTTGAATCTTTATGCACACAGGTAGTTTTCAGTGTAATTTATGGAGATATAGCTTCAAGACACCCCATTTCTGTTAATAGAAGCCAGGTTGTGAATCCCTTCCTGGCATTTGAACAGATTTATCCTGTAACTTTCCAGTGCGAGAAAATAGGTTTATCAAAATGGGAGAAATATTTCAGCTTGATTTTAGTAAAGTTATAAAGTGTAATACCTATCCCATGCAGATATACATTTTTACTAGCTTTTTTATGCTTATGGCAAAACGCCTTTTTTTCACCAAAACTGACCTTGGCAAAAGTTAGTTAGTTCTACTCAGGTATAATTAAAAATAAGCTCACTTTTTTTTTCTCCCAAACATATTAAAGTATTTTCTTTCTTGAACATGTCACTTAAAGCTAAAAAAATTTAATATGTTTTAAAATAAAGTAAAATTAGTAATTGATTATTTATACATCACAGTTCTACCTACAGTATACATGAATTCCCTTTGTATCCCACAGTTATTTGCTGCTAATTATTTTTTAGTAAATAAATATAAAAAAGGGAAAACATTCTGACATTTTATGAAAAGTTAAAAAGATATACCAGAAAATAAGTTACTGTAGAAATTAGACAATTTTATGCTATCATTTATATAAGCAAAATTATACAAATTTGAAAATTTAAAATTATGATTTAGATCCTCTTTTACATTTTTAACACACACATTTTGGTGTCATTATTCAGTCCATAAACCTCATGAATTCAGTGAGACTCAGCACATGTTCTGAAAAAATAAAAGAGAGATGTTAAAATCAATTAAATCAATGATACTTAAATTAAAGATAGGCTATAAAAATAAATTGTAATGGACCAAACCTCCATCAGTTCCAACATCTAACATAAACACTCATAAAATATAGTATAACTGACAAATGATTCATGCTAAAATGTTAACAGTAAATAAACCAAAAAACAGAATATGAATGAAATTGTTTAATGTTTAACAAAAATACATATGCATGTTTAACATTAATTTCAATATTATAATCAATCATTTATTTTCAATTAACAAGTTTAAAGAAATTAAATGATCTCTATATAGTGATAATTTTAGTTATATCTATCAAAAAACCTACCATCTGCCCCTTTAGTTTAAGCACTCTGAATGCAGGTATATTTGAGAGTTTTATTTTGGAATGATGTTGGATATTTTGATTTCTATATAAACATTATATACATATAAATTGTAAAACTCATAGAGTTGAATGAAAACTGATTTAACTTTAGTTTTGGTGTGCTCTTTTACCTATATATGAGCAAAGACTTATAGAAAAGGAGAGGTTCATTTAATTAGATTAAGAAATATGGATTATCTTTTAAATTTTAAATTAAAATTAAAGACAGAGTTTACTCATAAGTGACATTTTTAAACACACTGTTTCTAAACCAATTCAAAATTTTACAATCCTGAGGAAAAGGGAATAATGACTGCAAACTACATTGAGATTTAATTAACTCTATGCCCAAACAAGTTTGCTGATGCTAGGAAAAAGGGAGATAATTCTATCAGAAGAGTATATGTTTAGATATAGAAAATAAAGATCAAACGTTAATAATTTCTTCCTTTCTTTTGCAAATTTCAAATTAATGTTTATGCCAAATTCTCACACAATTACTTTCATTCTTGGCTTTAGGAAAGTTCCTATTGTGAATAATAGATTCAACAGAATGCAATGATAAATAAGAGAAACTTTAAATATGAGTATTTCAACCACGTGGTTTGTTTCAGATATTCAAACTAAATGAGGATTAGATTTCAGAAGTATTTAGTTAGAATAGGCAGGTTACAGTAGAGGGTAGAGAACAGCTTAGAAAATGTTATTTACCTTTGTCTTGCTCAAAGTTAAATAATATATTGAGTAACTCTCTAGGCTATTTAGATGTCACTCAAGTCAACCTGCTCTAAATGTCTTCAACTTGTTTTTGATGCAATTTAATGTCCATAATGCCATATTAAAATTTGCCTTAAATGATTGCTTTCAATGTTATCATTAGGGTGGCTTTATAGTGGTCAAATGGGCTAGACTGACATAATTTCTAAGAACTCTCTGTCCTGTGTGTTTCTGGATAGAGGGTGCCACAGAAATATTTTGTATGAAATTTAGAGAACAAAAGTGAAACATCAGCCATATTTTTTTTACACTTGAAAAGTTGATATATGGTCACCTGGAGCTGTTGCAGGTTACACATATAATTTATCTCCTGGTTCACTTAGTGACACAACCAGGTCTATAGCTGCTCCATAATTCCCTAGAACCCCCTTTACCTTCTGTGATTACTGGGCGAGGTCATATTCTTAGCTCTGTGATGAAGGGCTCCAGGTTCCCCATAAGACACCACCATCAGAAAACTTGGAGTCTGTGAGAGACTCACTGGGGTACAAGTCCAACCTTGTGTGTCTTGCTTTACATCTGTCTTCCCTTCCCATCTGCCTTCCTTGAGACCTCAAGATTCAGCATCAGACACAAAGATAAGAGCTCTGTAGGGATTGGTAAGTAAGTGTGTGTGTGTGTGTGTGTGTGTGTGTGTGTGTGTTTGGTGTGTTTTCTGGGCAGAGGTACTCCTTCTCTTACTGAACCCTGATTGATATAATTTCAAATAACAATTACATAAGGTATTATCCACAAGACTTTATTGAAAGACATACAACCCTATTAAAAATGGAGGAGAAATGATTTGAATAGATTGTACACAAATACCCAATAAACACTTTATTAGTCATTAGGGGAATGCAAATTAAAACCAGAATGCCACATCATTTCACACCTATTAGAATGATCAAAATTAAAAAAAAAAACAGGCAATGATAAATATTGTCGAAGATGTAGAGAATTTGAAATCCTCATATATTTCTGGTGGGATTGTAAAATGGTGTAATCCTTTTGAAAAACAGCAGTTCCTAAAAAAGTTAAATATATATTTACTATAAGACCCAGCAATTCCACTCCTGGGTATATAATCAAGAGAAATAAAAATATATGCCTACATGAAAACGTGTATAGGAGTGTCCATAGCACTTTTCATAATAGCTAGAAAGTGGCAACAATGTAAAAGTCCATCAGCTGATTAATGGATAAGTAAGATGCAGTATATTCATATAATGTAATATTATTTGGAAATAAAATAGTAGGGAAATGGATATATACTATAAGATGGCTAGACCTTAAAAATATTACTGAGTGAAAGAACAAGTCACAGAAGATAAGGTACTGTATGATTGCATTTGTGTGGAATATCCTGAGTGGGTAAATCCATAGTGACAGAAAGTAGGTTAGTGGTTGACTGGAATCAGGGTAGAGTGAAGTAGGGGCAGTGTGAATTGGGAATGATTTCTAAGCTGTACAGCGTTTCTTTGTGGGGTGTTGAAAATATTCTAGTATAGATTTTAGTGATGATTGTACAACTCTCGGAAAAATAACTAAGAAATACTGAATTGTATGCTTCATACAGGTGAATCTATGGTATGTGACATGTCTCAATAAAGCTGTAACAAGATTTCTGTCTTTTTTTTATGGGTCTCAAGATAATTATGTTGTTAAAAACTAGATAAAGTTTACCTACTTTACAATTCCATTCACACAAAATTCATCAAAATGCATACTAATCTATTAATCTGTAGTAACATAAAACAGATCAGTGTTTCCTTTGGATGAGGAGGAGACACTAAGGGACAGGAGGAATTACAAAGGACACAAGGAAATTTTGGAGGTGATGGATATACTCACTAGTTTGATAGTGTTGAAGGTTTCATAATTGTATACATATTCCAAAACGTACATCAAAGTATCCAAATGTAAACTTTAAATATTTAAATTGTGCAGTTTATTATATATCAATTAGAACTCAAAAAGTTGTTAAAATTTTATTATTTTAATTGTAAAGTTACATTTTCCTGCTATAACAAAATTATCTTTTATGGACCTAGAGAGCTTCAAAATACATGTAATTTAAGAATGTTGTTGTTTGCATTGGAGAATGTATAGATAGGTGAAACTATATCCTTGTATGCTTTATCAAATCTTATCTTTAACCATTTTGTCATACTGTACAAACACACACACGTATTATTTGTGTGTGTGTTAATTCCATATTCATTTCGGGTTGTCAACATTCACTGATACTAGTATACAACTCTGAAGAGAACTATACCACCAAATCTATGTTTACTTTAAAAATACTATAGTAATTTAGGCATAAGCAGATTAACCCAACAGTCCTTGTATCACCACTTCTACCTCCACATCCTTGTCTCTACTATGCATTCTAGATCTTTGTATTATTGGAAGAATTCTCCATACACTAATGTGCTTCTCAACCTCTCCCCTCCTGTTTGCTGTATTCTCCTTTGTGTACTTTTTGACTCAAGGGAACAGTATAAATTAACCTGTTCTTTTGTACAATTTTGGAATTAATTTAGAATATGAAAGAGGAAAATACATGGGCATCTGCATTATCTGATAAATATTATAAAACATGATATATTTGTAGGCAAGTTGGATTTAAAATATTGAATCTCAGAATTAGATAGAAAACTCAACTTATAGCAGCAGTTCTGAAAAACTTAAGCCTTATGTTCATGGCACAGCCAAATGCAATGAAGGACACATGCTTTTTCAGAAATACCAGCTCTTAAGAGAAGGGGAAGAGTAAAGGACATAGCAAGCATTTCCTTTCTCTCCTAAACTCACCACAATTTGTTCCCTGGGACAAAGTGTATGAACACAGTCAGTGACCAGGAGTGTTTTACTAATAGTTGTCCCTACACATTGAAGATGGAGTTCACTGAGATGTAGTACTAGGGATATGAGATATTTGCTTTAGATTATTTATGTAGCCTTAGTGAGAAATTTGAGTTAATTATCTGAGAGGGAGAGGCAAGTTGGAGTTTGGGAGAAAGGAGAAAATATCCTCTTGGGAAGTGGAAGAGGAAATTGACTAGGATGAAGTGAATTATCTAGGATTCCCAGGATTCAGCTATTTCATTTTAAAGACTGAACAAATAAAGACGTTGATGAAAAGTTTTGAGTTTTATATCTGTCCATTATTATTGTGGGAAAAAGTACCAAAATAATTGAAGACTTTTTGTAATGGATGGGTTCTATTCAGTGATTTGTTTATTCTCTTATTTTAAAAATTCTCTAAGTAGCATTTGGCACAATTGATTATCACTTTCTTCTTTAAATGAATTCTTCACATCACTTCAGGGAGACTATATACTCCTGGTTTTTCCCACCTCAATGGTTGCTCCTTCTCAGTTTTCATCACTGGTTTCTCCTTCTCTTACTAACTTATAAATGTTCTTATAATGTTGAATACTGATCTTAACTCCTGTCAATATTCTCTAACATCTAGGTAATCTTACCCTTTCTCATATTTTTTAAAATTTCTCTATTGTTAAAGTGTCACACTTTAATTGTTTAACCTAGTTTCCCAAAGTACCAGAATTACATTTACAAATGTCTAGTTCAACACCTATCTAATTGGATGCCTAAATGGCATATCAAATGTAATATGTATAAACCCAAATTCTTCATTCCTCAACTCATCCAAATCCCATTTTTACCCCACTTTTCCACATTTTGGTAGAAGGCAAGAGCATTACCCTAAGACTCAGTTTGGATTTCCCTAATTTTTTATTCCTGGCAGCCAAACGATCAGCAAATTTTACTGGCTCTACCTTTACACATCTTATAGATCAGAGCAGTTCTCATAGCACCACTCCTGCTCATAACCCTACAGTGACTTTTCATTAGACACAGACATGGGATTTGTTTTCTATTGCTGTATAACAAATTACTATATAGTTAGCAGTTAACACCACAAACATTGATTATTTCAGTTTCCATGACTCAAGAGTCCAGGCACAGTTTAGCAGGATTTTCTGCTCAGGGTCTCATGAGGCTGCATCCAGCTGTCAGCAAGGCCTGTGGTCTGAGACACAGGGTTCTCTTTCAAACTCATGTGACTGTTGGTAGAATGCATTTTCTCCTAGATTTAGAACTCTTAGTGGCTTACTTCTTCAATGCCAATAGGAGGGCGTCTCTGTTGCTTGAAGTGTCTTCCCTCTAGACCCTGTTTTAAAAGGCTTGACTGATAAAATCAGGCCTACAAAGGATTATCTCCCTTTTGATGAATTCAAAGTCAACTCTTTAGACACCTTAATCATATCAGCAAAAAAAAAAAAAACCTTCACTTTTTCTGTATAATGTAGCATAATTAGGGAATGACAGCCACCTTCAGATCCTACCCACACACAAGGGGAGGGAACTATACAGGATAAGTACTCAAGCAGATGAGAATCTTGGAAGCAATCACAAAATTCTGCCTATGGTAGATGTAAAATCCTTATTGTGGCCCTTAAAAAAATCTTTAAACTCACTTCTTATCACCATTCCCTTAGCACATTTTGATCTACTATTCTTTCTATTCCTCCAACAGGTCAAGATCAATTTGACACTTAGTGCCACTGGAATTTCTTTTCTCTACCGAAAAATGTTCTTCCCATAGCATTCATATCTTTAATTTTTCTTTCACTGTCTTCTCAAAAATCACATTTCGGGCTTCCCTGGTGGTGCAGTGATTGAGAGTCTGCCTGCCGATGCAGGGGACATGGGTTCATGCCCCAGTCCGGGAAGATACCACATGCTGCAGAGCGGCAAGGCCTGTGAGCCATGGCTGCTGAGCCTGAATGTCCAGAGCCTGTGCTCTGCAACAGGAGAGGCCACAACAGTGAGAGGCCCGTGTACCGCAAATAATAATAATAATAATAATAAATAAATAATGGAGGCTGAGGTTCCTTTCCAACTTATTAGCTGCAAAGTTATCCCTCATATTTATTTGTGTAATAAATTCAACAGAGTTGAATAATTGAACTAAATATATTTTATCATTTTATTTTATCATGATATATTTTTATCATTTTATCACTTTATCTTTTCTAATTGCATATGTTTCTGCTCTTATTTTAAAGGTGTTAAAAATTAGAAAGTGAATATTATCCATTGATCTTTTTATCAATTGATTTTTTTTCTAATCTTTAAATTAAAATATAATTTATCTAAGCAAAATATATTCTTTAGAGTACAGTGCTATAGGTTTTGACAAACATATGCAGTCATGTAACTACTACCATAATCAATATAAAGAATTGTTTAATCACATCTAAACATTCCCGGAATCTCTTTGTTGTCAATTTCAACCCCCAAAATGTAACTGTTGGCAACAACTGACCTCTTTTTTCTTTCTCTAGTTTTAGCTTACCAAAATATTGTATGTATGGAATCCAAAAATATGTAGGCTTTTAAGTCTGACGTCTTTCCCTTACAGTGCATTTGCAATTAACACTTGTTGTGGCATGTGTCAGTAGTTTCTTTCTATTGCTGAATGATATTCCATTGTATGGATTTACCATAGTGTAGGCATCTACATCCTTTTCTCTGTTAAGATATATAGGTTTTTGTGTGAATATTTATTTATTTATTTATTTATTTTCATTTCACTTAGACAAACACTTGGGCATTGGTTTGCTGGGTTATATGGTAATTGTATGTGTAACTTCTTCATACTGACAAATTGCTTTCCAAACTGGCTATCTCATTTTGCATAACACTAACAATGTATGAGATTTCCTGTTGTACTGTCTCCTTGTTAATATTGGTATTAAGATTTTCATCCATTCTATATTTCACATTCATTCTATATATCTTCAGTGAGGTAACAATTAAAAAATGTTGCCTGTTTATTAAAATCACATTGTTCATTTAATTATAGTTTTGAGAGTACTTTATATATTCTTTTTTTTTAAAGATTATTTATTTCTTATTTATTTTTGGCTGTGTTCGGTCTTTGTTTCTGTGCGAGAGCTTTCTCTAGTTGCGGCGAGCGGGGGCCACTCTTCATCACGATGCGCGGGCCTCTCACTATCGCTCCCTCTCATTGCGGAGCACAGGCTCCAGACGCACAGGCTCAGTAGTTGTGTCTCACGGGCCTAGTTGCTCCGTGGCATGTGGGATCTTCCCAGACCAGGGCTTGAACCTGTGTCCCGTGCATTGGCAGGCCGATTCTCAACCACTGCACCACCAGGGAAGCCCACTTTATATATTCTTAAAACAATCTCTTTATCAAATTTGTGATCTGCAAACATTTTCTCTCAGCATTGTATTGTATTTTCAACCTCTTTAACAGCATTTTTAAAAGAGCAGAAAACTTTAATTTTAAAAAAGTATAAAATAGTGAAACAAAATTATGAGGTGTGCTTTTAAGGTTTATGTAAGAAATCTTGCATAGCCCAGGGTTATAAAGTTTCTCTGCTATGCTTTCTCTAGAGGTTTTCTAGTTTTAGTTTGGGCACTTAAGTTTATGATCCATTTTGAGTTAATTTTAGTATACTATGTGAAATATGAATCAAAATTATTTTTTTTCAGATGTATATCGAGTTATTTTAGCATCATCTGTTTAAAAGGCTGTCTGTTCTCTATTTTTCATTGAAGGATATTTCTCATTTTCCATATCAGTTGACCATATTGCATGGCTCTACATCTGGACTCTCTATTCTGTACCATCCATCTATATGTCTACGCTTTGTCTAAAAAGACACCATCTTGACCAATATAGCTCTATATTGTGCCTTGGAATTTATGCAGTTTGAGTCGTCTATTTTCATTCTTGTCCTTCTTTGGCCATTCTCATTCTGTTTCATTCACACATTAATTTTTGATCAGCTTGTCAATTTATACAAAAAATTCAGCTGGTATTTTTTATTACGATTATGTTGAATCCATACATCAGTTTGAAGAGAACTGATTATTAAATATGAAATATTCCAATCCATGAATATGCTATATCTCCCCATTTATTTAGGTGATCTGTGATTTTTTCATCAATGTTTTACAGTTTTCAGGATACAGATATTGCCTATATTTTATGTCTTATACTTAAATATTATATGTTTTGGGTGCAATTGTTAAATCAATTAGACAAGGACGCTATTAGACTGACGTGTCTTTAATGCCTTAGTAGCTATATAAACAAACCAAAACCCAAACCTGAGATGACTTGAGGTTAAGAAATGAAAACCTAAGGACAACCAAACACTAACAGCAAACTTGGTTTTCCCAAATAATGCAACAGATTAAGCTATAATGAATCAAATTATTCTCTTGCTTGGCTTCCACCCCTTCTCTGTAAAAGTCTTGTCTATAGCTGCTGTCAGTGAAGCATTCCTAACCATTCTGGTTTGGCATTGCCCAATTGAAATTGATTTTTTCTGAAATGAACTCAAAGAACTTTTTACTATGCCTTGTTTTATCTTATGACACTAATAAATTATTTGAAAATTTACTTTTCAATTCTTTATTGCTATTATAGAGAATTATAATTTATTTTTAAACACTGGCCTTATATTTTACAACTTTCCTGAACTCATTCCTTAGTCCTATAAGATTTTGTAGATTCTTTGTGTGTTTTATGAAGATACTCATGAAAGCTGGGAAAAGAGGAAATTTCATTTTTGCTTTTCTAATTGTATGCCTTTTATTTCTATTTCTCGCCTTTTTGCCTTAGGTGTTATCTCCATAGGATGTAAATTTGAATTGTAAGAATAAATATCATTGCCTTATTCCTGATTATATGGGAAAACAATTACTCTTTAACCATTGTTATGATGTCACAATGAAGACATACCATTCTATTGTTAGTGTACAGAGTTTTAAGTGATATTGATTTTTTGGTCAGTTTTTTGTTCTACATCTACTAAAATGATAATAAAGATTTTCCCCTTTATTCTGTTAATATGATTAATTTCATTGATTTTTCTAATATTGAATCAGATTTTTATTCCCAGATTAATCTTGCTGGAATATTATTTATTTTTTAAATATTAAAAGTAAGTATTAATGGTGTGCTTTGCTAATTTTTTTATTCTTTTAAATTTCTTCATTAATTTATTCTTTTTTATTCATAAAATTTATTGCTTAGTAGTTTTTTTTATATATATACACTGTCTTTGCTTGGCTCTGGTTATCAGTGTAATACTGGCCTTGTAAAATGAATTGGTGAATGTTCCCTCCTATTCCATACTTTCAAAGAATTTCTGTTGGATTAACATTAGGTCTTCCTTAAATGATTGGAATAATTTATCAGTAAAACCATCTGGTTCTGGAGATTTCTTTGTTGGAAAGTCATTGGTAACAAATTAATTATCTTAAAAGGTATAAAGTGTTTAGGTTTTTAATTCTTTTAGAGTAGGCTTTAAAAGTTTTTGTCGTTAAAGGAATTTGCCTGTTTCATAAAAACTTTTGCATTTATGAACACAACGTTATTCAAAGTTTTCTATTAATAGTCTTTAATATCTGTAGGTTCTGTAATGATTTCACCTCTTTTCTTTTGTTGTGTGTAGTGCAGGGAGGGAACAGAGCAAGAACTTGCAGACAAGTGTTTTTCAAGGTCCATGGGTTGGGTAGCTTGTGGAATGTGGGAAATATTTTAATTGGGTAATTTTAATGTAACTCAATCAACTTGGAAATAATGTAACTGGGTCAACATGGAAAGGAGGAAAGTAGTTCAATGCAGAAGTCATCATGAGGCTTATAGCTTGAACACACTTGTTGCAAGATAAGTTCTTAGTTATAGACACCTAGGTAAAAGTTCATAACAAGCAGGGCAGGTGCAGGTACTCAGGGAGCCACTGAGGTAACAAAAAAACAGCTTTGCACTACAATAGAACAGACTGTCATCTATAGTCAAAAGCTGTATATGACATAAAAACAGATCATTTGTAAGGTATGTATATATGAGTAGCAAACTTAGAGAAGGAAACAAATTTAATTTAAAATATGAACTTTTTTGAAAATATTTTTTACATAAGACAGTGTATTAGAAAATTACTGGAGAAAACAAGGTTTTGTAGTCCATGAAATTACATCTATCAATGAATATAGAAATTATCATGGTTTTCCATTCTGAGACTTCTTCTTAATACTATGTATGCACTTAGTGTTACATGTATCATACCTGATAAGCATGGTAAAATTTTTTAAAACCCATAGATAAAGTCAAATCGTTATGAAAAGTAAATTATAAATGGAAAAAATGTATGTAACATTTTGGTTCCCTTGTCTCTCCTCATATCTACTGAAGGCACAGCTACCTGCTAACTTACCATCAGTCCTGATTCCTGCTCATAACTGACACCTTAACATAATACAATTGACAAGATAGCATAAGGTTTTCTTTTTTGTTTTAATTTTCCCCAAAATTTTACTTTGGTAAAAATCACTTAAACTATATTTTTAATGGAATTTTTCTAGCTCCAAAAATTTAGAATCAGATGACTGATCATTTGATAACTATTTCCAAAGATATATTCTCTTATAAAATCTGGATGCCCCTCTTCAATTCTTATTTTCCTAGATTTCTGGCATCACTTTAAGCACCCTTAATTTCCTCAGCTTTTTCATCCTTCCATTGCACATACCTTGTTAAAGTCTTTCACAGAGTGGTTCTAAAAATCTGCATTCTCTGCTCCTATCCCCAAGCTCTTGGGACATTTTGGAGAAAATTACATAACTTACCTGAATAGTGCCAAAACACATTTATTGATTCAAACTCCAAACTTGTGGGAACTTCAACACTACTTACAGTTATATCACTTATCCCAACTCAGTCTTCTTTCAGTTAAGTGGGTGCTGTGAAATGCTTTATTCTCATTCTAACGTTATTACCCACGTTTCAACAGATAGTTTGCTTCATAATGAATATAGAAAATAAAAGCACTCAGGAGTGAGTTTTCTTAACACCTTCACCATGTCCCAGGTCACATTCCTGAATGTTTAATTCCTAATTATCCCTCTAATTCCTATATTTCATACAGATTTTCAGTTTACTTATTTCATTCTTAAATCCTTTCCCTCATATGTTTACCTTATGGTTTTCCTTCCCTTCATCATCAAAAAAGGTGGTCTATGCTCCCCGCAAATACTTTCTTAACTTCGGCTCCTTCTTCAGCCTATATAAGACAGATTAAACTGTATTGAAAATATTCTTTAAAAGTCATAAACAACCTACTTTGTCCAGTATTAGTTTGTTATTCTTGAATCAGATGTATATAGAATTGTAATATTTTATTGTAATATTTTATTATTCTATAATTAAAAGTAAAAATTTTCCATCACATCATTTGTCCCGCACTGATTACAACCTTATATCCTAAAATAAATTCATTCTTGTAGATTTTATTTTCTTTATCTTACAAAAGAGAAAATAAGATTCAAACCCTGTCCAACTGCCCCTGTCACCAGAGTTTCCTACACTGCACTGCACTGTCCCTCCTGTTTCCATCCTCTGGTCATTTCTGCATGAGAACTGAAACAAGAAGGCAGAACATCAACTTTTTAGACCTCAGCTGGGAGTGTGCACTGCTAGGTGACTCAATTATTTTGCTGCTCTGTGTATGTCTGTGGAGGACTACAAAAGCACAAAGAGTATTAATTTTAGAATAACAGATACATTTTATCCAGTAGGCAAATTCACAAATACTGAAGTGAGTAATGAGAATCAACTCTACATTATTTATCAGATATGTGTATGAGTATTCTCATATGTATATACCAGTTCACAATTCCTCATTTTGGATAATAAAAAATTACAAATATATATATATATATATTTGTGTGTAGAATATATGTATGTATGTGTGTGTGTGTGTGTGTGTGTATACATGACTGCATTTACATGTAGAAATATATGCAGTGGTAAATAAATATTCCAAATCAGGAATCAGCAAGGAAGTCATTTTTTTCAATGCTCTTTCCAATTTCCCTCTCCTTGTGAATACTCTTTTCCTCCCCTCCTTCACATTCTGCTTCTAATCTCAAGAGTTGCCACATACATTTGGCCAGGTAATAAAAAATAGAAAGAAAAGTTTTATAACAACCATATTTGGACAGACTTTGGTGAGAGGGGAAGTGAGTCATTCTCCTTTTTGTTCTATGGCAGGCTATGTAAAACTGTTGGGCCTTTTGCTGATCTAACTCAGGGATGTTATCCTTACTTGAATAGGAATCAACATAAGCCCTTGGGGGCAAATATTTCACTTATTATGTGAGCTCTGTGTGTTCCATCATCCTTTATTCATGTGTGATCTCATGAGGAAAATTATTTTTCCTACCTTTTCTAGAATTAGATACACATATATGTTGACATATATCTCCTTGTTTTAAACTGGTAATCATTTAAGGTCAAATGCATTGTAAAAGATCTACATTTTTTTTTACTCCCCTTCCCCACCATTTGTGTTTTTGATGTCATATTTAAAATTTTTATGTCTATCCCTTAACTGTTTATTGTAGTTAGAGTTGATTTTACAATTTTTGTCTTTTAAGCTTTCATAGTAGCTTACTTAAGTGATTGACACACAGGCTTTACTATTTGTCTTTACCAGTGGCATTTTTCCTTTTCTATAATTTCTTTTTTCTTGTTGTAGCCTTTTCTTTTTTCACTTAAAGGAGACCCTCTAATGTTTCTTGTAAGGTCAGTTTAGTATTGATGAACTCTTCAGTTTTTGCTTGTCTGAGAAGCTCTGTATCTTTCTTTCAATTCTGAATGATGATCTTGCTGGGTAGGGTATTCTAGACTGTAGGTTTTTCCCTTTCAGCACTTTAAATAATTCATGCCACTCCCTTCTGGCCTGCAAAGTTTTTGCAGAAAAATCAGCTGATAGCCTATGAGGGTCCCCTTGTATATGACTGTTTTTCTCTTGTTGCCTTTAAAATTTTCTCTTTAGCTTTAATTTTTACCACTTTAATTATGTTACATCTTGGTGTGGGTCTCTTTGTGTTCATCTTGTTTGGGACTCTGTACTTCCTCTCCCTGGATATCTGCTTCCTTCTTATGTTTCTGGAACTTTTCAGCCACAATTTTATCAAATACGTTTTCTACCCTTTTCTCTCTCTCTTCTCCTTCTAGGACTCCTATACTGTGACTATTAGTATACTTGATGTTGCCCCAGAAGTTCCTTAAACTCTCCTTATTTTTTTTTAAAATTTGCTTGTCTTTTTGCTCTTCTGGTTGAGTGATTTCCATTATTTTATCTTCCAGATCATTTATGTGTTATTCTATATCACATAGTCTCCTGCTAATTCTTTCCAGTGTATTTTTTAAATTCAGTTACTGTATTGTTCAGCTCTGACTGGTTCTTTATAATATTTTCTAATTCTTTATTAAAATTCTAATTGTGTTTTCTTATTCTTTTCCCAATTTCTGTTAGCATTCTTGACTGTTGACTTGAACTCTTTATTAGGTAACTTACCTCTGTTTCATTAGGGTTTTTTTATGGATTTATTTTGGTGTTGTTCTTTTTCTTTCATTTGAAACATACTCCTCTCTTCTTATTTTGTTTAACTTTCTCTGTTTCTATGAAATTAGGTGAAACATTTTTATCCTAGTCTTGAAGTAGAGCCCTTGTGTGGCAGCATCCCTATGCAGTCTGCCTGTGCCCAGTGGCTTTTGTGGGAGAGCTGGATCTGAGGTGAGTATAAGCCTGGGGTGTGCTGGCAGCCACCACCTTGGTGAGAGGTAGGCTGGAGTTGGAGTGGTTAGAGTCAGATGGGAGAGGGGCTTCTCCTGTGTTCAGTGGATATTACTGCCCTATTGTGAATGGGTGTGGGGCCCAAGGTGCTGGGGTAGGAGTCCTGGGGGAGTCAATTTCTCCCTGGTGTGATGATAGTCTCTGCCTTGATTTGGGATGTGGCCGGGTATTGTGAGCTTGGGGATGCACTTCTGTGTTGGTTTCACTTTTTCCCCTAGTGAGTGTGCATGATTAAATGTTACTGAATGGGAGAAAATATTTGCAAATTATATGCCTGATAAAGGGTTAATTTTGAAAATATATAAAGAGATCATGCAACTCAATATCAAAGAAACAAGCAACCTAAAAAATAAAATGGGCATAAGAACTGAATATTTCCAAAGAAAACATACAGATGGGTGCCTGGTACATGAAAAAATGTTCAATATCACTAATCATCAGGGAAATGCAAATCAAAACAATGAGATATCACCTCACACCTGTCAGAATGGCTCTCATCAAAAAGACAACAAATAATAAATGTTGGCCAGTATGTGGAGAAAAGGTAACACTAGTACACTGTTAATGGGAGTGTAAATTGGGCCAGGCACTGTGGAAAACAGTATGGCTATTCCTCAAAAAAACAAAAATAGAATCACCATATGATCCAGCAATTCTACTCCCGAGTATATATCAGAAGAAAATGAAAACCCTATTCCAAAAAGATACATGCACATCAATGTTCACAGCATTATTTACAGTAGCCAAGATATGGAAGCAACCTAAGTGTCCATCAGCAGATGAATGGAGAAAGAAGTGCTATATATTTGTATACAATGGAATATTACTCAATCATAAAAAAGAGGGAAATTTTGCCATTTGCAACAACATTGATGGGCTTGTAGGGTATTGTGCTAAGTGAAGTAAGTCAGATAGAGAAAGACTAATGTTAAATGTTATCACTTATCACGCAGGTAATTGGGTGCTCCTCCCCCATCCTTAGAACTTACATTCTGTTTGCCTTTCCTGCTCCCAGAAGCTTCTCCAAGAATACGACCTTGGGATAGTAATGTGGTGAGGAGACTATTTCATCTGTGTACATGGCTGAACCCAGTTGAGGCTGTTATGTAAACTTTTAAGGTTCTGGCAAGTGGGTGTGAAAATCTCGTTTTATGGCTACACAAGCCTTCTAAGTAAGTCCCTTACTTATTAAAACTATCACATACCAATCTGGCATGGTCTGCCTCTCCTTGGGGTCTCTCCTTGTCCTCCATGTACAGGGGCCAGTTTACGAACCAACATCAATATCTCTGAATGCTTATTCAACTGTTTACTGCTGCTATGTTTTCCTGAAAGAGATACTCAGGAGAGATGGAAAGGTATCTATTAGCCTTTTCATCTTCTGTTCTGAATTATACCAGTTAAAAATAATAATATATACACTTCTCAACATTATCCACTTAGCTTTTCAGTTTATTCAGTGGGCTTAAAAATAATAATCATATCAAATTTTAACTTATGAACAATAAAGCTAGCCCATTTTAAGTATTCAGTTCTGAATTTTGACAAATGTATACTTCCATGTAGATATCACCACAATGAAGATAGAGACTACTTACCTCACCCAAGAAAGATCTTTGTGCTCCTTCCAAGTCAATCTCCATTCCCCACTACATCTAATCAAATGCTGATGCTGATTTTTATCACTGTAGATTAGATTTGTCTTTTCCCTAGTACTCACATATTTCTCATTCTATTTTTCTCCAGCTAGTTTATAGTTACACCTAACTTTTTCTATTTTCTTTGTGATTATATACTTAAAAAACTAATTTGCGCTAAGATTAAGAATGATTGAAATTTTTCCTTTTTCTCAAATAGTAAAAACTGAATATCATTTAGCTCATCATTATATACTTCCAATGTAGATAAAACTAAGTCAAGTATTTTTTAAAATCTTTTATGTTGAACTTCTAAATTATATGTGATAATAATATTACATTAACAATATATAATACATAAAATAATGTGTTATTATTATATATAATATTATCATTTATATTATTTTGTATTTAATTAGTGACAGATTTATTAAATATTTTTCATTTTATTTTCTTTACATTCTTACTTGCATTGTTATATATATATATATATATATATATATATATATATATATATATATTATTTTTCAGATTCTTTGCCATTTTAGGTTATTGTAAGTTATTGAATATAGTTCCCTGTGTGATACAATAGGTCTTTGTTGTTTACCTATTTTATAGTAGTTCATAGTAATGTGTTAATAGTGTGTAGTCTCAAACTCCTAATTTATCCCTGCACCCCCCCCCCCCAGTTTCCCCTTTGGTAACCATATGTTTGTGTTCTATGTCTGAGAAACACACATTTTTAATGATTTACTGACATGAACAAATAATTCAGGGGTTATCTTATAGTTACTTGTGTTCACATATAGAAGCACTGGAAATTAATTTAAGATATGTGGATATGTGATATTAGTTTCATTCCAGTTGGGAAGATATGGGGTAATTATATATCATTATCTTAAATACAATTATATATAATTAGCATTCTATTTCACTTTTTCTGATATCTTGTTTCATATTATACTTTTTTATTGTATTACATTTATTTACTATAATTATTATAATGTAACATACACAAGTTGTGTCACCTTAGCAGATTTAATAAATTCTGTAGTTCTCAGATTTTCTACCCACAATGAAAAGCTTTAATTACAGTCTCATATTGTTATTTTGAGAACTCAATATTAAGTATTAACTTTAAATATCTATGGTAGTTGGTACAAAGAAAGAATTTAGAATTGTATTTTGCCTTTTTTTTTTCATTTTCATTTATGTTACCAACTTGCATTTCAATGGAGAGGAAAACAGATTTCTCTTATTTTACACTGATTCAAAAACATTTTTTGAATGTGGGTTACATTTTTTAGGCAGAGTAAAAAGCAATTCACCATAGACACTTAGAACTGAGCTTAAGAGTGTGCTATCACTCTCCTAAGAGGTGAACCATTTTACATGCAGAAAACATATGACCTAGGGCCAAAATAAACTTCTTGACATGTAGCTTTTTGGATATGGCTAGTGCTGGGCAAAGCAGGAATGACAATTTTTGAGTGAGAAGGTAGAACAGAGTAGTTCTACTAAGAATGTAGAAAAATGTAGTTAATGCTAAGGGAAGAATAAAGTTCAATGTTAGGAATAAAATCATAATGCATACTTGAAAATAATTGGTAATTTCTGGAAGCAAGGATCAACTAAGTTCTTATTTACATTTGAGTCTTGAACACCACTAGGGATTAAGACTTTCATTATTTAATCTGAAATTAGCTCAATTTAGTTGTGAAAATTCAGTAGTCTTTTTTAAAAAAAGTATAAGTTGCTAAAGTTTCTATACACATAATTTTGTTTAAGAAAATTAATGCATATGTATGTTAAATGCATATAATTCTTTTCACTCTCACAACTAGAAAGTCTTTATTTTACTAGATAGAAGGTAAAATATTTGTTAAGTGTTTACTGCAACATTTATGTTACCCTGATGTTATTATTCTGATTAATATGTGATCAGTTGAGCTTGAATATAATTCTCAGAGTTTTGATCTAGTAATCTATTTTTAAACAAATGACTGGAAGTGAGAAATCTAAAAATAAATTTACACTAGGGAAAACAAAATTAAAAAAAATATGTAATTTTTATATTTGTAATAAATGTTTCTATTTTTATTTACATTTTGCCTAGCTATGATATTAACCTACATTCAGTTTGATACTCTGATTTGTTTACCTTTTATTTTATTAAGTCCCTGGAAAATAGACTGAGACAGAATTGTGTGCAGGTAATTAGTTAGAAACCCTTGTGAGAAAATGTGGAAGTCAGGGATTGGGTATAGGAGTTAAACTGAAGAGAAATTTCTCCAAAGGTGAGGTATCAGCCCATCTCTTAGACCAGAGGCTGGGTTTGCTCTTCATTGATGTGATGACTTGAGGCTAGGGTACTATGATTTTGGGTGCCTAAATCTACTGATCATTGAATTTAGGCTGCCCCCAAAGAGAGTGTAACTATGAGTTCAGCAGCTTCCCTCAGTCAGGGGAAATTCCTGTGAAGAGACTCTCCTGTGATCTGCGGACAGTCAGCCATGCCAGCAGTCAGGAGAAGGGCACCTGAGTCTTGAATTGGGGATCTATTATGAGAAAAACTGCATCTGCACTTTTATAGAAGTATTCAATCATGGTTACTGTTAAAATCTACATTATATTCTACTGTAAATATATGACAAAGTTTACTCCTCCATTTTGTTCCTATTTCAGATTTGGACAGTTTCCAATTTCCTCAAAGGAAATATAGTTGGAACTATTATTTTATATGTTTTTCTTTTCTTTTCTCCTTTCTTTTCCTTTCCTTCCTTCCTTCTTTCCTTTTATTTTTTAATAATTTTCCTCAAGTTAATATCATAAATTTATTATTTGTAAAAATGTTGAAAAATACTAATAATAGTTATCATCTTCCTTAGTTATCACTGTATTGTTTAAAATGAGACATTTTAAGGAGCATAAGACCTTATATGACAGTTGAGCTTGCAGGACCATGGGGTCATGCAGTGCAATATTATCAGCCATCTTGACATTATCTAAATTTATTACAAACCAGGTAGACAATTATCATTGTAGGCTTAAGAAAAAATTCCTAATCATAATTTCAATTAAAATATATACTTTGGGGCTTTCCTGGTGGTGCAGTGGTTGAGAGTCCGCCTGCCAATGCATGGGACATGGGTTTGTGCCCAGGTGTGGGAGGATCCCACATGCCGTGGAGCGGCTGGACCCGTGAGCCATGGCTGCTGAGCCTGCGTGTCCGGTGCCTGTGCCCCACAACAGGAGAGGACACAGCAGTAAGAGGTCCGCATACCACACACACAAAAAAGATATATTTTTATACATCTTTTTTTATACATCCTAAGCTATAATATAATATTTCTGGGAAAGAAATGAGTTATTACCTAGAATTCAAACCAGTGAAGATTTGTATATTTTCTGTTGTTAATTATTACACATTGTTTGGTACTATGTACTTTATAGGTATATATTTAATGGTTAATTTTGGGGTGAATATATTTTATGTACTTATTGGATCCTCCCACGTGCTTTTAGCTTTTCAAGGATGGTTTTAGATTTTGAATACATATCTTTGTCTCAGATAAGGGGTTCCATCTTAAAATCTAAATTGCTGATGCAACAGATTGTTAACTCCACCAATTCATCCTTATTAGTCTGAGTGTGTTAAGATATTTGAAAAAAAGTTAATAAATTGTTTTCCAAAATTGTTTCACTCTTTTATATACCACAGCTAATCATCATATTTCATCAGAACTTGTGGTTATGATATGGTTATTTTATCATAAATTGCCAGGTCTCAGATACTGTAATTATTACCAAATTTTATAATTTTAATGAGTGTAAAATTAAATCCATTCAGAGTTTAATTTATATGTTTTAAATAATGAATGGCTTATCGTCAGTGAATTATTCCTTCATAATCTTTGCTTTTTTATTTACAGAGAACAATTTCTATATCACAGAATAATAATAATAAAGAATGGTATAAAATAGAGAATGCTCTATGCTCTCATTGAAAAAAGTCTCTGTCTTTCCTTACACACCTTCCCTTTCTTCTGCAGTCTGCATACAACTAACTGTATTAACTAATATATAGTTTATTCTTATTAAAGTAAAGGGAATAAATCATCCCAGATTCCTTCTTCTGGTTCTAAAATTTAATAATGCATAATAAGGAACAAATTCCAACATTAAAATATACACTACTTATTTTCAAAATAATCGTAAAAGGTGATATACTATATAATATTTGTAGATAGGTATTTCTAGGCCCAAAGTTTATGGTAGCCTCTAAGTCTGCTGACTTGAAATCCAGTACTCTTTTGATTAGATTGCACTACTCCCAGCATGCTGAACTTGGCAAACGAAGATGCAGTTTGCAGACCCCAATGCATGCAAGTAACATTTTCTGTCACAGTAGCATTTTGCCTTCAAATGCATTTTACTGGGATCTTTTTCTTTTTGAGGGGGTGATCTTTTTTCTTTAAAAAAATGTAACATGTTGACAACTTCTTTCAAAGTTACATGTTCTTGACTAATTTGTTCTCAAAGCATGGCACCACTGGATAGTTGGATATTGATCAGTATCTAATTTATTATTTCATTCTAGCTATAATCAAGCTGCTTAATAGTGTATCATGAAGGATTCATATCACTAATGGAAATAGTTCTCTAAATGAGAGCTAAATATATATACATATATATATGTATACATTTTAAAGTACCATATAAAATGAAAAATTATTCAGTTATTTTTTATAAATAATTTATAACTCGTGTTCTTGATTTGCACTGAATGTGATCACTGCACAAAATAATTAATTTTCAAAAAAACCACATTTATTAAAAGAGAAAGTGATATAAATTTTTTATATAGACTAATGTAAATATTTGAAACCTGCTTTATTAAGATGAATTTCTATGCAAATTCTTACAAGAATAGACTGTTTGCAGCTGTAAAAATGAATACATGAAGAAATGACAAGACAGACAGCCTGTCACAGCAGCAGCTGCTACAGTCTGTACAAGAGACATGAAGAGAATGAACAGCCTGTCTGTTTTCTTGCTGCTCTGAGTGCAATGAGCTGCTAAGGGGATCCTGGCCTTAGGCTTGCCTATATGTATACTGCTTATTTAGAAAGTGAAATATGTGAATTTTCCTAAGATAACAAAGAATTCCAAATGATAATCTTATTGGCGAACATATATATTTGCTCCATAATTTATCTTTAAAGATGATTTGTATTAATTGATTTTATCTATAAAAATCTCCCAGTGATATAATTTAAATATTAACTGAATAAAAGTTTTTAATGGATCAATTCTTAACTAATCCTGTATAGTCACTCTTTCCAGAGCTTCCCTTTTCCTTCCAACTTTTAAATATATTAAGCATAAATTATGTCTTTATAACATGAAAATTGTGTTGAAAATTATTTGGCTGTATACATTTATTGATTCAAGATAAAATTAATTAATCTTTCAAAAATTAAATACTTTGAGCAAGGATGGAATGTGCTCTCTCAAGTCTGTCAGTGCTTGTCCTTAATGAATAGTAAATTATAACAAGCTTTCTTTACACTTGTTTAAGTCTCATTGAACCCACAGGCATTATTAGTCTATTGCAATTCTGTGCTCTTGGAACATCATATATGCTGTATATGAATAGAGCAGCAAGAAAAAGCAGCAGACAGATTGGTTCAAGATGGTGGAGTAGAAGGACATGTGCTCACTCACTCTTGTGACAGAACCAGAATCACAACTAATTGCTTAACAATCTTTGACAGGAAGACACTGGAACTCACCAAAAAAGATATCCCACATCCAAAGACAAAGGAGAAGCTGCATTGAGATGGTAGGAGGGGCGCAATCACAATAAAATTAAATCCTATAACTGCTGGGTGGGTGACTCACAAACTGGAGGACAATTATAGCACAGAAGTCCACCCACTGGAGTGAAGTTTCTGAGCCCAATGTCAGGCTTCCCAACCTGGGGATCCAGCAACAAGAGGAGGAATTCCAAGAGAATCAGACGTTGAAGGCTAGCGAGATTTGATCGCAGTACTTTGACAGGGCTGGGGGAAACAGAGACTCCACTCTTGGAGGACACACAAAAAGTAGTGTGTGTATCAGGACCTGGGAGAAGAAACAGTGATCCCATAGGAGACTGAATCAGACCTACCTGCTAGTGTTGAAAGGTTCCCTGCAGAAACAGGGTGTGGCTGTGGCTCACCACAGAGACAAGGACACTGGCAGCAGAAGTTCTGTGAAGTACTCCTTGACATGAGTCCTCCTGGAGTCTGCCATTAGCCCCAACAAAAAGCCTGTAAGCTCCAGTGCTGGGTCACCTCAGGCCAAACAACCAACAGGGAGGGAACTCAGTCCCACTCATCAGCAGACAAGTGGATTA
Organism: Mesoplodon mirus; assembly: GCF_964341445.2. Taxonomy (NCBI): domain Eukaryota; kingdom Metazoa; phylum Chordata; class Mammalia; order Artiodactyla; family Ziphiidae; genus Mesoplodon; species Mesoplodon mirus. Next base: position 38,832,193 of record NC_138993.1, read on the forward strand.
AAGTTTTACTGAGCTCTGCCCATGAGAGCAACACCCAGCTCAACCCACTACCTTTCCCTCCCATCAGGAAGCTTGCACAAACCTCTTAGATAGCCTCATCCACCAGAGGGCAGACAGCAGAAGCAAGAAGAACTACAATCCTGAAGCCTGTGGAATGAAAACCACATTCACAGAAACATAGACAAAATGAAAAGTCATAGGACTATATACCAGATGAAGGACCACCATAAAACCCCAGGAAAACAAATAAATGAAGTGCAAATAGACAACCTTCCAGAAATAGAATTCAGAATAATAATAGTGAAGATGATCTAGGACCTCAGAAAAAGAATGGAGGCAAAGATGAAGAAGATACAAGAAATGCTTAAAAAAGACCTAGAAGAATTAAAGAACAAACAGAGATGAACAATACAATAACTGAAATGAAAAAATACACTAGAAGGAATCAATAGCAGAATAACTGAGGCATAAAAAAAATGGATAAGTGACCTGGAAAACAGAATGGTGGAAATCACTGCCATGGAGCAGGATAAAGAAAAAAGAATGTAAACATATAAAGGCAGCTTCAGACACATCTGGGACAAAATTAAACAAACCAACATTTGCATTATAGTGGTCACAGAAAGAGAAGAGACAGAGGAAGGTCCCAAGAAAATATTTGAAGATATTATAGTCGAAAACTTCCATGACATAGGAAAGCATATAGCCACCCAAGTCTAGGAAGTGCAGAGAGTCCCAGGCAAGATAAACCCAAGGAGGAACATGCAGAGACACATAGTAATCAAACTGACAAAAATTAAAGACAAAGAATAATTATTAAAAACACCAGGGAATAATGACAAATAACATGCAAGGGAACTTCAAAAGGTTAACAGCTGATTCCTCAGCAGAAACTCTACAAGCCAAAAGGGAGTGGTATGATGCATGATATATTTAAGTGATGAAAGGGAGGAAACTACAACCAAAACTACACTACCCTGCAAGGATCTCATTCAGTTTCAATGGAGAAATCAAAAACATTACAGACAAGCAAAAGCTAAGAGAATTCAGCACCACTAAACCAACTCTACAACAAATGCTAAAGGACTGCTCTAAGTGGGAAACACAAGAGAAGAAAAGGACCTACAAACTCAAACCCAAAACAATTAAGAAATTGGTAATAGGAACATACATATTGATAATTATCTTAAATGTGAATGGATTAAATGCTCCAACCAAAAGACACAGTCTCATTGAATGGATGCAAAAAAGACATATATATATATATATATATATATATATATATATATATATATATATATATATATATATATATATATATATATATATATATATATATATCCTGTCTACTAGAGACCCACTTCAGACTTAGGGGCACATACAGACTGAAAGTTTGGGGATGCAAAAAGATTTTCCATGCAAATAGAAATCAAAAGAAGGCTAGAGTAGCAATACTCATATCAGATAATCTAGACTTTAAAATAATGAATGTTACAAGAGACAAGGAAGGACACTACATAATGATCAAGGAATCAGTCCAGGAAGAATATATAACAATTATAAATATATACACACCCAACATCAGAGCACCTCTATACATAAGGCTCATGCTAACAGCTGTAAAAGAGAAAATTGACAGTAACACAGTAATAGTGGGGGACTTTAACACCTCACCTATAACAAAGGACAGATCATCAGGAGAGAAAATTAATGAGGAAACACAAGCTTTAAATGACACAATGGAGCAGATTGATTTAATTGATATTTATAGGACATTACATCAGAAAACAGCAGATTACACTTTCAAGTGATCACAGAACATTCTCCAGGATGGATCACAACTTGGGTCAAAAAATCAAGCCTCAGTAAATAGAAGAAAATTGAAATAATATCAAGCATCTTTTCCAACCACAATGCTAGGATATTAGAAATTAATTACTGGGGGAAAAAAGTCAAAAACACAAACACATGGAGGCTAAATAATACATTACTAAAGAACGGAGGAATCACTGAAGAAACCAAAGAGAAAATCAAAAAATACCTAGAGACAAATGACAAAGGAAACACAATGATCAAAAACCTAAGGGATGCAGCAAAAGCAGTTCTAAGAGGGAAGTTTTTAGCAATACAATCTTACCTCAAGAAACAAGAAAAATCTCAAATAAAAAATCTAACTTTACATGTAAAGGAACGAGAGAAAGAAGAACAAGCAAAACACAAAGTTAATAGAAGAAAAGAAATCATAAAGGTCAGAGAAGAAATACCTGAAATAGAAACAAATAAAACAAGAGGAAGGATCAATGAAACTGAAAGGTGGTTCTTTGAAAAGATAAACAAAATTGATAAAACTTTAGCCAGACTCATCAAGAAAAAGAGGGAGAGGACTCAAATCAATAAAACTAGAAATGAAATAGGGGAAGTTACAATGGACACAACAGAAATACAAAGCACCATAAGAGACTACTAGAAGCAACTCTATGCCAATAAAATGGACAACCTGGAAGAAATGGACAAATTCTTAGAAAGGTATAACCTTCCAAAACTGAACCAGGTAGAAATGGAAAATATGAACAGACCAATCACAAGTAATGAAATTGAAACTGTGATTAAAAATCTTCCAACAAACAAATTCCAGGACCAGATGACTTCACAGGTGAATTCTATCAAAAATTTAGAGAATAGCTAACATCCATCCTTCTCAAACTTTTCCAAAAATTTGCAGAGGAAGAAACACTCCCAAATTCATTTTATGAAGCCACCGTCACACTGAAACCACGACCACACAAAGATGTTACAAAAAAGAAAATTACAGACGAATATCACTGATGAATACAGATGCAAAAATCCTCAACAAAATACTAGCAAACAGAAACCAACAACACATTAAAAGGGCCATACACCATGATCAAGTGACATTTATCCCAGGGATGCAAGGATTCTTCAGTATACGCAAATCAATCAATGTGATACACCATATTAACAAATTGAAGAATAAAAAACATATGATCATCTCAATAGATGCAGAAAATGCTTCTGGTAAAATTCACCACTGATTTATGTTAAAAACACTCTGGAAAGTGGGCATAGAGGGAAACTACATTAACATAATAAAGGCCATATAGGACAAACCCACAATAAACATCATTCTCAGTGGTGAAACCCTGAAAGCATTTCCTCTAACTTCAGGAACAAGACAAGGATGATGACTCTCACCACTATTGTTCAATATAGTTTTGGAAGTCTTAGCCATGGAATTCAGAGAAGAAAAAGAAATAAAATGAATACAAATAGGAAAAGAAGAAGTAAAACTATCACAGTTTGCAGATACTATACGTAGATAATCCTAGAGGTGTCACCAGAAAACTGCTAGAGCTCATCAATGAATTTGGTAAAATTGCAGGATACAAAAACTAATGCATGGAAATCTCTTGTATTCCTATATACTAACAATGAAATATCAGAAAAAGAAATTAAGGAAACATTCCCATTCACCATTGCATCAAAAAGAATAAAATACCTTGGAATAAAACTACCTAAACAGGTAAAAGACCTGTATGCAGAAAACTATGAGACACTGATGAAAGAAATCAAAGATGACACAAACAGATGGAGAAATACACCATGTTCTTGGATTGGAAGAATCAATATTGTGAAAATGACTGTTCTACCGAAAACAATCTACAGATTCAGTGCAATCCCTATCAAACTACCAATGGCATTTTTCACAGAACTAGAACAAAATATTTCACAATTTGTATGGAAACAAAAAAGAACCTGAATAGGAAAAGCAATCTTGAGGGAAAAAAAAATGGGGAGATGGAGGAATCAGACTCCCTGACGTCAGACTATACAACAAAGCTACAGTAATCAAGACAATATGGTACTGGCACAAAAACAGAAATACAGATCAATGGAACAGGATAGAAAGCCCAGAGATAAACCCACACACATATGGTCAATTAACGTATGGCAAAGGATGCATGGATATTCAGTGGAGAAAAGACAGTCTCTTCAATAAGTGGTGTTGGGAAAATTGGACAGCTACATGTAAAAGAATGAAAGTAGAACATTCGACACCATGCCCAAAAATAAACTCAAAATGGATTAAAGACCTAAATTTAAGACTGGACACTCTTAGAGGAGTAAAACTCTTAGAGGAAAACATAGGAAGAACTCTCTGACATAAATCACAGCAAGATCTTTTTTGACCCTCCTCCTAGAGTAATGGATTTAAAAACAAAAATAAACAAATAGGACCTAATGAAACTTAAAAGTTCTTGCACAGCAAAGGAAACTATAAACAAGACAAAAAGACAACCCTCAGAATGGGAGAAAATATTTGCAAGTGAATCAATGGACAAAGGATTAATCTCCAAAATAAATAAACAGCACATGCAGCTAAATAAAAAACAAATAAACAAACAACAACAAAAAAAAATCCAATTAAAAATTTTGCAGAAGACCTAAATAGACATTTCTTCAAGAAGACATACAGTTGGCCAAGAGACACATGAAAAGCTGCTCAACATTACTAATTATTAGAGAAATGCTAATCAAAATTACAATGAGTTATTACCTCACACCTGTTAAAATGGGCATCATCAGAAATTCTACAGACAACAAATTCTGGAGAGGGTGTGGTGAAAAGGTAACCCTCTTGCACTGTTGGTGAGAATGTTAACGGATACAGCCACTATGGAGAACAGTATGGAGGTTACTTGAAATCTAAAAATAGAATTACCATATGACCCAGCAATCCCACTACTGGACATATACCCAGAGAAAACCATAATTCAAAAAGACACTTGCACCTCAATGTTCATTGCAGCACTGTTTACAATAGCCAGGTCATGGAATCAACTTAAATGCTCATCAACAGACAAATGGATAAAGAAGATATAGTACATATACACAATGGAATATTGCTCACCCAGAAAAAGTAATGAAATTGGGTCATTTTTAGTTATGTGGATAGGCTTAGAGACTGTCATACAGAGTGAAATAAGTCAGAAAGAGAAAAACAAATATCGTATATTTACGCATATACATGGAATGTAGAAAAATGGTACAGATGAACCGGTTTACAAGGCAGAAATAGAGACATAGATGTAGAGAACTAACGTATGGACACCAAGGGGAGAAAGCAGGGGGCGGAGATGGTGGGATGAATTGGGAGATTGGGATTGACATGTATACACTAATATGTATAAAATGGATAACTAATAAGAACCTGCTGTATAAAAATAAATAAATAAATAGATATTTAAAAAATAAAGAAACAGCAACAGATACAAAATGTTCTCATCTCCTCTGCTCTGGCACATACTTTATATCCCATCTGGATTCACAACATAAGAGTCAAAGATAAAATTATTAAAATCCCAGGAAGGTAACAGCAGAGCATTAAGCCAAGAGCAGTAACCTTCAGAGCATGAATCCCTGGGCAACTAATTGCACAGATCTCGTGCACATGAAGCCAACCCTATAGGTGGCCTAATAAAAATCAAAGTATATTTGAACTACATTCTTTAAACTTTCCATGATTCCAAATTGCCTAGACAAATGTTTGTACCAGTAAACTTATATTTTTAAATTTTTTGTCTTTCTTATGTAGATATACAAAAGGTTAAAAGAAAATATTTATAAGGAAATCAGTTTGGAAGATTGTTGTTTATTATGCAAATTAATTTGGTGCATTTTACATGAAAGTTATTTCTGACTCAGCTTTTGTCAGTGGTTTTCAGGAAAACCAATATTAGTGAAGTATTCTCTTGGTTATTTACATTCACATCTTTATGGCAGTAAAGATGTACAAAACAAAAAAAAAAACACATGTTCTGCATTTCCTGACTAATGAATTACCCCATGGATACAGTTGAGTTTTCTGGAAATACTTTTGTCTTTCAATATTTCTTGCCCTCTGCCTCATTACATAATTTTGAAAAGGTAAGAACCTTTTCAAAGGTAAGTTCTATGCAAAATATTTCCAATTATGTTAGACTCAGGAAGCAGGTTTGAATTATAGAAGTTTCTTGGATTAAAGATGTCATTTTCCCCCCACATATTTAGTCCTCTAAATCTATTTGTTTAAGAAAAGAAATTCTTTTTTAATATGTGCAACTGTCTCTGTATTTGTGAAACATTTTTACAAAGGGTATATCTAATTAGTAAATATGGATACAACATTTTTTAGACACATATGAAATGTAAAGTTATCATGAGACAATGCTTTGCCATGAATATCAGTTCTTTTGTTGCTATTTTTTTAATCACCTACAAATCTATTTGATTGCCTCATTTGTATTATTAATTTTGTTTTATATAAGTTTAAAGTCTATTTCCTCATTTTCTTCCTTGACCTATGATTTTTTAGAGCAACATTGTATTTTTAGAGTCATTTTGGAGCAAGGAGAAAAACAAAGAATATCTTTTTCTAGCAGAGGTTCACATTCATCAGCTGAGATGGTAATTCCTTTGGAAATCAATAAACAGAGAATACAAAAATTTTAAGGCTTGTCAACTAAATGGCTGGTGGAGATAGGGAGCATAGAAAAGTCACCCAATTTATGAGCTTTGGATTAAGTAAGTGAACTTGGTTGTATGATCAGTTTCAAATACATCTTACATGTGGTGCTTGTTTAACCATTTGTTCTACCCTTTTATTCCATTGTCCTCTACACATGATCTTTTCATTTTCCCTCAGATAGTAGATAATAGCATCAGAGGCTATAGACACAAATTATATATCACTTCCTCTGGTAGAGTAGCACAACCATAAATTTGAAAAATATATCAAATTCATTTCATCATCCAGTCACAAATATTTGGAAAATTATTATGTTAAGAATATTACTAGGAAAACAAAAGAACAGGTAGTGATAGGCAGGTCAGGAGCATTTGTCTTTTGCCTTAAAGATAATAACAAAATTATCTTTAAATCTTGATTGGAAAGAATTAGTATATTTTAGAATTTTAATTGACCATAGTAAATATTCAATAAAATTCTTGGAATGAATGAATAAATAAAATAGATTAATAACATTCTTTATTTGAGGAAGAAGCAAAAAATATGAATCACTCTGATTATTTATGTAAATATGCTTGTGAAAGTACCGACCAAAGTCAGAGTGTTTCCTTCAAAAATATTTTCAAAAAATATAGTGTTTGAAGACTTTAGCAAAATAGTTTGTGAATTATAAACTTTAAATTGGATTTTACTTTTAAAATTTTGTTTAATACAAGGATGTCACTGAAGAGATAAAGAATTATATATATATATATATGCAATTATGGTAAGTATGAAACTGTGTATCAATTTTATTATAAGGAAAAAGTAAAATATTAACATCACATATAAATACACACTTGATCCACAGTCTTATTGAGAGTATAATTCTGCATTAATTCCAAGATTTCTTTGTGATACTAATAAGCACACTGAATACATGTTTTCTGTCTATCCTTATCATCATTTATTTACTTAACACATACTGTAAGACCTCACAAATTATTTTTATTATTTCTCCCATCCTTATAGATGCTAATTTACTCTTGCTGGAATAAAACAAATTATTTTGAAGTGTAATAATCATTAACTCGAAGTATTTTTTTTTTCTCAAAGGTATTGCATTAAATTACATTTAGCCTGTATTTAATATAATAATGTGCACTTTTTAAGTAACATCACCATCAACCATAAGGTAAATTTTAAGGGAGTGTTAGTATAGTAGAGTATGGAAAATCATTCCTGTTTTGTCACCCGCTCTCCCCGAAAGAAAAAAGAGAAAATATATTCACAGACCCACAAATGTATACCTATTCACCCCAATAGCAGTTGCCTCATTAGTTTTGGTTAACAGCCATCCTTTTTTAACTTTTTTCTCTTAAGGTTTATGATCACTATAATTTACTCCTATTATAAAATGGCTTAAATTTGGAAAAAAAAGATCAGTTTATTGCTACACAATATCTATTTAGTTTATTTGTATTTAGTCTGTTTTATTCTAGAAAAGATGTAAAGTTAACAAACAATCAATGCCTTTCAATACAATAATTGAATATCTAAAATTTGAGATATGTAAATACCAATGACACATTTAGCATTCTGAACATATTTTAAAATCTGGATTTAAGCTGTACTGAAAGTTTGTTATGGAATATGTGGTGTTAAAAATTAATCACCTAAGTTACTAATTATATAATATTTACATCTTACCATTATTACATTTTTAATGTAATTATCAGTTATATCCAAAAAATATTTTCATAGAATTTCACCTGTTGGCTTTATGTCATACTTAGCCCAACTCAATATCTTTATAAAAGAATCCAGGAAAGGATGCAAGGGAACAATATAAAGAGCTTCCATAGAAATACACAAATGTTGGAATCATGATTTTGAAATTAAACTATTTAGAACAGGAAAATTTTTTCATAAGTTAGTATGATATGACAAATGTATGTATGCTAAATGACAGAGCCATTATCTGTTTCAGGCAGAAGTTGCAAGAAAAATCAAATAGCAGGGGGAAACTGTTCATTTGGTAGCAAAGATAATAGGGTAAAGGCAGAGCTCTTCAGCTGTGCCCTGTGGGTCTTCAAGTCCACCAGCCTCTGTTAAGTTATCTGTCTCTTCCTCTAACAACTTGAAGATCAAAAGAGAGAAAGTCGAGGAGATTAAAATAAGGAAGAAAGATAGCAAAACATTTGAGTTTCATTTTGGCTTTTTCACCTCCAATTTGCAAAGATCCAATGGGGGAAAGAGGGGAAGAATTATGTATTTCATCAGGACATTGGAAGCCTGGTCTTAATGACAGTTTAGGAGATTTAGAATACTAAAACATAGCAAAATTATCTTATTATAAATGATTTTATATCAAACTGTTTTATATACTGTATGCCTTCAACTTTATTAATGGTCTATGGACCAGTAGACATATCCTCTGTTATGAATGGAAGTCGAGAAAATATTTTGGAAGTCACAACACTTGATGAAAATTCATCTATGTCACATTCAGTATTTAACTGTTTATTAAAGAAAGCATATGAAATTTTCATCATAAATCTGTTATAGTCTATAAGTTTCACATGAAATACCTGATCTTTCTTAATGCTTAGAATGGGTATAAATTTATTTTTTAAAAAGTCAATTAATGGTTATATCTACATTACAATACATTAATCTTATTATTTAAATTCATTTTTAGTGAACATGCAGGATATTATTGAGGATATAGAATGTTTTACATAAGAAAAATCAAAACTCTATGTACATCAGCAGAATCTGAAGTTTAAGATTCTATATCTTCATTTTAAGCAGGCTGATATTACTTTCAAAAAGAAGAAAACAGTGAAGGTGACCTAATAACAATACCAGATGTCATATTGCAGTAAGAGTTATAGCTGTACAAGGAACATTAATAATGCAATGTCAGTAAATACACAAGTAAATATTTGACATACTAATTTTAATTCATTACAAATGTTATTTAAGGAGCTAAGCTTAAAATCTGAGAGGAAAAAATTCTGAAAAAGAATTCAACGCAGAGAAAGAGTTTACACTTTGTTCTGATAACTGGCTGAGTGTGTACCCTAGTTTTGATGTTACTTGGAGGAATAGTATAGTGTGTCAGAAACTCTCTCATATTAAGTTGTCAATATCAATTCAGAAATTCATTATTTAATCAAATTTTTTCCACAGAAGGAACAAAGAACATTATCAAAAATATATATGCCCTTGATTTTTTTTCAGACAAGCATTAATCTCAACCATTCCTGCAAAACTCTATTCACTGATTTTCTGTGATGACATTGAAAATTGTAAACATTTAAATAATATGCAATTAATCATGGGAATTTATTTAGATAATTATATCAAATTGAATTTTAAAAAGTGAAGGCATTATTGTTTTATATCCCAGACCCTTCATACATTTTGTTTCTTCTGCTTGGAACATTCCATGCCACTCTTTGCAAAATTGCATTATTTTTCTCTTTTAGAACTAAACTGTAATATCACTTTCTCAGAGGAACCCTCTTGAGCCATTCAATTAAAAAATAATCCAGCCCCATTTGTTTAACACGGCTTACCGAGTCAGTCTGGCAAATCCTGTGTACTTAGTTTCCAGTATACGATAGATACTCAATAAACATTTATTAAAGGATGAATGATAAATCTAGATTTGGATAAGAAGATACTTTATTTGAAAAGACTATTGCACTAGGGAAAACATTGAGACCATATGACCTGCAAGCATTTCACAAGCCAGGCAGAAGAGAATTTTCATTTATAGGGAGGGGTAAGCAAGAGAGTAAGTACTGGGTATTGGGGAGTTAGTTGAAGGGGACCTGATAGGACAGTTGAACAGGAAATCCTTTTCTTTGAGATTACTGGATTCTTGGGAGGAGCCACTAAGGACAGGTTGTTCCATATTCAGATACAGGCTGATAGTGCTTCAGAGTTCTGGGCCCTGAGCCAAGGAGAGAAAATTAACTATGCTTTGGTCCAGTCAAATTAGCAGGTATTTTGACCCAGTAGGTCAGTTGATACAAATAGCTAATCATTTATGAGACAAAGGATGGGAATTCAGAAAGTCTATATCTGACTTTACCATAGGTAAATGAGGGAGGCATTTGCGAGTCTTATTTAAGTCATATGGGGAAAGATGATGCTTCATAGTGAGCCATTTCCTGCAACACAAAAGTGTGGGGGTATTTCTTAACCATTGCTGCTTTTCAGAAACACAGGGCTCATGTGAAGTTTAACATTGCCAAAAGGAGTAATTGAATGCATGTTTGTTATAGTATATTTAATGTGATCTATATGGCTATATATAAATCTACATATGTACATATATAAATATATTTTTTTTCTTTTTTTTTTTTTTTTTTTTCAGTATGCGGGCCTCTTACTGTTGTGGCCTCTCCCATTGCAGAGCACAGGCTCCAGATGTGCAGGCTCAGTGGCCATGGTCCACGGGCCCAGCCGCTCCACGGCACGTGGGATCCTCTCAGACTGGGGCATGAACCCGCGTCCCCTGCATTGGCAGGGGGACCCTCAACCACTGCGCCACCAGGGAAGCCCTACCTATATTTTTATACATTAATTTTGATACTGACATTTATATGTATCTTTCTACATAAATATGAGCTTATCAGTGTTTCTTAAGATGTTTAATTGTGTAAGGCTAACCTATGTATTATAGAGTGTTTATCATTCTTGACTGTGACCACTAAATACCAGTGTCACCCTTAATGTTTTATGGCAGTGGAAAAATACCCTTCACCCATACTTCCAAATGCCCCTTATCAGAGCAGTTCTGATTCTAGGTGAGAATCACTGGGACTCAGATGTCATGATTGTGCTATAGTTCCCAAATCCTAACACTACATTTCAATAATATTCTGTATTCATTCTCACAATCCATATGTGTTGTTAAACTACATTTTTTGAGTATGTAAATACCAGAAAATACTTGTTTTATTCTATATGATTCATTCCAACATAAGCAATTGATCTAAGCCAATCATGGAGCAGAAGTCCTTTTGGAAAATGAGACCACAGGGAAGTCATCTGAGAAGTTTCTAAAAATGGATTTATTGCTCATCAATAAAATACAAATAAATATGTGATAACATTGCTTTATCTGAACATTTTCAATAGCAAATATAATGTGTGACCAAACTAGTTCATTGAGAAGTCATACTCCATAATTCTAAGGAATTATAGAAAAGAGTGTAAAAACTCTGTTATATCATTAGGAAAGAAAGAACTTAGCCTTCCTTCTGAACCCCTTTTCATTGAAGCAAACACATTTCTTTACGGTTTAAGCAAGTCTGAGTTGGGGATTTTTTTACTAGTAACCAAAAGCATCTTACATGGCATACTTATTTCTATTGAAATCCAAATAAATTCCAAAGAAATTATCTTCTACTCTTTCTAAAAACTCATGGACATATGTTATAAACCCTTTTCCAAGTAAAAAAAATAAATATCTCTTAAGAATAATAATATAGATTTGTAATTTTAAAACTAAAGAAAATTTTGACAGTAAAAATATCCCTAATGAGGAAATTAAAGACATGTCTACTTACTGATAACAGTTGACCAGAAGATACTTTTGTAGCCAGATTAGTGAGTCAACACTGTGTGTACATTTAATGAACATGAATGTTTTAAAATATAAACATTAGTCACTCCTTTGTGTTATACCTAAATATGCTCTTATATTGCATGCCCATGTGAAAAAATGAACAATAATGACTTTTTATTAATTGTTTTTTTTCTAAATAAACTTCTGCATACAGAAATACTAAGACAATAGAACAAATGAAATGCTACGTCTGATGAAAGGGAGGAGGGAAGCAAATTAGGAAATATCAGGAGCTGAAGTCACTGGCTGGCTGACACAAACTCCTACCTTATTAAACTTCCAGATGGGAAATAAAACCTGAGTCCTGAAAAAGCTGATAAGTATTAGAGAATTATTTACATGAAATAGGATATACTGAAAGGGACAGACACATCAAGTTATTTAAACAAGAAAATGTCCTGAACACCTAACATGTTCCAGGCACTGCTATGTATCCTGTGGATATAATGATTTTCAATAAGAGTTAGATATTACTTATTCTCTTTGAATTGACATTCTGTGAGGGTCAAAAGCAATAAATGGCACGTGTTTTACACAGCATTTAGTTTTATATGCACAGAAAAGAGTAATGGTGGAATAGGGACTAGAGTAGATATAATGCTTAGGAAGAAAATATTCTCTAAAAGATAACAGTTTTGTTGGATTCTGGAAAACAATTGTAGCCCAGCTATGAAAATTTCTTGGAGAAGCATGATGCAGGTGTAAGAACTCACAATTAATTAAAAAGACCCTGAGGCTAGATTGTGTTTGCCATGGCAGCCATAGCAAAGAAGGCCAGCATGCCTAGGACATTTTAAGCAAGTAAGTTTGGGGATCAACATGAGATTGGAGATAAATTTACGTGTCTGATTGAGAAGACCTTTTTGATAAGGAGTTCAGGTAGTATTAACCACAAAGCAAAAGCTATTGAAGAATTATTTGAAGTAGAGTGACATAGTTTTAAAAGATCACAGTTGTTGCTTAACTGGGAATAATTAGAAAGAGGTAATAGCAGAACTAAAGTAACCAGTTAAAAGATTATTGCTAAACAAGTGCTAAAATAACTTAGTATAGAAAGTGAACAAATTCAGAATGTCTTTTTGAAACAGATATCAAAGGATTTTTCAAGGAGCTTAATTTGGAGGAAGAAGAAAAGGGAAGAAACAAGAATGGCTTATAGATATTTTTCCTGAGCAACTGGATGTATGCAATATCCATTTACTAAAATCGGGAGAAAAAACCTGGGTACTAGGTAAATCTTCACTATTCTCCATTCTAAGTGTATCCATTTTTACATACATAGTATAGATATATCATTCTTTCTTCCAGAAAAGTCTACGATGAAGATTGCAGATTAAAAAAAAATTTCATCACATGGTAATCATTATCAACCCACAATTCCCAAAATGGGAAAAGTATTTTTAATTATCCTTAGCGTCCATCCATTTCTTCTTATTCTTAGTAACAGAATTACCCAGTTTATCTGAACACACTGTTCCCTACCTAAAGAAGAGCTTATAACCTCCCTTACAGCAGCATGTAAAATAGTTGTCATCTCCTTAAAGATAAAGTCATATAATATGGACTGGGTTTTCCCCCATTCCTGCTCCTTAAGAAGTGGAAAGACTGCTGCCTTGAACTCCAAGTGGGAAGCAAAATATTGAGGAAATCAAAGCCAACTTGCTAGCTCTGTTCACTCGATAAACTCTTAGAACTGAACTTCTCTAAAGTCTAGAACCCCTCTCATCTAGAAGATAAAAAATAAAGTTCTCTCTATTTAAACCTTAGCATTTTTGAAAATATGTTAGTCTAGCTTTTACTCGTATTAATAGATACATATTTCCTGGAAAACTGTGCTTACTAATAACATGTGATATTATTAACAAGCATGGGAAGAGGGACCATTGGAGAGGATGTGTGTGTGTGTGTGTTGAAATAATAAAGGCCAACCAACTGAAGAAGGGAATGGAAAAATAGTTGTATTAACCTTTCCAAATGAGAAAAATTGACATTGTTTGTCTATACCACTGAGTTGGAAGGAATGCAAAATAATGTTCATAGCCCATAAAAATAATTGCTATACCAAATGCTACTTACAACAGAACTAGAATGGAAGAGTGGTACTATGTATGCAATGTATTTTCAAATGTTAATCTAGAGTTAGAATTAAATGTCATAGTAAATCAATCAGGAGATAAATGAGAACTTGGAAAACAATCTATATTAAGTGTTGGCATTTTTCCTCAAGCCATAGAACTCACATACATTTTGTTAGGATTCTGTTGCACAATACTTAAGATGAATTATGCTTTTTTGTGGCATTAGTAAATACAGAAAATTCTGTAATATTTCATCCTGCAAGTTGGATATCCTGCATGTTTTTTAATCGTATAGATAATTCTGAAAATTTGCACAGCAGTCAAATGGGAAGTGTGTTTGAATAAGAAAATTTAAAAATGTATTCAGACTATATATTTTCAAAGAAAATGAATGAAGCAGATGCAATATATTTTCCCTCTGGTTTCACAAAAATAAATAGCAATCAATAAACCTTCCATCTCATATATTTAAAAAGTTTAATCAAGGTCACATTTTTCAACTTTATATCCAAGACATATTATTAAAATAGTAAAAGACCAATGACCTATAAAACCCTGGCAAAGATGTATTTAATGCAAAGAAGATCAATTTAGTTGAAGGGTAATGAAATGTGTAGCTTATAGTTTATTTGCATTGTAATTCAGTTGAACTTTAATATATTAATTGTGTCATGGTACTTTCTTGATGTGGAAATAAAAACTGACCACCAAAGATTTGGGTCATTCTTCCTAAAGTAAAGTTGTTTCTGGAAAGTGGCTCTCCAGTCAATATCTATGTTTTCCAAACATCTGTCAGATATGTAACAATTAATTACACAGTTAAGCTAGTCAAGGAGAAGACAAATGTGAAGCAAATAATGCTACAAATTAAAGAAGATACTGAATTAATAGTATTTAAATTTATAATTATAAATAATCATATAAACTTTTCCCTAGCAGATTCTGATTCCTTGTATACACTTTATAAAGAAATAAGGATAAAAGGAGGAAAATAGGGAAAGAGAGAATGAGAGATGGAAAGACATAGAGGAATAAGAGAATTAAATTCACTTTGGATATAGGAAAGATGGAAATAGCACATCATTTGTAATTTGTTCCATTCCCTTGTTACTAGAAATTAGAATAATCTGAATACATTGTTTTAGGTAAGACATTTAGCCATTTTGAACCAGTAGTTCTGCCTTGACTGTTTCAGCTGTGTCTTTGAAATAGCAAGCAAGACTTCGGGAAGAAAAATATTGGAATAGACAGGAACTGGGGTCTAATACCATTTTCTTGCTACTCAAAGCAACAACAATAAGACTTCTTTATTCTCTCAGTTTTCAATAAATCCGTACACCTTTGGTCAGCTGGATTAAGTGCAGTCTAGTACTTTGTTCCTACCCTGGCAGAGAAAACCAGCATAAGATTTTTCTCCTCTATGGTAGGGGCAAGAACCTGGAAAGCAGTTTGGAGCACTCCAGTGAAGACCAAGAACTGATTCTAGATAACCTGTGGGCTCAGAGATCTGTGGGCTTTATAAGTACAGTAATTCACAAATTACTTTTAAAAAGAAAAATATATATATTTTTTGATTTGACAGAGTAGGCACTGATATCATTGAATATAATGTAAAAAATAGAAAAAAAGAAACCCTAAAATCCAAATCTTTGTTTCCTTCTGAAGTTCACTGCTGGTTCATCAGCCTCTCCCTTTCTCTCTTGAGCTCTTAATAAAGTTTTAAATTTCTAATATAAAAAATAAGTTGAGTGATCCATATAAATTATCATTCAAACTCTTGGAGGAAAAGTGGTAATTAAATCCATAGAAGACAACTTCCCTGAGCTCATGACCTCAGTTGGCAGACTAGGAATTCACAGAATTCTAGGTTAGAATAACAAGGAAAAAAAATGACCGGTAATTGTCTTGGTAACATTAATTAGAAGAAAATCTTACAACTGTCATGTAAAACAAAACAAAGTATCAACAACAACAACGACTACTTGACACTGTATTTTTCTTTTAGGGCACTAAAAGAAAAAAAAAAAGTAGTCTATATGTATGTATTACCAAAGTGTAAGCTCTGCAGCTCTTTTGAAATAAGCTATCTTTTGGAGAACAAACCTGAAAGTATAAAAAACTTGGTGTAGATCTCTAGGATAATAGGAACACTGGCTTTCCATCATCATCTATCTGATCTCTTGCTTATGTTACCAGTAAAATCTAGCTTCTGTTTTTCTTAATTCTGGCTAACATTTCAGATTTACTCCCCTTACTTTGTAATCAATATGCAGATAGCAAACACAATCTATTTTCTGTATAAAAATAAAAAGAATTTGAATAGCCTTGTGTATAAACCTATTATTAACTCCATTTGTTGAGCACCTTAATTAATTATTAGGAGATGTTACTGTAGATCTTATTATTAACATCACAGGTTTTTCATATTCTTGTTTTCTCACTTGCAATCAGTGAACACAAGTAAAAGTTTGCATTTCCAGTATCTTAGATCTTACCCTTTTAGATATAAGTAATATCTACATATATATGTTCTTTCTTTTCTTTCTTTTTAGCATATTTATTCAACTGTATTTGAAAATCATGGTTGAAATATAGAATAACATTTTTAGGGTTGATATAATTTATTTCTAATTGTAACTGTAAACTATTTAGAGACTCAGAGAATTCAGTAAAAAACCAAAGACTGACAGTTTTAAACTAGAGGTATTTTAAAATATTTTATCTCATCCATGAATGTATTTCTCACCACTTATCCCACAATCTGCTGAGTGCTATTTTTCTTTCTCTCATATTTTGACAGTTTCTCTATATACCCAATGAAACTCAACAATGATGCAATTGAAAAAAATATTTTATCATATTAGCTAAGAATTTTTCCAAGCAGAAAAAAAGAGACAGAATTGGGTTTTAAATGTCAAATGGTAATAAAACAGGTTTGTAAAGCATATATAAGACTCAAATAACAAAGAAAAGAGCCCACAATAATTCAAAAATAAAATCATTGATAAACAGGAAATACATTAATCAATTAGTTATAACATTTAAAATATTAAAAAATCACATATGTGTTTTGTAAGATTTTGTAAATCTGATTATATCATTAATTTTGTATGTTATAACCCAATCCAAAGATGAGAAGACGTAAATAGACATTTCTCCAAAGAAGATATACAGATTGCCAACAAACACATGAAAGAATGCTCAACATCATTAATCATTAGAGAAATGCAAATCAAAATTACAATGAGATATCATCTCACACCAGTCAGAATGGCCATCATCAAAAACTCTACAAACAATAAATGCTGGAGAGGGTGTGGAGAAAAGAGAACCCTCTTGCACTGTTGGTGGGAATGTAAATTGATACAGCCACTATGGAGAAAAGTAAGGAGATTTCTTGAAAACCTAATAATAGAACTACCATATGACCCAGTAATCCCACTACTGGGCATATACCCTAAGAAAACCATAATTCAAAAACAGTCATGTACCAAAATGTTCATTGCAGCTCTATTTACAATAGCCCGGATATGGAAACAACCTAAGTGTCCATCAATGGATGAATGGGTAAAGATGTGGCACATATATACAATGGAATATTACTCAGCCGTAAAATCTAATGAAACTGAGTTATTTATAGTGAGGTGGACGGACCTATTTTCTGTCATACAGAGTGAAGTAAGTCAGAAAGAGAAAATCAAATACCATATGCTAAAACATATATATGGAATCTAAAAAAAAATAGATCAGAAGAATGTAGGGGCAAGACAGGAATAAAGATGCAGACCTACTGGAGAATGGACTTGAGGATACAGGGAGTGGGAAGGGTAAGCTGGGACAAAGTGAGAGAGTAGCATGGACATATATACACAACCAAACGTAAAATAGATAGCTAATGGGAAGCAGCTACATAGAAGAGGGAGATCAGCTTGGTGTTTTTTGACAACCTAGAGGGGTGGGATAGGGAGGGTGGGAGGGAGGGAGATGCAAGAGGGAAGAGATATGGGGACACATGTATATATATAACTGATTCACTTTGTTATGAAGCAGAAACTAACACACCATTGTAAAGCAATTATACTCTAATAAAGATGTTAAATAAAATAAAATAAAATAAAGATGGAAAAAATTTTGTATGTTATAAATTATTGCAGGTAAAGCACATATGATGGTATTCATATATCTAGGTAACGCTAAGTTAAAGTAGAAGAGAAACAATAGAAGTATTAGGGTAAAGAAAACAATTTTTGAAATAGTAATTAGTTTTCTAGATGAAAGATATAAACTGCAACCCTATATTTGACATGAGTATATATCAAAATCTTTCCTCAAATGTAGACTGAAGCCTGAGTTGTTACTTGCACACTGGATTATAGTATAAAGGAAATCCAATAAAAATCATAGCACTGTACTTGTTGCAGGTCCTTTAATAAGCATGGATTTTAAAATATTGGTAAAGATTACAGTTTATAGGTAAGAAACTATTGCCCCAAATATAGTACAATAATGTGTTTTCTTAGTGAGTGTGTTAAATTTGATATGCTAAAGTGATTTAATATGATTAATGAAATTAGAAATAGCATTGATTCCTGGTATTTTTATTATTTTTATGCATTACTTATTTATTTTATTAGTTTCTGCTTTATAACAAAGTGAATCAGTCATACATATACATCTGTTCCCACATCCCTTCCCTCATGCATCTCCTTCCCTCCCAACCTCCCCATGCCACCCCTCCAGGCGGTCACAAAGCACCCAGTTGATCTCCATGTGCTCAGCGGCTGCTTCCAACTATCTATCGACCTTACGTTTGGTAGTGTATATATGTCCATGCCGCTCTTTCGCTTTGTCGCAGCTTACCCTTCCCCCTCCCCATATCCTCAAGTCCATTCTCAAGTAGGTCTGTGTCTTTATTCCCATTTTACCCCTAGGTTCTTCATGACATTTTTTTTTAATTCCATATATATGTGTTAGCATACGGTATTTGTCTTTCTCTTTCTGACTTACTTCACTCTGTATGACAGACTCTAGGTCTATCCACCTCATTACAAATAGCTCAGTTTCGTTTCTTTTTATGGCTGAGTAATATTCCATTGTATATATGTGCCACATTTTCTTTATCCATTCATCCGATGGTGGACACTTAGTTTGTTTCCATCTCTGGGCTATTGTGAATAAAGCTGCAATGAACATTTTGGTACATGTCTATTTTTGAATTATGGTTTTCTCAGGGTATATGCCCAGTAGTGGGATTGCTGGGTCAAATGGTAGTTCTATTTGTAGTTTTTTAAGGAACCTCCATACTGTTCTCCGTAGTGGCTGTACCAATTCACATTCCCACCAGCAGTGCAAAAGTGTTCCCTTTACTCCACACCCTCTCCAGCATTTATTGTTTCTAGATTTCTTGATGATGGCCATTCCGACTGGTGTGAGATGATATCTCATTGTAGTTTTGATTTGCATTTCTCTAATGATTAATGATGTTGAGCATTCTTTCATGTGTTTGATGGCAGTCTGTATATCTTCTTTGGAGAAATGCCTACTTAAGTCTTCTGCCCATTTTTGGATTGGGTTGTTTGTTTTTTTGCTATTGAGCTGCATGAGCTGCTTATAAATTTTGGAGATGAATCCTTTGTCACTTGCTTCATTGGCAAATATTTTCTCCCATTCTGAGGGTTGTCTTTTGGTCTTGTTTATGGTTTCCTTTGCTGTGCAAAAGCTTGGAAGTTTCATTAGGTCCTTTGCTGTTGGATTCTTGTTTATATCTGTTTTTATTTCCATTTCTCTAGGAGGTGGGTCCAAAAGGATCTTGCTGTGATTTATGTCATAGAGTGTTCTACCTATGTTTTCCTCTAAGAGTTTGATAGTTTCTGCCCTTACATTTACGTCCATAATCCATTTTGACCTTATTTTTATGTATGGTGTTAGAGAATGAACTAATCTCACACTTTTACTTGTCCCTGTCCAGTTTCCCCAGCACCACTTATTGAAGAGACTGTCCTTTCTCCACTGTACATTCCTGCCTCCTTTATCAAAGATAAGTTGACCATATGTGCATGGGTTTATCTCTGGGCTTTCTATCCTGTTCCATTGATATATCTTTCTGTTTTTGTGCCAGTACCACACTGTCTTGATTACTGTAGCTTTGTAGTATAGTCTGAAGTCAGGGAGACTGATTCTTCCAGCTCCGTTTTTCGTTCTCAAGATTGCTTTGGCTATTTGGGGTCTTTTGTTTTTCCAACAAATTTTGAAATTTTTTGTTCTAGTTCTGTGAAAAATGCCAGTGGTAGCTTGATAGGGATTGCATTGAAGCTGTAGATTTCTTTGGGTAGTAGAACCATTTTCACAATATTGATTCTTCCAATCCAGGAACATGGTATATCTCTCCATCTATTTGTATCATCTTTAATTTCTTTCATCAGTGTCTTATAATTTTCAGCATACAGGTCTTTTTTCTCCTTAGGTAGGTTTATTCCTATATATTTTATTCTTTTTGTTGCAGTGGCAAATGGGAGTGTTTTCTTGATTTCATTTTCAGATTTTTCATCATTAGTGTACAGGAATGCCAGTGATTTCTGTGCATTAATTTTTTATCCTGCTACTTTACCACATTCATTGATTAGCTCTAGTAGTTTTCTGGTAGCATCTTTAGGATTCTCTATGTATAGTATCATGTCATCTGCAAACAGTGACAGCTTTACTTCTTCTTTTCCAATTTGGATTCGTTTTATTTCCTTTTCTACTCTGATTGCTGTGGCTAAAACTTCCAAAACTATGTTGAATAAGAGTGGTGAGAGTGGGCAGCCTTGACTTGTTCCTGATCTTAGTGGAAACGTTTTTAGTTTTTCACCATTGAGGACAATGTTGGCTGTGGGTTTGTCATATATGGTCTTTATTATGTTGAGGAAAGTTCCCTCTATGCCTACTTTCTGCAGGGTTTTTATCATAAATCGGTGTTGAATTTTGTCAAAAGTTTTCTCTTCACCTATTGAGATGATCATATGGTTTTTCTCCTTCAATTTCTTAATATGGTGTATCACATTGATTGATTTGCGTATATTGAAGAAGCCTTGCATTCCTGCAATAAACCCCACTTGATCATGGTGTATGATCCTTTTAATGTGCTGTTGGATTCTGTTTGCTAGTATTTTGTTGAGGATTTTTGCATCTATGTTCATCAGGCATATTGGCCTGTAGTTTTCTTTCTTTGTTACATCCTTGCCTGGTTTTGGTATCAAGGTGATGGTGGCCTCATAGAATGATTTTGGGAGTGCTCCTGCCTCTGCTATATTTTGGAAGAGTTTGAGAAGGATAGGTGTTAGCTCTTCTCTAAATGTTTGATAGAATTCGCCTGTGAAGCCATCTGGTCCTGGGCTTTTGTTTGTTGGAAGGTTTTTAATCACAGTTTCAATTTCAGTGCTTGTGATTGGTCTATTCATTTTGTCTATTTCTTCTTGATTCAGTCTTGGCAGGTTGTGCATTTCTAAGAATTTGTCCATTTCTTCCAGGTTGTCCATTTTATTGGCATAGAGTTTCTTGTAGTAATCTCTCATGATCTTTTGTATTTCTGCAGTGTCACTTGTTACTTCTCCTTTTTCATTTCTAATTCTCTTGATTTGAGTCTTCTCCCATTTTGCCTTGATGAGTCTGGCTAATGGTTTGTCAAGTTTGTTTATCTTCTCAAAGAACCAGCTTTTAGTTTTATTGATCTTTGCTATTGTTTCCTTAATTTCTTTTTCATTTATTTCTGATCTTATCTTTATGATTACTTTCTTTCTGATAACTTTGGCGGTTTTTTGTTCTTTTTTCTCTAATTGCTTTAGGTGCAGGGTCAGGTTGTTTACTCGAGATGTTTCCTGTTTCTTAAGGTGGGATTTTATTGCTATAAACTTCCCCCTTAGAAATGCTTTTGCTGCGTCCCATACGTTTTGGGTCATCGTGTCTCCATTGTCATTTGTGTCTAGGTATTTTTTTATTTCCTCTTTGATTTCTTCAGTGATCTCTTCGTTATTGAGTAGTGTATTGTTTAGCCTCCATGTGTTTGTATTTTTTACAGATATTTTCCTGTAATTGATGTCTAGTCTCATAGCATTGTGGTCGGAAAAGATACTTGATACAATTTCAATTTTCTTAAATTTACGAAGGCTTGGTTTGTGACCCAAGATATGATCTATCCTGGAGAATGTTCCATGAGCACTTGAGAAAAATCCGTATTCTGTTGTTTTTGGATGGAATGTCCTATAAATATCAATTAAGTCCATCTTGTTTAATGTATCATTTAAAGCTTGTGTTTCCTTATTTATTTTCATTTTGGATGATCTGTGCCTTGGTGAAAGTGGGGTGTTAAAGTCCCCTACTATGAATGTGTTACTGTCAATTTCCCCTTTTATGGCTGTTAGTATTTGCCTTGTGTATTCAGGTTTTCCTATGTTGGGTTCATAAATATTTACAATTGTTATACCTTCTTCTTGGATCGATGCCTTTATCATTATGTAGTGTCCTTCTTTTTCCCTTCTAATAGTCTTTATTTTAAAGTCTGTTTTTTTCTGATATAAGAATTGCTACTCCAGCTTTCTTTTGGTTTCCATTTGCATAGAATATCTTTTTCCATCCCCTAACTTTCAATCTGTATGTGTCTCTAGGTCTGAAGTGGGTCTCTTGTAGACAGCATATATATGGATCTTATTTTTGTATCCATTCAGCCAATATGTGTCTTTTGGTGGGAGCATTTAGTCCATTTACATTTAAGGTAATTATTGATATGTATGTTCCTATTCCCATTTCCTTAATTGTTTTGGGTTCGTTATTGTAGGTCTTTTCCTTCTGTTGTGTTTCTTGCCTAGAGAAGTTCCTTTAGCATTTGTTGTAAAGCTGGTTTGGTGGTGATGAACTCTCTCAGCTTTTGCTTGTTTGTAAAGGTTTTAATTTCTCCATCAAATCTGAATGAGATCCTTGCTGGGTAGAGTAATCTTGGTTGCAGTTTTCTCTCCTTCATCACTTTAATTATGTCCTGCCACTCCCTTCTGGCTTGTAGAGTTTCTGCTGAGAGATCAGCTGTTAACCTGATGGGGATTCCCTTGTGTGTTATTTGTTGTTTTTCCCTTGCTGCTTTTAATATGATTTCCTTGTGTTTTTTTTTTTGACAGTTTGATTAATATGTGTCTTGGCGTATTTCTCCTTGGATTTATTCTGTATAGGACTCTCTCTGCCTCCTGGACTTGATTAACTCTTTCCTTTCGCATATTAGGGAAGTTTTCAACTATAATCTCTTCAAATGTTTTCTCAGTCCCTTTCTTTTTCTCTTCTTCTTCTGGAACCCCTATAATTCGAATGTTGGTACGTTTAATGTTGTCCCAGAGGTCTCTGAGACTGTCCTCTGTTCTTTTCATTCTTTTTTCTTTATTTTGCTCTGCAGCAGTTATTTCCACTATTTTATCTTCCATCTCACTTTACCGTTCTTCTTCCTCAGTTATTCTGCTTTTGATCCCATCTAGAGTATTTTTCATTTCATTTATTGTGTTTTTAATCGATACGTGATTCTTCTTTAGTTCTTCTAGGTCCTTGTTAACTGTTTCTTGCATTTTGTCTATTCTAGTTCCAAGATTTTGGATCTTGGAAATAGAATCTTGGATCATCTTTACTATCATTATTCTGAATTCTTTTTCAGGTAGACTGCCTATTACCTCTTCATTTGTTAGGTCTGGTAGGTTTTTATCTTGCTCCTTCATTTGCTGTGTGTTTTTCTGTCCTCTCATTTTGCTTATCTTACTGTGTTTGGGGTCTCCTTTTTGCAGGCTGCAGATTCATAGTTCCCGTTGTTTTTGGTGTCTGTCCCCAGTGGCTAAGGTTGTTTCAGTAGGTTGTGTAGGCTTCCTGGTGTGGGGGACTAGTGCCTGTGTTCTGGTGGTTGAGGCTCGATCTTGTCTTTCTGGTGGACAGGTCCATGTCTGGTGGATTGTTTTGGGGTGCCTGTGGCCTTAGTATGTTTTTAGGCAGCCTCTCTGCTAATGGGTGGTATTGTGTTACTGTCTTGCTAGCTGCTAGCATAGGGTGACCAGCACTGTAGCTTTCTGGTCGTTGACTGAAGCTGGGTGCTGGTGTTGAGATGGAGATCTCTGGGAGATTTTCGCCGCTTGATATTATGTGGAGCTGGGAGGTCTCTTGTGGACCCATGTCCTGAAGTTGGCTCTCCCACTTCAGAGGCACAGCACTGACTCCTGGCTGCAGCACCAAGAGCCTTTTATCTTCCCGGCTCAGAATAAAAGGGAGAAAAAGTAGAAAGAAAGAATTAGTAGAAGAAAGAGAGAGAGAGAGTAAGAAAGGAAGAAGGAAAGAAAGGAAGGAAGTAAGGAAGGAAGAAAGAAAGAACAGAGGGAGTGAGGGAGGAAGGAAAGAAAAGAAAGAGTGAAAGGAAGAAGGGAGGAAGGAAGGAAAGAAAGAGAGAAAGAAAGAAAGGAGGGGCCGATAGAGGGAGCAAGGAAGGGAAGGTAGGAAAAAAAGAAAGAGCAGTTAAAGTAAAATAGAATAAAGTATAAAATATAGTAGCATTTTTAAAATTAAAAGATAACTATTGAAAAAAAACCGGACAGATAGAACCCTGGGACATATGGTGGAAGCAAATCTATACAGAGAAAATCTCACACAGAAGCATACACATACACATTCACAAAAAGAGAGTAGGGGGAATAATCGAAAATCTTGCTCTCAAATTCCATCTCCTCAATTTGGGATAATTTGTTGTAAAAAAGAGGAAAAGGGGAAAAATCTGAAATCTTGCTCTCAAAGTCCACCTCCTTAATTTGGGATAATTTGTTGTAAAAAGAGGAAAAGGGGAAAACGTCTTAAATCTTGTCCTCAAAGTCCACCTCCTCAATTTGGGATGATTCGCTGTCCATTCATGCACTCCACAGATGCAGGGCACATCAAGTGGACCTTGGGGCTTTAATCCGCTGCCTCTGAGGCTGCACAGAGAGATTTCCCTGTCTCTTCCCTGCTCTCACAGCTCCTGGGTCTCAGCCTTGGACGTGGCCCCGCCTCTGTGCGTAGGTCTCTGGAGGGCGTCCATTCTTTGCTCAGACAGGGCGGGTTTAAAGGAGCCGCTGATTCGGGGGCTCTGACTCACTCAGGTAGAGGGGAGGGAGGGGTGCTCAGTGTGGGTCGGGCCTGCGGTGGCAGAGGCCAGCGTGACATTGCACCAGCCCGAGTCACTCCATATGCTTTCCTGGGGAATCTGTCCCTGGTTCCCAGGACCCCGGCAGTGGCGGGCTGCAAGGCTCCCCAGAAGGCGGGGTGGACAGTAACCTGCGCTCAAACACAGGCCTTGTGGTGGCGGCAGCAGCAGCCCCAGCATCCCACGCCTATCTCCGGGGTCTCTGCCTTTTGCCTCGGCTCGCGCCTGTCTCTGGAGCTTCTTTAAGCACTGCTCTTAATGCCCTCTCCTCGCACACCAGGAAACAAAAGAGAAGAAAAAGTCTCTTGCCTCTTCGGCAGCTCCAGACTTTTTCCCCATACACCCTCCAGGCTAGCCGTGGTGCACTAAGCCCTTCAGGCTCTCTTCCCGCCGCCAGCCCCAGTCCTCTCCCTGTGCTCCGACTGAAAGCCAATACCCTAGCCTCAGCTCCCAGCCCCGCCCGCCCCGGCAGCCGAGCAGACAAGCCTCTCGGGCTGGTGTGTGCCTCAGGGCACCGATCCTCTGTGCCGGAATCTCTCCGCTTTGCCCTCCACACCCCTGTGGCTGTGCTCTCCTCCACAGCTCCGAAGCTTTCCCCCTCCGCCACCTGCAGTCTCTGCCCGTGAAGGGGCTTCTAGTGTGTGGAAACCTTTCCTCCTTCACGGCTCCCTTCCACTGGTGCAGGTCCCATCCCTATCCTTTTGTCTCTGTTTATTCTTTTATCTTTTGTCCTACCCAGTTATGTGGGGAGTTTCTTGCCTTTTGGGGGTTCTGAGGTCTTCTGTCAGCATTCATTAGGTGTTCTGTAGGAGTTGTTCCACGTGTAGATGAATTTCTGATGTATCTGTGGGGAGGAAGGTGATCTCCGCATCTTACTCTTCTGCCATCTTCCTCTGCTCCCCCCAGATCCACCGATTCCTGGTATTTTTATATTTGACATATTAAAGACAGTTTAAAACATGGTGGGAAATATTTTTATGTGAACTAAAGGAGAGTGAACTTTGGCATTTTTGCACATGAAGTTTATTAAATCAAGGCAGCTTCTACCACAGAACATTGTGCATGCTTAGGTCAATTCAAAAACACCAAATCTCTGCTAGTCAGTGTATTGCTGTAATTCATAAAGGCAATTTTTCCTAGTTATACCTGCTTTTCGTACAGAATATACTCAAAAGAAAAGGTGAAAGTGGGCATTAATTCCAAAAGAAACTTCACATCAGTGTTATAGTGAAATTATTTCTGTACCATATGTTTTAAAAGAGAAATGTTTTAGTAAGGAATGTAACTATTCCTTTTATAATCTTAAGGGTTCTTTAGTGAATTACTGTATGTAGTTGACATGTATGATTTGAAAATCTATTTTTATATTGCTAATAATTTTTCCCAAAAAAGGGATATATTTGTTTAAATGTGAAAAAGTAATAAAACAATTTTTATGCATATGTATCTCAGAAATAACAAATATAATTACTGAGATAAACATTAATTTGTTGTTGAGAATTTAAAAAAAAAATCTTATAGCTTAAAGAATTAAAGACATCAGGGTAGACAGTGAAGATTTGGACACCTTGCTATAATTTTGCCGCCTGTTTTATCAATGCTTAAGTTGACCAAATACTAAGTCAAAATACCAAATTATGTATGTTTTCCAGCATTGCTGTTTCAGAGGCACAAATACAACAACATGGAATAGGTTAGCCCAACAAGGAGAACACACTAACATTTATATAATAGTTAGAAAACATTCTAATATTTAATTATATCTTACTAACTTTGGAGAAATAACAGTTCAAATGTGAAATTAGTCTTCCTGAATATCCAAAAATATTTTGGGGTAAAGAGGACATTATGCTTGTTCCACATGTAAGATAGATAATATATACTGGTAATGAAGGGATTTTTCGATGTTTATGGCAATTAGCTTAGCAAAGTTTTAGTGGTAGAGAGAAGCATTGAGTATTAAGGAAATTCATTCATCCATTTATTTATTCATTTAATAAATATTTACTAAGAGCCAGGAACTATTGGGAGTAAAAGATGATCGGATATCTGTCCTTAAGAAAAATATCACATCTTTCATGTATCAAACAATTACCTAATACTGATTAATTACATATTCCTCTTCAGTCAAGTCTTAACTCAGTTCCAGGAGTCACCTCTTTTGGGACACCTTCTCTGACTTCCCTGGGATATATATATATTAATAATCACATATAAATAATCTAGGGATCATATAAAAATGCAGATTTTGGGTAATACCCTGGCAGTCCAATGGTTAGGACTTTACTTTTTCACTGCCAGGGACCCAGGTTGGGGAACTAAGATCCCGTAAGCCAAGCAGCATAGCAAAAAAAAAAAAAAAATGCAGATTCTGGTTCAGTATTTCTGGCATAAGAACTGCAATTCCCCATTTCTATTATGATGTTGATGCTGCTGATCTGTGGACCACAATTTTAATAGCAAGATA
Organism: Mesoplodon mirus; assembly: GCF_964341445.2. NCBI lineage: Eukaryota > Metazoa > Chordata > Mammalia > Artiodactyla > Ziphiidae > Mesoplodon > Mesoplodon mirus. The sequence continues at coordinate 38,860,060 of NC_138993.1, forward strand.
CTAGATGTTATTAAATTACCAATCATTTAATGATTTACAAAGATGAGAGATAAAGAATATTAATATTTAGTGATAAATGACTTAAAAGGTGTTATTGAATATATATGTAAATGAGAGATGTTTTAAAAAATATTAGTCAAAGACCAATAGAAAGTGGCCACCATGAGCTAGCAAATGCTTAGACAAAATAAAATTTATTTAGGTCGCTATAGCAATAGAAGATGAGTACTAGAGGAAACTTTTGGAATGTATATAGGATCTGAGCAATTACTGTGTAATTCTAAAGAGTATTTAAAGAAGCAAAAGTAAGATCTTGATGAGGTTCAATAAAAATACAGCTCTTTCTATTCCTTATACTTTGTGTAAATGTTCCCACACTGCAATGGGAGAATACTAGAGTAATTGTAATCTTTCAACGTTTTAATACATTCACTGAGCAAATATTTATTAAGGGTCTACTAAGTGCCAAGATGTTGTTTCTACATGTGTCAAACACCAGGAGATCTCTGACCTCTCAGGGAAAAGATAAATGAAAACAAGTAAATAAATAATCAAATATGTAATGTAGTATCAGGTAATAATAAAAATACTAGAGAAAATAATTTCACAAAAAAACAAAAGAAGCTCAGTAGCAATATTATTTTATTAATTTTTTGTGGTACACAGGCCTGTCACTGCTGCGGCCTCTCCTGTTGCAGAGCACAAGCTCTGTACACACAGGCTCAGTGGCCATGGCCCATGGGTCCAGCCGCCCCATGGCATGTGGGATCCTCCCAGACCGGGGCACAAAGCCATGTCCCCTGCATCGGCAGGTGGACTCTCAACCACCGCACCACCAGGGAAGCCCATAGTAGCCATTTTAGAAGGCAGAGTTTTCTTTACAGGGAACAGTAAGCAGACACCAGCATGATATAAAGAACTTTTTTGCAAAGATCTGAAGTACAAGTGCTCCATGCTGGAGAAAGTGTGTGCTCAAAGACCTTGGACTACATGCTAGTTTGATGTATTTTAACATCATCAAGAAAGTCAGTTTGACTGGATAGTATGAGCAAGGGGCATGTACAAGCTTGAGAATTTGTAGGGGATTTGTAGAACACAGAAAGGAGTTTGAACATTACTATAGAAATAATGGGAATCCTTTGAAAAAATTTGAACAAAAAAATGGCATTAATTGTTTTGTGTTCGAGAAAGGTGTTTACTTATTTGACTATAGAATCTGGGAAGAACAGAGGGAGATCCATCAGTAGTCTAAATTAAATGTCAGCAAAATACAGACACCTAACTAAATCCAGCCCTGTTTTTACAAAGCCATGAACTAAGAATTGTTTTTATACTTTTAAATGACTGTCACATAAGTACAGTTAGTCCTCATTTTTCATGGATTCTGTATTTGAAAATTTGCCTACTTACTAAAATGTGTTTGTAACCCTAAAATCAATATTGGAGGCATTTTAACAATCATGAGCAGATGTGCACATGCACAGAGCAGCAGAAGATTGAGTAGAAGATTAGCATGTTACTAGCTGAGGTTAGATGAGGCTGCACTCTGCTTTCTTGTTTCATTTCTCATATTTTAAACAACTATCTTTCTCTGGATCTATTTAGTGCTACATTTTTGTGCATTTTGTTGGTGACTTCACTATGTAAAATGGTCCCAGAAGTAGTGTTAATGCACTGTTTAGTGTTCTAAAGTGCAAGAAGGCTGTGATGTGCATAATGGAGAAAACACGTGTTTCAGATAGGTCCTGTTCAGGAATTAATTATAGTGCTGTTTGCCAGCGTTCAATGTTAATAAATCCCCAATATACAATAAATAAGGTATCTTTTAAAGAAACACATAAAACAAGTTTAAGTGTTGAATGATTGGTAGAAATGTTGTGATCAGAGTCTCACATGCACCTTAACTCTTATTTCCATTAGGAGCAATGGTTCAGTATTTGTTAATTCAGCGTTTGTTGAAGCTGTATAGAACATAGCTACTGCAGATCACAAGAACTTTCTGTACTTACATAATACTCTCAGTTTTGCTTCCTGAGCAGCAAAGCCTAAAATATTTACCTCTTGCCCCTTCACAAATAAGTTTGCCAAACCCCTGGCCCAGGTTATAAAGTACAACAGTTAAAAAAAAAAAAAAAAAAAAAAGAGGATGCTGGCTTAAGGTAGAGTGGTAGATGTGAAGATTTTGAGAAAATTTTATACACATGATATATTTAAAGGTAGAGCCTATACACATACATACAATAGAATATTACTCAGCCATAAAAAGAAACAAAATTGAGTTATTTGTAGTGAGGTGGATGGAGCTAGAGTCTGTTATACAGAGTGAAGTAAGTCAGAAAGAAAAAGACAAATACTATATGCTAACACACATACACACACACACACACACACACACACACACACACATATATATATATGGAATCTAAAAAAAAAAAAAAGTTCGGATGAACCTAGTGGAAGGACAGGAATAAAGACAGAGATGTATAGAATGGACTTGAGGACATGGGGAGGGGAAGAAGTAAGAGAGTAGCTTTGACATATATACACTACCAAATGTAAAACAGATAGCTAGTGGGAAGCAGCCGCATGGCACAGGGAGATCAGCTCAGTGCTTTGCAACCACCTAGAGGAGTGGGATAAGGAGTGTGGGATGGAGATGTAAGAGAAAGGGGATATGGGGATATAAGTATGCATATAGCTGACTCACTTTGTTATACAGCAGAAACTAACCCAACACTGTAAAGTAATTATACTCCAATAAAGATGTTAATTAATAAATAAATAATGGTAGAGCCTATAAAATTCTGCAGCATATATATCTATATATAAATAAATAAAAGATGTTATATATAAATAAACTAATAAATGGTATATATAAATAAAAGATATACAGATATTAAGATTACCAGCTTCATTTTTTATTCACATTTTCTAGTTCATCAAATATTGATATAATAATTTGTCTTACAATAATTGTATTTCAGCCAGAATATATTTTCTACAAAAGGAACAGAAGAATGACTAGAGTATAGGGAAGGAAAAATTTGAGATGGGGTAATGTGACAAATTTCTAAAGAATTTACTTGAATTAATACATATTTATTGCTGACATTTGAGTTTTTTTATTTGAGAAATTTGTAAATAAAATAAACTTTAATATAGTCAGAAGTAAGTGAATGGTGAGAAAATAAGACATATTTGTGAAAGGGAAATAAGAGATAAGATAATGGGTGAATAATAACCTGGTAAGAAAGGTTTTAACATTTTATGAGGAAGTAAAGAATCTTGCATTTGCCTATGGACCACACAAATAAATCATCTCACTTGAATGCCTCATTTCCTCATACTGTGTCCCAATACAGTAGGTTAGAAAAATTCACTCATTAATGATTTGTAGAGTTGTCATTGTGTACTCACTCTATAGTGGACACAAGGGTCAGAGCTAAGGAAGAACAGTTAAAGTGAAGATTTTTGGTCTCTACCTTTGTGAATCATCTGAATCACTCAAAATATTTGCTGCATAGTTAGTTATTTGTGCCTGAAAAATGGAGAATGATGATGCTTGACACATCTGTATGCTTCTAAAACAACACCTCAGTAATAATGTCAGAAATAATTTGTTATTAAGATTTTTTTCATAATATATTGCTACTAATGTTGTTTTTGGTTTGAATCCATGTGGTCAACACATAATATGAAGTGTTTGAAAGCCAACCTAATCTCCTGGCTTTCTAAAATTCAGTTCAAAACATCTTTGTGGCAGTATTTAAAATTCTGGAAAAAAACGTGATTTTTTTTCTTTCCTCAACATTCACAGTCATCTTTAGTTTAGGATATTTTGTTATCCTATTCAACAGGATAATCAAAATGCTTTGCATTGTTTGGTAAAAGATGCAGCATACATCAATACCACAAGGAGAACAGACTTGAGCAAGACAAATGCCTCTTATGTTTTGTTGTTATCATAATTTTGTTTGTTCATTTTTTATTGTGTCAAATAATCTGAAATCGATCCAACCTTTCAAACCTTGACACACATGCACACCCAGGAGAAGTGTTGATGAGATACAGTGGATGGATCTGAGGTTGAGCTCAGACTGGGGAAGAAAGCAGGACACACACAGTGTGAAAGCAGCAACATTCTACTGATGCTGAATGACAAATTTTGTATGCTATTCTTGATTAAAGAGAAACCTTTCAGAAACTGATTTTGTTCCTTGCAATATTCTCTAGCTTTGTACCGAAATTTAGATCTGTTTTCCAGTAATTTCAATAATTACTTTCTAAGCATTTAGCAATTCATCATGATGTTCTATGTGTTCCCTCCTAAATTCACTCATTATGAGTCTGATTTTTCTTATTTTATTCTGTAACATTTAATTAAAATAAATTAAATTATTATGTTCTCATTAAAATGAAATGAAAAATGTTATCAAGAGATTTATAAAATAACATTTTCTAATTTCTTCAACAGTTTTAATTATTAATATTTCCATGTTATTTTCCTTAATGTATTATTTTTACTAAAAGTATATATCTGTTTATCATTACTTTATAATATCTTATAATATATAGTTATAAAATATATTTACAAATACATTGTTTCACTTTCTTGTAATGTTTTTCATCAGCAAAATTCTATTCTAAAAATTCAAGTGGTCTCTTCAGTCAACAGAAAACAAAAATACAATCTATTTTTTCATATTTTATTAAGCAAACTCTGTCCTGGTTTCATTTTATCATACTATTAATATTAGATTCATATCCTAATTCTTTCATTCTGCATATTCTGAAAACTTGAATTGAGGAAAGGTGTATCTCCTATTAAGATTTTAAGGAATTTAATCACTTCCAAAGTTAAAAAAAATTATTGTTGTGTGTGTGTGTGTGAGAGAGAGTGTGCATAGGTGACAGAATGTCAAAGCAATAGCATTGCTATTGTTTTTTGTTTATAATATAAAACAAAAACATTATATTTATAAACATTTAATGATTTAGGAATAGATTAAAACTGGTTTTCCCATTAAGGTGAAATGAATATAATTTATGTTACTAATAAATATATATATATGTTAGAAATTTATGTTATAGACAAAGAATTCTGTTACAGAAATACAATCATTTCAGACTGATCATTATTATATTGTATCATCTCTTCTGCAGAAAAGAAAAATAAAAGGAGATGGATTTGGGGAATAGTAAGAGAAGATAGACCAATAAAAATAGAATCAGAAATAAATGTAAATTGTTTTTAGATAAGAAAGAGTAATAGCACTTATTAGACTTTTTGTCCATGCTTTTTACTTAGTTAATGACGACAATTTACTCAAGAGAATTTTGGAGACAATACTTTTTTGACTATTTTTAAGGTGCAATATATTAAAATAATTTTTATGTAAGATATTTTCAAATAATCTCAGTTTATCTCACTAAGGATTTTAATGTTAAAGCCTTATTTATATTGTGACTGGTTGATGATGTCCTTTGATTCCATTAACTACACTCTTTAATTTATTTTGATAAAAAGTCATTTGATCAGTTCTTACAATACCTAAGTCTGAATAGTCAAATATTTGCTAAACCCATAAATATTTCATAATTCAGAAAACATTTCCAATTTCACCTTATCCATCTTATATTTGCATATTTACTTAATATATATGGATGTCTGATAGTGTTAACAGAGACTAAATTATTGGACAAAATTCATATTTTGCTGACAACTTTACAGCTGTAATATTCATTTGTCACTGTCAATAGTTAATGGTGTAAATTTGCACATTGTTACACTGATTAATTTCCTCTAACTATTGTTAGCAAGTTTACTTGCCCTCATACCATCTATTCAAGAATTGGAAATGCTGTTTCAGAATGAGTTACTTCTGGTTTAGACTATTATCTGTTTTTGAATACGTGATTAGTCAAATATATATTCAAATTCAGTTGCTCTAACATTACACTTCCTATTGGAAATGTTTTCTCTCCTTCCCCTCTTATAGTTTTACTTATGTCCATAGGTGGTCTAAATTTGAGGATGTCGATTTGATGCTATGATACTGAAAAAAAGAGGTATATGGCTTTTGGCCAACTTTCCTAACTCCTGATCTAAATGTCATCCATAAAATGGCTTGCTCTCAGGTTTCTGTCATTTTCTTTATTCTATTTTATTGTAAGACCCACTCCACCCCAAACTTCTCCTTTTGCTTCCAATTTTACTGGCTCTACAAATTCTCATGTAACATAAAGTTTTTGGATACTCTTGAAACAATGGCATTCTCATTTAATAAACTTTGATGATCACAACAATTAGTGCTATCTATTTAAAATATAACACTTTTTTCGTGAGGAAAATCTGTCTGTTCATAGGCATGAAGTGAAAACATGGGATGTGCATCAATGTGCATTATTTTCCTAGCACTACAATAACAAAGTACCACAAACTGGGTGGCTTAAACAGCAAAATTTATTGTCTCACCTTTTTTTTTTTTTTTTTTTTTTTGTGGTATGTGGGCCTCTCACTGTTGTGGCCTCTCCTGTTGCGGAGCACAGGCTCCGGATGCACAGGCTCAATGGCCATGGCTCACGGGCCCAGCTGCTCCTCAGCAAGTGGGATCTTCCTGGACTGGGTCACGAACCCATGTCCCCTGCATCGGCAGGCGGACTCTCAACCACTGTGCCACCAGAGAAGCCCTTGTCTCACTTTTTTTGTTGTTGTTGTTCTTATTAGTTATCAGTTTTATGAATATTTGGTGTATATATATCAATCACAATCTCCCAATTCATCCTACAACCACCACTCCCCACCCACCCTGCTTTCCCACCTTGGTGTCCATTAGTTTGTTCTCTACATCTGTGTCTCTATTTCTGCATTTCAGACCAGTTCATCTGTACCATTTTTCTAGATCCCACATATATGTATTAATAGACGATATTTGCTTTTCTATTTCTGACTTACTTCACTCTGTATGACAGTCTCTAGGTCCATCACATCTCTACAAATGACCCAACTTTGCTCCTTTTTGTGGCTGAGTAATAGTCCATTGTATATATGTACCACAAATTCTTTATCCATTCGTTGGTTGATGGACATTTTGGTTAATTCCATGACCTGGCTATTGTAAACAGTGTTGCAATGAACACTGAGGTACATGTGTCTCTATGAATTATGGTTTTCTCTGGGTATATGAGAAGTAGGGGTATTGCTGGGTCATATAGTAATTCTATTTTTAGTCTTTTAAAGAACTTCTAAACTGTTTTCCATAGTGACTGTATCAACTTACATTCCTACCAACAGTGCAAGAGGGTTCCCTTTTCTCCACACCCTCTCCAGCATTTGTTGTTTGTAGATTTTCTGATACTGCCCATTCTAACTGGTGTGAGGTGACACCTCATTGTAGTTTTGATTTGAATTTCTCTAATAATTAGTGATATTGAGCATCTGTTCATGTGTCACGTGGTCATCTGTTTGTCTTCTTTGGAGAAATGTCTATTTAGGTCTTCTGCCCAATTGTTGACTGGGTTATTTGTTTTTAAATATTGAGCTGTATGAGCTGTTTATGTATTTTGGAGATTAATCCTTTGTCCGTTGATTGGATTGCAAGCATATTCTCCCATTCTGAAGGTTGTCTTTTCATCTTGTTTATGGTTCCTTTGCTGTGCAAAAGCTTTTAAGTTTCATTAGGTCCCATTTGTTTATTTTTGGTTTTATTTCCATTACTCTAGTAGGTGGGTCAAAAAATATCTTGCTGTGATTTATGTCAAAGAGTGTTCTTCCTATAATTTCCTCTAAGAGTTTTATAGTTTCCAGTCTTAGATTTAGGACTTTAATCCATTTTGAGTTTATTTTTGTGGATGGTGTTAGGGAGTGTCCTAACTTCATTCCTTTAAATGTAACTGCCCGGTTTTCAAAGCAACATTTATTGAAGAGGCAGTCTTTACTCCAATATATCCTTGCTTCCATTGTTATAGACTAGTTGACTATAAGTGTATGAGTTTATCTCTGGGCTTTCTATGCTGTTTCATTGATCTATATTTCTGTTTTTGTCCCAGTACCATATTGTATTGATTACTGTAACCTTGTAATATTGTCTGAAGTCAGGGTGTCTGATTCCTCCAGCTCCATTTTTTCCCTCAAGATTGTTTTGGCTATGTGGGGTATTTTGTGTCTCCATTCAAATTTTAAGGTTTTTTGTTCTAGTTCTGTAAAAAACTTTGATAGGGATTGCACTGAGTCTGCAGATTGCTTTGGGTAGTACAGTAATTTTCACAATATTGATCTTCCAATCAAAGAACATGGTATATTTATCCATCTGTTTATGTCATCTTTGATTTCTTTCATCAGTGTCTTATACTTTATGAGTACAGGTCTTTTGCCTCATTATGTAGGTTTATTTCTAGGTATTTTATTCTTTTTTATAAAATAGTGAATAGAATTGTTTCCTTAATTTCTCTTTCTTATCTTTTATTATTAGTGTATAGGAATGCAAGTGATTTCTGTATTTAGTTTTGTATCCTGCAGCTTTACCAAATTCATTGATTAGCTCTAGTAGTTTTTCTGGTGGCATCTTTAGGGTTTTCTATGTATAGTATCATGACTACTGCAAACAGTGACAGTTTTATTTCTTCTTTTCCAATTTGTCTTCCCTTTATTTCTTTTTCTTCTCTGATTACTGTAGCTAGGATTTCCAAAACTATCTTAAATAATAGTGGTGAGAGTGGACGTCTTTGTCTTTTTCCTGATCTTGAGGAAATGCTTTCAGTTTTTCACCACTGAGTATGATGATTGCTGTGGGTTTCTCATATATGGCATTTATTATTTTAAGGTAGGTTCCCTCTATGCTCACTTTCTGGAGAGTTTTTAATCATAAATTGGTGTTGAATCTTGTCAAAAGCTTTTTCTGCATCTATTGAGACTATCATATGTTTTTTTTTCTTCAATTTGTTAAAATGGCATATCACATTGATTGATTCTTCTCATATATTGAAGAATCCTTGCATCCCTGGGATAAATCCCACTTGATCATGGTGTATGATCCTGTTAATGTGTTGTTGGATTCTGTTTGCTAGTATTTTGTTGAGGATATTTGCATCTATATTCATCAGTGATATTGGTCTGTAATTTTCTTTTTTGTAGCATCTTTGTCTGGTCTTGGTTTCAGGGTGATGGTGGCTTCATAAAATGAAATTGGGAGTGTTTCTTCCTGTGCAGTTTTTTGGAAGAGTTTGAGAAAATGGATGCTCGCTCTTCTCTAAATGTTTGATAGAATTCACCTGTGAAGCTATCTCATCAATGATTTTGTTTGTTGGAAGATTTTTAATCACAGTTTCAATTTCATTACTTGTGATTGGTCTGTTCATATTTTCCATTTCTTCCTGGTTCAGTCTTGGAAGGTTATATCTTTCTAAGAATTTGTCCATTTCTTCCAGTTGCCCATTTTATTGGCATAGATTTGCTTCTAGTATTCTCTTAGGATGCTTTGTATTTCTGCAGTGTCTGTTGTAACTTCTCCTGTTTCATTTCTAATTTTATTGATTTGAGTCCTCTCCCTCTTTTTCTTGATGAGTCTGGCTAAAGGCTTATCAACTTAGTTTATGTTCTTAAAGAACAATCTTTTAGTTTTATTGATCTTTGCTATTGTTTTCATTGTTTCTATTTCATTTATTTCTGATCTGATCTTTATGATTTCTTTCCTTCTCTTAACTTTGGGTTTTGTTTGTTCTTCTTTCTCTCATTCTTTTAGGTGTAAGGTTAGATTGGTAGAGATTTTTCTTGTTTCTTGAGGTAGGATTTTATTGCTAAAAACTTGCCTCTTAGAACTGCTTTTGCTGAACCCATAGATTTTGGATCATCATGTTTTCTTTGTCATTTGTCTCTAGGTATTTTTTTTTTAATTTCCTCTTTGATTTCTTCAGTGATCTCTTGGTTATTTAGTAACGTATTATTTAGCCACCATGTGCCTGTGCTTTTTAATGTTCTTCCCCTGTAATTGCTTTCTAATCTCACAGCGTTGTGGTTGGAAAAGATGTTTGATATGGTTTCAATTTTCTTAAATTTACTGAGGCTTGATTTGTGACCCAAGATATGATCTATCCTGATGAATATTCCATGTGCACTGGAGAAGAAAGTGTAATCTGCTGTTTTTGTATGGAAGGTCTTATAAATATCAATTAAATCAATCTGCTCTATTGTGTCATTTAAAGCTTGTGTTTCCTTATTAATTTTCTGTCTAGATGATCTGTCCATTGGTGTAAGTGAGGTATTTAATTCCCCACTATTATTGTGTTACTGTTGGTTTCCTCTTTTATAGCTGTTAGCATTTACCTTATGTGTTAAGTTGTTCCTATGTTGGGTGGGTATATAATTATAATTGTTATATATTCTTCTTTGATTGATCCCTTGATCATAAATGTAGTGTCATTCTTTGTCTCTTGTAACATTCTTTATTGCATTTTATTTTATGTATTTATTTATTTTTATTTTTATTTTTTAACATCTTTTTTGGAGTATCATTGTTTTACAATATTGTGTTAGTTTCTGCTGTATAACAAAGTGAATCAGCTTTATGTATACATGTATCCCCATAACCCCTCCCTCTTGCATCTCCCTCCCACCATCCCTATCTTACCCCTCTAGGTGGTCACAAAAACCGAGCTGATCTCCCTGGGCTATGCAGTTGCTTCCCACTAGCTATTTTACACTGGGTAGTATATATATATATGTCAATGTCACTCTCTCACTTCTTCCCAGTTTACCCTTCCCTCCCTGTGTGTCCTCAAGTCCATTCCCTGTGTCTGTGTCTTTATTTTTGTCCTACTCCTAGATTCTTCAGAACCTTTTTTTTTTTTTTTTTTAGGATCCATATATATGTGTTAGCATACGGTATTTGTATTTCTATTTCTGACTTACTTCACTCTGTATGACAGACTCTATATTCGTCAACCTCACTACAAATAACTCAATTTTGTTTCTTTTTATGACTGAGTAATCTCCATTGTATTTATGTGCCACATCTTATTTATCCATTCATCTGACAATGTACACTTCAGTTGCTTCCATGTCCTGGCTATTGTAAATAGTGCTGCAATGAACACTGTGGTACATGACTCTTTGGCATTATGGTTTTTTTCAGTGTATATACCCAGTGGTGGGATTGCTGGGTCATGTGTTAGTTCTGGTTTTAGTTTTTAAAAGACGCTGTATACTGTTATCCATAGTGGCTGTATCAATTTACATTCCCACCAACAGTGCAAGAGGGTTCCCTTTTCTCCACAACCTCTGCAGCATTTACTGTTTGTAGATTTATTGATGATGGTCATTCTGACCAATGTGAGGTGACACCTCATTGTAGTTTTGATTTGCACTTCTCTAATGATTAGTGATGTTGAGCATTCTTTCATGTGTTTGTTGGCAATCTGTATGTCTTCTTTGGAGAAATGTCTATTTAGATTTTCTGTCCATTTTGGGGTTCAGTTGTTTGATTTTTTTGATATTGAGCTTCATGAGCTGCTTGTAAATTTTGGAGATTAATCCACTGTCAGTTGCTTCATTTGAAAATATTTTCTCCCATTCTGAGAGTTGCCTTTTGGTCTTGTTTATGGTTTCCTTTTTTGCACAAAAGATTTTAAGGTTCATTAGTTTCCACTTGTTTATTTTTGTTTTTATTTCCATTTCTCTAGGAGCTGGGTCAAAAAGGATCTTGTTATGATTAATGTCATAGAGTGTTCTGCCTGTTTTCCTCTAAGAGTTTGATAGTGTCTAGCCTTACATTTAGGTCTTTAATCCATGTTGTTTTTTGTTTATTTTTGTGTATGGTGTTAGGGAATGTTCTAATTTCATTCTTTTACAGGTAGCTGTCCAGTTTTCCCAGCACCACTTATTGAAGAGGCTGTCTTTTCTCCATTGTATATTATTGCCTCCTTTATCAAAGATAAGGTGACCATATGTATGTGGGTTTATTTCTGGGCTTTCTATCCTGTTCCATTGATCTATATTTCTGTTTTTGTGCCAGCACCATACTGTCTCGATTACTGTAGCTTTGTAGTATAGTCTGAAGTCAGGGTGCCTGATTCCTCCAGCTCCGTTTTTCTTTCTCAAGATTACTTTGGCTATTCGGGGTCTTTTGTGTTTCCATACAAATTGTGAAATATTTTGTTCTAATTCTGTGAAAAAGGCCATTGGTCTTCTGATAGGGATTACATTGAATCTGTAGATTGCTTTGGGTAATATAGTCATTTTCACAATGTTGATTCTTCCAATCCAAGAACATGGTATATCTCTCTATCTCTTTGTATCATCTTTAATTTCTTTCATCGGTGTCTTATAGTTTTCTGCATACAGGTATTTTTTCTCCTTAGGTAGGTTTATTCCTAGGTGTTTTATTCTTTTTGTTGCAATGGTAAATGGGACTGTTTCTTTGATTTATCTTTCAGATTTTTTATCATTATTGTTTAAGAATGCAAGAGATTTCTGTGTATTAATTTTGTATTCTGCTAATTTACCAAATACACAGATTAACTCTAACAGTTTTCTAGTAGCATGTTTAGGATGCTCTATGTATAGTATTTTCCCATGTGCATACAGTGACAGTTTTACTTCTTTTCAAATTTGGATCCCCTGTATTGATTTTTCATCTCTGATTGTTGTGACTAAATCTTCCAAATCTATGTTGAATAATAGTGGTGAGAGTGGGCAACCTTGTCTTGTTTCTGATCTTAGTGGAAATGGTTTCAGTTTTTCACCATTGAGAATGATGTTGGCTTTGCATTTGTCATATCTGACCTTTATTATGTTGAGGTAAGTACCCTCTATGCCTATTTTCTGGAGGTTTTTTATAACATATAGGTTTTGATTTTTTTCAAAAGATTTTTCTGCATCTATTGAGATTATCATATGTTTTTTTATCCTTCAGTTTGTTAATATGGTGTATCACATTGATTGATTTGTGTATATTGAAGAATCCTTGCATTCCTGGAATAAACCCCACTTGATCATGGTGTATGATCCTTTTAATGTGCTGTTGGATTCGGTTTGCCAGTATTTTGTTGATGATTTTTGCATCTGTGTTCATCAGTGATATTGACCTGTAGTTTTCTTCTTTTGTGACCTCTTTGTCTGGTTTTGGTATCAGTGTGATGCTCAAATCCATTTTGAGTTTATTTTTGTATATGGTGTTAGGGAGTGTTCTAATTTCATTCTTTTACATGTAGCTGTCTAGTTTTCCCAGAACAACTTATTGAAGAGACTGTCTTTTCTCCATTGTATATCTTTGCCTGCTTGTCATACATTAGTTGACCATAGATGTGTGAGTTTATCTCTGGGCTTTGTATCTTGTTCCATTGATCTATGTTTCTGCTTTTGTGCCAGTACCATATTGTCTTAATTACTGTAGGTTTGTAGTATAGTCTGAAGTCAGGGAGTCTGATTCCTCCAGCTCCGTTTTTTTCCCTCAAGACTGCTTTGGCTATTCGGGGTCTTTTATGTCTCCATACAAATCTTAAGATGTTTTTTTCTAGTTCCATAAAAAATACATTGGTAATTTGATAGGGATTGCACTGAATCTGTAGATTGCTTTTGGTAGTATAGATATTTTCACAATATTGATTCTTCCAATCCAAGAACATGGTATATCTCTCCATCTGGTCGTATCATCTTTAATGTTTTTCATCAGACTTATAGTTTTCTGCATATATGTCTTTTTTCTCCATAGGTAGGTTTATCCCTAGGTACTTTATTCTTTTTTGTTGCAACGGTAAATGGGAGTGTTTCCATAATTTCTCTTTCAGATTTTTCATCATTAGTGTATAGGAATGCAAGAGATTTCTGTGCATTAACTTTGTATCCTGCAACTTTACCAAATACATTGATTTCCTCTAGTAATTTCCTGATGACATTTTTAGGATTCTCTATGTATAGTATCATGTCAGCTGTAAACAGTGACAGTTTTACTTCTTTTCTGATTTGTATTCCTTTTATTTCTTTTTCTTCTCTGATTGCCATGGCTAGGACTTCCAAAGCAATGTTGAATAACAGTGCTGAGAGTGGGCATCCTTGTCTCGTTCCTGATCTTAGAAGAAATTGTTTCAGTTTTTCACCTTTGAGAATGAAGTTTGCTGTGGATTTGTCGTATTTGTCCTTTATTATGTTGAGGTAGGTTCCCTCTATGCCCATGTTCTGAAGAATTTTTATCGTGAATGGGTGTTGAATTTTGTCAAAATTTTTCTGCATCTATTGAGATGATCATATGGATTTTATTCTTCAATTTGTTAATATGGTGTATCACATTGATTGATTTGCATATATTGAAGAATCCTTGCATCCCTGGGATAAATCCCACTTGATTGTGGTGTATGATCCTTTTAATGTGTTGTTGGATTCTGTTTGCTAGTAGTTTTTTGAGGACATTTGCATCTATATTCATCAGTGATATCGGTCTGTAATTTTCGTTTTTTGTAGTGTCTTTTTCTGGTTTTGGAATCAGGGTGATGGTGGCCTCCTAGAATGAGTTTGGCAGTGCTCATTCCTCTGCAGTTTTTTGGAAGAGTTTGAGAAGGATAGATGTTAGCTCTTCTCTAAATGTTTCATAGAATTCACCTGTGAAGTCATCTGGTCCTGGATTTTGTTTGTTGGAAGATTTTTAATCACAGTTTCAATTTCATTACTTGTGATTGTTCTGTTCATATTTTTTGTTTCTTCCTGGTCAGTCTTGGAAGTTTATACCTTTCTAAGAATTTTTCCATTTCTTCCAGGTTGTTCATTTTATTGGCATAGATTTGCTTGTAGTAGTCTCTTAGGATGCTTTTTATTTCTGCGGTATCTGTTGTAACTTCTCCTTTTTCATTTCTAATTTTATTGATTTGAGTCCTCTCCCTCTTTTTCTTGATGAGTCTGGCTACTGGTTTATCAATGTTGTTTATCTTCTCAAAGAACCAGCTTTTAGTTATATTGATCTTTGCTAGTGTTTTCCTTGTTTCTATTTCATTTATTTCTGCTCTGATCTTTATGATTTCTTTCCTTCTGCTAACTTTGGGTTTTGTTTGTTCTTCTTTCTCTAGTTCCTTTAGGTGTAATTTTCAATTGTTTACTTGAGGTTTTTCTTATTTCTTGAGGTAGTCTTGTATAGCTATAAACTTCCCTCTTAGAACTGCTTTTTCTGTATCTGATAGGTTTTGGATCGCCGTGTTTTCATTGTCATTTGTCTCTAGGTTTTTTTGTTTTTGTTTTTGATTTCCTCTTTGATAACTTCAGTGATCTCTTGATTATTTAGTAACATATTGTTTAGCCTCCATGTGTTTGTGTTTTTTACATTATATTCTGTGTAATTCATTTCTAATATCATAGCACAGTGGTCAGAAAAGATGCTTGATATAATTTCAATTTTCTTCAATTTACTGAGGCTTGATTTTTGACCCAAGATGTGATCTATCCTGGAGAATATTCCATGCACACTTGAGAAGAAAGTGTACTTGGCTGTTTTTGGATGGGATGTCCTAAAAATACCAATTAAATCTATTTTGTCTATCGTGTATTTTAAGGCTTCTGTTTCCTTATTTATTTTCACTTTGGATGATCTGTCCATTGGTGTAAGTGAGGAGTTAAAGTCCCTCACTCTTATTGTGTTACTGTTGATTTCCTCTTTTATAGCTGTTAGCAGTTGCTTTATGTATTGAGGTGCTCCTATGTTGGGTGCATAAATATTTTCAATTTTTATATCTTCTTCTTTGATTGATCCCTTGATCATTATGTAGTGTCCGTCTTTGTCTCTTGTAACATTCTTTATTTTAAAGTCTATTTTATCTGATATGAGATTTGTTCCTCCAGCTTTCTTTTGATTTCCATTTGCATGGAATATCTTGTTCCATCCCCTAACTTTCAGTCTGTATGTGTTCCTAGGTCTGAAGTGGGTCTCTTGTAGATAGCATATATATGGGTCTTATTTTTGTATCCATTCAGCAAGCCTGTGTCTTTGGTTGGAACATTTAATCCATTCACATTTAAGGTAATTTTCTATATGTATGCTCCTATGACAATTTTCTTAATTATTTTAGGTTTGTTATTGTAGGTCCTTTTCTTCTCTTGTGTTTCGCACTTAGAGAAGTTCCTTTAGCTTTTGTTGTAGAGCTGGTTTGGTGATGCTGAATTCTCTTAGCTTTTGCTTGTCTGTAAAGCTTTTTATTTCTCCATTGACTCTGAATGAGATCCTTGCAGCGTAGAGTAATTTGGTTGTAGGTTCTTCCCTTTCATCACTTTAAGTATATCATGCCATTCCCTTCTGGCTTGTAGAGTTTCTGCTCAGAAATCAGTTGTTAACTTTATGGGAGTTCCCTTGTATGTTATTTGTCATTTTTCCCTTGCTGCTTTCAATAATTTTTCTTTGTCTTTAATTTTTGCCAGTTTGATTACTATGTGTCTCGGCATGTTTCTCCTTGGGTTTATCCTGTATGGGACACTCTGTACTTCCTGGACCTGGGTGGCTATTTCCTTTCCCATGTTAGGGAATTTTTTGACTGTAATCTCTTCAAATATTTTCTCTGGTCCTTTCTCTCTCTCTTCTCCTTCTGGGACCCCTATAAAGCGAATATTGTTGTGCTTAATGTTGTTCTAGAAGTCTCTTAGGCTGTCTTCATTTTTTTTTTCATTCTTTTTTCTTCACTCTGTTGCCCAGAAGTGAATTCCATTATTCTGTCTTCCAGGTCACTTATCCGTTCTTCTGCCTCAGTTATTCTGCTATTGATTCCTTCTAGTGTAGTTTTCATTTCAGTTATTGTATTGTTCATCTCTGTTTGTTTGTTCTTTAATTCTCCTACGTCTTTGTTAAACATTTCTTGCATCTTCTCAATCTTTGCCTCCATTCTTTTTCCGAGGACCTGGATCATCTTCACTATCATTATTCTGAATTATTTTTCTGTAAGTTTGCCTATCTCCACTTCATTTAGTTGTTTTTCTGGGGTTTTATCTTGTTCCTTCACCTGGTATATAGACCTCTGACTTTTTGTCTTGTCTGTCTTTCTATGAATGTGGTTTTTGTTCCGCAGGCTACAGGATTGTAGTTCTTCTTTCTTCTGCTGTCTGCCCTCTAGTGGATGAGGCTATCTAAAAGGCTTGATGGGAAGGACTGGTGGTGGGTAGCTCTGACTATTGCTCTGGTGTGCAGCACTCAGTAAAACTTTAATCCACTTTATTGTTGATGGGTGGGGCTGGGTTATCTACTTGTTGTTTTTTTGGCCTGAGGCAACCCAACACTGGAGCCTACATGGGCTCTTTAGTGGGGCTAATGACAGACTGTGGGAGGCCTCAGACTAAGGATTATTTCCCAGAACTTCTGCTGCCAGTGTCCTTGTCCTCACAGTGAAACAGAGCCATCCCCTGCCTCTGCAGGAGACCCTCCAACACTAGCAGGTAGGTCTGGTTCAGTCTCTCCCAGGGTCACTGCTCCTTCCCCTGGGTCCTGATGCACACATTACTTTGTGTGTGTCCTCCAAGAGTGGAGTCTCTGTTTCCCTCAGTCCTGTCAAAGTCCTGCAATCAATTCCCACTAGGCTTCAAAGCCTGATTCTCTAGGAATTCCTCCTCCCATTTCCAGACCCCCAGGTTGGAATGCCTGACGTGGGGCTCAGAACCTTCACTCCATTGGGTGAACTTCTGTGGTATAAGTGTTCGCCAGTCTGTGAGTCCCCCACCCACCAGTTATGGGATTTGATTTTACTGTGATTGCGTCCCGCCTACCATCTCATTGTGGCTACTCCTTTGTCTTTGGATATTGGGTATCTTTTTTGGTGAGTTCCAGTGTCTTCCTGTCAATCATTGTCCAGCAGCTAGGTGTGATTCTGGTGTTCTCGCAAGAGGGAGTGAGAACATGTCCTTCTACTCCCCCATCTTGGTTCCTCTTTCCAAGATCTCTTTCTTCATGTCTCTGTTTGGGGTTATACAACTTGAAGATATGGCAGCCATCTTAAGTTCAGAAAGGGAAATCTGAGGACAGAAGTCAAGATCCTGAGAAGAGAACAGTGGAAAGCTGAATAGTTGCCTAATTTTCAAAATTCTTATTAAAGTAGATACACTATGTACACATTATCTAAGCCACGTGTATTTGTGTTCAGTTGTTTACAGACAAATTATCCTGGCAGAAGTAAGTGTGTCATGCAAACATTATTTCTCCTCTCAAAATGTTAATAGCACAAGGTATTGCTTTCAATTCTACTTCTATCCATAACTCTAGGATTTAGAGGCATAAAGAAGTAACTTATTTTTCAGAGACATTTTCAATGCTTAGTTCAAACACCAACTGACCAACATAATTGATAAATTATACCCCAGGGAACTTTTGATTCAAAATAATTATGGTTTTCTATGTCAAATGAGAGGTAATAATTACCTCTCATTTCCCCAAAATATAATTGGAAATATGAATACTTAATTCTGCTAATTATAATGACTGTGCTAAAATTATTTAGCTTGTATTAACATCTTTTAACATAAAATTTGACCTTTTATTCTCTTCTTGTCTCTTTCGCTTTAAAGTCATATTTACTAAAAAATGTTAACATGAATGCTTATTTTTACATCTTAAATTCAAAGTGATTATATGCAACACATCATAACTCTACATTGTAATATAATAGACTTATGTATGATTGAGACTACAAAAGTGCTTCCATCTAAAAATCATCTGGTTCCTAAGTCCTTTTTCTTTCTATGATCTGTGTCCTTGTGGATAATATCTCCTTTTGCCCAGTCACCAGATCCAGAAAATTAGAAGCCAATACAAATATGATTTTCTCTCTCAATCACAAATACCCTAACCAATCAGTCAAGTTCAGTGGGTCTTAGTACTTTAACATCTCTCATATCCTTCTTTCCTTTCCCTTACCATGGATAGCTTCATGTGAATTATATTTCTCACATGTACTATTGTAAGAACTTCCTAAATCCTCTCTCTACATTCAATTTATTCTTCTCAAGTCTGTCTCCTAAATAATGTGATACATTCTTCTACAATCTTAATCTGATAATGAGAGTCAGACACTTGTTATTAGTATGTGACTCTCGTGGTCAGAGATGTTTGATTTTAAAATAAAAAGACTATTTTTACTAATACATTTTAATACCTTAACTTAGCAATTATTGTTCTTCATGTTCTGGTCCTTAGGTACATTTGCCCTGTTCCTCCAAAATGCACTCCAGTGATAGGCAACTGATGAATTCCCAGCCTGGATCAGGATATTTCATATTAGCAAGAGTTTGTACATTCTGTTCTATCTGCTCTGAATGATTTTCTATCCTCTATGTATAGTTGTCTCCTTCTGATACTTTGTAACTGAATTCCACAAAATACTGTTTCTGTGAACTCTTCTCCGCCCTCCCAAAATGGTAGCAGATTTATTTTATGTTACCTTAACAACTTGTGTGCATAATCCTTGCATTATTCAACTTTAATGCCTGCTGTCCAGCATAGTACTCAGAATATAGAAAGCACAGAATAAGTACATGTTGAATACATAACAATAGGGATGAATAGTTTACTTCCTTGATTTATTCTTACCCTTTGTGTGTGTCATAGATGATGTTATTTTAAAAAGCAATTTACAGCTACTGCTTTTATACACCTGTCATTCAAATTTGTTCATATGGCAAAATATGTGCCAGTCTGGGCTGAAGGTAAATGCAAAATGAAACAAAAGACACTACAATTGTCTTTTATGAAAAAAAACATATTCTGTAATTTTGACTACTCTTAGACATACTGCATGGTTTTCCTTTTCTATTAAAAAAATTATTTCTACCTTGTCACAATGTCAAAATATTGTTTCTAAAGACACACTACATCTTCTTAAACAGCTAAACAACACACTGCAACTTCCTAAACACTACATCTTCCTAAACAACAAAATTTATACCATGCACATATTTTAAATCAGTTTCAAATCTTTTAAGAAATAGTTATGCTATAACACCAATTTTAAGAATATATTCATATTTTTCATTTAGTATCTGAGACCTATAAGGAAATTTAAAAACTTATCATGAGTTATGACCATGTAGTTCTAGTCTCAATATAAAACAAGTGAGATCAATATTTTCCCTTGTACTAATTCAGTTACTACTATTTCAGCAAAAGATATGTTAAGAAGAAAAAACTAGTTTTGATGGCTTAAATTTCTCCTCTAAATATTAACATGAAAAGGTATTACATCAAACTAATTTCA
This sequence comes from Mesoplodon mirus, assembly GCF_964341445.2. Classification (NCBI taxonomy): domain Eukaryota; kingdom Metazoa; phylum Chordata; class Mammalia; order Artiodactyla; family Ziphiidae; genus Mesoplodon; species Mesoplodon mirus. The sequence continues at coordinate 38,880,262 of NC_138993.1, forward strand.
TGTAACTATAAAACTACTGTAGAGAAGATAAAACATAATTTTAATAAGTTTGTTAGATTAATCCACATGTTTTCTTATTTAGTATATAAGTCACATAATCAATTCTAGTATGAATCATACAATTAACAGTCTTACATTGGAGGAATTTGTATTTTCATTTTCTTATTAATAAACAGGATCTAGTCTCTTCATTATATTTCTAAGTGAAAAGCATATTTTCTCAAATTTGTATATGGCTGGAAAATAAAGTTGATTAGAATCTGTATCACAAAATGAAATTCCATATTTATAAGATAAATTTCATAAATGAAAGTACTAAAATCAGTATGCAGTTTCAACATGACAAATGAAAATTGATAGAATTCAGGAGCAAAATATAATGTATACATTGCATGAAAAAGATAGGTCAATGTAGAATGTCAATTTACGTGAAACACGGGTGAAGAAAAATTTAATGTTGTGGTGGAAAATGATCACTTTATAGTCATGAAGAAAATGACCTTTGTGACATTTCAAAGCTTTGACACTAATTTTTCCAAATCAGTCTTCATTAGTCAAAATAATACAAATGTGCTACACCTAGGTTTTAGAAACATCCTTTAAAACTGTACATGAGATATGGAGACCAAAAAGTTTAAAGTGATATTCAGTAGAACTCTGAGGAATGAAAAATGGGAGTTAGCATAGAAAAAATTTTTTGAAAAGCTAATATAATTTTTTTTTTATTTTTGTGCATATGAGCATTCCCCATAGCCACCCTCAATTTTCATGCAAGTGAACATATAAAATAAAGAAGGAAATAATTTTGGGTGGCATAATGCAGGTTATTTATTTTTCTTTCTGCACTATAAAATGTTATATTCGGGGAAACTATAAACTATCTGTTTCTGATAATCTTCAGGGAAAATATAGAAGCTTATCTCTTTCCTTCATTAAAAAAAACACATATGTGTTGATTTTCCGTTATGTACTGACAATTCTTAGACTATAGAAACAAATAAAAAGACACTGCTTCTGACATTAATGTACTTAGCATTTCTTGGGATATTACAATACAGGATGAAAACTGGTTTAATGATAGTGTGCCTTAAAGTGACGTGAGGGTATGGAAGAAACCTCTAAATGCCATGGAAATTTCCAGACAAGGCTTGCAAATGAGATGAAACTTAAGCCAAATTTAAAAGAAACACAGGAATTCTCTATGAGAGAGGAAATCATTATAGGACCAGTGACTACTACATGCAGCAGTAACAGAAGGGTTTCACATGTTCAAATGTTGTTTGTAGTATTTTATTATAGTGGCACCCAGAATGCAAGCTGCAGGCAATAATGAAGAGGAGACTGGAAAGCTTGAGATGGGCCACATTTTAAATAATCGATTGTATAATTCAGATGGGATTTGGATTTTATCAAGTCATGCTTAGGAGCCATTACGTTGTCTTAGGCCATGAGATTACATGGAAGTTTTTGTATTTCAGAAATACAACTTTGAACTTGGGATACACAGCATGAAAATAATTGAGGGGCAGGGAGAACAATAAAGAAGCCATGGCAGTGAGACTAGTGAGAAAATTGCTGGTCAGATCTAAGATACAGAGGTGAGAGACAAAGACGAAGAGGGCACTAGGGAAAGTTAAGAAGTAGATTCACCATTTTAGTAGTGCTTTTAAAAGCACCACTCAGATATTATAGACTAATTTTATTACTAAAGACAAAAGTTATACTAAAATGAAATAATACAGAGATTATATTATAAATTATATTATCTATAGTGTACAGATTATATACTATAATTGGAGAAGAGACTATGACTGGAAAGCATGGAAGACAGGGGGAAGACAATGTTACATGAGCCCTGAGCTCCTGGAATACAGTGACTGTAAAGTGACTTTCTTAAAGTTCTCCACACTTTTGTGTTCTGAAAAATAGCTTAATGCAAAGACTCACCATCTTTCTTGTGGTTTAGATAGGACTAATGGATGTCCCTGCCCTGTTTCATAATTACTTATGACAATGCCAGACACAGACCCTCCAAATTCCCATTCTTTGTCTTATAAATTATTAACTGAACAGTTTTTCCTCACTGACCCATCAGGAAAAAATATTCACTAATATTATTTTACCAAATTTTAGTCAGTTTTTCTTCTTCCAGTTCTTTGAACTTTGGTCCATGCTGTCTGAGCAAGCACTGAACATGGAACAACCCTTCCTTTATTGCCTCTCCCTAAATAGGCAGACAAAAAGAAAGACATATCCTGATCATTTGTCTGAGTCTGGTTCTTTCTAGCCTTGCTTACTGCTTCTTGTAAAACCTCTTTGCTGCCTGACCTTTGTGATGATTGTAGATCGCATGATAAAAGTTTTCCCTATTGCCATATCTTCCCTTCCAGTATTGAAATAGCCTCCCTTCCTCTTTTGCAATAATCCTTCCAAACAAAGTCTCTCCTTACTTAATTCTGGATTTTTTTTTGTTTATAATTTGACACAGAAAAAACAGAATGGTTGTTGGGGGATTTACAGCTATAAATTAACTTTACACGTAAGCCCTTACCCATTAGAAATATCATTGTTAGCAATTCAGGTTAACACTACAAGGAGAAGGAAAGAAAATTTTTAAAAAAGTCTCTATGTTTTTAATTAATTGTACTATATTAAATTCAATATAAGATATGGACACACATTTTATTTTATTTATTATTTATTTATTTTTATCTTTCTTTTTTTGGGGGGTGGATACTTATTTTAAATGCCAAAATAAGCATATACAGCAAAAGGATCTAAGTAACTCATTTCTTAGATATTCTCAGGTGTCCCTTGTTAGTTCTCTGATTCAGATTCTGATTCAAATGGTAGGAACAGATTCAACATGAACAGGAACAGATTCAACTGTCTTTTATCCTCTGGGGAAAATCCATTTAACCTGGCCTGACTACCTAACCAGGTGTGAATCCTCACTGAGGTGCAAATTCATTTCTGTACAATAGAATAGCTACTGGCTCACACTTGGGTAAGCAGCAACTGATCAAGAGTGAACTATTTGAATTCCGTTTTTAAAACACTTATTTTTAAAAAATATATACATTTTCAAAACAAACAGAAAGCACTGCCAGGATAATCTGCAGATTGTGATTCCTTTGAAACATACATGTTTTAGTATGACTTAATCTAGGAGGAGGCCTGGTCATGCAGTCTGGAGATATTTGTAGAGTTTGTTCTATCAGATTCATGCCCTCAGTTACAATTAAATCCTCTAAAATATATATATCTTAGCTGAAGCAGCTTCACTCCTCCATTAGTTTGTCCTTTAAATTGATACCTTCCTAAGGGTTACTTTCGCATGAAGTGATTCCAGAGGAATATTTCATTATTGAACAATATATATATTTTGACACTTCAAATGGTTTTTACTGACTTCTAAGAGACCCATTGCCATAAAATCTGTCTGGTTTAGAGTGATGTGTCTGTGAACTCTATGTCATTGTTTGGTATACTTCTTTATTGCACATAATTGTCAACATATATGACAAAGTAGCTTAGGAAGTATAGAGGTCCATCATGTTTCATTGTGCTGTACCAGAATATGGTAGCTATAATATAGATACAAGTCACTAGCATCTTTTAAAATGGATGCATCAAATGGCAAATTATATTAAATCATTTAATATGATAGGATTCAGAGCAATTTTTGTTTAATATGCTTGACAACTGAAAATGAAAGGACTAAAACTGTTTAAATAACTCATGCTCTCAGTGACTGTGTATTCTAAAGTATTTTTTATCATTAAGTAAAAAGTGTTTCCTTACCAAAATAAATTCCAAATTATCCTCTGAACTCATATTAATGAAATAACTTTGAATTCAGTATCTACTAAATGATTAGCTTAGAAAAAATATCTATAAGTTGGAATATATTCTTTTTAAATGAAGGCAATATGAAGCAAGAGTTGCCAACGCTTATACAGTCATGAGCTTTTATCTTCTCATTCAACATTCAGTTAGTTTCTTTTAATAATTTTACCAATTCTTATCAGCAACATCATACAATTGGTGACAGAATGATAATTAATCCTTTTAAAATTACATGTATCAGGAAATGTACTACACAGCTGTGTAAGAAATAATTTCAGCAGAGAATAAACTCCAGTTTATGTAGAACATAAAGCAGTTATAAGCTAAAAGCTTGATCTGCTAGAGGTGCATATTAAAAAGATAAAATAATAAAATAACAGCAGAAAGAATAGAAATGAAGGACTAACTCCAACACACAGGGTCTAACACATTTATTCTGGCTTAAATGTTCACAGATGTCCATTTTTGGCACTCAAGCCAGTGTTAACATAGGAAAATGCTTGCCATAAATGCAGAGGTTATATTTAACTACTAGAAGCTATAGTTGATAAAAACATTAATAATAACTCTATAATAAAAGACATTAACAAAGGCATGAGATGTTATGGCTAGTTTTCTAAGCAATAATCTTATTTTTATTTAAGTCTGAAAAACCACAGGAGAAAAAATGCTAATATTTTCTGCATTTTTCAGATAAAGCAGCCAAGGCTCAAATGGCTTAAGCAGATGTTCCAAGATAACAAGTTAATAAATATGAGAACCAAGTTTGACCACAATTATCACGACTACTGATCTGAACTTCTAACAATTATACTGTGGCTCTTTTGACAGGACACAGAGATCCAAAACCCAGGCAACCGTCCAGTATCACGCCTCTACTTCCACAGCTGTCTTTGTTGTTCATGAAAACCTGATGGAACTTGGGAGCAACCAAGGTGTCCTTTGGTAGAAGACCGGATAAGTAACTTGTGGATACAACTAGACAATGGAATATTATCAACTTTGAAAGGGAATGAGTTTTCAAGTCATGAAAAAATATGAAAGAGACTTAAAAACATAATACTAAATGAAAGAAACCAATCTGAAAAGGTTAAATATTAATTACATCTGACTATACTACCCTCTGGTAAAGATAAAACTATAGAGACAAGGAAAATCAGTTGCCAGGGGATAGGTTCAGGGGCTGGAATGAATAAGCAAAGAACAGAGGATTTTTAGGGCAGTGAAAACATGACGTATGGTACCATAATGATGGATATATGCCATCATGCAAATAGTAAAACCCATAAAATTTACAACACCAAGACAAGAGTTAACTCTAGTGTAAACTATGGACTTTGGGTGATTATGATATATCATTGTAGGTTCATCAATTGCAACAAATGTACCAGTTTGGTGAGGGATGCTGATAATGAGGCATCTATGCATGGGTGAAGGCAGGGGAATATGGGAAGTCTCTGTACCTTCCTCTAAATTTTGCTGTGAACCTAAAACTGCTCTGAAAAGAATAGCCTTTTAAAAAAATGATGGCTTTAGTAATAGATATCATTTCTTGATTTCTATTTCATTTGGCATGTATAAATACTCTGTAACTCATACTACAATTCTTATTTTTTAATTAAATGAACAACTTAAAGGGAATTTCTTAAACTGATTTCAGTCAGTTTAAGAATTATCTGGACAGCTTTTTAAAACTGCAGATTCCAGGAGGAGTATGATTAACTAGTTTTAGAGTTGGGCTCATGAATATGCATGTTTAAATGATAAACATGATTATGAGGCAAGTGATCTATGGTTGACACCATAAGAAACATGGCCATAATGATATTTTTTTTAAAAATCATTAGATTTCCTATTTTTTCAACTGACTTTCACATTAAATTAGAACTCTGACTTTATAAAACATCAAAATAGAAAGATAAAATTAACACAACAATCTTACTTCCTTTGTAATGTTGAAATGTAAGATCTTGCATTTACTCTTCCAAGACATTGGTTAACAGGAAAAAAATGTTCAAATATATTTCTTGTTTCAACCTTTTTAAAAATAAAATATAATATTTTATACTCTTACTACTGTCAGTCTTTTATAGTAAGTATACTGTCTTCCATGATGATTGGTAATATTCCACATGATGAGCACTTCATAAGCCTAAATTCTTGCAGGAAAATCACTGTAAAAGCAATATATGAGAAATAAGACTTTGGTTTATTTCTTGCTATTGTTGTTACTGAATTATAACTTAGCACTCCATGACTGACACTGAAGTATGTATAAAATTCTCTCTCTGCTGTCTGAATGATTGTAAAAGATATTTTTAATTTTTTTAGCTCTCCATCAATCAAATCCTAAATCCCTTTCTATATCACCCCTTATTCTATTTGAGTAGGATGTTATTTTTGCCTTGCACTGCAGAAACACATGAGGATGATTACCCCCTCTCCCTGCTCTGGCATAGCCTGGGAGGAGCACAAATGTTTGAGTCTCAGATAATTGGAAATAATTCAGGAAATTTTGGATTTTGAATGATAGTGGATTAAGCTGTTCCAGAGGCAGTCCTTTGTAATAACAGCTGCTTATAAAACGTTTCAAAATTATTTTTTCCCAGCATATTTTTCAGACCTCCAGCTTTCTGAGGATTTTGATGGCTCCCAATAGCCTTCATATAAATAGTTATAATTATAATAAATATATACATATTTTATTATTATTATTTAATATTGTAGAGTAAGGTGTGTATATTGCAACCAAGAGCCTTGACTAAGACTACTTATTTTAATAATTCTCATTTGAAGAATACCTTAAAATGAGTTAGTCTCTTTTAAACATTCATTTTTCTCTTAATTTTCTTACAAAGAAAGAAGGTTTTTGTTAATTCTTTCCAATCTCTTGTTATTTGGAAAATTCATAAATTCGAATCTCCTTTGGAATAGGTGATGTATTTTGAGTTGTGTATTTAAATTATGTAAATTACCTATTATTTTACATTTCATGTATTATCATGCTTCAGGTATCTTCAATTTTCTTTCAAATATCCAACTTTTTCCTGGCACTATATAATTTACAAACATATCTTGCGTTTAGCTATTGTGTTCCTTCTTAATGTTTAACATAATTAAAATTGAAAAAAGAAATATTTGGTTCATACTCTTGTAACTCCAGTGTTGTTGGAGTCTGATATTGAACAGCTTTAGAAGGCAGATCCACGTGCTGTCTTCAGGTTAAACAATTAGATATTTGGAATATGTCCTAGGATGTAACCAATAAGTTTAAAACTTTATTATTGTTGTTTTTCCTATATTGTGCTAAATAAATTTTTCATGATGAGGTTTTTTTTTCCTGTTTTTGTTTGCTTTTTTAATTAAATACACTTTTTATTCCTGGGGACATGGTTGCTTTTTCTCATTCTCCTTGATGAATCCTCTCTTTTAGTTTATCTTCCTGACCTCTAAAAACTGGCTATCTTTTGGGCTGTGCTTGCTTCTATTCTGTATCTAATGCCACTGCCTGTGAGATATAGAAAGCACATGGCTTTAAATAAATTACCTCCTGAATTCCAGACTCATATATCCAATGGCCTACTCATCATCTTAATTTGTGTCAAGTAGATATATCAAACTTCTCTGTTTTTGCAAAATTCACATTACTTAATTTCATTCTTTCCCCACAAATATATTTCCAGGTTATCTTCATCATTTATTTAGATACTTGAAGCCACAATTCTAGAGTCTTGGTGCCAGTCCCTCTTTGTCACACCTTTTACCCCAATTCCTCATCTGGTCCTATTGAAGAATATATCCTGAACTCCATCACTTCTCAATACCTCAACAGATACCCAGACCCACACAACATTAACTCTTGTTGAGATTACTGAAAAGAACCTTGTAAAAGAACTGATCTGCTGTTTTTATTTCTATATCCTTCAGAGAGCTCTCTTCAGAGAAGCCCAATATAATTATAAAAATGAAAATCTGATCAATTTCTCACCTGCTTAAAACCTTCCAAGGTTTCTCATTAACTAAAAATTACATGAAATCCTAAAAGAGGCTCTTGTCTATTTTATCCTTCCTACATACCCCATCAGTTGTTCCTTCTCACTCCCAAAGCCCTTCTTTTTGATCTAAGACACGGAAAACACTCATTTTGATCAAAGGCACTGAAGACAATTCATTCATTAGAATATTTGTATTTGCCATCTGTTGTTATATGTCTATCTTATTCTGTCACTTTATTCAAGTTGTGCAATCAAATTCCACCACTTCAGAGAGATTTCGTATCTTTTTTATGTGTCTGATGACAAATTTAAAAAATAATAATAATTATCAGAAAGAGAGGACAAGGAGCATTTTTTTCATGTAAAAAGAGTTCTGACAGTAACTAGTTTCTGGGTGAGTTTAGCTATAAATGATGCCATCAGACACCCACAGTTTTCTGTTTTATTTATTTTTCCTCCATTATTATCAAGTCAATTTTTATCATCATGTTTTCCACTTTATTTGGAAAAGATATCTACTCTACCTCCAGATCTCAGGCCCATGTTTAAGTTAGGAATTCCCAGAAGGGAATTTTCAATTTGACAAGATAATAAATAGTTTTTGAACTGGTATAACATTGAGAAGGTTTTAGGGATGCTGATAAGTTTATTATAAAGTTTGATAGGTAAAATATTTTGAAAAATAAAAAAAACAATAATGAGGACTTCCCTATAAGTTACCAAACCATTAAGGATGGCAGAGGTAAGTAATATACTGTGGGACTAGTTTATACCAGAAATGAGTCCTAGGATAGGCCCAAGGAGTTCTGTTAGACCTTGGAAAAGACCCATATATAGCTGAAATTTTTGGAAAGAGTTTTGTCAGTATGTAACAAAAACTTAGAATGCACATTACTTGACCTTAAAAAACCCTTCAGAAATACACAGGTAGCCAATGAAATAAATATAACTATATATAACACTACAATATTTGCAAGAGAGATAAAATATAGGCTTTTTAAGTGTCCATCGACTGAGGAATCTTTGAATCAGAATAACCCCAGACTATGGAATGATATGCAATATTTATCAAGCATAGAGTTTTGTATATTCCAAAATAGAAAAATAATGTTCATGATATATTTCAAGTGAGAGGATAATGTACAGCCTTCAGTGTAGTGTCTTCTAGTTACCTGTGTCCCTGTTTATGCTTCAAACATATTGCAAAATATCTGAAAACTGTGCTGAACTATCAATGGTGTTTGCTTCTGGACCTTGGGATGGAGAAACCCTTACTTATGCACATCAGGAATTTTTATTTTTTATAAGCATACATTATTTTGAAATAAAATAAAACTATATATATGTGGAATCTAAGAAAATGGTACAGATGAACCAGTTTGCAAGGCAGAAATAGAGACACAGATGTAGAGAACAAATGTATGGACACCAAGGGAGAAGAGTGGGGCGGCGGGGGAAGAATTGGGTGATTGGGATTGACATATATACACTAATATGTATAAAATAGATAACTAATAAGAACCTGCTATATAAAAAATAATAATAAAATAAAATTCAAATAAGTATTTTAATTAAAAAATAAAAGCTATAATATTTTTTTGCCTATTGTACTCAACATGTTTTTAAATTATGGAGACTATATTTTTTCTTTTGTGTTTAGCACCTTCAGTATCCACAGAACACTTAACAGATCATTGGGAAAATAAAGAATTCTAAATCAATGTTCTTTAAACTCTCTAGCAATGATGACCTTGCAGCTTATGCATGCTGTGTGACATTTTACAGAGACACTATTTTACCATCATTTACTCATTGCCCTTTTATTAAATAATAGAGAACTATGGGACTATTTGTTGTTGCAGAATTCAACATTTTTAATACTCTACATATTTACTATTTTTACACTTGTTAAAATTTCTATGTCTTCAATAAGTTGTAATCATGCCTTGTAGTACATAAACTTTTGTATTTTATTGATTAATAAATTTAATTATTAATCAATAAAATAAATTCATCATTTAATTAATTATTTATTAATTAATACAATTAATTATTGATTAATGCAATTAGCATATCTATAGTTAGATATGTATACATAACTGGATGGATAGATAGATAGGTAGGTAATTAATAAATATAATTAACTCTGCTTCCATAACAATATATAAAATCAACATCATTACTTTATAGCCATACTCTTAAACTACCATGTGGAGTTTGAATACAGTCTCTATTTTACTTCATTTATTTTATATAAATTACAAAAACTTTTACATAATAATAGCACTAAAATGTTATCACCTCATCACCTCACAATAGATAAACTACCCTTTTTCTGTTGTGGTATGGACTTTCAACATAGTGTAATAGAATTTTTTTCAGTTTACCATAACATAAAATGATTGCAGTTAAAAAATGCGTTAACATACAATAAACTTTAAGAGCAGAATTATATCTCAAAATCTTGGGATGATTGCTAATGATTCTTCAGTTTGTAAATAGCTATTTTTACTTCAAAATTTATAGAAGATAGGAATAATATATCTTGCTGATTTGAGGAAAACTTCTCTATGTTCAGAAGGTGTTCCATTCACCATTATTTGTACATTTGAAATGAAGCTTCAGAGGGAAACAGAGACAGACATGGAGACAGAGATCATACATACATACCTGTCAGTTTAAGTTAAGGCATGCTGTTGTTATTAACAAACTAAAAATCATTATGGCTTAATATACTAAAAGTTTATTTCTCAGCCAAGTCAATCCTGAGGTGAGCTGTACAGCCCTCACCTATCTTGAATCTATGCCATCTGGAACCAATGCCCTTCAAGAGGGATGCACTGGGAAGAGGCATAGCAGAGGCAAATAAGCTATTAATGACCTCCGACCAGAAGTTTAAACATATAATTAGGCTCATGGCTCATTAACCAATATAGTCATATGATCTCAATCTCATTCCAAGAAAGTCTGACAAATGGAGAGAAACACATGGGTATTTGGTTAGCTTTAACTGCCATACCATGGAGCTAAATGAGGGAAAGTGTGATAAAGAATATTAACATAGGGCTTCCCTGGTGGCGCAGTGGTTGAGAGTCCGCCTGCTGATGCAGGGGACACGGGTTTGTGCCCCAGTCTGGGAAGATCCCACATGCTGTGGAGTGGCTGGGCTCGTGGGCCATGGCCGCTGAGCCTGCACGTCTGGAGTCTGTGCTCCGCAATGGGAGAGGCCACAGCAGTGAGAGGCCCGCGTACTGCAAAAACAAACAAACAAACAAACAAAGCACATTAACATATAAATTATAAGAAAAGATTGCCAAATGGTTGCATAAATTATTGGAGGGAGAAAGAGAAAACGGACAGCTCCTGTGTTAGAAGTTATAATTTGGAGGGCCAGATAGAAAATTAATCAAGTAAGTGATGTAAAGGTGGGATGCATATCATCATAGTAGAAAAAAAAAAGACTTTATAAAATCTCAATTCCCATTTCCATTGCTCTTCCAGCCTCCTGTCTTTCTGTGATTCCACCTGGGGTCTCTTTCCTTTTGCCTGAAAAACTCTCTCTTTAATATTTCTAATATAGTTGATAAATATCTGTTTTATTTTATTTTGCAAATATTTTAATTTCAACTTCATTTGTCACAATTATTTTATTGGGTAGAGAATTCTATGTTATAAGTTTTTCTTTCATACCTTTAAGTAGTTATTTAAGTAAGCCATTGTATAAAGTTCTAGTTTTTCTAGACCATTTGAAATGTTGGTTTTAAGTCTTATTATTATTCCTTTGAAGATAATGTATGCTTTTCTTCTTGACTGGTTTCAGACTTTTTGCCTTCAGCAGCTTTACTATAGTATGCATAGGTGTAGCTATTCTTTCCTCCCTCACTCTCTCCCTTCCTTCTTTTTGTTTTATTCCTCCCTCCTTCCTTTTATTTCCTTCCTGTCTTTTTTATTTATTTTTATTTTTTTATCTCTTTATTGGAGTATAATTGCTTTACAATGGTGTGTTAGTTTCTGCTGTATAGCAAAGTGAATCAGCTATACATATACATATATCCCTATATCTCTTCCCTCTTGTGTCTGCCTCCTACCCTCCCTATCCCACCCTTCTAGGTGGACACAAAGCACCGAGCAGATCTCCCTGTGCTATGCAGCTGCTTCCCACTAATTATCTTTTTTACATTTGGTAGTGTATATATGTCAATGCTACTCTTTCACTTCGTCCCAGCTTACCCTTTCCCCTCCCCATGTCCTCAAGTCTATTCTCTACATCTGTGTCTTTATTCCTGTCCTGCCTCTAGGTTCATCAGAACCTTTTTTTTTTAATATTCTATCTATCTATCTATCTATCTGTTAGCATACAGTATTTTTTTTTTCTTTCTGACTTACTTCACTCTGTATGACTTGTGGAGTTGCAGGGCTCTTTAAATCTATGGGTTGGTGTCTTTTATCATGGAAAATTTTCAGCAATCACCTCTTAAAACACTACTTCCACCTCATTTCTCACTTCTCTTTTCAGGATTCAAATTACATATAAATGCTCTTTATACTCTGTTCCCCATTTTCAATTTTCTTTTATTTCCTTTAGTCTAGATATTTTCTATGTAAATGTATTTAAGCTTACTATTTTTTTCTTTTTTTCCTATTTATAAGCTGTTGTTTAATCCATAAATGGGTCATAACATTCAGTTGTTCTGTGTTTTAGCCTTAGAATATCCATTTCATTCTTTTTATAGATTATTCTCTTGTAGAAATCTTCACCTTTGTATTTATTATCTTTCTCTTTTATTGATCATGTTAATCACATTCTTTATATTCCTCCTGATGCTAGTTAAGTGCTTGATTTTCAATTATTTAATTGTGTCTCTTCACATTTCTACTAATTTTTTTATTTTACTATGTAAAACTCAAAAGCTTAGAGGACTTTGATTTCCCAATCCTCCATAAATGATTCATTTTTTTTTCCCCTCTAGGTAGTTATGGTGGCAGATAATCACCTTAGTTCAATCAGAATCTGAGCTGGTTAGTGTTTTGACAGTTTTGATATTGGTTTGCCACTTCTCCCAGCGTTTAGCTCTTGTTTAGATTTGTAACTGAGAGACTGATCAGAACTTTTTTGTAGTCTTCTCAGCATGTGAAAACCAAGCAGAATCTTTGAGCTTAGATATTTTAGCCTTCTGCCCTAAAAGAATATGTAAAATATTAGTTGGGAAAATTGCCAGTGTTGATTTATTTTGGCTCTTTTTCTCACTCATTTTTCACCAAGACTTTGAAATTCATACTATTTGCCTCTATCTATCTATCTACCTTTCTATTCATCCATTTATCTGTCATCTATCTATTTATATATCCATCTATCAATCATCTACTTATTTTAGCTCTGTGCAACTATACAGTATTTGTCTTATCTCCATTTGAGATAAATTCTTTTTTGGATTATCTCACTTAGCATAATGTACTCAAGTTCCATCACTGTTATTGAAAATGGCAGGATTTTGTCCTTTCTCATGGCTGAATAGCTTTCCACTCTCTCTATATGCCATGTCTTCTTTATCCATTTACCTATTGGTGGGCACTTAGGTTGTTTCCATATCTTGGCTATTGTGAATAATGCTACAGTAAGCATAGTTGTGCAGATATCTTTTCATTTCCTTTGGATATATACCCAGGAAAGAGATTTCTGGATCATATGGTTGTTCTAATTTTAATTATTTGAGGAATCTCCCTACTGTTTTCCATAGTGGCTGCACCAACTTACATTCCCACAAACAGTACACAAATGTTTCCTTTTCTTCATATCCTTCACAACACTTGTTATCTCATCTTAATTGTAATAGCCACTCTAATATGTATGAGGTGATATCTCATGGTTTAGCTCTGCATTTCCCTAATGATTAGTGATTTTGAGCATCTTTTCATGTATTTTTTGGCTATTTGGATATCATCTTTAGAAAAATGTCTTTTCAGTTCCTCTGCCTATGTTTTAATCAGATGTCTTTATATGTTATTTAGTTGTATGAATTATTTATATGTTTTGGATATTAACCTCATAAGATAGATGGTTTGCAAATATTTTCTCCCATTCCGTAGGTTGCCTCTCACTTTTTTTTATTGTTTCTTTTGCTGTACAGAAGATTTTTAGTTTGTTGGAATCCCACTTATTTTCTTTTGCCTTTCTTGTGCTTTTGGTGTCATATCAAAAAGAGAAGATCATTGCCAAGAACAATGTCAATGAGCCTTTCCCCTATGTTTTCTTTTAGAAGTTTTACAGTTTCAGATCATTTTCCCCGAGATTAATATCCTAAATTATTATAATACATTTGTAACAATTAGTGAAATTTATTACCATTATTAACTAAAATTTATAATTTATTTCTTAGTTTTTACCTAATATATATTTTTTATGTTCCTATATCTTATTCAAGAAATCACATAATATTTAGTCATCTCTTTAGGCTCATCTTGACCGTGGAATTTCCTGAGCAACTTTTAAATTTCTCCAAACATATTTTTGTACTTTCTCAAGCATTTGTAATTGTTCTTGGTAGCAGTAATCATCTGCTTCATGATAGTTTATCATACATAGGAGTAAGCATGTGCTAGAGCAATGATTTTTAAGATTTTTTGGAGAAAGCACAATAAGAAATAACTCTGATATAGCATCCCAGTAATTTTTACTATAACATCTATCATGTGTTAGGTACTATACAACTTTTTGTTTGTTTGTTTGTTTTTGTAAAAAACTTAATGCTCACCATAATCCATGAGTGCTTTTTCAATTATTACCCCATTTTTCAGTGGAAACCATGGTCCAAGTTTTTCAAATAGTAACGGGTAGAACCTGGGTCAGAATCTAGAAATTATGTCTCTAGAATCAGACTGGTATAAATGATGTAAATATTTTGATGAATAATTCCGTAATATATACCAAAATGTAAATGGTCAGGCCCTATGCCCTCTAATTCACTGATAAGAATTTATCATCTGAACAAACTTATAAAAATGTATATGTATAAGATTCAACCGGACAAATTTGTTTGCAATAATAAAACCCAACAAATGACCTAACTTTATGTCAGTGGAGAACTGATTAAATGATTTGTAGTCCATATATTAAATAGAGGGCCCCAAAGGGCTCATGTAACAGTTTCTCCAAAATGTATTATTAAGTCATGATATCATTTCTAGTGTATACTGTGATTCCATTTTGGAAAAGATTAAATGTGTTGCCAAATGCATGGAATTTTTGGAAGATTCCATACATATTCTTAAAATATAATGATTTCAGTAATGTGTCTGGGGATGTAAAGCACATGGCAAAACATCAGATAATATATTGTTATTGAGATGTGTATATATTATACAAACTTTAGAGTTATAGTTTCTCAAAGATACCTTTCTACCACAACTGACCAAAAGATACTATTCATTTCATTTATCTATTCCAGATAAAATAACTGTTTGATAATGAAACAATTTACTTTAAAATATTATTATAATTAGTATGTAATTATATCTAATAGTCAATACACTGTGATATTTACTTATAACTCAGACATTCCCTAGAAATTTTTGCTTTGTAATATAGTTATAATTACCATAAGTTGAGAATGTTTTAGGTTTATTTTATTTAAATTATCATCAATAAAGTGCATAACTCTCAGACATGTAAGTAGAATGGTACAGACAGTTTAGTAAGTTCCAAAGTGGATTGCTAAAGAATGTGAACTCCACAATTTACTTTTAGCCTAAAATGATAGTCCAGGTTCAAACATAAGTGCAAGTTTCACTGAATTAATAAAGTATGAAGACTTTATTAAATATTGCCACCAGACTTGCATGAAAAATTCATTTTAAACAGTGCTTGATTTCAAATATTTAAAAAATAATTTACACTGGTAAATTTAGAAATTAAGAAATTCAGTTCTGATGGACTGTTGTAATTATAAGTTATAACTCTTTTAAAAATAGAGTTCATGGTAGTTGTGTGTTCTATCCAGTTGACAAAATTCCAAAAGGATTAACTTACCGTAAGTTGCACTGGTGTTATAAAGCCCACATGTGCTGACTCTCCAGAGCTAATATCATATGATGTTGGTGGTAGCTTAAAATCGACCATGGTAGAGGCATTTACACAATAATTAGGAAATTCTAGAAATCATCATTCCTCCATTTACTCCTTGAGAAGTTTGTTAAACATTTACCAGCTCACAACTGACTAGAACCATGATCGAGCTTAAAATTTGAAATCATAGGTCGTAACTTTGGTTTCAAGTTCTGCCACTTAGAAGCTGGGTTCCATTTTCCACATCACCTAAAACCTCAAGGTCTCCTTTTTCTAAAAGGGAAAATATATAACATACTTAACAGTCTAGGCTGCTTGAAGGATTCAGTAAGTTACATATATAATATGCTTAAAGATCATGTCTGCCACATAGTTAAGTGCTGAATAAAAGTTAATTATTTTACTCCTACATATCCCTCATCTCACATTTAGTCTGCTGCCTTATTTTATTTTTCTATTATAGTAATGCATGGGAACAATGTAGACAAACTTTGTTAATACTCACAGCTATTAACTGCTGAAAGAGCCACCTTATACATCAACCACAATAATTTCTTTCCTTGAAGATGATCATTGCTAGAAGGGAAAGAATACATCAGTTCCTTTTGGTTCCTGTTAAAAAAGTTGTCCATTTTATGTCCCTATAGTTGTAAATTGCAGTAATTAAGAATGAGTTGTTCCTATGCAATATTTTTAACATAAGAAAGGATCATTAATGAAGATTTATTTATACACTGTTTATTTACCAGTACTTGGACAAACAGAGGGTTGGCATGATGGCTCTGGCAATGAATAGGGAATATTGAATCCAGGAAATGAGACATTGGAAGACAAGGTGGAAAGGAGCTTCAAGATGGCGGAAGAGTAAGACATGGAGATCACCTTCCTCCCCACAAATACATTAGAAATACATCTACATGTGGAACAACTCCTACAGAACACCTACTGAACACTGGAAGAAGGCCTCAGACCTCCCAAAAGGCAAGAAACTACTCACGTACCTGGGTAGGGCAAAAGAAAAAAGAAAAAACAGAGACAAAAGAATAGGGACAGGACCTGCACCAGTGGGAGGAAGCTGTGAAGGAGGAAAGGTTTCTACACACTAGGAGGCCCCTTAGTGGGCAGAGACAGTAGGAGGGAGAGGGAAGAAGCTTCAGAGCGATGGAGGAGAGCACAGCAACAGGGGTGCAGAGGGTAAAGCAGCGATTCTTGCACAGATGATTGGTGCCGACCAGCACCCACCAGCCTTAGAGGCTTGTCTACTCACTTACGACGATGGGTGGGAGCTGGGATCTGAGGCTCCAGCTTCTGTCAGATCCCAGGGAGAGGACTGGGGTTGGCTGTGTGAACACAGCCTGAAGGGAGGTAGTGCACCATGGCTAGCGGGGAGGGAGTCTGGGAAAGGGTCTGGAACTGCCAAAGAGGCAAGAGACTTCTTGCCTCTTTGTTTCCTGGTGCATGAGGAGAGGGGATTAAGAGCACTGCTTAAAGGAGTGCCAGAGATGAGCATGAGTTGCAGCTATCAGCTCGGACCCCAGTGATGGGCATGAGATTCTAAGGCTGCTGTTGCAGCCACCAAGAAGCCCATGTGCAAGCAAAGATCACTATCCACACCTCACCTCCTGGAAGCCTGTGCAGCCCACCAATGCCAGGGTCCCATGATCCAGGGACAGTTTCCCCAGGAGAACACAAGGTGTGCCTCAGGCTGGTCCAATGTCACACTGGCCTCTGCCACCACAGGCTCGCCCCATACTCCATATTTCTATCTCCCCCTGACCTGAGTGAACCAGAGCCCCCTAATCAACTGCTCCTTTAACCTTGTCCTGTATGAGTGAAAAACAGATACCCTCAGGTGACTTATATGCAGAGGCAGGGCCAAATCCAAGGCTGAATCCCAGGAGCTGTGTGAATAAAAAGGAGAAAGGGAAATCTCTACCCGCAGCCTTAGGAGCAGCAGATTAAATTTCTACCATCAACTTGATGTACCCTGCATCTGTGGAATACCTGAATAGACAACAAATGATCCCAAATTGAGGCAATGGACTTTGGGAGCAATTATATATATATATATATATATATATATATATATATATATATATATATATATATATATATATATATATTCCCTTTTTCTCTTTTTGTCAGTGTGTATGTGTGTGCTTCTGTGTGTGATTTTGTCTGTATAACTTTGTTTTTACCATTTGTCCTGGGTTCTGCCTGTCTGTTTCTTTTGTATGTTTTTTTCTTGTTATTTTAGTATAGTTTTCAGCACTTGTTACCATTGGTGGATTCGTTTTTTGGTTTAGTTTTATTCTGTTTCTTTCTTTTTATTTAATTACTTAAAAAGTGTTTTTTAATAATTTTTTTTTATTTTAATAACTTTTTAATTTTATTTTATTTTAATTTTTCTTTCTTTATTTCTTTTTTATCTCCCTTTTATTCTGAGCCATGTGGATGATAGGCTTGATGCTCCAGCCAGTCGTCAGGGCTGTGCCTCTGCAGTGGGAGAGCCAAGTTCACAACATCGGTCAAACAGAGACTGCCCAACTCCACGTAATATCAAATGGCAAAAATCTCTGAGGGATCGCCATCTCAACACCAAGACCCAGCTCCACTCAACGACCAGCAACTTACACTGCTGGACACCCTATGCCAAACAACTAGCAAGACAGGAACACAACACAACTCATTAGAAGACAGGCTGCCTAAAAATATAATAAGGTCATAGACACCCCAAAACACACCATGAGATATCAATATGCTCACCAGAAAGACAAGATCCAGCCTCATCCACCAGAACACAGACACTAGTCCCATCCACCAGGAAGCCTACACAATTCACTGAACCAACCTTAGCCACTAGAGGCAGACACTGAAACCAACGGCACCTATGAACCTGCAGCCTGTGAAAAGGAAAACTCAAACACAGTAAGTTAAGCAAAATGAGAAGACAAAGAAACACACAGCAGATGAAGGAGCAAGGTACAAACCCACCAGAACTAACAAATGAAGAGGAAATAAGCAGTCTACTTGAAAAATAATTCAGAATAATGATAATAAAAATGATCCAAAATATTGGAAATAGAAAGGAGAAAATAAAAGAAATGTTTAACAAGGACCTAGAAGAACTAAAGAGCAAACAAACTATCATGAACAACACAGTAAGTGAAAGTAAAAATTCTCTAGAAGAGATCAATAGCAGAATAACTGAGGCAGAAGAATGGATAAGTCACCTGGAAGATAAAAGAGTGGAAATAAATACTACAGAGAAGAATAAAGAAAAAAGAATGAAAATAATTGATGACAGTCTCAGAGTCCTCTGGGTCAACATTAAACATACCAACATTCAAATTATAGGGATCCCAGAAGAAGAAGAGACAAAGAAAGGGACTGAGAAAATATTTGAATAAATTATAGTTGAAAACTTCCCTAATATGGGAGAGGAAATAGTTAATCAAGTCTAG
The DNA here is from genome assembly GCF_964341445.2 of Mesoplodon mirus. Classification (NCBI taxonomy): domain Eukaryota; kingdom Metazoa; phylum Chordata; class Mammalia; order Artiodactyla; family Ziphiidae; genus Mesoplodon; species Mesoplodon mirus. The sequence goes on from NC_138993.1 coordinate 38,899,632, forward strand.
GAAGCACAGACAGCCCCATACAGGATAAATGCAAGGAGAAACACGCCAAGACACATATTAATCAAACTGCCAAATATTAAATACAAAGAAAAAATATTAAAAGCAGCAAGGGAAAAACAACAAATAACATACAAGGGAATCCCCATAAGGTTAACAGCTGATCTTTCAGCAGACTCTGCAAGCCAGAAAGGACTGACAGGACATATTTTAAGTGATGGAAGAGAAAAACCTTCAAACAAGATTATTCTACACAGCAAGGATCTCATTCAGATTTGATGGAGGAATTAAAACCTTTTCAGACAAAAAATGCTAAGAGAATTCAGCATCAGCAAACCAGCTTTACAACAAATGCTAAAGGAACTTCTCTAGGCAGGAAACACAAGAGAAGGAAAAGACCTACAATAACAAACCCAAAACAGTTAAGAAAATGGTAATAGGAATATACATATCAATAATTATCTTAAATGTAAACAGATTAAATGCTCCAACCAAAAGACACAGACTGTCTGAATGTATACAAAAACAAGACCCATATATATGCTGTCTACAAGAGACCCACTTCAGACTTAAGGACACATACAAACTGAAATTCAGGTGATGGAAAAGATATTCCGTGAAAATGGAAATCAAAAGAAAGCTGGAGTACCAATTCTCATATCAGACAAAATAGACTTTAAAACAAAGAGTATTACAAGAGACAAAGCAGGACATGACATAATAAACAAGGGATCAACCCAAGAAGAAGATATAAAAATTGAAAATATTTATGCACCCAACATAGGAGCACCTAAAAACTTAAGACAAACACTAACAGCCCTAAAAGGGGAAATTGACAGTAAAGCAAACATAGTAGGAGACTTTAACACCCCAATTACACAAATGGACAGATCATCCAAAATGAAAATAAATAAGGAAACACAAGCTTTAAATGACACATTAAAAAAGATGGACTTAATTGATATTTACAGGACATTCCATTCAAAAACAACAGAATACATTTTCTTCTCTAGTGCTCATGGAATATTCTCCAGGATAGATCATATATTGGGTCACAAATCAAGTCTTGGTAAATTTAAGGAAATTGAAGTCATATCAAATATCTTTCATGACCACAACTATATGAGACTACTTATCAACTACAGGAAAAAAATCTGTAAAAATACAAACAAATGGAGGCTAAACCATACACTATTTAATAACCAAGACATCACTGAAGAAATCAAAGAGGAAATCAAAAAATACTTAGAAACAAATGACAGTGAAAACCTGATGACCCAAATCATATGGGATGCAGCAAAACCAGTTCTAAGGGGGAAGTTTATAGCAATGCATCCCTACCTTAAGAAACAAGAAATATCTCAAATAAACAATCTAAACTTACATCTAAAGCAATTAGAGAAAGAAGAATAATAAAAAAAACAAAGTTAGCAGCACGAAAGGAATCATAAGATCAGATCAGAAATAAATGAAAAGAAATAAAGGAAGTGATATCAAAGATCAATAAAACTAAAAGCTAGTTCTTTGAGAAGATAAACAAAATTGATAAACTATTAGCCAGACTCATAAGAAAAGAGGGGAGAAGACTCAATTACATAGAATTAAAAATGAAACAGGAGAAGTAACAATTGACACTGCAGAAATACAAAGGATCATGAGAGATAACTACAAGCAACCATATGCCAATAAAATGAAAAACCTGGAAGAAATGGACAAATTCTTACAAATGCACAACCTTCCGAGACTGAAACAGGAAGACATAGAATATATGAACAGACAAATCATAAGCACAGAAATTGAAACAGTCATTTAAAAACTTCCAAAAAACAAAAACCCAGGACCAGATGGCTTCACAGGCGAATTCTATCAAACCTTTAGAGACAAGTTAACACCTATCCTTCTCAAACTCTTCCAAAATATAGCAGAGGCAGGAACACTCCCAAACTCATTCTACAAGGCCACCATCACCCTGATACCAAAACCAGACAAAGATGTTGCACAAAAAAGAAAACTACAGACCAATATCACTGATGAACATAGATGCAAAAATCCTCAACAAAATACTAGCAAACAGAATCCAACAGCACACTAACAGGATCCAACACCATGATCAAGTGTGGTTTATCACAGGAATGCAAGGATTCTTCAGTATATGCAAATCAAACAATGTGATACACCATATTAACAAATTGAAGGAGAAAAACCATATGATCATCTCAATTTATGCAGAGAAAGCTTTTGACAAAATTCAACACCCATTTATGATAAGAAAACTCCATAAAGTAGGCATAGAGAGACCTTACCTCAACATAATAAAGGCCATATATTACAAACCCACAGCCAACATCATCCTCAATGGTGAAAAACTGAAACCATTTCCTCTAAGGTCAGGAACAAGGCAAGGTTGCCCACTCTCACCACTATTATTCAGCATAGTTTTGGAAATTTTAGCAACAGCAATCAGAGAAGAAATAGAAATAAATGGAATCCAAATCGGAAAGGAAAAAATAATGCAGTCACTCTTTGCAGATGACATGATACTATACATAGAGAATCCTAAAGATACTACTAGAAAACTACTAGAGCTAATCAATGGATTTGATAAAGTAGCAGGATTCAAAATTAATGCACAGAAATCTCTTGCATTCCTATACACTAATGATGAAAAATCTGAAAGTGAAATTAAGAAAAAAACTCCCATTTACCATTGTAACAAAAAGAATAAAATACCTAAGAATAAACCTACCTAAGGAGACAAAAGAAATGCATGCAGAAAATTACAAGACACTGATGAAAGAAATTAAAGATGATATAAACAGATTGAGAGATATATTATGTTCTTGGATTGGAAGAATCAACATTGTGAAAATGACTATACTACCCAATGCAATCTACAGATTCAATGCAATCCCTATCAAACTACCACTGGCATTTTCCCCAGAACTAGAATAAAAAAATTACAATTTGTATGGAAACACAAAAGACCCCGAATAGCCAAAGCAATCTTGAGAAAGATAAACGGAGCTGGAGGAATCAGGCTCCCTGACTTCAGACTATACTACAAGCTACAGTAATTGTTACAGTATGGTACTGGCAGAAAAAACAGAAATACAGATCAATGGAACAAGATAGAAAGCCCAGAGATAAACCCACATACATATGGTCACCTTATCTTTGATAAAGTAGACAAGAATATACAATGGAGAAAAGACAGGTTCTTCAAAAATTGGTGCTGGGAAAACTAGACTGATACATGTAAAAGAATGAAATTAGAGCATTCCCTAACACCATACACAAAAATAAACTCAAAAAGGATTAAAGACCTAAATATAAGCCAGACACTTTCAAACTCTTAGAGGAAAACATAAGCAGAACTCTCTATGATATTAATCATAGCAAGACCCTTTCTGACCCAGCTCCTAGAGAAATGGAAATAAAAACAAAAATAAACAAATGGGACCAAATGAAACTTAAAAGCTTTTGCACAATAAAGGAAACCATAAACAAGATGAAAAGATAACCCTCAGAATGGGAGAAAATATTTGCAAATTAAGTAACTGACAAAGGATTAATCTCCAAAAATATACAATCAGCTCATGCAGCTCAATATCAAAAAAACAAACAACCCAATCCAAAAATGGGCAGAAGACCTCATTAGGCATTTCTCCAAAGAAGATACACAGATTAACAACAAACACATGAAAAGATGCTCAACATCACTAATCATTATAGAAATGAAAATCAAAAATACAATGAGGTATCACCTCACACCAGTCAGAACAGCCATCATCAAAATCTCTACAAACAGTAAATGCTGGAAAGGGTGTGGAGAAAAGGGAACACTCTTGCACTGTTTGTGGGAATGTAAATTGATACAGCCACTATGGAGAATAATATGGAAGTTCCTTAAATAACTAAAAATAGAACTACCATAAGACCCAGCAATCCCACTACTGGGCATATACCCTGAGAAAACCATAATTCCAAAAGAGTCATGTACCACAGTGTTCATTGCAGCTCTATTTACAATAGCAGGACTTGGAAGCAACCTAAGTGTCCATCAACAGATGAATGGATAAAGAAGATGTGGCACATATATACAATGGAATATTACTCAGCCATAAAAATAAATGAAATTGACTTATTTTTAGTTAGGTGGATGGACCTATTTTCTGTAATACAGAGTGAAGTAAGTCAGAAAGAGAAAAAAAAATACCATATGATAACACATATATATGGAGTCTAAAAACAAAAACAAACGAACAAACAGATCATGAAGGACCTAGGGGCAAGATGGGAATAAAGATGCAGACCTACCAGAGAATGGACTTGAGGATACGGGGAGTGGGAAGGGTAAGCTGGGACAAAGTGAGAGAGTGATAGTGTATATATGGACATATGTACACTACCAAATGTAAAATAGATAGTGGGAAACAGCCTCATAACACAGGGAGATCAGATGTGTGCTTTGTGACCAGTCAGAAGGGTGGGATAGGGAGTGTGGGAGGGAGGGAGACACAAGAGGGAAGAGATATGAGGATATATGTATATGTATAACTGATTCACTTTGTTATAACGCAAAAAGTAACACACCATATAAGGCAATTATACTCCAATTAAAATGTTAAAAAAAATGAAAATAAGACAAGGGGGAATTTGAAAAGTAATTGAATACCAAAAAAGACATCCTTATATTAGTCAAAAATATATATTATATGTTTGTTACTTAAACTACTATGTTAAATTTTTGTGATATAAATATATATATTCATCATTTACACTTTAAAATTATAACCATTTTTAAGAAAAAATCCTTATATTTATTCTTTGAAAAATATATTTCAAGTTTTTGAATATGAAGTTCTTTTCAAAAATTTCTTGGTCTTGGAAAGCTAGTAACAATTAAAATATCTCTGACTACATTTTAATGATATCAGAAATGCATACCTGATTTGTTGATATGTTTTCTCTAAATCAGAATTTTGCCTTCAATACAGAAGTCCTTAATTATGAAATACTTCTATTCCTCATTATTTAACAAGACAGAAAAGAAAATTACTAAACTCTGGCGGTACATTTACCAAAAAGAATTAATGTAACTCATTTTCTTTTCCATCACTTCCTTCTGCTTTATATCCCATCACAGGGCCAGCAGCTGAGCCACACGAAGGAGATATTTGACAGATAAATAACAGAGATGACAATGTCTGGAATACAATATTTATCATTAACATCTGTGTTTATGCAAAGCTCTTAGCTGCTTTCTTAGTCTGATGCTTGGCTGGGAGTATTTGGTCTGATGACTTCACTGCTAAATGTTCTCATATATGTGTATCAGGTTCTAATGACCTGCTGAGAAAATCAGCTATTGATAAACTAGTTGAAAAGTCTTGATCCTGGGAACGTGTCATCTTGTTCCCCTGATATTCTATATCCACAGGAATTTGACCTGACTTAATGAAAGTACCCTAAATAAATACCACCTGTAATTGTCATGTAGAATAAAAATAGAATATAAAGCACACTAATATAATCCCAATTTAATTCTCTGTGTCTTTGGATCATAATTTTCACATGGCTTCAAAAATAAATAGCTATAAACCACATTCTTTTCAGTACTAAAAATTAATTAATTTGTAGTCCTTTATTGAATAATCAAACACCAGGCAACTATATTCTGAAAGGATTTATTTTTCCTATTATTAGAAAATCATATATATCAGTTTTGAAGATACAGGAAGTATATTCCAAAATTTGCAACAAATATCAAACATTGACTTAATTCACTTTATCAGTTCTGATTAAATTCAAGTGATTCACATTACAATAGGAAATATATTTACATGCATTTACAAATATAAATAAATACAGATAACTTTCATACAAAATTTTACTAGAATGTCTTTATTTAGTAAATATTTTTAGGAAAAACAAATTAATATTTATTTAAAATCAAGTACTTTCAAAATTGTGTGCAATATAAAAATATTTATCAAAAGGACTCAACACTGAGCAAATAAGAAATTAAGGATCAATATTAATAGCAATAATTCTAGTCACAGTTCAGGAAAAATAACTTAGTCTTAAATATTTAAGTGTTACTTGGTTTTGTATTCAAAATAAATAAGAACCTCACTTAATATTCCTGTTCAGGCCCATATTTTCTTTTGTACTATGCATTTCTAGTTTCTTACTTTAAAATATATTAAACTGAATTTTACTGATTTTATCAGATTTTTGGAATAATGATCACAAAACAAAAACAATAAAAAAAATAAAACACAACCACAGGCTTGTCTGAAGCAATTCCCTAGTGAAGCTACCCCTCTGATTTTGTTTTTGTCATACCCCACAAATGTAACAGGCTTGGAAAGCAATTTTATGTACTTTGAAGATCAGTATTAACACACACTTTACTTGGTTCTTCTGAACCAATTGTGTTAACTGGTTCTAGGGAACAAATTCTCTACCATAATTTCATTTGAAGCACATTTTAAAAGTTATTTGCTATTTTTCAAAACTAACCTTAAAAATAGCATAGTTATTAAAGATGCATTTTGTACACTTTTACTTCTCAAAGACTAATTAGGTTTTAGCTTTAGTGCTATTCAAATGGGTTTTTGTGTGCTTAGGTTGTTTGAATATATTGTCTTCCGAAGTGTGGAGGAATCATTTGGATGACACTGTAGGCTCCTGATGCCAAGCTGGGAAATTTTCTTCCAAAGACAGCATCTGGTTCTTTGGCAAATCTGTTGGTGGTTTTTCTGCACTTCTAGGTCTGTTATAAGCTGGCTGCTTTTGAGAACCATTTTATAGTTTACTGAAATGAAGTACTATTTAAATCAGTGAAACATTCTGTGATGTTGATTTAGGTAGTAGCTTAGAAACTAAGGCTCCGTATATGAGGTAAGCATAATGTTGATGTCTGTATGCTGATATATACCCCTGAACATCTGTTTCTGCAAATGCCTGAAACTGCCTAAATGTGTGATATGCATAAGCATATTATATTTTCAATAGAAAAAAAAATGAATGTCATCGATATTGTTTGAAAATTTATTCTTTACCCATTCAGAAGTTAATTAATTGAGAAGTACCAAACAGTAGGGAGTTATTCAGAATCTGTTATTTCATCTAGTAAAGCTATTAACAAAATGAGTAGAAAAAATCTCTTGTGATGTAAGGTAATACTAACATTTTAACATATTTCTGTATTTTCCAAAAATACCATATGTTAATAATGTTTCTTTAGAATATGGAATTCATAATCAACAGAGCAGTTACAAGGCAGGATTGTTTTCTCTCAAGGTAATTATAAGCAATGCAATTTAATAATTTCTGACATGATAAATAAAAGGATATGCAAAATAAAGTTTAATTTATTAGTATATGTTCCCATTATTTTTGGTAGTTAACTCCTGCCAAGTACAAAAGTAAATAATAACTCCTCAGGTTCCCTTATTAACTCATGTTGACCTCAAGTTAAAGGAACTTGTACTTTACAAAACTGATAAAGAGCTTAGGAAAAGAAGGAACTGCCAGAGAGGACAGACACAAATAGAAGTTGAAACATAACATAGTAAGCAAAAATATATGGTTTGACTATTACAGGATCACAGATGATCAACTTATTTTTCCTTGATAAATAAGGGAAAGTTTTAGTGAAGAAGTTCTGTTAGATCTGAGTCTGAATAATAAGTAAGAGGTTTTCAAGAAAAAAAATATTGATAGAATATTCCAGAAAGTTGGAAATTCATGTAATAAAGAGAAAGAGTCATGAAAGTTTATTGACTTAAGTTTCTTCTATTTCCTTATGGGATCTACTGCGATGATTCAGTTTGCCATCCTGGAATTTTTCATCATGGATTTTGTCTTGAATCAAAACAAAGGTATTTTGTACAGGGGTTAGTAGTCCTTACCTTTCTAATCCATCACCCAGGCTTCTTCCAACCTACTGGCAGTTCCCACATTGGCGATTCCAATGCTTTGATGGTTCAATATTAAGAAATGATACTTCTAAAACATAACAGTAATTTATAAAAGTAAACAAAGCTTTTTAAAACAAAGAATAATATGAATATATGGTGGGAGGAGTACAATTTTATTAACAACAAAAAACAAGGAAAAGAATGGAACTTAAAATGTGTTGTATCTCTTTGAAGAATATTATAAAATTCATAGAAAAAAATGTCAAATAAATAGGCATTTCAATTATGGTGTTTAATGGAAAATAAAAATCAATCTATAAAGATATGAATTTGTACATAAAATGAATATAAACTTCAACTGTAACCAACAAGTTTTTGTGTGAGTATATAACTTGCCAAAATGATTTTATAGTTCATCTGGAAATATTTACATGAAGCTTTTGAAGCATGAGATATTTCATAATGTAATAAGCATTTTTTTCAAACATCCACATTTGCATTTTGTGGAATTGTTGCTTTACTGTCCCCAGTTCTTTGCTCCTCCCTGTAAAGGCTTGGAAAAGCTTTTTCATGTCTCTATTTGAATTTTTATGCATCTGAAATCACCAAGGGATCATGCCTGGGCTAGGCTGCTGGAGGATGAGGGACATGTATAGACTAACCAAGCAGCCAAAGTACTTCTAATTGAAGCCAAACTAAACCAGTCAATAGTCAACCTCACTAACCATATGAATCAGCCCAACTGACCTGATAAAAATCTTCCCAATGGAGTTTTGCCAAAATTGCTGACAAGCATACCTGTAAGCCAGTAGTGTTTATATTGATGCATTATTTTTTGCCATATGCAGAACTGAGAGAAACCAGTGAAATGTATTTATCGTAAAATATCAATATATTGTTTAATTTTATGGTATCCATAGATTTAGTTGAAGGAGTTAGGACTCAGAAATTTAAACAACTGAGTTTGAATTGCAAATCTGCTTGTACAGACTTGATGAAGTCTAGGCATATTGAACACTCAAACTTTTTCTTTATGGAAGAAATGGGCATAATAATGTCTATTATTTTAAGATGTTGCAAGGATTAATTCATAATTGTATAAATTTTTTGGCACATGTTAATATTTCTATAAATGGATGTATAGATTGAAAATTAAAGATGAATCATAAACAGATATATAAACATAGCTCCCCATACAGAGAAAGATAATATAAAGTCATTATACCAATAAACAGACTGATATTGCTTTTTTTTTTTTTTTTTTTTTTGCGGTATGCGGGCCTCTCACTGCTGTGGCCTCTCCCGTTGCGGAGCACAGGCTCCGGATGCGCAGGCCCAGTGGCCATGGCTCACGGGCCCAGCCGCTCCGCGGCATATGGGATCCTCCCAGACCGGGGCACGAACCCGTATCCCCTGCATCGGCAGGCGGACTCCCAACCACTGCGCCACCAGGGAGGCCCATGATATTGCTTTTTTGATTGATATCCGTGAATAGTTTCCACTTCAAGCACCAAAACTCCATAATTTTATCTTTAATTTGAACACCATAGTGTGTAGTCAAATTCTTATTGTCCCAGTAGTAACTAATTTTGTGAGTAGATTTTTTTCTGTAATCAGAAAGACTTCAAAATTCAGAAGATAGATAATTATGGATGAGGTAAAGAAAATTCAAGTACACTAACCCTAGGCCATTAATCATTTTCTACATGATTTGAAATAATATTGTCCATCTTGATTGTGAGATCAATGTATAAAGATATTTCAAATAATTATAAGTATCGATTTATTTGGGTTCATAAATTTTCTCTGGAAAGATGCTTTAGTTAAAGAATCTAGAAATTCTACCTAAGCTCACTGCAGTATTTGGTATTTGTTTAGGGGAAAAAATAATGTTTAAATATTATAGAGAAAAAGATGCATTAAATTAGAAAAAGTAAAAAATGAAAAATACAATTTTATTTTTGCTTCACGAAATATGTGCATTAATTTACTTTCCAAACCATTTCATAAAATGTTCTTTAATAAACTTGTTTTCCCTTGAGAACCATGAACACTGGAACATAAGAATATTTGAGACATCAAATTAAAGATGATTATAGTTTTGCAGTCTCTTCTAGAAGCATCTGCACTGAAGATCTTGTATTATTAAATATATTTCATGTAAAATATTTTAAACATATAAGTGCTTTATGAAAACCATTCATGATTGCTAGAATGCTTATGCCAACATTATTAAGTACTAAGGAAAAGGTGAAAAACTGAAATATTTTCAGTTTAATGGAAATGTTTAATGGAAATGTGTGATTAATAAAACTATAGTGGTTCTAAAATTTAAGAATTCTAATTCTATTTATGCCTTTATACCTTATAATTGATTATTTTTAATATTATTTATAAATAAAAATAGCAAGTATCAAGCACCTTGGTAAGCATCTTACACATGCACAGTCATTTAGTCCTCACAATAACCAATAAGTTAGGTAATATTATTTAATCCTGATTTTGCAGCAGGTAAAAATGACACACAGAAATTTTACAGTGCTAAAAAGTATTAGACCAAGGATAAAATTTTATTAGATTAAAACCAGGGTCCATGTTCCTGACACACACACGGTGTTTCTTATTGATGGATTACAAATAAATTCATCACTGGGTATCAGTTTACTGCAGAGGATTCATTCCAGGACCCCACCACCAATACCAAAATCCACAGATGCCCAAGTCCTGTAGCTGACCCTCTGTGTATGCAGTTTCACATTCGTGGACACTGAGGACCGACTATAATCACTCTTGAGGTTGTCCTCATTCAATTCCAGGCTTAGGAAATCTGATTTTGAAAACATTTGTAATTTGAGAAGAATTATTTTGTTGAATATTCAGTGAAAATCTTTGGTCCTGAAACATTCACTTAACTTTTGAAACACACACACAAATCAACAAGGCATGAGAGTTTTAAATTTAAAAATTCAGGTATTCAGTACTATACTCCTGAATTTGAGCTTATTTATTTATTTAGAGTATATGTCTCCTAATTTTTCGAGAAAGAATAATGATTTTTAATTTTTATTCATTTACTGATTTGGAAAATATTAAGTGACTGGCTTGGAAAATTATTTTAAAAGTCAAATAGTTTATGCTTTATTAGCTTTCTTAGTGATTTTCTTGGTGTGTATCCTTAAATGATTACACACTTTAAGGTGAAAAGGTAACAATAAAGTAGTTATTTACTTTAAAACAACCCTTAGAATACATGAGGCAGGATTGTGGAATGGTAAAAATTAACCAAGGGAATAGTGTTATGCAATCTCATCTCCTAGTAAAATAAAATTACATTAAAAATGTACAGTTTTTCTTTTAGAACACTATTTCTACAGAGGGAATTTCACAAACCACTTTTTCTTAATGGAAATTATACTTGTGTTTTTTAAAATGTAGAAGTATCAAACAATCTTACCTTCTGTTTTATATTAAGCAGCCTGGAAAGGGAATATTAATTTCAGAAAATTTTCTATTATCGTTGTTGTTTGTATTATATTTGATAGCAAATAAAGGGGAATAAGGGAAATATTTTACTGATGCATGTAATAGCTCATTTATGAATAAATCTTTGATTGATTATATGTATGTAAGTGTGCTCATGAACACATCAAAAGGTAAATTTTGTTTGTTTGCCTGTTTTATTGCGGTACGCGGGTCTCTCACTGTTGTGACCTCTCCCGTTGCAGAGCACAGACTCCGGACGCTCAGGCCCAGTGGCCATGGCTCACGGGCCCAGCCGCTCTGTGGCATGTGGGATCTTCCCAGACTGGGGCAGGAGCCTGCATCCCCTGAATTGGCAGGCAGATTCTTAACCACAGCACCACCAGGGAAGCCCTGGTAATTTTTTTTTTTTAATGTACATGGCACCATTAGCTTAAGAATTTTCTACTCTCCATGACACATTTTAAAAAATTCCTTCTTCAAATGTGTCCATAGTAGAGAAGTTGGCTCTTTGTAATTCTGTCATTTCCAGGGCGTGCAGATTTAAATATATGCTAATACCATTAAAACAATGTATCTCAGAGAACATAAAAGAAATTAACTTAGACACTGGATATTTGATGGAATTGACACCCTCATAGAAGTAAACCTTCTGGCTTCATTGATATTCAAGGCCCTTTAGCATATACAAGACTTCTTAGATTTATGAAAATAGTCCTGCATTTTAGTAAATTACATTTTTCTAATTATAGATTTTATTTGAAAATGAGAAAAAATAGTAACATCAATGGCTATTATTGACACCTTAGTATCTAAATATAAATATAGACATGATTTCTTTACTTCTTACAATTCTTATACACAACAGAGTAAACAGTGTTTCAGTTACTAATATTAATTCAGAAATGAACAGCATTTTGTCAGGAATTTAAATGCTAGAACTAAAAATAATGTTATATAATAAATAATTTATATTTATAAATACTATATTTATAAATGATTAAAAAAGGAAAACTTCACTCAGATAACACTGATAAATGAAATGTGTTCAGATTATATTGAATGGCATTATCTTTAGGTCTAAAACAAGTCACTATCAGTGGAAAAAGAGTTTTAGAAACCAGAAAATAATTATAATTTTTTTAATCATGACAACTCTCTATCTGTGATACTAACTCAGGAAGACTTCTGTGGCCATTCTCAGTTATATAAGTGTATCTCTGTGTGTATGTGTCTGTATGTATGTACCTGTCCACTTATAATGCCAGTAGTGACATTTTATTTATTTATTTATTTATTTATTTATTTATTTATTTTTGCGGTACATGGGCCTCTCACTGCAGTGGCCTCTCCCTCTGCGGAGCACAGACTCCGGATGCACAGGCTCAGTTGCCATGGCTCATGGGCCCAGCCACTCTGCGGTATGTGGGATCCTCCCAGACCAGGGCACGAACCCGCATACCCTGCATTGGCAGACGGACTCTCAACCACTGAGCCACCAGGGAAGCCCCGTGCCACTTTATGTATTGATATTAGTTTTTTATTTATTATCTTCACTATCCCCCACCTCACATACACAATGCACACTGACTGTGAGACTACTATGAGCAATCAAGTGATTCTTATCCAATTTTGCATATTAAAATGCTAATCTCAATGCTTGGCATTACTAAAATGCTTGCTGTACTGATATTTTAAAGAAAAACTCAGCTTAACAAGAAATAGCTTCACATATGTAAAGGTGTAAAGCCTTAGTGACCAATTCATAAATCTTAAGAAGAGTTAATGATGAATAATGCCAGTTTAATGGACATGGTGCTGCTTATGTCTTCAAAAGTGTGACCATGCAATAGAGATCCCAACCTTCATAAAAGATATTTATCATATCTTGTATCTCTGTATAGATGGAAAACAATACAATTCTTTCCAGAAATGTTAGAGGAAATCAAACCCTGTATTTCAGGGTTACATTTGTAAGAAAAGTTACAGTCCTAGATATGCTACCTTTTGCTAAGGAAGATTTATGAAATTTATAATGTATGTATTAGATATTAATTTGTAAGTATATTTTGACCATTACTGATATGGTTTAGTTTAGATAAATAAAATAAGTGATGGTCAGTGAAGAGGAGGCAGTTGAGTATAGAAATTCAGATTAGAATAAACATTAGTTTAGTACAAATAATACACCTTAAAACTAAAATATCTGGTGCTTAATCTTTATTCTAAAAAATGCTATCTATATGAGTTTTAGAAATGTCTTTCAATATTTATGAAAATAACAAAATTTGAATGATATATATGTTGGTGGTTTGGGAATGAGGATAAATAAGTTCATATTTATAGCTGCTCAGTAGTTATAATTAGAATTAAAACAAGTAATGATAACCAGAGACATGTCCTGATTTACCTAATATGAAGATACCAATAGAAGGGCATTACCAGCCATTTCTTAGAGAGCCCACCTACCAAATATGCTCACAGTTCAAATCACAGGGTTTCCTAGAAAACCAAAAATACCCATAATGCCCATTAAATGGAAACTCCGTGGTCCATAGTCTATATTTTTGTTTTCTTATATAAACCTTGCCTTGCCTTTTACTTCTGTTAGGTGACAGTCATACCATAAGTCACAAATCTCCTCTTTCATGTACAAATAAATCTCAACTGCATTCTTACCTATCCTAATACCTCTGTGTTAGTTGTTTCTAGGGGTTTCATGAAGGTAAGACTTCATGATTCTCTCCATTAGAGTCACAGAAACAAGCAGCTTAAGTGTACACTTCATCCACACCCATGTCACAGGATGTCTTCTATTGGCCCTGCTGTTGAGTCTCTGTTAAAGGCAATAAAGTGTTTTGGTTTTCATGGCTAATCTGGTTATGTACATGTCTGCTTTCTATATATCCTACATTTATTACCCCATTAATAACAGCAAACATAGAAAGTTACTTTTGATAATCTGACCATCTGATCTCCATCAGGAGGACTAGAATAAGGAACAAATTCTCTGTAACACGTCAATCAACTCAGCATATGGTCTTATATTTTTGTCACTTTGTCTTTCTGTCTTGAGAATTCCTGGAATTTAGTTACCCATTGACAGGCTACTGGGTCACAAAACAATAGTTTAGTTGGACAGTTAACCATTGTCAGCTCTGGGGTTGAGAATTTGTTCATAACAACTTCAGAGATGCTATTTTGACAATTGATATAATACTCAAGTTGTCTTTTGGTATTTATTTTTGATGGCTTGCTCTTTTTTGGTCTATATGTGTAAGTGAGGGAGGGAGTGTTTCTATGTTGTTCTAAAGGAAAATAAAATATCATTTCTAATACTACATTTATAATTATGGTCCTTCCTTCTCTGCACACAGCTCTTTTAACACTTTTGGAAATTAATCGATCATAAGAATTTGTCAAGTGTACATACTATAAGAGTTACATGATTCAAACATATTTCCTGTCAAAATGGAAGAAAATTTATAGCATTTTCTAAAAAAGTAAAATTATTTTGTAAAACTTGAAAACAGTGACTTTATTTGTGTAACAAATGGGCAAATGAGACTAAATATCTGTTGGAGTTAGACTACATAGGTGAAATAGAAAGGATTGCTTTTGGCTCAAGTTTATTTTTTTTAAACAACTTTATTGAGATATAATCAGCATACTATACAATTCATCCTTTTATAGCATAGAAGTCAATGGTTTTTAGTGTATTCTCAGAGTTGTTCATCCATCACCACAACCAATTTTAGAACATTTTAATAATCCCAAAAAAGAAAACCATAGTTCTTACCCTACAATTTCTGTATCTATAGATCTGCCAATTCTGGACATTTAATTTAAGGGAATTATAAAATACATGAACCTTTGTTACTGGATTCTTTCACTTAGCATGTTCTCAAGGTTCATTCATGTTGTAGTATTCCTTTTAATTGTCATTTTATTGTATTGAAATAACGTTTGATTTCTCTATCAGTTGATGGAAATTTGAGTTGTTGCTACATTTGGCTATTATGAAAACGGCTGCTGTGAACATTAATGTACAGTTTTTTTTTTCATGAACATGTTTTTATTTCTTCTGGTCATGTACCTAGGAGTAGAGTTGTTGGATCTTATGGTAACTCTATATTTAACCATTTGGCGAACTACCAGACTGTTTTCTAAAGTGTTGGCACTGTTTTACTTTTCTACCAGCAGTATATGGGATATCAATTTGTTTATATCCTTGCCAACCTCTGTATTATATGATACTGTATATATAATACTGGCAGAAAGACTCCTGTACAACTAAGGCTGTAAGAAAGATACGCACATAATCAGGTAGGAAGGGAAGAAAGGCCATCAGGACCTCTGTACCTGGGTAGAGACAGAAAGGAAAAGGGATAATACATAGGTAGACACCCACCTTGGGGAGTGAGCAGTGAAAGCCAAAGATGGGTCACCCCAGTCCTGGAGTCTTAACATGGGGAAGATGAGCCCCATTGACTGCTCTGAGGAGCACTGGTACTAACAGGCAGGAGGAATGTGGGAAGTGGAACTCCACTCACGAAGACTGCGCCCATGCTCTGGCTTGACCTGGAGGCAGGGCAGAGAGAGGTCTGCTCCAGAGGCTACCAGGTTTCCTGTGACTTGTTGCATACCTTAAAATTTCCTTTAACCTGGTAGCTGGGATTATTCACCATGTGTGCATGTAGTAAAGCTGACTGCTAAATTAATTGAGACTTAGCAGTAGATTGTCAGTCTCACCTTTCATTACATAGTACCTCCAATTTGAAGAAGCCTTATGTCTCTACAAAAAGCCTCCGTACTACTTGGACAAAGGAAATAGTACCATTAAATGTGTTTATTGCCTTCTTCTCACATAACTGGAGGTGCTGCTCCAATATAAATCCAGCAACTTTAACCTTCTGGTAAAGGTCAGTTATCTGTTTAATTAGTTGTGCAAATTTTCAGCCTACCCTATCATTGATTGCTTTTCCTTAAACAACTCTGATACGTTTTATATTATTTGTTGATGACATATCTTTAAAATCATCAAGGGATATTACTTCTGGATGTGCATAAAGAAAGACTCTGATAGAGGATCAAACTTACTAAATTCTTTGAAGTTTTCTCTGAAGAAAGAATGTTTCTAACTTCCTTAAATGGAAATCAATACATAAAATACAATCATTATTTTTTAAAGTAAAATGAAATAAAATAATAAATAAAAATAATGTCCTATTAGAAGTAATCAAATACCACAGAAAAATCTTAATTATTCATAACAGAGCCCATATAAATATAATATTTTAGAAGCTAAAATTATTGCATTACAGTTTGCTACCAAGAAGGGATTTTATCTCTATACATATTATAATGACATATGCACAATCTAATGTCACAAATACAGAAGAAAATTTTTAAATACAATCTGAATCTACTATAAAATCTATATAAATATATATTTATAGGTCAAATGTTTCTTAAGTAGAGGAACAAATTTTGGCATTGCCAGCACAACCACTTGATGAGAGTTAAGTCAATCTCTAGTCCATTAGTGTTCATGTTACATAAAAACTCCCTCCATAATGAAGTTTTTTCTAAATTTACAAACACAGTTGAATCTTAAACAGCACAGGTTTGAATTGTGCAGTCCACTTATACACAGATTTTCTATTCAATAAATATGTACTACATTATCACACTATCTGTGTTGCATGAACATCAGATGTGGAGGGGCAACTGAAAGTTATAAGCACTTCTTCAACAGTGAGGTACTCTTGGGTACATCAGTTCATAATTGATGTGACTGTGTATACTAGAAAATACATTAACAAAGATCAGCCTTTGATTCTAGTTACAAAGGACTAAATCAGTTATTTTGATACATTATTTTTAAGCCAAAGGGGTAAGTGTCCATAGATTTATATTGAACAGTATATTTCTTAAAAGATAATTTAGACTTCCAGATATATTGATGAGCTAACTCTGAGGTTACCTGGTGAACTCTAATTTATTGCTTAAGAAACAATAAATAAATTAAAATACATACATACTGACATACATACATATATAAATACATGAATAAATAAATAGAATTAAAAAAAGCTGTCTCTAGAATTTACAATCAAGATATGACATCAGGTGTATGCAGATCCCTTCTATTACCTTGGAATTATGTCCACAATTGGGACAAAATATTTATATTTCATTATTTGTCTTTTCCTCTTAAACCTTGTGATTTCTTTTCCTTATATTGGCTCATAATATTTTACTGTTAAAATGTCTTTACTAGTCTTTTATTGAGTTTCTCTTTGCACCTTTGTTTTCCCTGAAGCCTTTAATCTTCCTAATGTAACATCAACAATTGCCAATATTGTGACTACTGAATTTGTTGTCTGGCTCTAAAACCTCTACTTTGGACATCCCTAACTTATGTACACACCTGAAGTGGATATAAGAACCCAAAGTACAGTAGTATATTCTTATATTTCTCATATATCCTAGAACCTTGGATGAACTCAGAGACTGTCAGAAACAGCAAAAAAGTCCTGAGATTAATGATGGAAGATATGGGTGAAAAAAATTTCCAGACACCATTCCATGATTTCTCTTAAAGTCAGTGTTTGTTTCCATGACAAAACCAATTAAATTCATAATGTAATTGATACCAGACATTTATTTTTGTCATGATCATCTAGCCTTTCCAACTATTTAGAACAAATCCTTCACTTTTATTAAGAGTCTGATGTGGTAAGGTACCAGATGTAATTGAAGAAACTATCATCTCTCATAGAAAGAATTCTACCCAAGATTAATGTGTTGACCTGCAATTTATCCACAACTATGTCCCAAATAGTAAATGAAGCAGCTCAAGTTTTAGATACTCAGAAAAAAAGCAACTATTTATTGATTAAAATACACTTGGACAATAATATTGCCTTTGACTATGTACGGGTTAGCCAAGGTAAAGTATAATGAATAACAGTTTCTGTTTCAACACATCAGTAAAAGTGGAACAATCAATCAAGAGAAAAAATTCACTTTTATTGTACACAGGCTCATTTTCTTGATCAGGCCTAGTACAACTGGTAACTGAATACAAGGTGTTTTCCAATTATTTACTATGGCATTGGTGGTTTTCCTTTTTTTTTTTTTTTTCGCTTTCTTCCACCATCTGATATGCAGGTGTTTAAAAGATTCAACATAGTTATGATTAGAAACTGACATTCAATTTATAATACTGCATGAACAAATGACTTAAACTGTTAGAGATAAAATGACTCCTCTAGGAGTGAAATGGACCTGAAGAATTAAAATAAGGGAGATGGGCAGTCCTGGTTTAACTAAGCGGGTGATGCCAAAAGATATACAACAGCATTTCTTACCCTGAGATAAACATACTACGTTCAGAAAGAGTTGAAATTGAAAAGTTTCACAGAAAATACATAAATATCTGCAATTGACTTCCTTGATAATTGTTTTTGGTCTGCTCCCAGGTACATTGTTCTCTATGACGATTTTAAGCCAGCTCACTTACCAGAGAACAAAATTAAGTTTTCATGGAAGTAAGCCTTCTTCTGTGAATGACCTTTTGCTTTTCTATCATGAGTACTACCTTACATTCTTTCAATACTAATAGTTGTATACATGATTGATCTTCTGTGTGTGTGTGTGTGTGTATGAAATATTGCAGGATTACCTTTTCTCTTATTTAAAGATTTTTCCATTTATGATCATAAGGGACTGACCTGTAATTTTTCTAGTCCACTGATTCCTTGCCTAATTTATTTATTTTGGTTTCAATGTAATATTACCATTCATATTAGTTCCTTTTTTTTAATCTATGTAAAATTGTGTGCAAATAGTAATATGTGTTGTTTATATGTTTGCTTATTTTTGACAATAATTTGGGAAGATGGTGCTTCTTTTATGGAGTAGAGGATAATAATTTAAACTTGATTTTTTTAAAGTATATTATATAATTTTGAATTACTATTTGGCTGGTCATTTTCAGTAGTTTATATAATGCTTTTTTTTCATTTATTCTGAGCTTAAAGTTGTATTGTATAAAATATTTCATAGTATTCCCCCATTATATTTTTTACTTCACTGTATCTGAAAGGTTAACTTGTTCTTTGTTACCAATATTGTTCAATGGTTACTTTTCTTAATCATTCATGTCTCTTACATATATTCCCATTTATTGGAATCTCTTAATATGTTCTCCAGTGTATATAAATTATTAATTTCTTTATAGGCTCTGGATCTCAAAGTTAGATAATTACAAAAGGAGCATCCTTAACTGATGTTGTCTTAACAATTTATATTTCTAATTGGATAGACTACATATTAAATTTGCTGAAAATGAGACTTTTCCAAATAAATGAGTATGCTGTTTAGGTTAAGTGTCTTATTAGTGTAGCATCACTCCTCAATTAAAACCTCTAACTCATTTTCCTTATTTTACAATTGTTCTTCCCTTAAAATTTCTTGAATTTTTTTCTGTACTATAGTTGGATATAGTTGGATGTACTATAGTTCATTCAATTTTTGTATCCATAGTCCTATGAGTCAGCCTGGACACATTCTTCTCTCTTATTCTCTATGTCTAAACAACAATAAAACTGTTTATTTTGTTTCCTAAGTTTAACGTGTCTCATTTTTCTTTTTCATTGTCTTTGTTATAGCCTACCAATTGCTCTCTGCATTAACTTTGATGCCTCTGTAAATCATGCTAACCAGAAGAAAAAGTGAAATTGTTAAAAAGCAAAACTTATCACATGATTCCTTTCCTTGAAACTCTGAACTGTATTCTCTTTTATCTTTGCATAAAGGACAGCATACTTTACATGGCCTGTATTCTCCTATATTATGTGAATACTTTCCATTTTCTTACCCCAATATGCACATGTACCATTCTTCTACCAGATCTTTAAACAGTAACTTTCAATTCCAGTTTCCATTTGGAAAACTGGGCAAACTCAGCATATGCCCATAGGGTGTGCTTAGAATAACCTCATCTCTCCCAATAGTTCTCAATATTTCTTATTATTTTTTTAAGGTTCCCAGCTCAATACTGTTTGTGGAAAGAAGTCTTAGAACTAGGTAAGACTCTCTCCAAGGCTCTCACTTCAGTGGCAGCTTAGTGTGTAATTATTTTATTATTTAATACATTTTGGTTACACCAGACTATTTTTCTGTAAGTGAGAAGTTCATGTATGTATACAGTTGTTCTATACCACCTGTATAACAAATGTGTTTGACTAAATAAATCAATGCTTTGTTTCCTTCATATAATTGAAATTTGATAAATACATTACTTAATATCTAAAAAGTAACGGGAATAAGTTTTTTTTTTCTATCTTGGAACTACACTGTGTGGGAAAATAAAAACACATAAACAATGGCTATAACAACATAATAATGATGAAAGGAAAATGGTAAGCAGGGAATGACAGTAATCATGAGGTATGTGCTACTTTTTATAGAAATTGTCTGTGGTTTATGTTATAGCTTTATGTAAAATGCAGTTTTAAAGAGTGGTTATTTTAAATTATATCAATAGTAGTAACTTTATGCTGTCCAGAGTTTACATTCAGAACTCCATGTACCATCATGGATAAATTAGCGTAAATAAATGGAGACTGGAAAAAATTAACCTATGTACATTATTTTCAACAATGGATGAAAATGCAAAATGGTGTCCCCTTTACACACACACACATACAGACACACACACAAACACACACAACACCATGTGGCAAGGATTCTATAGTCAATTATTTTCATTGCATGAATCTCCTGATTTAGTTCTCAAGGATAAGTGTTCCAAGATTTATTTATTTTTATTTTTATTTTTTACTTAAGGCAGAAGTGTGCCTGAAAAATTATGCCTGTTGTAGAAAATTTGGAAAGAGTCCTAGAACACCCAATTATGCAAGACTTACAGATCATATAAGGAACACCTACTGTTTTAAAGGGGAATGTGGGATTTATAAATTTTTCACAAACAAAGTTCTGTCTGAAAGATTTACTGGACAGTGTTCGAAGAAAAGATATTTGTTCTCTTGTTTTGTTTTTCTGACACCAGTTTTGTTAACCCCAATTAATTATTAAGTGCCATGGTGTTTTGGAATCCCAGCATAAACATTTTATTTACACCTTATGAATCCACCTAAGTAGAAATGTGTGAAACATTGGGTATTTTGCCATATGTTTATCTATCTCTGTCAGTTTATAATACTTGGAGAAGGTGCACATTTTTTTTCTCATTTACAGAATCCTGTTTTTCAAGAGTAAATTGATTTTAGAAGTTACTGATACACTGTATCATATACTTTCTAGCAGTTAGCTTATTTTGCTTTTATTTGAGTAAAAGAATTTTAATAAATGTACCAAAGGATGAGACTCATTTCTTCTAAGTAATATATCTAGGGTCCCAAAGTAATACAATATATAACTGGAAGCCCTTATTTTTTACAGTATATGGTCAGCATAAATGGCTTGAATTAGATGAAAAGCTGTGGGTAGTTTAGAATCAGCTTAAAATTAACCACAAATTTTTACTTTGTTGAGACTATTTTATTGAGTACATAATGAACACAGTGAAAGCCTGAAATAATTTATTGACTTAAAGTTTTGATTTTTTAAGAGAAATTCCCAGATCTTTACAAGCATAGCATATTTCATTAATTAGCTCAATGCTTAATTGTATTTTCAAATTAGATTTTGCTTTTGCTGTTTAGTATTTTTTTTAATTTGTACACTCTACTAAATTTATTTTGATATTTTATAAGGTAAGCTTAATTTTAGCATAAAATTTATCTATTAAGCATAGTCATAATATTATATGTGCTCTATATTTATTATTATCAGTTCTCTACCAGCATACAAAACATCTGCTCTGTCTAAACTTTATCCATTGAGGTTAGGTGATGTGGTAAACAGGCCAATAACTCTGACTAGTAAGTCAATGACCAGCAATAAATATGACCTCAATGCTATTGTTCTGTTCTACTGATATGCTATATCCAGTTATTTTCACTATTTATTCATAAACTTAAATTATCTACTTCAGTAAATGAAGTTTATGTATCATTTTACCAACAGAAATTTACACATGAAAACATAATTAAAATGACATCAATGAGAAAGAGTAAGTAAGTTGCTTTTTAAAATAAAAACAATAACAAAAACAATAACCCAAAGGAGGAGGAGGAGAAAGAGGAAGAGAAGTAAGACCACACTGACAACCAGGATGAGGAAGGTAAGGACAAGGACAAAGAAAAAATGGAGAAATGGCAAAGAAGAAAATCAACAACTAAAAGGCAGTTAAAATATAATAAAATCTGGTTTCTAGTAACCAGAAATCCATATTTTGAATGACATTATTTAGATAAAAATATAATAATAAATAGTGTTTGTAATGCTGATATCAATATTTAAAATCTGCAATTTCTCAGAATACATTTTTTACTTCCTTGCTTTTATAAATACTGATTATTTTTCCTGATTACATTGTAAACTTCTCAATCTCAGAATTCTTGGGATTAATTATTTTTCTACAACATAAATGTATTAGGGTGAATATTTGAAAGGTTTCCTTGTATTTCTTTTTTGCTATATCCATATATTTTCCTTAATACAAATGAAAATAATCCCCATATTTAAAATGCATACTATTTGATGATTTCACCCTTGAACCTCTAACAAAACTCCTGTCACACTTCCTTGTTTGTTAATTGATAATTGGCCCTTATCTTTCTTTCTTTTCTTTTGTTATTCTTTTCTGCTTTTTGTTCTTTTCTTTCAATTTATCTTTTAGATGTAAGTCAGCCATCATGCATACTGTCTTCAATGAAGGTATGTATAGCTCATCTTTCCCTTCTGCCCTTTGGTACAATGACATTTATATCTTCATTTCACTTCTCTCATAGACCTTATAGTTTTTCTCTGAAATATTCAAATTCAATTCCAATCCTAAATTCAAAAATTTAACACTGTATACCAAATAAGTCCTCTAATATCCTAACTCTTATTATATAAACTTTTCCAATACAACTCATCAGGTGATTACTGAAAGTTGATAATTAACATAAATGAAATGTGGATCTAGAGGAGAGGGATCAAGATGGAGGAATAAGAGGACATGGAGCTCACTTCCCCCTCATAAGCACATAAAAAATACATCTACATGTGGAACTATTCTTATGGAAAACTAACTAGAAACTGGCAGAAGAATCCTACATAGTCAAGGCTATAAGAAAGAGTCCCACTTAGGTGGGTAGGATGGTTAAAAACAAAAACATTGGGTTAAGACCTGTGCTGCTGGGAGGAGTCTAGAAGGAAAAGGAGGTGTGCATGGGCAGAGACTGTCACTCTGGGGAGTGAGCAGATTGTGCTATAGACTTGGCATCTCACTCCTGGGGCCTTAAGTGGAGAAGACAAAATCCCTGACTGCTGGGAGAAATGCTGAGACAGATATAAGGGCCAGAGAAGCCTAGACACCACTAAAAAGGAGTGAGTGGGTGCTAACTTGCCAACAGACAAGGCAGAGAGACCTCTGCACTAAGAGCTGCCACCTTGCCACACTCCCTAATCTGAGCCAGGCAAACACCCTGGACACTCTTACTCCATGTCATGGGTTGGCATGAGATCTAGACCAGCTGGGTCTTATGAAAAGACTTAACCTAGCAACACAGAGAAGCTCAGGGGGCCTGGGGTGTGGGCTGGATGGGGTGGTGACAGTCATCATTGGTGCTTACCCAAACAGAGCCACAGAGGCAACCCAGACCTCTAGTGGCAGCACAGACACTTGAAACTTCATGAACAAACCACTAAGGTCCCTACTACCCACTGAGCAAATGTTCTAGCCCCTCCCTGCCTTTGCCATGGCCTGGTGCTGGATCTGTGGCAGACAGGTCTTGAAAGAAGACTCAATTTGGGGACACAGAGAAAGCTCAGGAGCCTGGGGTTTTGTCCAAGTGAAGCAGCAGTAACCAGTTTTGGCAATTACTTAAAGAGTACCTCAGAATCAGCCCAGACTTAAGACCACAGCAGAGCCACTTTAATTCCTGCAACCACAACAGCCCCACCCCCAGTATCAGCCTAACCAATGTGCACCACAATCTTGCACAAGATATGGGACAAGCACAACAGGGGAAAAGATGTGACCTTGGCAGCACTTGAGCAGAGCTGCATATACCTACACAGGGAGCATGTCAAACCTTTTGGAGCACGTGAGCCTCACTTACTTCAGCACTTCCCTCCTTGGCAGCAAAGATCCTAGTATGGGTAGAAGGAAAAACACATACTTAAAAGGAACAGAGCCTGCATGAGCCCAATGCTCAGGGCTTCAGCAACAGGAGAAGAGACCCCACCCCTGACAGGGTAGCAAAAGCCACAGAGCAGAGAGGAAGTCCTGTGTAGGCAAAACTCCTTCAACACAGAGCACACTAACAATAAAAGTGATAGTGGCCAGCACACCATGAGGAAAGACATGGATGGTGTCCATATCATATCCAGCTCTCACACCAAATACATTGAGCACATGCAGTCTACACAGAGATGATACCACATAAAAAGCACCCTTTCAAGACCACAATAGAAAATTTTTCTCCTAAATTCATAGAGACAATAAAGTTAAATAAAATGAAAAGGCAGAGGAACTACACCTAAATGACACAGAAGAACACAAAAGTGGTTTGGAAGATAGAATAATGGAAATCACCCAATCAGAAAGCAGAAAGGAAGATAAATTTAAAAAAAAGAAAGTAACATATAAGATCTATGGGGTTACAAAAGGAGAAGAGAGAAAGAAGGGGATTGAACATGTGCTTGAAGAAATTATGGCTGAAAATATCCCAAACCTGAAGAAAGAAGCATATCCAGGTACAAGAAGCAAAAAATGTCCCAAACGAGATGAACCCAAACAGACCCATACCAAGACATATCATCACTAAAATAGCAAAAGTTAGAGATACAGAGAATTCTACAGGCAACAAGAGAAAAACAGAGTCATGTACAAAGGAATCAGCTGATTTCTCTGCAGAAATTTTGCAGGTCAAAAGGGAATGGCATGATTTATTCAAAATCTTGAAAGGGAAAAACCTGAAACCTAGGATACTCTACCCAACAGGATTATCATTTAGAATAGGAAGAAATTGACAATAATACAACAATAGCAGGGAATTTACCACACCACTGTCATCAAAAGACAGATCATCCAGATAGAAAATCAATAAGACAACAAATGTCCTAAATGACACACACATAAAAAAGTTGGACTTAATATCTACAGGACACTATGTCCAAAAAAGAGCCAAATACACATTCTTTTCAAGCATGCTGGAAGATTCTCCTGGATAGACCACATACCAGGTCACAAAAGAAGCCTCAACAAATTTAAGAGGATAGAAATTACATCAAGCATATTTTCCAATGAAAATGGCAAAAAATGAAACCAATTACAGAAGGAAAAATGAGAAAAAAACCAGGGGGAAACTAAACATTCTACTAAAAAAACAAAGGGTTAATGATAAAAACAAAAAGGAAATCAGAAAATACCTCAATACACATGAAAATGAAAGCACAACTATACAAAATCTATAGGATGCAGAAATAGTATTTCTAAGGAGAAAGTTTATAGCAATGCAGGCCTTCTTGAAGATACAAGAAAAATCTTAAGTAAACAACCTAACCTACAACCTAAAAGAATTAGAAAAAGAAGAACAGAGCCCAAAGTCAGCAGAAGAAAGAAAATAATAAAGATCAGAGAAGAAATAAATAAAATAAAGATGGAAAAGGTATAGAATAAAATCAATGAAAACAAGAGCTGGTTTTCTGAAAATATAAACAAAATTGATAAACCTTTAGCCAAGCTCACCATGAAGAAAAGAGAGCGGACACTAATAAACAAAATAATATGTGAAAGAGAAGAAATAACAACCAATAATCACAGAGATACAAAATATGAGAATACTATGAACAGATATATGCCAACAAATTGGACAACTGAGAAGAAATGGACAATTTTTTAGAAAGATTAAGCCTGCAAACACTGAGTTAAGAAGAAGCAGACACTTTGAACAGATCAATCAAGTGAAGTGAAATAGAATCTATTAAAACAAAACAAACAAAAAAAAACAAACAAAAAAAACTCCCTGCAAACAAAAATCCAGGACCAGATGACTTCACTGGGGAATTCTACGAAACACATAAAGCAGAGATAATACCTATCCTCCTAAGACTATTTAAAAAAAAAAAACATGAAGAGGAGGAAACACTCTCAAATTCATTTTACAAAACCACCATTACCCTATTAAAACCACACAAAGAAACTACACACCAAAAAAGTAAACTACACACCAAAATATTTGAGGAATATAGATGCAAAAATCCTCAACACAATATTAGCAACCAAATCCAACAATACAAAAAGGATCATATACCATGATCAAGTTGGATTTATTCCAGGGATATAAGGCTGGTTCAGTATTCACAAGTTAATCAATGTGATACACCACATTAACAAAATGACAGATAAAAACACATGATCGTCTCAATAGAATCAGAAAATCATTTGACAAAATTCAAAATTCATTTATGATAAAAATTCTCAACAAAGTGAGCATAAAGGGAACATATCTTAACATAATAAAGGCCATATATAACAAACCCATAGCCAACATAATACCCAAGGATGAATAGCTGAAAACCTTCCCATTAAATTCAAGAACAAGACAAGGGCCCCACTCTTGCTGTTTCCATTCAATATAGAAATCAATCATTAATGTAGATTGTTCCCCCCAGTGTGCATGGGCATCACCCAATCTGTTGAGAGCCTGAATAAAACATATGTGGATAAATGAGGAATTTACCCCTTTTTTCCTGCTTTACTCCTTTAAGTGGGTCATCTCATCTTCTGCTCTTAGAGTGGGATTTACACAATTAGCTACCTTAGTTCACAGGCCTTCAGACTTGGAATTAATTACATGGGACTTCTCAGCCTCCATAATCACCTGAGTGAATTCCTCATAATGAGTGTGTGTGTGTATTTGTGTGTGTGTGTGTGTGTATTCTGTTTCTCTGGAGAATCCTAAGACAGTCACCTAACCAGACCTCTTTGTGAGTAAACTGAAATATGTAGTCATTACTGAACAACTGTGTGCCCAGGTAAATATTCACTTAAATGGAAAAAGCACAGGGCAACTTGAAAATTAAATTTAAAATATATTTAGGGATCTCAGATAAGAACAGTCGTTGCATCCTTTAAGGAAGAAAAACATGATACAATACAATTAGGCAAAAATAAACAAGAATAGTTTGTATAAAGAAATAAAGATTAGAAATAACTTAAGTGAACACTACCATCACTAATGTATTAAACTTTAAAAGAAAGGCTAAAATATTGTCTGTGCACTCTAAGCAATAACAGATAAAAATTATGAAAGAACCATATGTGATAAAGAGATCTGAGGGACTATAATATAACTTCAACATCCCATACGTGTTTTTTGTTTTGTTTAGTTTTTTGTTTTTTATTATTTTTGGCTGCATTGGGTCTTCATTGCTGTGTGTGGGCTTTCTCTAGTTGCGGTGAGTGGGGTCTACTCTTCGTTGTGGTGCATGGACTTCTCATTACGGTGGCTTCTCTTTTTGTGGAGCATGGGCTCTAGGCACACAAGCTTCAGTGGTTGTGGCACATGGGTTCAGTATTTGTGGCTCACAGGCTCTAGAGCACAGGCTCAGTAGTTGTGGTGCATGGGCTTAGCTGCTCTGTGGCATGTGGGATATTCCTGGACCAGTGATCGAACCCTTGTCCCCTGCATTGGCAGGCAGATTCTCAACCACTGCAGGAACAGGAAAGTCTCCCCATACATGTTTTAAAAGAAGATAGACACCTTATATTTATTTATTTATTTTAATTTTTAATTAATTTTTATTTGAGATAATATCAAACAAAAAGTTGCAGAAATAAATGTAGTACAAACATCCATATACCCTCCTTTTATCTAAATTTACCTATTGTTAACATTTATCCCACTTGCTTTGTCATTTGTGCCATCTATCTATATAGCTATAACCATACCTACTTACATGGAATTTTTTTCTGTACTATTGGAGGGTAAGTTATATACACATCATGGTCCTTTATCCCTAAGTAGTTTAGTGTATATTTCCTAGGAGTAGGGATATTTTCATCCATAACCACATCACAGTTATCAACCTGATAAGTTTATATTGACACAATATTTTCATCGATCTAATCTCCATATATAATGTCTTTAAAGGATTTTACTCCCCTTCAATGCAGGATTCAGTCTAGGGTCAGATACTGCATTTAATCATCATGTTTCTTTAGCCTTCTTTAATTTGGAACATTTCCACTGTCTTTCTCTGTCTTAAAAAAAATTACATCTTTATTGCAGTATAATTGCTTAACAGTGTTGTGTTAATTTCTGCTGTAAAACAAAGTGTATCATCTATATGTATACATA
The DNA here is from genome assembly GCF_964341445.2 of Mesoplodon mirus. NCBI lineage: Eukaryota > Metazoa > Chordata > Mammalia > Artiodactyla > Ziphiidae > Mesoplodon > Mesoplodon mirus. The sequence goes on from NC_138993.1 coordinate 38,928,526, forward strand.
TATCCCCATACACCCTCTTTCTTGAGCCTCCCTCCCACCCTCCCTATCCCGCCTCTCTAGGTGGTCACAAAACACTGAGTTGATCTCCCTGTGCTATGCAGCTGCTTCCCACTAGCTATCTATTTTACATTTGGTAGTGTATATATTTCAATGCTACTCTCTCACTTCGTTCCAGCTTCCCCTACCCACCGTCCACCATGTACTCAAGTCCATTCTCTTCATCTGCGTCTTTATTGCTGTCCTGCCACTAGGTTCATCAGTACCATTTTTTTTTTAGATTCCATACATATGCGTTAGCATACGGTAATTGTTTTTCTCTTTCGGACTTACTTCACTCTGTATGACAAACGCTGTATGACACGTCACTACAAATAACTCAATTTAGATTTTCTTATGGCTGAGAAATATTCCATTGCATATATTGCCACATCTTAATTATCCATTTGTCTGTCGCTGGACAGTTAGTTTGCTTCAGTGTCCTGACTATCATAAATGGTGCTGCAATGAACATTTTGGTACATGTCTCTTTTTGAATTATGGTTTTCTCAGCGTATATGCCCAGTAGTGGGATTGTTGGGTTATATGGTAGTTTTATTTTTAGTTTTTTAAGGAACATCCATATTGTTCTCCATAATAGCTGTATCAACTTACATTCCCACCAACAGTGCTAGAGGTTTCCCTTTTATGTACAACTTCTCCCACATTTATTTTTTGTAGATTTTTTGATGATGGCCATTCTGACCAGTGTGAAGTGATACTGCATTGTGATTTTGATTTGCAATTCTCTAATGATTGGTGATGGATGTTGAGCATCTTTTCATATGTTTGTTGCCAATCTGTATATCTTCTTGGAGAAATGTCTATTGAGGTCTTCTGCCCATTTTTGTACTGGGTTGTTTGTTTTTTTGATATTGAGCTGCATGAGCTGCTTGTATATTTTGGAGATTAATCCTTTGTCAGTTGCTTTGTTTGCAAATATTTTCTCCAATTCTGAGGGTTCTTTTTTCGTCTTTTTTATGTTTTCCTTTGCTGTGCAAAAGCTTTTAAGTTCCATTAGGTCCTATTTATTTAGTTTTGTTTTTATTTCCATTATTCTAGGAGAGGGTCAAAAAGGTTCTTACTGTGATTTATGTCATAGAATGTTCTGCCTATGTTTTCCTCTAAGAGTTTTATAGTGTCTGGACCTACATGTATGTCATTAATCCACTTTGAGTTTATTTTTGTGTATGGTGTTAAGCAGTGTCCTAATTTCATTCTTTTTTTTTTTTTTTTTTTTTTTTTTTGCGGTATGCGGGCCTCTCACTGTTGTGGCCTCCCCCGTTGCGGAGCACAGGCTCCGGATGCGCAGGCCCAGCGGCCATGGCTCACGGGCCCAGCCGCTCCGCGGCATATGGGATCCTCCCAGACCGGGGCACGAACCCGTATCCCCTGCATCGGCAGGCGGACTCTCAACCACTGCGCCACCAGGGAGGCCCTAATTTCATTCTTTTACATGTAGCTTTCCAGTTTTCCCAGCACTGCTTATTGAAGAGGCTGTGTTTTCTCCATTGTATATTCTTGTCTCCTTTGTCAAAGATAAGGTGACCATATGTGTGTGGGTGTATCTATGGGCTTTCTCTCCTGTTCCATTGATCTATATTTCTGTCTTTTTGCCAGTGCCATACTCTCTTGATTACTGTAGTTTGTAGTATAGTCTGAAGTCTGGGAGACTGATTCCTCCAGCTCCGTTTTTCTTTCTCAAGATTGTTTTGGCTATTAGGGGTCTTTTGTGTTTACATACAAGTTGAAATTTTTTTTGCTCTAATTCTGTGACAAATGTCATTGGTAGCTTGTTAGGGATTGCACTGAATCTGTAGATTGCTTTGGGCAGTGTAGTCACTTTCAAAATATTGATTCTTCCAATCCAAGAACATGGTATATCTCTCCATCTGTTGGTATCATCTTTAATTTCTTTCATCAGTGTCTTATAGTTTCTGCATACCAGTCATTTGTCTCCTTAGGTTTGTCTGTAAATAGGTATTTTATTCTTTTTGTTGCAATGATACAGGGGGGTATTTCCTTAATTTCTCTTTCTAAGTTTTCATTGTTAGTGTATAGTAATGCAAGAGATTTCTGTGCATTAATTTTGTATCCTGCAATTTTACCAAATTCATTGATTTGCTCTACTAGTTTTCTGGTGGCATCTTTAGGATTCTCTATGTATAATATCATGTCATCTGAAAACGGTGACAGTTTTATTTGTTCTTTTCTGATTTGTGTTCTTTTTTTTTTCTTTTGCTTCTCTGATTGCCATGGTTAAAACTTTCAAAACTATGTTGAATAACAGTGGTGAAAGTGGACACCCCTTTCTTATTCCTGATCTTAGAAGAAAAGGTTTCAGGTTTTCAGTGCTGAGAATGATGTCGGCTGTGGGTTTGTCATATATGGTCTTAAGTATATTGAGGTAGGTTCCCTCTATGCCCACTTTCTGGAGACTTTTCATCATAAATTGGTGTTGAATGTTTTCAAAAACTTTTTCTGCATCTCTTGAGATGATCATATGGTTTTCATTCTTTAATTTGTTCATATGGTGTATCACACTGATTGATTTGCAAATATTCAAGAATCTTTTCATTCCTGGGATAAAACCAACTTGATCTTTCTGTATGATCCTTTTAATATGCCATCAGAGTTTGTTTGCTAGTGTTTTGTTGTAGATTTCTGCATCTATGTTCATCAGTGATATTAACCTGTAGATTTCTTTTTTGTGACATCATTGTCTGATTTTGGTATCAGGGTGATGCTTGCTCATAGAATGAGTTTGGGAGTGTTCCTCCCTCTGCTATATTTTGGAAGAGTTTGAGAAGGATAAGTGTTAGATCTTCTCTAAATGTTCGATAGCATTTACCTGAGAAGCCGTCTGGTCCTGAGATTTTGTTTGTTGGAAGATTTTTAATTGCACTTTCACTTTCAATACTTGTGTGTGGTCTGTTCATATTTTCTATTTTCTCCGGGTTCTGTCTTGGAAGGTTGTACTTTTCTAAGAATTTATTCATTTCTGCCATGTTTTCCATTTTATTGTCATAGAGTTGCTTATAGTAATATCTCATGATCCTTTGTATTTCTGCAGTGTCAGTTATTAATTCTCCATTTTCTTTTCTAATTTTGTTGATATGTGATTTCCCCCTTTTTGCCCTGATGAGTCTGGCTAATGGTTTATGAATCTTTTTTATCTTCACAAAGAGCCAGCTTTAGTTTTATTGATCTTTGCTATTGTTTTCTTCATTTCTTTTTCATTTATTTCTGATCTGATCTTTATGATTTCTTTCCTTCTGCTAACTTTGGGTTTTGTTGTAGTTGTTGTCATTCTTCTTTTCTAATTGCTTTAAGTGTAAGATTAGGTTGTTTGTTTCAGATTTTTCTTCTTTCCTGAGGTAAGCTTGTAATGTTATAAACTTCCCTCTAAGAACTACTTTTGTTTCAACACATACGTTTTGGGTCATCCTATTTTTTTAAATTTTTTTAACATCTTTATTGCAGTAAAATTTCTTTACAATGGTTTGTTAGTTTCTCCTTTACAACAAAGTGAATCAGTTATATGTATAAATATATCCCCATATCTCCCTCTTGTGTCTCCCTCCCACCCTCCCTATCACAGCCCACTAGGTGGTCACAAAGCACCAAGCTGATTTCCCTGTGCTCTGAGGCTGATTCCCACTAGCTATCTATTTTACATTTGGTAGTGTATATATGTCCATGTCACTCTCTCACTTCATCCCAGCTTATGCTTCGCACTCCCCGGGTCTTTAAGTCCATTCACTATATCTGTGTCTTTATTCCTCTCCTGCTCCTAGGTACTTCAGGACATTTTTTTTTTCTAGATTCCATGTATATGTGTTACCATACGGTATTTATATTTCTCTTTCTGACTTACTTCACACTGTGTGACAGACTCTAGGTCCATTACCTCAATACAAATATCTCAATTTTGTTTCTTTTTATGATGAATACTCCATTGTATATATGTACCACATCATCTTAATCCATTCATCTGTCTATGGGTACTTCGGTTGCTTCCATGTCCTGTCTATTGTAAATAGAGCTGCAATGAACATTGTGGTACATGACTCTTTTTGAATTATGGTTTTCTCAGCATACATGCAAAGTAGTGGGATTGCTAGCTCATATGGTAGTTCTATTTTTAGTTTTTAAAGAAACCTCCATACTGTTCTCCATAGTGGCTGTATCAGTATACATTCCCACCAACAGTGCAAAAGTGTTCCCTTTTCTCCACACACTCTGCAGCATTTATTGTTTGTAGTTTTTTTGATGATGACCATTCTGACTGCTGTGAGGTGACTCACTGACTCATTGCAGTTATGATTTGCATTCCTCTAATGATTAGTTATGTTCAGCATCCTTTCATGTGTTTGTTGGCAATCTGTATATCTTCTTTGGAGAAATGTCTATTTAGGTCTTCTGCTCATTTTGCGATTGGGTTGTTTGTTTTTGTGATATTGAGCTGCATGAGCTGCTTGTAAATTCTGGAAATTAACCCTTTGTCAGTTGTTTCATTTGCAAATTTTTTTTTTCCCATTCTGAGAGTTGTCTTTTCATCTTGTTTATGTTTTTCTTTGCTGTGCAAAAGTTTTAAGTTGCATTAGGTCCTATTTGTTTGTTTTTGTTTTTATTTCCATTTCTCTAAGAGGTGGGTCAAAAAGGATCTTGCTGTGATTTATGTCATAGAGTGTTCTACCTATGTTTTCCTCTAAGAGTTCAATAGTGTCTGGCCTTACATTTAGGTATTTAATCCATTTTGAGTTTATTTTAGTGTATGGTTTTAGGGAGTGTTTTAGTTTCATTCTTTTACATGTAGCTGTCCAGTTTTCAGAACACCACTTCTTGAAATGGCTGTCTTTTCTCCATTGTATATTTTTGCCTACTTTATCAAAAATAAGGTGACCATATATGCATGTGCTTATCTCTGAGCTTTCTGTCATGTCCATTGATCTATAATTCTGTTTTTGTTCCAGTACCTTACTGTCTTGGTTACTGTAGCTTGATAATATAGTCTGAAATCAGGGAGCCTGATTTCTCCAGCTCCATTTTTCTTTCTCAAAATTGCTTTGGCTATTCGGGGTCTTTTTTGTTTCCATACAATTTTGAATTTTTTTTGTTCTAGTTCTGTGAAAAATGCCATGGGTTATTTGATAAGGATTGCATTGAATCAGTAGATTGCTTTGGGTAGTATAGTCATTTTCACATATTGATTCTTCCAATCAAAGAACATGGTATATCTCCCCATCTGTTTGTATCATCTTTAATTTCTTTCATCAGTGTCTTATAGTTTTCCGCCTACAGGTCTTCTGTCCCATTATCCATAGGATTTTATTCATTTTGTTGCAATGGTTCCTTATGTTCTCTTTCATTTTGCAGCATTATTGTATAGTAATGCAAGAGATTTCTGTTCATTAATTTAGTGTTTGCTACTTTACCAAATTCACTGATTAGCTCTAGCAGTTTACTGGTAGCATCTTTAGGATTCTCTATGTATAGTATATTGTCATATTCAAACAATGACAGCTTTACTTCTTCTTCTTCTGTTTGGATTCGTTTTATTTCTTTATCTTTTCTGTTTGCTGTGGCTAAAACTTCCAAAACTATGTTGAATAATAGTGGTGAGAATGGACAACCTTGTCGTCTTCCTGATCTTAGAGGAAAAGTTTTCAGTTTTTATCCTTTGAGAATGATGTTGGCTGTGCGTTTTTCATATATGACCTTTATTATGTTGAGGTAAGTTCCCTCTGTGCCTACTTTCTGGAGTGTTTTTATTATAAATGGGTGTTGAATTTTATCAAAAGTATAGTCACTTTCAGTGACTTTTTTCTGTATTTATTGAGATGATCATATGCTTTTTCTCCTTCAATTTGTTAAAATGCTTTATCACATTTATTGATTTACATTTATTGAAGAAACCTTGCAGTCCTGGGATAAAACTAACTTAATAATGGTGCAGGATCCTTTTAATGTGCTGTTGGATTCTGTTTGTTAGTATTTTGTTGAGGATTTTTGCATTTATATTCATCTGTGATATTGGCCTGCAGTTTTCTTTGCTTGTGACGTCTTTGCATGGTTTTGGTATCAGTGTGATGGTTGGTTCATACAATGAGTTTGAGAGTGTTCCTCCTTCTGCTATATTTTGGAAGCGTTTGATAAGGATAGGCATTAGTTGTTCTCTAAATGTTTGATAGAATTCTTCAGTGAAGCCCTCTGGTCCTGGGCTTTTGTTTGTTGGAATATTTTTGATCAAAGTCTCAATTTCAGTGCTTGTGATTGGTTCCTTTATATTTTCTATTTCTTCCTGGTTCAATCTTGGAAGGTGTGCTTTTCTAAGAATTTGTTCATTTCTTCCAGGTTGTCTATTTTATTGGCATATAGTTGCTTGTAGTAATCTCTCATGATCCTGTGTATTTCTGCAGTGTCAGGTGTTACTTCTCCTTTTTCATTTATAATTCTGTTGAGTCTTCTCCATTTTCTTTTTGATGGTCTGGCTAATGCTTTATCAACTTTGCTTATCTTCTCAAAGAACCAGCTTTTATTTTTATTGATCTTTGCAACTGTTTCTTTCATTTCTTTTTCATTTATTTCTGATCTGACTTTTATGATTTCTTTCTTTCTGCTAACTTTCAGTTTTTTTGTTCTTGTTTCTCTAATTGCTTTAAGTGTAAGTTCAGATTGTTTATTTGAGATGTTTCTTGTTTCTTGAGGTAGAATTGTATTGCTATAAACTTCCCTCTTAGAACTGCTTTTGCTGAAACCCATAAATTTGGGTGTGCATCTTTTCATTTGTTTCTAGGTATTTTTTGATTTCCTCTTTGATTTCTCCAGTGATTTCTTGGTTATTTAGTACTGTATTGTTTAGACTCCCTGTGTTCCAATTTTTTTAGTTTTTTTCTTTCCTGTAATTGATATCTAGTCTCATAGTGCTGTGGTTGGAAATGATACTTGATACATTTTAATTTTCTTAAATTTACCAAGGCTTGATTTTTGATCCAAATTATGATCTATCCTGAAAAATGTTCCATGAACACTTGAGAAGAAAGTGTATTCTCTTTATTTTGGAATGGATGTCCTACAAATATCAATTAAGTCCCACTGGTTTAATGTTTATTTTAAAGCTTGTGTGTCCTCATTTATCTTCATTTTGGATGATCTGTCCATTTGTGAAAGTAGGGCGTTAAAGTCCCCTACTGTGATTGTATTACTGTTGGTTCCTCTTTTATGGCCTTTCACATTTGTCTTATGTATTGACATGCTCCTATGTTGGGTGCATAAATATTTACAACTGTTATATCTTCTTCTTGGATTGATCCCTTGAACATTATGTAGTGTCCTTCTTTGTCTCTTATAATAGTCTTTATTTTATAGTCTATATTTTCTGATTTGAGAATTTCTACTGCAACTTCCTTTTGATTTCCATTTGCATGGAATATCTTTTTCCATCCCCTCACTTTTCGGCTGTTTGTGTCCCTGGGTCTGTAGTGGGCCTCTTGTAGACAGCATATATACAGGTCTTGCTTCTGTATCTATTCAGACTCTCTATGTCTTTTGGTTGGAGCATTTTATCCATTTAGATTTAAGGTAATTATAGATATGTTTGTTCCTGTTACCATTTTATTAATTGTTTGGAGTTGTTATTGTAGGTCTTTTCCTTCTCTTGTGTTTCCTGCCTAGAGAAGTTCTTTAGCATTGTAAAGCTGGTTTGATGATGTTTAATTTTAGCTTTTGCTTGTCTGTAAAATTTTTAAATTCTCCATTGAAAGTGAATGAGATCCTTTCTGGGTAGAGTAATCTTGGTTGAGGGTTTCTACCTTTTTTCACTTTAAATATGTCCTGCTGCCCCATTCTGCCTTGCAGAGTTTCTGTTGAAAGATCAACTGTTAACCTTATCGGGATTCCCTTATATGTTATTTGTTGTTTTACTGTGCTGCTTTTAATATGTTTTCTTTGTGTTTAATTTTTGAGCATTTGATTTATATGTGTTGGCATGTTTCTCCTTGGATTTATCCTTAACGGTACTCTCTGCTCTTCCTGTGCTTGATTGACTATTTCCTTCCCATATTAGGGAAGTTTTCAACTATAATCTCTTCAAATATTTTCTCAGTCCCTTTCTATTTCTCTTCTTCTTCTGGGACCCCTATAATTCAAATGTTGCTGTGTTTAATATTGTCCCAGAGGACTCTGAGACTTTCCTCAATTCTTTTCATTCTTTCTTCTTTATTCTGCTCTGTTGTAGTTATTTCCACTATTTTATCTTCCAGGTCACGTATCCGTTCTTCTGCTTCATTTATTCTGCTATTGATTCCTTCTAGAGAATTTTAGTTTCATTTATTGTGTTGTTCATCATTGTTTGTTTGCTCTTTAGTTCTTCTAGGTCCTGTTAAATGTTTCTTATATTTTCTCCATACCTTTTCTAAGATTGTAGATCATCTTTACTATCATTACTCTGAATTCTTTTTCAGGTAGGCTGCCTATTTCCTCTTCATTTGTTCAGTCTGATGTGTTTTTACCCTACTCCTTCATCTGCTGTATATTTCTCTCTCTTCTCATTTTGCTTAACTTACTGTGTTTGGGTTCTCCTTTTCACAGGCTGCAAGTTCATAATTTCCATTGCTTTTGGCGTCTGCCCTCATTGGGTAAGGTTGGTTCAGTGGGTTGTGAGGCTTTCTGGTGGAGGGGACTGGTGCATGTGTTCTGGTGTATGAGGCTGGATCTTGTCTTTCTGGTAGGCTGGACCATGTCTGGTGGTATGTTTTGGGGTGCCTGTGACCTTATTATGATTTTCGGCAGCCTCTCTCTAATAGGTGGTGTTGTGTTCCTATCTTGCTAGTTGTTTGGCATATGGTGTCCAGCAATGTAACTTTCTGGTCATTCAGTGGAGCTGTTTTTTTGCATTGAGATGGAGATCTCTGGGAGAAATTTAACTGTTTGATATTATGTAGAGCTGGGTGGTATCTGGTAGATCAATGTCCTGAACTCAGCTCTCCCACCTCAGAAACACAGGCCTGGCACCCGTCTGGGCCACCAAGACCTTGTCAGCCACACGACTCAGAAGAAAAGTGAGAGAAAAAGAAAGAAAGAAGGAAAAACTAAAGTAAAATAAAGTTTTAAATTAAAAAATAAAAATTATTAAAAATAAAAAATAAGTATGAAAAAAGCAAAAAAGGAAAAAGAAAGAAAGAAGGAAGAGAGCAACTAACCCAGAAAACAAATCCACAATGATAACAAGTGCTAAAAAAAAAAAAGACAGAATGAACCATAGAACAAATGGTAAAAGCAAAGCTATACAGACAAAAATCACACAAAGAAGCATACACATACACACTCTCAAGAAGAGAAAAAGTAATATATATATATATATATATATATATATATATATGAAAGGAAGAGAGCAACCAAATCAATAAAGAACACTACAAATGATTACAAACTCTGAATTCCAAACTATGATAAACATAAACCAAAAACAAATTAGATGCAGAGAGCAAACCCCAAGTCTACCATTGTTCCCAAAGTCCAATGTTTCTATTTTGGGGTGATTCATTCTATATTCAGATATTCCACAGATGCAGGATACATCAAGTTGATTGTGGAGATTTAATCTGCTGTTCCTGAGGCTGCTGGGAGAGATTTCCCTTTCTCTTCTTTATTCACACAGCTCCCGGGGCTCAGCTTTGGATTTGGCCCTTCTTCTGTATGTAGGTCTCCTGAGGACATCTGTTCTTCTCTCATAGAGAATTGGGTTAAAGTAGCAGCTGATTAAGGTTCTCTGGCTCACTCAGGCCTGGGGGGTTGGGGAGAGGTATCCTATGTGGGGTAAGCCTGCAGCAGCAGAGGCCAGTGTGGCATTGCAACAGGCTGAGGCACACCATGTGTTCTCCTGGGGAAGTTGTCCCTGTATCACGGCACCCTGGCCATGGTGGGCTGCACACACTCCCAGGAAGGAAGGTGTAGATAGTGGCCTGTGCTTGCACACAGTATTCTTGGTGGCTATAGCAAGAGCCTTAGCATTTCATTCCCATCTCTGGTGTCCACATTGATAGCTGTGGCTCGTGCCTGTCTCTGGAACTCATTTAGACAGTGCTCTGAATCTCTCCTCAAGCACCCAAAAACAATTGTCTCTTGACTCTTAGGCAGTTCCAGAATTTTTCCAGGACTCCCTCCCAGCTAACTGTAGCACACTATCCCCCTTTAGGCTTTGTTCATACAGCCAACTTCAGTGTTCTCCCTGGGATATGACCTCCAAAGCTGTAGCCTCAGGTCCCAGCCCCCACCAGCCCTGGCAGGTGAACAGACAATCCTCTCAGGATGGTGAGTGCTGGTCAGCACTGATCCTTTGTGCAGGAATCTCTATGCTTTGCCCTCTGCACACCTATTTCTGCACTCTCCTCTGTAGCTCCAAGGCTTCCCTCCCCCTACCCAACCCCTGTCTCTGCCAGTGCAGGGGTTTCCTAGTGTGTGGAGACTTCCTCCTTCACAGCTCCCTCTCAGAGGTAGAGGTCCTGTCCCTATTCTTTTGTCTATGTTTTATCATTTTTCTTTTGTGCAACCAGGTATGAGCAGAGTTTCTTGCCTTTTGGGAAGTCTGAGGTCTTCTGCCAGCATTCAGTAGGTGTTCTGTAGGAGTTGTTCCTCATATAGATGTATTTCTGATGTATTTGTGGGGAGGAAGATCATTTCCACATCTTACTCCTTCGCCATCTAGAAGGTCTCCCCTGGGTCTTCATTTTTTTCATTGTCATTTGTTTCTAGGTATTTTTTGATTTTCCCTTTGATTTTTTCAGTGATCTCTTGCTTATTTAGTAGCATATTGTTTAACCTCCATGTGTTTGTAATTTTTTATATTTTTTTCCTGTAATTGATATCTAGTCTCATAGCATTGTTGTTGGAAAAGATACTTGATAAAATTTCAATTTCTTAAATTTACCAAGTCTTGACTTGTGACCCAAGATATGATCTATGCTAGAGAATATTCCTTGTGCACTTGAGAACAAAGTGCATTCTGTTGTTTTTGAATGGAATGTCCTATAACTATCAATTAAGTCCATCTAGTCTAACGTGTCATTTAAAGCTTGTGTTTCCTCATTTATTTTCATTTTGGATGATCTGTCCATTGGTGTAACTGGGATGTTAAAGTCCCCTGCTATTATTGTGTTACTGTCATTTGCCCCTTTTGTGGCTGTTAGCATTTTCCTCATATATTGAGGTGCTCTTATGTTAAGTGCATATATTCTTACAACTGTTATATATTCTTCTTGGATTGATCCCTTGATCATTAAGTAGTGACCTTCTTGGTCTCTTGCAATGGTCTTTATTTTAAAGTATATTTTGTCTGATATGAGTGTTACTACTCCAGCTTTCCTTTCATTTCCATTTGCATGGAATATCTTTTTCCATCCCCTCCCTTTCAGTTTGTATGTATCCCTAGGTCTGAAGTGGGTCTCTTGGAGATAGCATATATATGGGTCTTGTTTTGATATCCATTCAACCAGTCTGTGTCTTTTGGTTGGAACATTTAATCCATTTACATTTAAGGTAATTATCTATAGTAAGTTCCTATTACCATATTTTTAATTATTTTGGGCTTGTTTTTTTGGGTCTTTCCCATCTCTTGTTTTTCCAGACTAGAGATGTTCTTTTAACATTTGTTGTAAATCTGGTTTAGTGATACTGAATTCTCTTAACTTTTGCTTGTGTGTATAGTTTTTAATTTCTCCATCAAATCTGAATGAGATTCTTGCTGGGTATAGTAATCTTGATTGTAGGTTTTTCTCTTTCATCACTTTAAATATGTCCTGCCACTCTCTTTTGATTTGCAGAGTTTTTGCTGAAAGAGCAGCTGTTAACCTTATGGGGATCCCCTTGTATGTATTTGTTGCTTTTCCCCTGCTGCATTTAATATTTTTTCTTTGTATTTATTTTTTTAAAACTTGATTAATATGTGTCTTGGCATATTTCTCCTTGGGTTTATCCTGTATGGGACTCTCAATGCTTCCTGGACTTGATTGCCTATTTCCTTTCCCATGTTAAGGAAGTATTCAACTATAATATCTTCAAATATTTTCTCAGTCCCTTTCTTTTTATATTCTTCTTGGACCCATATAATTCAAATGTTTGTTCATTTAACATTGTCCCAGAGGCCTCTGTGACTGACTGTCCTCAATTCTTTCATTCTTTCTCCTTTATTCTGCTCTGTGGCAGTTATTTCCACTATTCTATCTTCCAGGTCACTTATCCATTCTTCTGCTTCAGTTACTCTGTTCTTGATTCTTTCTAGAGTATTTTTAATTTCATTTATTCTGTTTCTCATCATTGTTGGTTTGCTGTTTATTTCTTCTAAGTCCTTGTTCAACTTTTCTTATATTTTATCCAGTCTATCTCTGAGACTTTGGATCATCTTTTCTATCATTCTGATTTCTTTTTGAGATAGACTGCCTATTTCCTTTTCATTTGTTTGTTCTAATGTGTGTTTACCTTGATCCTTCATCTGCTGCATAGTTCTCTGTCTTCTCATTTTGTTTAACTTACTGTTTAGTGTCTCCTTTTTACAGGCTGCATGTTCATAATTCCTCTTATTTCTGGTGTCTGCCCCCAGTGGGTGAGGTTGGTTCGGTGGCTTGTGTAGTCTTCCTTGTGGGGGGGACTGGTGCCTGTGGCCTTGTGGGTGGGGCTGGATCATGTCCTTCTGAGGGGCAGGGCTGCGTCCAGTGATGTGTTTTGGGCTGTCTGTGAATTTAGTATGACTTTAGGCAGCCTGTCTGCTAGTGGGTGGGATTGTGTTCCTGTCTTGTTAGTTTTTTGTCATGGGATGCCCAGCACTGCCACTTAGTGGTTTGTTGGTGGGACTGGGTCTTACTGTTGAGAAGGATATCTCTGGGAGAGCTTTCAGCAATTAATATTACATGGGACCAGAGGTCTCTGGTGGTCCAACATCTTGGAGTTAGCTCTTTCACCTCGGAGGCTCATGCCTGACACCCAGCGAGAGTATCAAGACCCTGACAGCCACATGACACAGAAGAAAAGGTAGAAAAAATAATTAACAGACAGAACCCCAAAACAAATGTTAAAAGCAAAACTAAATAGACAAAATCACTCACAAAAACATACACACACACTCACACACACACACACACACAAAAGCAAACAGATCCTGAAGACAAATGATAAAAGCAAAACTAAACAGACAAAATCACACAAAGAAACATAAACTCACACAGTCACAAAAAGAGAAAAATAGAAACAAAAGAAAACAAAGGAAGAGAGCAAACAAACCAATAAGCAAACCCACATATGTAAACAAACAATAAAAACTAAACTAAAATGAACATAAAACCAGAAAAAAACTCAAATGCAGAAAGCAAACCCTAAGTCCACAGTTGCCCCCAAAGTCCACGTCCTCAATTATGGGGGCAGTCATTGTCTATTTAGGTATTCCACAGATGCAGGTTTACCAAGCCAATTTTGGGAATTTAATCCACTCTCCTGAGACTGCACAGAGTGATTTCCCTTTCTCTTCTTTGTTCACACAGCTCCTGGGATTCAAATTTGGTTTTGGCTCCACCTTTGCATGTAGGCAGCCCTTAGATGCTTGTTCCCCATCCAGACAAGAGGGGGTTAAAGCAGCAGCTGATTAGGGCTCTCTTGCTCACTCAGGCCAGTGAGAGGTAGGGATACAGTAGTCATGATTGAGATGCAGGGATTGTCTATGGTGGCAGAGGCTGGCATGAAGTTGTAGCAGTCTGAGGTATGCCATGTGTTTTCCCAGGGAAGATGGCCCTGGATCACAGTACCGTGGCAGTGTCATGCTCCACAGGCTCCTGGGAGGGTGTTGGTAATGACCTGTGCTTCCACACAGGACCCTTGGTGGCAATAGTGGCAGTGGTAGTGGTCCGTGCCCATCTCTGGGGTCTGAGATGATAGCCAGAGCTCATGCCGTTCTCTGGAGTTTGCTTAGGTCATGCTCTGCCATCTGTGAGCACGTGGAGCAGGAATCCTCTCTCCCCGCACACCTTGAAATGATGGTCTCTTGCTTCTTTGGCAGGTCCAGACTTTTTCCTGACTCCCTCCCAGTTAACTGTGGCACACTAGCCCCCTTCAGCCTGTCTTCATGCAACCAACCACAGTCCTCTCCCTGGGGTCTGAGCTACGAAGCCCAAGCCTCAGCCACCAGCCTTCAGCCACCCTGTTGGGTGAGCAGACAAGCCTCTCAGTCTAATGATTGCTGGTCTGCACTGATCCTCTGTGTGGGAGTCTCCACTTTGCCCTCCACACCCTTGTTGCTGCACTATCCTCTGAGGTTCCAAAGCTCCCCCACCCCATCCCCCCAAGTAAGGGGACTGCCTAGTGTGTGGAAATTGTTCCTCCTTCACAGTTCCCTCCCAGAGGTGCAGGTCCCATCCTGTTTCCTTTGTCTTCTTTTTTTTCTTTTTTCTTTTGTCCTACCCTGGTATCTGAAGCTTTTCTTGCCTTTTTGGAAGTCTGAGGTCTTCTGCCAGCATTCAATAGGTATTCTGTAGGAGTTGCTCCACTTGTAGATGTATTTTTGATGTATTTGTGGGGAGGAAGGTGATCTCCATATCTTACTCCTCTGCCAACTTGAAAGCCCTTTCTAGACACCTTATATTTAAATAAAGAGAAGCTGAGTTTTTCCCTCTATCATAATAATGGGTTTTTAGCTGGAAAATGCACACTAAGTGAAAAGCAAGGAAAATAAAACTAAATCTTCACCTAACCATATCTAGTGAAATTGCAAGCCATCAAGGATAAAAAAAGAATTATTAAAACTTCTAAAGAGGAAATATAGGTTATCTAAAGAAAACAAAGTAGACAATAAAATAATAGCTTCAAATTTCTGAAGGAAAAGCAGCAAAATTGTAGTACAACTGAGCAGGTACAACTTTCTTACTGATAGCTTACAATCAACGGACTTCATGAAAGAAATGTTTGAAGATTTACTTCACCAATAAGAAAATGTAAACATAGGCAATAAGTGAGATGAAATAATATTTAGTAAGTAAATACACTGAAAAATATCTGAACATTGGTTGTAGGAATTACATCTGTTACTTCAAAACACTTAAATAACATTGTGGCTAAAATTCTCCATAACTGAAATAGTTTTCTATTGCTGCTCTAAAAAATTTTACAAATTTAGTGGCTTAAAATACTAAATATATTATTTTACAGTTCTGTTGATCAGAAATTTATTGTTTTGTTGGACTAAAATCAAGATGTAGGTGGGTCTGTGCTCTTTTCTAGAGGCTTTAGGGGACAATTCATTTCCTAGTCATTTGGATTGTTGCCAGAATTTAATTCCCTTAAATTGACGTCTAAGGTCCCCACAGTTTTTGCTGGCTGTCACCTCAGCACCATTTCTGACATTTAGGCCATTAAACTCCTTTGCTTTTCCTCCCCTTCCTCCATTTTCAAAGTCAATGATGGCTTGTTGAATTCTCACATTACATTGCTCTGACATACTCCAAAGTCTATCTATATCTGACTTCTCCCTTCTGACTTTCTCTTCTATTTTTAAAGAACTCATGTGATTATATTTGATCCACCTCAATAATCTAAAATAATTTCCCTGTTTTAAGGAGGTGATTAACATCTTTGATTGCAGCTGCTTTCTGGTATCTGATACTGACCAGCTATTTACTGAATGATGAAGGTGATAGCAGTCAACGATTTTGAATTAAAATCATGAAAAAAACATAATCTAGAGTGTGCTTGGTAACAAAATGCCATTCCCCCCACAAAAATGAACCAAGATTCTTGACTAAAAGAAAACAAAGTAATTGATTATAAATCATGAATAAATAAAAATTCATGAGTTCTTAGAGATGAAACTATTGTGCAATATATTCTAATAGTGGGTACATGAACCTATATCATTACATCAAAAACAGTGAATCAATGATTTCAATTAAAATAATCATTTTAGGAAGTTGGAGGATCACAAGGTATAATACAAAATGTGAATAAAATTCAACAATATTACAAATGTGAACTGAAGGGAGTAGGGAAAATAAGTGTTGGCTTAAGTAACTTTGGAAATGAGTGGAGTCTGTAAGACTAATGGCAAATAACTTGACACAAGCACTATATTCTAGTTCATAAAGTTGTGTTGTGCAGGAATAATAGTTAGAAATTCTAATTTGTATATTGGACATGAATGTTAAGTTAAAGGATGGTTGAAGTTTTCTGGAGTGGGAATTTATAGATAATCAGATAATCAAGGGAAGGAGATATCAAGGGAAAGAGGCTAGAATGATTTGTGTGATGACACATTAAATGTTAGAGACATTAGGATGAACTCACATAGTGTAATATAGACAGAGTTGGAGACATAAATAAACATGTGTAGTTATGTGTTAATAAGTGTGTTGGTGTATATACATATATTTTTACTTTGTCGGTCACACTGAAAGCAATGACACTGTAGTAGTAACAACACCCATTTGGCTTCTAATAATATTCTCCATAAAATAAACTAGAAGTAGCTGATTCTAAGCTTGGTACAGAGAATAGAGAAGATGAACTTTGTAGTTCCAGAAACTAAGGAAGTGCTCAAAACACAAATACACACTCCACACCTACCCAATGAAGGATTTATGTCAAGGGGTCAAAGAAGTCAGATGAAAACTTACCAATAGATAAAGCTGGAATAAATTGAGCAACAAATTAAGTATTTTACTGCATTTTATTATAACCCAAAATATAAAATAAATTCCATGAGTCCTTACTGATATAAATAATTGAATGAATGAATGAATAAATAAATAAATAGGGAAAAGATACAAGTCTAATCTTCAGATGAATTCCAAACAATTTATGTAGATATTCCACCCTTAATGAGAGGGGAACTTAACTCCCCACTATGAACAGTGACTAAGAGCACAGAATGAAAAGGGGGAAGGAAAAGAGTAACTTTACAATGGGGAAATATTACAAACACTATTTGTGCCATGATTAAAGTCAATATAAGCAATAATAAGTAATATTAAGCAGTATGTAATATTAAATTTAATAGGATATGTTGAAAATAACACTTTGCTTTTGTGGTCGTTCACCTGCAAACTCATAACAACAGTATAATCATTATAAAACATTAGATAAGTTCAAATTGAGGTTCATTCAGTAATATATCTGGTCAGTAAGGCTCAAAGCTGTCAAGGCCATCAAAAACAAGGAAAGTCTGTGAAGCTGTCACAAGCAATAGGAGGCTAAGGGAAATAGTGAATAATGTGCTGTGGTACATAGGATGGGATTCTAGACAGAAAAAAGACATTAGGTAAATACTAAGGATATGTAAATATATTACAAGCTTCAGCTGATAATGTGTCCGGGTTGGTTAATTAATTTGGTTAATTAATTATATCAAATATACCATGATAATTTACTATTTTAACAATAGGGGAAATTGAGTGTGTGATGCCTGGTGGGAGGGGACAAGAAGCCTCAAACAATCCTTATAGAAAAAGCTCCGAAAATATGAGTCCATAAACATAAAATAGAATTACAAACAAAGTAGGCTATAGAAAAATAGAAGGAATAGGCAACACAAAAGTCAAAATACATAATAAGTATAAATACAGATAGAATTTATAAGACAAATGAACACTAGACTATCAAAATGACCAGGGACTATGGAACAGAAACAAATGTAACTTTTATTAATAAAAAATAATAATGCTTTTAACTAGACTTCAATGGAGTTATTTAATTGATTAAACATATCTGAATAGAAACTTTAATATGAAGTAATAGATCTGAGGAAATTACACATAAAATATTACAGATAGACATAAATAGAATGTAGGAAAGATGAAAATAAGTTTCTTTGGGGATAGAGTGAAACATGTTGATACATGTTTTGTTTATAGAAAGAGAAAATACTGGAAAGAGAGGAAAATCAATACTTAGATAATTTCTATAATTTATTATGAAAGACACAAATAGCCAGATTTACACAGAAGATGTAAAAACATATGAATCCAACTATGACCTTTTGGGGTTAAACTACAGAACACAAAATTTAAAACAAAAACCTTAAAAACAATCAAAAGAAAACAAACATTACCAAAAGAATAATAAATACTAAACTGACATTACACTGTGACATGTATGTTTAATCCCAGGCACATAGTGATAGTTTAACATCCTTAAGTCTACAGATGTTACTTTACAGTATTAAAATACTAAAGAAGACAAACAATCACGTTACTCTCTGTTAAGATATAATTTGATGATGCTCAATATATTTTCTATGACAAATCTCACTTAAATAGAGATAGATAGCAACTTGTTCACTTATAAAGAGTATTCACTGAATAGATTTTAAATAACATATATATGTGTCTATACACACACACATATATATATATGATATATATATATATGATATATATATATATGATATATATATATAATGGGAAAAGTTTAGATTCACATTATTTAGAATTCAGTAGTAAGACATGAATAGCTTTTATTACTGTTATTGTTTAGTACTGTATGAGAGAGTATAATCAATGTAATAAAATTAAACAGAAACAAGAGCGACAAATTTTGTAACAGGGTAGATAAACCTATTTTTCTTTGCAGATGCTGAACACAGAAATAAATTAACCAAAACATTTTGTTAATAAAAGAGCTCAACATAGTTGATATATATATATATGTGTATATATATATATATATATATATATATATATATATATGTATATATATATATACACATGCATATATATATATATATATTCTCAATAAAATAGTAGCATTTTTCTATCACAGTAACAAATATAATGGAAAAATAATCTTCACAATACAAATAATCACTGTTTAGTGTTTAGGAATTGATCTTATGATAATGCCTGTTAGTTTTATAGAAAATATTATATATCAATTAGAAAAACATGTAAATGATGGAAATAAATGAATATTTCTATTCTGTCAATGGCAGAATGATATAATATAATAAAATATTATATAACTCAAAAGTAATAACAAATATAGTACAATTCCAATTAAAATCCCTATTATATGGCTTCAGACTGATTCTAAAAGTTATGTTTGTAGAATTTCAAATAAGAATTATAAAACTTTGGCCAAGAGTAATATACTGGGGAGAACTCATTTAATGTTATAGAACATATGAATCAACTAAACTAAGGAAAGATCTTGGAAACAAATTTGGAAGCAAGAAACTTGTGGAGAAATTATGCATTGCTAATAGGTGTTTTGGGAAAATATAAGTCAGTAGAGAAACGTAGATCATATCCTTACTTTAGACCAAATGCAAAGGTGCATTATAGTGAATTAAAATATCAAATATGAGGGCCAAAACTATATAACACAAAAATAATATATTTCAGAATAACTTTTAAAAATAAATCCAAAAACCTAAACAAGAGGAATTTCTCAATGTATTTCTTGAAATTAAGGAAAATCAGGGTTTAGAATAAAATAAAGGGATTATAGACTGAAAGAATACACAGGTGTAATAGTTTTTATTCATATTTAAATATTCCATAGGAAACATGGTAGAATACACACAAGAATCCTAAAACCTGTCATCAACATCATCACCATCAACAACAAAAATAGATATTGTTTTGAAAATAGATACAATTTATGAATAAATATGCATGTGACAGAAGGGGTATTCCAAGTGAATAAAAATTATTATATCTATATATAAAGAAAGTAAAACCTGTCTAGTAATCAGATTGAGGCAAATACAAAGTATGTATGTTCCTGTTTATGTTTTATGTCTATAAATGCAAAACTTTAAAGCCATTACAATAGCTAAAATAGCAAAATTGTGAATTACTAAGTATTTCCTTAAATGTGAACAAAGGAAGACATGTAGACTTTTTAATTAGGTCAGAAGTTGTGGAGAGCAATGTAGTAATTTGAAGGGCAATACACGAAATTAGTTATATAGAGTACATATGTGTCAATAAAAAATATGGAGAGCTTTGTCATTTATGTTGTAAACACAAACATAATTGTCTAATAAAGAGTATAATATTTACTCAACTTTCGGATCTAAACCACAAAATGAAATGTATAGGTATAAAGAAAATGACATCTAGGCTTTCCAAATCAGTATAAGAAGGAGGCTTGAATAAAGACATTTTATATATATTCAACATGTCAGGACAAGAGGTAAAGACACAGAAGTAAAGACAAAACAGACCAAAGAGAAAACTCAAAATAAGATGGCAGAAATATGTAAAAATATGTCAATACTCACAATAAAAAAAATGATTTGGCTTTATCTATTAAAAATAAGTGACTATCACATTTTTTAAATCTTCACATGTAGAACTTATAAAATATAATCTTAATACCTCATGAGTAGAAGAGAAATTATAACGGAAATTATAAAACATTTATCAATAAATAAAAATTAAAAATTACATATAATAATTTATGGGATGCAAATGGAAATATAAATTTATACATTCATTCATTCATTAAAACTGAAGAACGATTGAAAATAAACAATTTAAGCAAGCAGGTTAAGATGTTGTTTGGGAAAGCTATAGAAAGACACAAAGAAAGTAAAAGGAATAAAATAATAAGTATAATAACATAAACTAATAATATATGTAAATATATACAATTAAACACTTCGAGGTTTGAATTTGGCAGTAGAAAACCTGTCTCATCCTAGATCCAAATTTTCCCATTTGGTCATTTAACATAAAATCAAAAGAGAGAGAGAGAGAGAGAAACAGAGAGGGAAAATGAAAACTTCCAAAACGTACACCAAAAATAGGTTAGAGGGACATCTCATGCACATTCTTAATAAGGTATAAGTTGTTGACAGTAGTGAATTCACATAGCAGCTGATTCAACTTTACTAAATACTGTATAGTAGCTGCAGACTGGTGAATACAGTTGGTGAAAATTCCTTAAATGCCAAGAAAGCAGAACCCAGGAAAAAAAGAAAAAAAACAAGAAAAAGAAAAAGTTTTCTTTTGTAGCAGCAAAAGTCTCACCTTAATTGGGGACCACTGTGGACACATCTGAGATGAAGTAGAGCAACACAGAGGCACTGGAAGAAACTGAAAAGAAATGTGTGAAAAATGCAAATAAAACAGATGAGGTAGTATACACTTTTTTTTCCCCATTGAATAGAAGAGTCATTGATTGGAATACACATAATTATTTTATAAGACATTATTATTTATAAATTACTAATTAAATAATGATGCAATCTTAAGGACAGCATGTGCAGCTCATGAGCAAACTCTTCTGAAATATGGAGATCAACAGCCAAAGAATCTTTATAAAACACATATAATAGTACCTCTCTCTCTCTCTGTCTCTCTCTGTCTCTCTGTCTCTCTGTCTCTCTCTCTCTCTCTCTCTCTCTCTATATATATATATATATATATATATATGATGCTGACTCAGCCTTGAATAAATGTGGGCTGCCAATAGTAACAAATTTCCTGAACTATTTATGTACAGATCTGTCATCATTTGTTTTTTTCTGGTTACCAGCAGGAGTACCTGAATTCTCCACCATAAATAAATAAATAAATAAATAAATAAATAAATAATCACATTGCAAACGAGTGGGGTTCTGACACTGGCTCTGACCAACAGGGCCAAACATTAAATTTTCAGGAATTTCATGATTCAGTTGTTAAATATAGCCATTATTAAGAAGTAAATTATATAGCTTAAAATTAAATAAATGATACAAAAACAGAGGTAATAAATACTAAAAAAATCAATTTCTAATTATTTAACTAATTTTACTAATTTCTATACTCAAGGTTATTTACATCCATGTGTCTGCAGGGTATAAATATTACATAATAGTGTTCTATGACACATTTCTTTCCTTCTGTATGTTTAATGACACCTAATTGGTAGCCTCCATTGTCCAGAGTGAGAGTCTTTACACACAGGGATAGACAAAATCTATCAATTGGGATATTATTTATAGTTTTATGTCTTGTCTAGACTTAAGAAAGTAAAGGTAAAATATTAATAGGCAAATTTAACTTAAAATGCATCATATTTGTACCTGTTAGAATGGGAATAGCACAAAATAATTGAGAAGATATTCTTCTAATTTTTGAAAACTATGCATTACCCAGTTCAAAAAGAAGTGGCTGATATCACTGAAAACAAGTCGAGAGAAACATGTATCATCATTGTTTCTTTTTGTCTTACCCTTTAATGTTAATAGAAATCAACCAAGGTTCATGTTGGGACTACACTCATTCATAAATTGCAACCATAATTTTGTTAAGGATGCAAGCATTTGGCAAAAATTAATCAAAATCTTCTATGAGAGACAATTAACAAAATGGAATTCACAATATAAACTATTGCATATTTTATCATATGGAAATTGTGTGCTGCACATCATTTATATCAGAAATATATATAATGATCAATATATGATAATTTTTTGAAGAGACAGTTTTTAAGTTTTCTCCAGCATGCTACTGATTCTGAGGCATTCAAGTTGTTTTATTATAATTCTTACAAATAAAAGAAATAAACACTTCTGATGTGAAGAAATTTAGTTCTTGGTACATGTTAGGTTAATTTGGTGGTAGTGGTGGTGGTGGTGGTATGCATGTGTGTCTGTGTGTGTGTGTTTCTGTGTGTATTAGCTACTGATTATTGTTCATGTGTAAATCCCCATTCTACCACACTCTTTGACTTTCAAAGATAAAATATTCATTCATTCTGATTTTTCAAACAACATAATTATCCAGCACAAGAAAGCACGTCTGCCAAATTGTATATTCCAGACATTTCAGTTGATCTTTTCAGATACATAGCAATACTCCATTTATAATGTAAAAGTATAAACAAGCTGCTTCTGGAGCTTCCTTTGTCAAAAATACATTAAGGTCACTCATAGGGGAATGTTTCTTTCAACATTTGTGTAAAACTTGAGGATTAAAAAGAAAGGTATTTTTTTGTGGCTGTTGAAAAACAATGGTGAAGAATTTTCCTCAAAATGATTTAACTAGACATATATTTCAAATATGGTGTCATTTTTCAGTAGAGGTTTTGCAACTCTAACCTAGTAGGAAAATACAATAACACAACTCTAATGTCACTTTCATAACTATCTATTTAGGGTCTCTGTGGCTATGTCCTACATAAGTATGATATATCTTTTCCTCAGATTTGACAGTCATAATTTCAGTAGATTTTAAAATAGTAAGTAAGTCATCCTTTTGAGCTGATTGTAAAATGGGAGTCACATACATTAATAGAATATGGTTTCACTACTATATGTTTCATATTTCTTTTTTTGAAATTGTAATCATCCTTTAGTAGGTTTGTTCTGTCAAAACCATATCTTGGTGCATTTTGATTGTTCAAATCTAAAATATGTTCAGTCAGGACTTAAAAAATCTTAACAAATACACTGAAAGTTTTACTGAATAATTGTAGAGAGAGAGAAAAAGTATATATGTATATGTTATGGCTCTAGTAAAATCAAAATTACTTCAGATTTTACTTTTATGTTTTGTTACTGTATGCTCTCTGCTATCATGTATATCACACAAATCTTCAGAGATTTTAAGTATTAACTTTCAGATCAACTATACTTTATTAATATAGTAACTGAAACACTCCATTACGAGTCTGCACCCTATCTATTTTATTTCAATTGTTTTACTTAATTCTTCCACAGTACACTTCCTTAAATTTTAGTTTCTCATAGCTAAGCCTAGGTGGCTCTACTTCTTAGCAATTTTCTGTCTGAATACCTAGGGTAGTCTGAAATATGGTCATTAAACCCTGTGCTCATAAAGGCTTTTTCTATTCCACTTAGTTTATGGACAAGATTATGACTCTAGAGAATAATCATATCATCTTACCTTCAAAATTTATTTTATCCATTTTTTTCTTTTCCATTCTTTAGTCCAGTGGGAAGTGATGCTCTTTTTCTAATTGATCCCTTCCACTCCTGGACTCCAAATTGCAAACACTTACCTGCCAATGGCATGGGAGAAAATGTCACTGGAAAGAGAATATCAGGATTGCTTGGTGATAAAATGCCTCAGAGGAGGGTGGAAGTGTCTCTTTCCGCAAGAAGAGCAAGTGTCAATTGGCAGAGAAGAGAAATGGGTGGTGACTGAGTAAAAGGACATGATAGTCTCCTCTTCATAAAATAAGCACTAATTCAGCATCAAAACCACAGGGTTAACAGTAATATGGTTGGTAAACTCCAAAGTGATGGTGCATGGTAAATATGGACCGAGCTCTTGATTGCAGAAGTGTAAAACATACAGACCCCCAACTGAAGTTTCCTTTGTTCATCAAGTTAGACAGCAATAAAGTATGCTCTTAGTACATAAAAGGAAAGATCATTCAAAGCTCATTTCATAAAAGCAAAGAAATAAACGCTCAAAAATGGAGAACTTTTGTATGAGGAGAGAGGTATCTAGTTAAAATTTAAAATCAGAAAATGTTGATATTTGTTATTTTCTTTTTTTTTCTTTTTTTTTCTTTTCTTTTCTTTTTTTTTTTTTTTTTGTGGTACGCGGGCCTCTCACTGTTGTGGCCTCTCCTATTGCAGAGCACAGGCTCCGGACGTGCAGGCTTAGTGGCCATGACTCACGGGCCCAGCCACTCTGCAGCATGTGGGATCTTCCTGGACTGGGGCACGAACCCATGTCCCCTGCATCGGCAAGCAGACTCTCAACCACTGCACCACCAGGGAAGCCCTGTTATTTTCTTTTAAATTTCTTACCATAATTATCTGAAAAGAATGATTCCATAACATATAACACACTCACGGAAAATAAAGAAATGCATATTTTTTACCAGCTTGTCATTTTGAGCAGCCAATCCTTGATATAACTTTGTGTTGCATGTTTATGCTTCAATGTATTATTTATCAAGTTTACATCATGTCTATTTTCCCCAGTAAGAAAAATGAGTTTTCAATGTTTTATGTCATTCCCTATTTTGTTTCTCCCCGAGCTGTTCCAATATTTTAGAGCAAATGGCATTTTTTTCCTATGAGTTGCATTTCAGTCCTACAATATTACTATTAACCTCTATTCAGTGTTCTATCAACATTTGAGAGTATCTGTTAATTATGTGAAAGTGGAATATTAATAGCCTTGACTTTCTGTTCACATGGCTTCCCCCAGTCCCACATCCCCAAACTTGTCATCTATTGATTTAATTTTACATTTTTCACTGCAATCTTATTCCAGCATTTATTTATACTATCTATTGTTGGATCCTAAATATTGAAAAAGAATATAGGTCTTTACACTATTGAATATGTAATATTTGTAAAGGCAGTATAAATATCTTGTTTCCTATGCTATTTGTATGAGAATATAGCCAGTGTCTAGGTCTAATGAGTTTTGTTTTTCTATTCTCTACTAATAATTAAAACCCATGTAATATTTGATTTGATTTCATATTTTAATCACATTATAAAATAACTGATAATTTTTCTAGTGCATTAATTGACTTACTTTTCTGTTAAACAATAATTTGCCTACATCGTTTCACTGTCTCATGGATCTTATTTGTTGTATTACTCTATTTATACCAGACAGTTTTTTTTTTTCAAAAGAGAATGCTTGCTTGCTAACTCCTTTGACAATTTATAACACTCCTGTTTTAAGTCCACTCATGGTGGCTTTTTAATTCCCACTCTTTGTTGAATTTTTCTGTTTCTTTTTCTGAAGTACATACTTAAGGTACCTCAGAAAAGATGGTTTTAACATTTTCTAGTTCATTGATACCTGAAAGTGTCTTTAGTTTACCCTCATATTTTGTTCAGATTGATAATGTCTACATTAAAAAATAATTTTCTCCGTACACTATAAATATTTTTCAATTGTTTTCTCTAACATACAGGAATTCTCATCAATAGATTGATGCCAGATTCCACTCATCTTATAGATTAACTATTGGTGTTTTTTGTTTTTTTTATTTTCTTCCAGAAAAAAGTTAGTTAATCTGAAGTGTCTAGGTAGGTATATACCTTTACCCTGATCAGCATGGTATGTTCCCTTTCATTCAAAAACCTTTTATTTTCTTCAGTTTTATTATTTCTGTGATAATTTTCTTCTTAGCCATACCTTCACTCAATTTTTTTCTTTTTCTTTTTTTTTAGGTCTTCTTTTCAGAATCTTTACTTGAATATTGACCCTCCTCCATTTATTTTATTTATGTGGTGTATTATTTCAAACACTTGTCAATTTGCTTTATCCTCTGAGAAATTAATTTAGGTTTAAATTCACACTCTAGCATTTCTATAGATTTTGTCATTGTAGAAATCATAATTTGTATTTCCAACAAATGTATCTCCTTCTTCTTCTTATCCTTCTTTCCTGTTTTTTCCTGTGGAATTATTTCCAAAATCTCTCTGCATAAGATATTTTATTCTTCCTTTTCTTCTAATTACTTGTCTCCTAATTAGTTGTAGTTTTATCTTGACTTTTATCTTTCATGCTTTCAGTGTTTCTCATATAGTTGATGATTGTTGATGTTTAAATTTAAATTTTAAAAAAGATAATTATTTTTGGTTGATGTTATTGATTTACTGTGTTCTTTTTTTAGAATTGCTCTACCAGTGGACCTCCCCACTGATAAAAAAGACAACATTTTCACTTTCATTTTAAGAAAAAATTTTCAAATATCACAATAAATGTTATCTTTTAAATTTATTTAATATTAGTTATCTGTAATAGAATCCACCAGCATCTCACTTTAAAAATGTAGGGCTCAGGGCAGAGGACTGCTGCTGGCTGTGCGGAGACAACCTGAGGGGATAGTAGTGAGGAGCTCTGCACCCAAAAATACTCCTGGAGGGAGCCCGGAATGCCTTAGAAGTGAAGTACCATTTCTGAGTGACAGGCAAAGGGAGGAGCTGCCACTACGGCCTCTCTCCCCATGCTTCCGCCCTCACCTTCACAGGCACTAGGAGGGGCTCCCGCCAGAGTGAGGTCACGCACCTCAGTTGGTTGCTGCCTCAACCCCTCTCACCTGGGCAGGCATGAGTGCCCCAGTCAGTCTAGCTTTAGCAGGTGTGGACTTTGTGGGCATGTACACATGTTGATTGGACCACATCAGAGTCTGAGCTGCCCACATAGCACCCACAGCAGGTCCAGATCCATGATTACTGCAATCCTGGGACCTGACTTCTGTGTATCTATGCTGGTGGCCCAGTGAAAACAATGCCTGAGATGCACCAGGGCAAATTGCTAGCATACCCATGGTTAAGGAGAGGCTGAGAGCAGTGCCAACAACAGAGTAACTTGGGAGCTCACACAATGGGTGAAAGGTGACACAACAGAATATGTTCACAGGTAAACAGCTCCATAGGAGGAATACTCAGTGGTTTCTGTCTCAGTTGAAGGGCTCTAAAGGCAATTACCTCATACTGCAGATCAGAAACACAGTTAAGAAACAGATATGGAGCCCTCTACTCCAACAGCTAAGGAGCAGACTGACAGGGCACTGACAACCACAGAGAAAAGGGGAGATATGACTCAAAATCCAGGGCAGACTCTGGTCACCACAACACCAGTCAAACACGCTATCAAGGGGTAACAGCCAGCATACTCTAAGGAAAAATGTGGTAGTCATCCATAGAAAAAAAAACACTTCATACCAAAAATAATAATAATATTAACCCATGCAACCTACACAGGGACATTCCCACATAAAAGTAGCCCTCCAAGACAGTGTGAGGATCTGGCATTCGGAGGAAGAACCCCCAGACCATCTAACCTTGAAGGCCACTGGGGCTTGGTGTAAGAGTTCCACAGGCATGGGGGAAACAGAGACTCCACTCTTGGAGGTCACACAAAGGTCACATGAGCACTGGGACATAGTACAAAGCAGTAAGTCCATAGGAAATTGGGCCTAACTTAATGAGGAGTCTTGGAGTGTTTCCTGCAGAGGTGGGGGTTGGATGTACCTCAATGTAGGGACAAGGACACTGGTAGCAGAGGCTCCAGGTAATATTAATCAGTGTGAGGTCTCCCAGAGGTCCCACTTGGCACAGGGACCCAGCCCCACCCAAGAGCTGGCAGGCTACAGTGCTGAAAAACCTCAGGCCAAAGAAAAAGCAAAACATGAATACATCCTCACCCATCATTAGACAGGCTACCTAAAGTCATGCTACTCTCACAGCCACCCAAAGACACAGCACCTGGCATGACCTGGCCTCCCAGAAGGACAAGACCCAGATCTGCCTAACAGAGGACAGTCACCAGTGCTTCAGAATAGGAAGTCTGCCCAAGCCCCTGGACCAGCTTCAGCCATCAGAAAGCAGAAGCCTGCACAAGCCCTTGGACCAGCTTTACCCAACAGAAGGCAGAAGCAGGAGGAAATATGCCCCTGCAGCCTGCAGAAAGGAGAGAACAAACACAGTAAATTAGGCAGAAGTGAGATGAGAGAGAAAAATGTTGCAGAAGAAGGAGCAAGAAAAAAACTCACAAGAACAAATAAATGAGGAGATAGGCAGTACCTGAAAAAGAATTCAGATTAATGATAGTAAAGATATCCAAAATCTTGGAAATAGAATGGAGAAAATACAAGAAACATGTAACAAGGACCTAAAAGAACTAAAGAGCTAACAAACAATGATGAACAACACAATAAATGTAATAAAGAACTCTCAAGAAGGAATCAATAGCAGAATAACTGAGGCAGAAAGGATAAGTGACCTGGAAGATTAAAATAGTAAAAGTAACTACTGCAGAGCATAATAAAGGAAAAAGAGTAAAAAGAATAGAGAACAGTCTCAGACATATCTCAGACAACATTAAATGCACAACATTCGAATTGTAGGGGTCCCAGAAGAAGAAGAGAAAAAGAAAGGGACTGAGAAAATATTTGAAGAGATTATAGTTGAAAACTTCCCTAATATGGGAAAGGAAATAGTCAATCAAGTCCAGTAAGCACTGAGGGTCCCATACAGGATAAATCGAAGGAGAAAAATACCAAGACATATTAATCAAACTATCAAAAATTAAATACAAAGAAAAAATATTAAAAAGCAGCAAGGGAAAAGCAACAAATAACATACAAGGGAATCCCCATAAGGTTAATATCTGATCTTTGAGCAGAAACTCTACAAGCCAGAAGGCAGTGCCAGGACATATTTAAAATGAAAAATGGAAACACCTACAACAAAGATTACTCTACACAGAAAGGATCTCATTCAGATTTGATGGAGAAATTAAAAAAATTTACAGACAAGCAAAAGCTAAGAGAACTAAGCACCACCAAACCAGATTTATAACAAATGCTAAAGGAACTTCTCTAGGCAGGAAACACAAGGGAAGGAAAAGACCTACAATAATGAACCCAAAAGAATTAAGAAAATAATAATAAGAACATACATATCAACAATTACCTTAAATGTAAATGGATTAAATGCTTCAACCAAAAGACATAGACTGGCTGAATGGATACAAAAACAAGACCCATATATATGCTATCTACAAGAGACCCACTTCAGACCTAGGGACACATACAGACTGAAAGTGAGGGAATGGGAAAAGATATTCCATGCAAATGGAAATCAAAAGAAAGCTGGAGTAGCAATTCTCATATCAGACAAAATAAACTTTAAAATAAAGACTATTACAAGAGACAAAGAAGGACACTACATAATGATCAAGGGATTAATCCAAGAAGAAGATATAACAATTGTAAATATTTATGCACCCAATATAGGAACACCTCAATACATAAGGCAAATACTAACAGCCATAAAGGGAAAATGAACAGTAACACAAAAATAGTAGGGAATTTTAACACCCCACTTTCACCATTGGACCAGTCATCCAAATGAAAATAAATAAGGAAACACAAGCTTTAAATTTTACATTACAGAGATGGACTTAATAGATATTTAGAGGACATTCCATCCAAAAAGAACAGAATACACTTTCTTCTCAAGTTCTCATGGACATTCTCCAGGATAGATCATATCTTGGGTCACAAATCAAGCCTTGGTAAATTTAAGAAAACTGATCAAGTATCTTTTCCTACTGCAACACTATGAGACTAGATAGCAATTAAAGGAAAAAACTGTAAAAAAAAAAAACCTGGAGGATAAATATTATGCTACTAAATACCAAGAGATCACTGAAGAAATAAAAAAGGAAATCAAAATTACCAAGAAACAAATGACAATGAAAATGTGATGACCCAGAACCTATGGGATACAGCAAAAGCATTTCTAAGAGGTAATTTTTTAGTAATACAGTCATACCTCAAGAAACAAGAAACATCTCAAATAAACAACAACCTTAAACCTAAAGGAACTAGAAAAAAAAGACCAAAAAAAAAAGGAAAAACCCAAAGTTAGCAGAAGGAAAGAAATCATAAAAATCAGATTGGAAATAAATTTAAAAAGAAATGAAAAGAAACAATAGCAAAGATCAATAAAGCTGGTTACTGAGCAGAATAACAAAACTGATAAACAATTAATGAAACTCATCAAGAATGAAAGGGAAAAGATTCAAATCAACAGAATTAGAAATGAAAAGGGAGAAGTAACAACTGACACTGCAGAAATACAAAGGATCATGAGAGATTACTACCAGCAGCTATATGCCAATAAAATAGAGAACTTGGAAGAAATGGACAAATTCTTAGAAAAGCACAACCTTCTGAGACTGAAACAGGATGAAATAGAAAATATAAACCAACAAATCACAAACACTGAAATTGAAACCGTGATTAAAAATCTTCCAACAGGGCTTCCCTGGTGGCGTACTGGTTGAGAGTCCACCTGCCGATGCAGGGGACATGGGTTGGTGTCCTGGTCTGGAAAGATCCCATGTGCCATGGAGTGGCTGGGCCCATGAGTCATGGCCGCTGAACCTGTGTGTCCAGAGCCTGTGTTCCTCAACAGGAGAGGCCACAGCAGTGAGAGGCCTGCGTACTGAAAAAAAAAAAAAAAAAAAAAAATCTTCCAACAAACAAAAGCCCTGGACCAGATGTCTTCACAGGCAAATTCTAGCAAGCATTTAGAGAAGAGCTAATACCTATCCTTCTCAAACTCTTCCAATGTATAGCAGAGGGAGATCACTCCCAAATTCATTCTACAAGGCCACCATCACCTTGATAACAAAACCAGAAAAAGATACTGGAAAAAAAAGAAAATTACAGGCCAATATCACTGATGAACATAGATACAAGAACCCTCAAGCAAATACTAGCAATCAGAATCCAACAGCACATTAAAAGAATTATACACAATGATCACGTGGGGTTTATCCTAAGAATGCAAGGATTCTTCAATATATGCAAATCAATCAATGTGATACACTGTATTAACAAATTGAAAGATAAAAACAATATGATAATCTCAATAGAGGCAGAAAAACTTCTGACAAAATTCAGCACCCATTTTTGACAAAACCTCTCCAGGAACTGGGCATAAAAGGAACCTACCTCAACGTAACAAAGGCTATATATTACAAACCCACAGACAACATCATTCTCTATGGTTCTGAATAACCTAGGGGCTGGACAGGAATAAAAACACAGATGTAGAGAATGGACTTGAGGTCATGGGGAGGGGCGAGTGTAACATGGGACTAAGTGAGAGAGTAGCATTGATATATATATATATACACTACCAAATGTGAAATGGAAAACTGGTGGGAAGCAGCCACATAGCACAGGGAGATCAGCTCTGTGCTGTGTGACCACCTAGAGTGGTAGTATAAGGAAGGTGGGAGGGAGACACAAGAAGGAGGTGATATGAGGACATATGTATACATATAGCTGACTCACTTTGTTATACAGCAGAAATTAACACAGCATTGTAAAGCAATTATATTCCAATAAAGGCATTAAAAAAATTATCTATGGGATACAGCAAAATCAATTCTAAGAGAGAAAGTTATAGAGAAAGAACAACAACAATAACATAAAAACAAAGTTAGCAGAAGAAAAGAAATCATAAAAATCAAGACAGTAATAAATGAAATAGAAATGAAGAAAACAATAGTAAAGATCAATGAAACTAAAAGCTGGTTTTTTGAGAAGATAACAACATTGATAAAACTTTAGCCAGAGTCATCAAAAAAAAAAAGGGAGAATACTCAAATCAATAAATTTAGAAATGGTAAAGAAGTTACAAATAACAGTACAAAAATACTCAGTATCATAAGTGACTACTACAAGCAAATATATGCCAATACAATAGACAATCTAGAAGAAACTGACAAAATCTTAGAACGGTACAACCTCCCAAAGTTGAAACAGGAAGAAATGGAAAAATTGAACAGATAAGTCACAAGTACTGAAATTGAAACTGTGATTAAAAACTTCCAACAAACTAAATTCCAGGACCAGATGGCTTCACAGGCAAATTCTATCAAACATTTAGAGATGAGTTAAACCTTCACTTCTGAAACCCTTCCAAAAAATTGCAAAGGAAGTAAGACTCCCTAGCTCATTCTATGAGGCCACCATCTCCGTAAGACCAATACAAGACAAAAACATCACACAAAAAGGAAAATTACAGGCCATTATCACTGATGAAAATACACGCAAAAATCCTCAACAAAATACTAGCCAACCGAAACCAACAATGCATTTAAAGGATCAGATATCATGATCAAGTGGGATTTATCCTAGGGATGCAAGTTTTCTTCAATATATGCCAATCATTCATGGTGATATACCACATTAAAAAAACCTGAAGAATTAAAACCATATGATCATCTCAATAGATTCAGAAAAAGCTTTAGACAAAATTCAACACAAATTTGTGATAAAAA
The DNA here is from genome assembly GCF_964341445.2 of Mesoplodon mirus. Taxonomy (NCBI): domain Eukaryota; kingdom Metazoa; phylum Chordata; class Mammalia; order Artiodactyla; family Ziphiidae; genus Mesoplodon; species Mesoplodon mirus. The sequence goes on from NC_138993.1 coordinate 38,961,339, forward strand.
CTCTCCAGAAAGTGAGCATAAAGGGAACCTACCTTAACACAATAAAGGCCATATATGACAAACCCACAGATAACATCATTCTCAATGGTGAAAAACTGAAAGCATTTCCTCTAAGATCAGGAGCAAGACAAATATATGCACTTTTATCCAACATAGTTTTGGAAGTCCTAGTGATGGATATCAGAGAAGAAAAAGAAATAAAAGGGATCCAAATTCTAAAAGAAGAATTAAAACTGTCACTGTTTGCAGATGACATGTTACCATATACAGAAAATCCTAAAGATGGTAACAGAAAATGACTAGGGCTCATCAGTGAATTCAGCAAAGTTGCAAGATACAAAATTAATATACAAAAATCTTTTGCCTTCCTATACACTAACAATGAAGTTTCAGAAAGAGAAGTGAAAAAAACAATCCCCATTTACCATAACGTCCAAAAGAAAGAAATACCTAGGAATAAACCTAACTAAAATGGCAAAAGACCTGTACTCAGAAAATTATAAGATACTGATGAAAAAAATCAAAGATGACACAAACAGATGGAGAGGTATACCATGTTCTTGGATTGGATGAATCAGTATTGTGATAGTGACTGTACTACCCAATGCAATCTACAGATTCAATGCAATCCCAATCAAATTTTCAATGACATTTTTCACAGAATTAGTACAAAATATTTTACAGTTAGTATGGAAACACAAAAGACCTCTAATAGCCAAAACATTCTTGAGAAAGAAATGCAAAATGGAGCTGGAGGAATCAGATTGCCTAACTTCAGACTACACCACAAAGCTACAGTCATCAAAAGAGCATGATACTGGCACAAAAACAGAAATATAGATCAATGGAACAGGAGAGAAAGTCCAGAAATAAACCCAAGCACATATGTCACCTAATCTATGACAAAGGAGACAAGAATATAGGATGCATAAAAGACAGTCTCTTCAATAAGTGATGCTGAGAAAGCTGGGCAGCTACATATAAAAGAATGAAATTAGAACACTCCCTGTCACCATACACAAAAGTAAACTCAAAATGGATTAAAGACCTAAATATAATGTTGGATACTATAAAACTCTGAGATGAAATCATAGGCAGAACAATCTTTGACATAAATCACAGCAAGATATTTTTTGACCCACCTCCTAAGCAATAAAAATAAAAACAAAAATAAACAAATGGGACTTAATTAAACTTAAAAACTTTTGCACAGTAAAGGAAACCATAAACAAGACAAAAAGACAACCCTCAGAATGAGAGAAAACATTTGTAAACAAAGCAATGAACAAGGGATTAATTTTCAAAATATGCAAACTGCTCACACAGTTCAATATCAAAAAACAAATAACCCAATAAAAAAGTGGGTGGAAGATCTCAGCAGACATTTCTCCAAAAAGACATACAGATGGCCAAAAAAGCACATGAAAAGAGTCTCAACATCGCTAATTATTGGAGAAATGCAAATGAATACTACAATGAAGTTATCACCTCACACCAGGCAGAATGGCCATCATCAAAAAATCTACAAACAATTAGTGCTGGAGAGGGTGTGGAGAAAAGGGAACCCTTGTACACCATTGGTGCAAATGTAAATTTGTACACTCACTATGGAGAACAGTATGGAGGTTCCTTAAAAAACTAAAAATAGAGCTACCATATGATCTTGCAATCTCAGTCCTGGGCATATATCCAGAGAAAACTGTAATTTGAAATGATACATGCACTCCAAATTTTATTACAGTACTGTTTACAATAGCCAGGGCATAGAAGCAACCTATATGTCCATCAACAGAGGAATGCATAAAGAAAATGTGGTACATATATACAATGAAATATTATAAATCAGCTACAAAAAGCATGGATAGACCTAGAGATTGTAATACTGAGTGAAGTAAGTCAAAGACAAAAATGATATGATATTGCTTATATGTGGAATCTAAAAAAATGATACAATGAACTTATTTACAAAACAGAGTCACAGATGTAGGAAACAAACTTATGGTTACCATGGGGGTAAAATGGGTGAGGGGAAAGGATAAATTGGGAGATTTGGACTGACATATACACACTACTATATATAAAATAGATAACTAGTAAAGACCTACTGTATAGCATATGGGACTGTTCTCAGTATTCTTTAATGACATATATGGGAAAAGGATCTAAAAAAGAGTGGAGGGACTTTTCTGGTGGTCCAGTGGCTGACTCCTTGCCCCCAGTGCAGGGAGCCTGGGTTCCATCTCTGGTTGGGGGACTAGATCCCACATGATGCAACTATAGATCCCTCATACCACAACTAAATATTCTGCATGCTGCAACTAAAAAGAAAAAAAAAAAAAAAAGATCCCACAGGCTGTAACTAAAGATCCCACTTGTTGCAACATAAACCCCACACAAGGCAATGAAGATCTCATGCACCACAACAAAGACCCACTGCAGCCAAATAAATATTTTTTTTAAAAAAGTAGTTATATAAGTGATTCATTTTGCTGTACATCAGAAATGAACACAAGATTGTAAATCAACTATACTCCAATAATTTTTTTAAAAGAAAGGATGTAGGGCTCAAATGCCTTCTATTACTCCTCCATTAATTTATTAAACATTTTTAAAAATCCAGATTTTACTTCTCCCCTTTGTTGGTTGTTATTAAATATATATCTTAACATTAATGGAATAGTACTCAATCATAAAAATAAAGAATGGAGTTTTGCCATTTACCTCAATGTGGAGGGCCTTAAAGAGTATTATGCTTAGTGAAATAAGGCAGACAGAGAAAGACAAATATTCTGTTATCACTTAAATATGGAATCTAAAAAATACAACAAGTTAATGTATTGATAAATAACAAAATAAAAACAGATACAGAATATGGAGAACAAAATAGTGGTTACCAGCTGTGAGAGGGAAGAGGGGAGAGGATATGGGATTAAGACACACAAACTACTATGTATAAAATAAATAAGAAATAAGGATATATTGTACAGCACAAGGAACTATAGCCATTATTTTGTAATAACTTTAAATAGACTATAATGTATAAAAATATTGAATCACAATGTTGCACACATGTAACCAACATAAAATTGTAAATTAACTACATTTCAATAACAATAAGTAAATAAATAAATAAATAAATTAATTAAATGATCAGGGGTTTTATAAAATTCATGGTAAAATTTCAAAGAATATTTAAAGAAAAATAACTTGCTTTAAATTATCATATATATGGGCCTCCCTGGTGGCGCAGTGGTTGAGAGTCCGCCTGCCGATGCAGGGGATACGGGTTCGTGCCCCGGTCTGGGAGGATCCCATATGCCGCGGAGCGGCTGGGCCCGTGAGCCATGGCCGCTGGGCCTGTGCATCCGGAGCCTGTGCTCCGCAACGGGAGAGGCCACAACAGTGAGAGGCCCGCATACCGCAAAAAGAAAAAAAAAAAAATTATCATAGATAAAATATATACTAGTTGAGCTGATAATATCTTACTTTTATCTAAGATTTTATGTTAATATTTTAATGACAAAATATCTCATAATAGACTACTTGGGCAGACTCCTTTGTAAGAAACCCTTAATGGTAAAAATGAATTACAATTCAAATAAATACTCAGATGTTTTTGCAAACCCACCATAAAATGCACATTACATAACATACCTCTTTGCTACACCAATTTAGTAGCAAATCACATTGCTTCTCATTGCGGTGGCTTCTCTCGTTGTGGAGCACGGGCTCTAGGCACACAGGCTTCAGTAGTTATGGTATGCAGGCTCATTAGTTGTGGCTTGTGGGCTCCAGAGTGCAGGATCAGTAGTTGTGGTGCATGGGCTTAGTTGCTCTGCAGCATGTGGGATCTTTCCAGATCAGGGTTCAAACCCCTGTCCCCTACATTGGCAGGCAGACTCTTAGCTGCTGCACCACCAGGGAAGTCTTTTCTTTACTATTCTATTATCAGTACCAGCTTCTGCATCTCCAGTCTACATTATTAGTGTGCTTTGATTTTACACTGAAAAATATCTATAAGTTGCCCAAATCACCCAAATGGGGAAAGGACAGTATCTTCAACAAATGGTGTTGAGAAAACTAAGTATTATTATACAAAAAAAATGAACTCTATCCTTATACCACATACAAAAATTACCTCAAATGGATTAATGACTCAAAAGTAAGACTTAAAACCATAAAACACCTAGCAGAAAACAAGGGAGTAACTTCATAACATTGGACTTCGTACTTTATTGGATATGACACCTAAAAGCAACAGACATCAAAAGCAAAAACAGACAAATGGGAATACATAAAATTAAAAAAAAAAACTTTTGTGCATCAAAGGATACATTTAAGGGACTTCCCTGGTGGTGCAGTGATTGAGAGTCCACCTGCTGATGCAGGGGACGTGGGTTCATGCCCCAGTCGGGGAGGATCCCACATGATGCAGAGCAGCTGGGCCCGTGGGACATGGCCGCTGGGCCTGCACGTCCGGAGCCTGTCCTCCACAGTGGGAGAGGCCACAGCAGTGAGAGGCCTGCATATTGCAAAAAAAAAAAAAAAAAAAAAAAAGATACATTTAAGAGTATGAAAATGTTTTCTACAGAACAGGAGAAAATATTTGCAAATCATACATCTGATAAGAGGTCAGCCTCCAGAATACATAAATAACTTCTAAAATTCAACAACAACAAAAATCAAATAACCTAATTTAAAAATAGGCAAAAGACTTGAACAGACATTTCTTCAAAGATGATATACAAATAAACAACAAACATGAAAAGATGCTCAACATCACTAATCATCAGAGAAATGTAAACGAAAACCACAATAAGATATCATCTCACAACCATTAATTAACTCTCAACAAGGAAGGAAGGAAGGAAGGAAGAAAGGGGAAAAGGAATAATAAAAGAAAGAATATAGGGCTTCCCTGGTGACACAGTGGTTGAAAATCTGCCTGCCAATGCAGGGGACACGTGTTCGATCCCTGGTCTGGGAGGATCCCACATGCTGCGGAGCAGCTGGGCCTGTGAGCCACAACTACTGAGCCTGCGCATCTGGAGCTTGTGCTCCACAGCAAGGAAGGCCGCAACAGTGAGAGGCCCGCACACCGCAATGAAGAGTGGCGCCCGCTCGCCGCAACTAGAGAGGGCCCTCACACAAAAACGAAGACCCAACACAGCCAAAAAATGAATAAATAAATAGCGTTCCCTTTAAAACAGACAAAAAAAAAAGAATATAAGTGTTTGCAAGGATGTAGACAAAAGGGAACTCTTGTAGACTGTTGGTAGGATTAAAAAATTGTGCAACTGTTGTGGAAAACAGTATGGAGGTTCCAAAAAGAAGCAAAAATATAATCCAGCAATCCCACCTCTGGGTATATATCTGGAGGAATTCAAATAGGACCTTATGATATTTACACAAACACGTTCACAGCAATACTATCCACAATATCCAGGTAGATGCAACACAAATGTCCATTGAAGGATGACTGAATAAACAAAATAGGGTATATATTGTATACTTGGAATATAATTGTCTTAAAAAGGAAGGAAATTCTGTCACATGCTACTTAAGACATTATGCTAAGTGAAATAAGCCAGTTACAAAAAGACAAATACTGTATGAGTCCACTATTATGAAGTATCTAAAGTGTTATACAAACAACTAACTCATCAGGATTAATATGTAGAGGAGTTAAAAGGCTTTAAGCAGAAATAAATATTTGGGATGGAAGTTAAAAAATGGATTTTACCCACTGCTTTTCTGACATAGATTCTTATAAATAATAAAACATATAACTTATCTAAAATTTGTCCACTTAATTGTTTCTTTTAATGGTATGGAGTGTCTGCTATAACATCTTCCTTCTCATCATTCATTGAGCAACTATTTACTGACACTATATTCTAGGCTCCAGAGAACAAAAGAGACAAAAAGTGAGAGTGAGAGTGAGAGAAAATGTCCTTATAAAGTTGACATACTATATACGGAAAGACAAAAATTACTGTTATTTTAAAGGTATTTAATATCCATCTTTTATTTTTCCAAAAGTGCTACCTGGAAAAATATCCAGTTCCATGTGGTTTAAATAAAGTCTGATACATTCAGTTCTCCTAAACACATCTAATTTATAACTGCTAACAATAAACATAAAAGAAAGATGTTGCAAATGGAAACATATACACACATTCAATGTGATTTTTTGTTATTTATTGAAATGTGTAGCAAAGAAGATTTTTTAAATGCTGATCCATTTTGAAAGTAATTACATTATCAATCTGTTTTTGTTTCAATATTTTAAAAATATTGTTACATATAATGCTATCATTTTTGCAGTCTCTTCAACCTGAACATTTTAACAATGCTATATGCAGCTCTTCAAGTTTTCAGAGTAAAGTCTAATGGAACAGACAAAAAGGGTCAAATATTGCTTCTTAAACTGATTTTCAGTCAGTGAATTCTGTATTAGGGAGAAACTAGATAAAGAATTAATGAATCAACAGAAAATGTGATGAGTTCAAGTATTTCAGTTCTCATAAAAACCAAGCCCTAGAGAATCTGATTTGATCAATGCATAATCACTTTCATTCAGATGACTCTGAATGGAATGTTCATTTTGTGGTCCAGTAATCTTGGTTGACTTAATGACATAAGTAGAACAACTGTGAGTAACTATGCAGCATCCAACTAATTTCTTGGTGATAGATTTTCAGAGTCAATCCAGTCAACTGCAGAGCATTAGATACTTTCAAATTATCTCACATAATCTAGAGAAATTTATTGCAAGGAATATTTATAGCAGATATCTTGTCTTGTTTGCAGACATATTTATATATGAGCTCCTTGAAATCACCTCTATATAAAACTAAGTAATTTCATTTACATAGTGACATTAATTATGTTTATTTAGGGAGATCAATCCATATTTACATCTTCTGATGAAAATAACAATGATACGAAAACTGCATGCAAAAGGAAGCATGGATAGAACAAGACTTCAAACTCCATGGAACAAATCTGTGTAAGCTGACATTCTTATTGTTATTGTTTAACAGGGAGTGAAGTATTTGGCTAAAGGCAAATTCTTTCAAAATTTAGATAAAATATTTAGAAATATATCAAATATTACTTATTAACATTACATATTTAGACAAATATGCCTATGAAGGATTCACTACACTAGGCACTAGAGACATAAAAATATAAATTTTAAGTAGTTTACAATCTATGGACTGCAGCACTGACCTGCATTAACATGGTAACAAAGTTAATGATTTCTCACCAATGGAATTACAAGACCTTAAAAAAAACGGGACATGAAACAGAATACATTTTTAATTTAAGGAAGAGAAATTAGCAATTGATAAAGCTTAAGTCCAAACCATAAAGGCAGACTGGGTAGGGGAAGTTACTAGGTAACCGGGATACAGCAAGTTAATACAGGAAATATATATTGATGGATAAAAATGAATGAAAACTTGGATGAAGTATATTGTTATAATGGGGAGAGTTATCAAAATAAATTAAGGGTACAATGGACACTAAAAGCAACATGCTTTCATCTAGGATGGATCCTGTTCTTATGAAACTACAATCTTCGTTATTAAATTATTAGGGTGATGTAATATTTTATAATTTTCCTTAATTACACATACTATGTTACTAAGAGATTCTGAAAAATTCACAAAATTTATGTTTTTCTGGGCTTCCCTGGTGGCGCAGTGATTGAGAGTCCGCCTGCTGATGTAGGGGATACGGGTTCGTGCCCCGGTCCGGGAAAATCCCACATGCCGCGGAGCAGCTGGGCCCATGAGCCATGGCCGCTGGGCCTGTGCGTCCGGAGCCTGTGCTCCACAATGGGAGAGGCCACAACAGTGAGAGGCCCGCCTACCACACACACAAAAAAAATGTTTTTCTTTTTACCAGTAATATTAGGAGTATTTAATCTTATCTAACATAGTGACAATTTTATTTACATATTAATATATAGGTGTAACATTCCCTTGAAGAATTTTTAGACACAAAAATATTCATATTATTTTTCTCTTTGATATGTTATGAAACAAAAGATAAATCTAAATAAAAAATCTGTTTTTCCTTAAAACTATAAAAAAACATTGGAAAAAAGAGCTAGTATTAATTTGACTTAATATTAGAGATACCATGTTGATGTAATTATATAATTTTAATTGTGTTACATCTAAATTTCCTGTGTTAAAAGTAACAAATATAATTATTTTATGCAACTTAAATCATACAATTTTAAGTTTCAAAATTTATTTATTTTTCTAAATATAACCATGTTTAAATGTAAAATGACTGAATAACTATTGGAGTGTATGCTTTTAAAACAGTTAATTACTGCTTATAAAATACAACATTGAAATGTTACTCTGTTGATATTTTATCAAAAATCAAGACAGTTCACAATCCATAATTCACTATTTTTACTTTGATCTGCTTAGGAAAGAAAGCAAAAGAAAATAGCTTCAGCTATATTGTACAACTTAGAAATCAGTATTAATAAATCAATGTCACTAATATTATATTGCAAACTCTATCATATTACATAGTAATGTGACCTAAGCGTGTGGTGTGTATTTCATTCTTTGTGGTAGAAAACATAAATGAGATTTGTGAGACATCTTTCATTATAGGCCACTGTTTCTAGTCAATCACATTTTTTAAATATATATCTTTTAGAATGAAATTTTTATGCTTAGACTTAGCCTGCAGGTTGACTTTTTTTCACAGTTAAAAAATATTTTCCATTTGTTCTTGAGATATTAAAGAGTAGAAAAGTACCCTTTCCTATTTACCAGCTTTCCAAGATGACAATTTCCATATTCATCTCTCAATCAGAAAGGAAATACCCATCTGTGCAATGCATGGACTAGAGCACATTAGAGATGTGACTTCTAATTTCTAGAATTTTAGAGTCCAAAATTGCCATTAGCATGAAAAAATACATCAAGTTGGCAAGATGTAGAGACTGCCATTATCACCATTTATTTCTTCAAAGGCAGTTCTGTAGACAATATCTTTGTGGGTCTGAAATGATGAGTACCTGGCCCCAGACAGCATACTTTTTCTGTTTCTAATCTCTCCCCATGCTCCTACTAAGTAAAAGACAGACTTAGAAAAAAAATGAAACATATAGCAGATTTTGATTAGATTTTCATGTTTTACATCCCTGCATTTATATTTTAAAAATTCATACACAAATTAAAATTGAGAAAACTGCCAATAACTGGTTTCTATCCCCTATTTTTCTATTTAAAAATAGACTTAGGTAGCTTCTAACATATCTTTAAACTTTTTGGTTGAAAGCCAGGTATGATGTAACAACTAAAAAGAACTGAGGTAAACAATCCCTTTGTGTGAGTTTGGCTAGGAGTTAGGTTATGTTTACTGTGTGCTGTAGGTGTGTGTGTTAATGACTGAAATTCCTTTAGTGTCCTTGTTTTTGTCTCCCTGTTGTTTTGGGGTTTTCTAGAGACTTCTTAAGTAGAATAAATAATGTTACTGTTCTTTTATCTGTAATTTACATTTACACAGGAGCCTGCTTGTTGTGGTGGTAAGGTGTGGGAGGTGGCAAGTGTTCTAAACTTGTATGGTTAGGTAAAGATCTTTTAGTGAGCCTTAGCTTCTGAGCTGTGACCTTTCACAAGTGCTTCTCAGTTTTTCCCCTACATTAGGGGAGACAGGATGGCTGGAAAGGTTGCAGTTTGGTATCTCCCTTCCCCCAGATCAGTTAGTTTTTAGAAAATTCTTAGTTTGTTAAACTACAATAAGATAGATTCCTTCAAGAGCAGTGCATAGTTAAGAAGAGCATAATCCCCTGGGCATATTTCAAAATGGCTACTTTTTCCCTCCCCTTACTGGAAGTACAGGGGGATGTTTTTTCTGATCTTCACCCTGAGACCTTGATGAGACTCCTGGTGGTAAAATTCATGCAGTGTGGGAACACTCTCAATACTGGCGTCTCAATGTGTTTAATCTCTCAAACTAGTCCACACTGAGCCCTGCAAGTTTGTCAATTATAGCTTCAGTTCCCACCAGGACTGACACTAGCAGGTGACCTTCCCTCCCTGGGCTTCTGTTGTAGACAAAGGCAGTCCTTCCAACAATCTAAACATCTGTCTCATTTTGGATTACTTCTTCTGCTTTTGTTTTCCCTATGCTTCTCTTTCAGTAGCAATAAAAAACTGTTCTATTAACTGTAACTATGTAATGAATTTTACACAAATGCAAGAGAATTCCCTACTATTTATTCTTCTTTTTCAAAAACTTAACTAGTTATTTTAGTATATTTTCTCTTAAATTCCATAAAAAAATGTTGGGATGTAAACTAAAATTGCATTAAATTTATAGATTACATTATAATATTTAAAAATACACTAAGAACCCCCATTCAGTAATACCCTATATATGTATATATGTATATTTATATGTGTATTTTATGTATTTATAGTCTCTTAATTCTTTAGTAATTATTACATGTTCTTTTAATTAAGTTTCCTTCTTTGTGTTAAAGTGTATTATTAGAAGCATTTTCAAAAAAATTTTGTCATTGTGAATAAAACCTTTTCATTACATTTAACAGCTTATTGCTGTTGTGCAGAAAAAATATGTATTGATTTTTGTTTGTTGACATTGTATCTGGTTCTCTCATGGAACTCTCATATTACAACTAATTGCTTTCCAGTTGATCCTCTTGGATCCTCAGGTTAGAAAATCCAAACCTCTGCAAATAATTAAATGCCCCTGATTACCCATACACAAATACTTCTTTGAAATCTGTGGATTCAACCACCGAGGAAGCAGGTAGCTACCCTCCAGTAACTGTTTTGCCAGAGGAAACTTCCTTTTACTCTGATGCACATTCACTTGAAGTCTGAGGGACAAAGCAGTAGGAAAAATTGACCACCCATTCTTAATTCACAGGTATTTAATCCTTCCTGCCTCATTTGCATGATAATGTTGGCCCATCGTTTTGATCATCATATTTTAAATCCCTTCTGCTTACCAATTTGCACCAAGATATTATGCTCCTGTGCATCTCATCTCTCAGGACTCCTGCTCAACTAAATATTTGCATTAGGCCTGTTCTAAGTCATCTGCTCCATGATCATCAAATGTTCCTACTTCCTTACCTTATTTTTAGAACATATATTCACCTCCCTGTTTTGCTGGAATGCAGCTACTCCCTGAAAAATTCCCACATTTTCCCTGAACTCATTCTCCAACTCTTAATAAATGAGTTTTTTCTGACTTGAATATTTCCTAATCTAAATTAGGTTTCTTTAGTAGTTCCCCTTATATATAGTTTTTTCCAGTTTGTGATCAACATTAATATTTCTGATTGTGTTTATCTAACAGATGACTATCTCCCTACATGAGACCATGAGGTTTAGAATGGTAAGTTGGTTGCTTAACCATTTTATACACAGAGGCTACATATGGAACATAAATTTCATTTATCTTACTTTATAATTTACTTCACATTTGTTACTAGCAGTAAACTTATACTAGTCATGGAAGTATTTTCCTATATTAATTTAAACTGCTACTATAATTTTGGATATCTCAGATTGGTTTGTCGTATTATTTTTAATATGTAATTTAAATATTGGTACCCTAAGCATAAATTAGTTAAAGTTGATTCTCAGAAGTAACGATTATTCTGATATTTGATAGATATCTCTTTCTTATACAGTTTTTCTCCTTATATTACTTGAGTGCATAGCAGTATAGAATAATGTTATGTTTTTATACTCTAAATAAATAATATAAAACTGCTTAGTTCCAGTAGTTTAGCCCTAATAGTCAGAAACTGGAATACATCTTTATTTCTAAAAATTTGGGTAAGTCTTAGTTCTGAAAAAATGGTTTAAAGGCAATTTAAATGTGAAAAAAATAATTTAAAAACATGAAAATTGAAAAGTAAGTATAATAAATAAAAGCAAGAGAAAAATTTGTAGAATATAACACTGGGTTTATAAATATCAGGAAAATTAGAAAATAAATAATCTAGAAGCAACTAACTGCAATCACCTATTTAGATGTTCATAAGAGGTATGATGAGTCTAGCTATTCTGATTAATAACACCTTGTTTTAACAATGCTTTTGTGCTGAGAAGCTAAAAGGTTACCTTTATACTCTTTATTTTCCTTCTGCTCAAAAGTTTATCCTCAAGCTCATTGCAAATTATTTTTAACTTATCACTTCTTAATATACCAACTTCTACCATTCAAGTTTCTCACCTGGACTTCTGAAACACCTTCCTAAGAGGATTCTCTGCTTTTCCTTTTGCCCCTAGAGTCAATTCTCTAAACATCAACCAAAGTTATCCTTTTAAAAAGAAAATCAAATTATCTAGTTCCCTGCTTAAAGCCCACCAGTAGCTATCCATAATAATTAATATATCAAGTGCTTATACTTGTTTGTAGGACATTGTATGTTGTCTCTTGAAAATTTTTCCAATTTCTTTTTTCTATTACTCTACTCTATGTTCTTCCTGTTTATTCTATTTAAAAAAGCAACTCCCCACATCCTCTATATCATGAATGTATTTTACTTTTTCTTAAAAACACTCATCATTGCCTGCCATTACATCAATTATATTTTTTCACTAAATTAAAAGCTTCAGAAGGACTTGACTCAATCTGTAGAATCAATGATCTAATCCCGCTTTTGGATCAGTACCTACAATATAAAGATGTCAATAATTATGGGTTGAATGAATAGATAAACTGTCACAGATTGTCTCAATAGCAAAACATAGTATGAACTTGTTAGATTCTCTCTAAAATTTTAACTTGATAAAGCTAATCACTGTGGTAAATGTTAAGGAGTGAGATTCTAATGTGAAAGTGAAAATTGAGAATAAATAATGAATGATTCAGGGATAGGTGGAGAAAATGGGAAGAGGAGAAAAATAAGTATAACCTTTAAATAATTGTAATGCATAGTAATTTAAAGATCTAAGGAGAGGACATAAGGACTTCATAGGAAAAATGCTGGGGTTTTCATTGCTGTCATGATTTTGTTTTTACATTTTTTTAAAAATTTTTGAATTTCATTTTATTTATTATTTTATACAACAGGTTCTTATTAGTCATCAATTTTATACACATCAGTGTATACATGTCAATCCCAATCGCCCAATTCATAAAAACACCATCCCTATCCCCCACGGCTTTCCCCCCTTTGTGTCCATACGTTTGTTCTCTATATCTGTGTCTAAACTTCTGCCCTGCAAACCGGTTCATCTGTACCATTTTTCTAGGTTCCACATACATGCAGTAATATATGATATTTGTTTTTCTCTTTCTGACTTACTTCACTCTGTTTGACAATCTCTAGATCCATCCATGTCTCAACAAATGACCCAATTTCATTCCTTTTTATGGCTGAGTAATATTCTATTGTATGTATGTACCACACCTTCTTTATTCATTTGTCTGTCATTGGGCATTTAGGTTGCTTCCATGACCTGGCTATTGTAAATAGTGATGCAATGAATATTGGGGTGCATGTGTTTTTTTTAATTATGGTTTTCTCTGGGTTTATGCCCAGTAGTGGGATTGCTGGATCATATGGTAATTCTATTTTTAGTTTTTTTAAAGAACCTCCATACTGTTCTCCATTGTGGTGGTATCAATTTACATTCCCACCAGCAGTGCAAGAGGGTTCCCTTTTCTCCACACCCTCTCCAGCATTTGTTGTTTGTAGATTTTCTGATGATGCTCATTCTAACTGGTGTGAGGTGATACTTCATTGTAGTTTTGATTTGCATTTCTCTAATAATTAGTGATGTTTCACAGCTTTTCATGTACTTCTTGACCATCTGTATGTCTTCTTTGGGGAAATGTCTATTTAGGTCTTCTGCCCATTTTTGGATGTCTTTACTTTTTTTAATCAAAGCTATTTTGAATGAACATCACAGAATTCATTATATTTCTATTGACTCTTAAATTCCATATATATCCATTAATATCATATGGAGTAACCTGTGATTACTAGTTATTGGACATGTTTGTAAAGCTGCAGAAGTAAAAGTGAAATAGCAAATAATTTTACAGTTATAACTTATGAAAATGCCAAATTATATCATGAAGAAATCATGGAAAATTATTTAAAATAACCAGGAAAATATAAAGAACTTTTTATCTGGTAAATTAAGCTTGGCCATGCCCATTTTCAGATTTTTCATTACTTAATGACACATTTATTTAGGTAGCCAAGCTAAATAAATACTTTTTGCAAAAGATTCTGATTAAAATACTTAAATCTTTTCTGCTCCAACACACTTGATAACTAGTTTTGCAATTTAGTGTCTCTCTTGGTTATGTTCCCAGCAGATTATTAACAATTAATTAGCAATACTTCTCAAATGCTATCTGTGTTAGTCTACTAATTGCCGGGCAGGGAAATAGAATTTCCCTATTGCAATCATGACAATTTATTTTAGATAAGACAATACAGATTTTCCTCATACTTTTGTTGTTACTTAGATTTAGAGCCAGAAGGCATAAACTGTGTTTATGAGTGTTGGATTAAGCTGTTTATAAGTTACACAGCAGATAATAGAATCATTTAGCTTTGGACAGCACCACCTCATTTTTACCTCTGCTTGCATCTTGATTTTCAGATAAAAGAGTGTGCATGTGTCTGTCTATTTAAAATGATTACTCTCAAGAGATTCTTGGCAGAACTTGTTTAGATTAGCAATTATAACACTAGAATAAACATAATTTTCACATTTTCTATCAAGAGTCTTACTGGCTTCATTTTTTAAAAATCATGTTTTTTAAAAAACATACTCATGTTTTAAAGATTCTGGGTAAAAATTATAGTCAATAATTGCACACATTTTAATATTTATAGTTTTTAATATTTTTCTTGATACTTGCTGTACTTGACTCATCCCATGCCTCCCTATGACCATGTCTTATCATGTTTTTTCATACCACTTATATTCATAAAATGCTTCAAGTGAAATTAATATTTGGTGTTTTCTAGCCCAGCCACTTAATTTTATACTTGAGAAAGCTTAGGATCAGGAGTAGATAATTTGAATTTTGAAAAGTCACTGTATCAGATACAATAGACTCACTCAACATATATTCCAATCTCTTTCTAGTATGACTTTATGAAGTGCAGAGGTTAGAAAGCTAAAAGTGATTCTCCTTCACTTAAGAAATGCTGAGATTCATCGAGATGAGACTTAAATTTGGACCTGGGTAAGGACAGGGGGAGGTTTTGAACAAGCCACCTATTTTAATATTTTAGATTGTATCAGGTAAAATATCACTTGGAGCCAAAATCATAGTGGTGGTTACTTGTTCTCTACATTGTAGTTATGGGCATTTCATTCTGGAGTGAGAAAATGTGGCAGAAGTGGCAGATCCCTTTCATTATTGGTCACAATGATTCCCAGATGTCTCCACTCCAACACTTGCTTATGCAGAACCCTCAATATTTGGAAGTGAAAAAACATCCTTACTAAATCTTGTCCCACTTAAACTAGAGAGAATGTTTTCTGTTATCTGAAGTATAGTGGATTTACAATGTTGTGTTAGTTTCAGGTGTATAGCAATGTGATTGAGTTATACATACAAATATATCTTTTTATTTTCAGATTGTTTTCCCTTGTAGATTATTACATAATATTGATTATAGTTCCCTGTGCTATACAGTAGGTCCTTGTTTGTTATACAGTAGTGTGTATATGTTAATGCTTATATGTGGAATCTAAAAAAAAAATGATACAAATGAACTTATATGCAAAAGAGAACTAGACCCATAGACATAGAAAACAAACACAGTTACCAAAGGGAAAAGATGGAGGATAAACTCAGAGTTTGGGACTAGAGTAAAAATTTTAATATTTAGTTAAAATATTAATAAATAAGCAATAGATCTTAGATCACTTAATCATCTTGTGATGTACTTTGTATATTATCAGGAACCATTTTTTTTTCTAATATCAAGAATAAAGATCAATAAAACAGTCTTCAGAAACAACATCATTTATATAGATATAGAGATATATATTATAGACTAATTGATAGATACATATAAATATGGATATAGCAATTGGATATAAATATATACAGATATGTTTTATATGTTCACTTTTATTATTTAAGAACATAATATATAATAAAAACTGAAAAAGGGTCTTGTGAAATATATTTTCAAATGCTACCAAACAGAAGTAAATTATTAGTTTTAACTGAAATTCAATATTTTTTGCAAAATTACAGAAGAACTTTCAAAATTTTCTTATTTAGTAACTAATTTTTATAATTTATTAAGAAATAATATTATTGAATAAAATGTTCAGCATATATTTTCCAGTCCAAATTATGGTGATCTAACCCCAATAAAATTTTTCATTCAAAAATATAACTTATACATGAAAATCTTCAATTTGCTGTATACTCAATTCTGTGTAAAACTATAATAAATTTTATATTAGATATTTATGCAAATTCAAGTTATATCATATACCCTCATTTTAAATGTTCATTCTTTTGTTCATTTTTAATCTCTGGACCAACTTCTAAATTTAAACATTTATGAAAGCACTATAAATAAGCTTATTGGAAAATATTTCAATTACAAGATTTTCCTTAAAATCTCTACTATCTACCACCATCAGTTAAAGTTATGACAGACTAAAGCTATATCATCAATAGACTTTTAAAGATAATTTTTTAGAGTAATTTCCAAATTAGCACTAATTTATTATGTTACTTTAATGTCTACTTTACTAAACTATTTCAAGCCTTTCATGAAAAGTTAATACCTAGTATTTGCATCACAGAAAGGGTACTAAAAAGACATGTGGAAAGCTTATCTAGTTTAAAGTGTTAAAATAACGGATTAAAAAATGATACTTTATTGTTATTTTAAGCCCTCACATATAAACATTGTCTTTTAATGAAATGAGGTACTGCAGGGCTTTACCTAGTAAGAGAAAAGTGCAATAAAATTACACAGTAAATGGAAAAACTAAGAACACCATCATTTTTTAAGCTATTGAAAAGAATTCCTGCATATACTCTTTGCAAATAAATATCTGTGAAATGTGTTCTATTAGAAAAATAACTCTGAGTTTTCTGAAAAAAATCAAAACAAATATAATAAGGAACATTAACATTGTAATTAAAGAAGTAAGTTGAAATGTATAAATTTTAATCTGTTTACTTTAGGTGGATAGAAGGCTATTATATTTTCATAGTAATTATATATATCTATAGCTGTATATGGACACACACACACACACACACACACACACACACACACACACACACATATATATATATATATATATATATATATATATATATATATATATATATATATATATATATATATATTCCAGCCAGGGTTAAGCCAAAACAAAAACCAGAAAAGTAGATGTGACACTATCTATTATGGTAAGTACTATTTTGTGCTTTTACATAGCCTTTTTAATTATCTTACCAATAATGTAAAACAAGTGTTATTATTGGCATAATATCCTGTTTACTATTCATAGCACTATTGTATTGTTGTAAGTTACAATTTGTACATTATGGTTTGATTTTTTTGTATTAACTGATTATTTTCTACATCTTTATCATTCCATATTGAGTAAAGACTCATTAAAAAGTAAATAACTATTTATTATTTAAAAACGTTGCCAATATTTATACCAAATAGCTATAAAATAAGTTAATTTTCAGACAACTGAAGTTGCAGTTAATATTGAATTCATATAAAATTCTCATAAATTTCAAAGTATTCAGCAAAAACCTAGATTTTACACTTCAGTAAAAACATTATCATGAGTATTTTATTTTTGCAGAATGTAAATGAAAATGATCTTAAAAATTATAATATGTTTATATAAATTGAAGTTGATAATTAAGCACCTAATATTAGGTCTTCAAAATTTTCATTAAGTGGAGGCACAAAATTATGTCAACAGTAGTAAAATTTCATCAAATCTTAACTTAAACATATATCTCAGGCACTAGTTAATCTGACAAAACCATGGCGTTACAACAAGAAAGAGAAAAAATAATCAGAAACAAATATTTTGAATAAAAGATATTTTGTGCTGGTGGTCATCTTTAACACATAGGATACAACTTATTGGCCTTAACTGTTATGGCTGATGCTAAATGTTGGCTTTGGACTCTGCCACACTGATATAGTAATTATGCTTTGAGGAACAATGATTAAGTGTCAGAGTATGAACTAAACAAACTATAACTTACTCCCAGTAAGGAGCATTGCTGTCTCTTGGACAACAACTTAAACTTGCAAAAGAATCTCAAGACTAATAGACAAGTTTCATCTAATAAACTGCCCAGGAACAGTCTGTGTTGTATGGCAATGCTCATATGTTGCAGAGACAGCAATGACTATGGTGGACTATCAGAATAAAGTTCTCTCTCCTCTTGGATATTGTTTTCCAGTTTCACTGAAAAATAAATTGACATACATCACTGTATAAGTTTAAGCTGTACAGCATGATGGTTTGATTTACATACATTATGATTACCACAGGAGGTTTAATCAACATCAATCATCTCACATAGATGTAATAAAAAGAAAAGAAAAAAAGAATTTCTTCTTGTGACCTACTCTCTTTACATCTTTCCTATATACCATACAGCAGTGTTAACCATAGTCATCATGGTGTACATTACATTCCTAGTACTTATTTATCTTATACCTGGAAGTTTATATGTTTGACCATTTTCCTCCAATTTATCCTTTTTGGATTTCACATGGAGTCTTCTTTCCTTGATTGCAAAAGCACTGAGCATTCTTGTCCAAATCAGAGAAAGTAGAAAGAGAAGTTTCAAGGCTCTAAATATAAGTTAAGATTATCCAACTAGTAGTTCCCTCGAAGCACCTGGCTGAATCAAATAAAAATCCTTCTTGGAGATGGATTATAGCATAATAAGCCTCAAATGATTTCTACCAAGAATTGTTCAAGCATAATGCCTCGCAAAGTATCTAAGATAACTATGTACACAAGGAAATAAAATAACATGACAAAATAAACAGAGAAAACAAAAATAGAAAGAGACCCAGAGGATTCTAAATTTTAGGGAAAACTATTTTGTGTTCCCATTGTGTTCCACAATGGGAGAGGCCACAACAGTGAGAGGCCCACGTACCGCAAAAAAAAAAAAAAAAAAAGCAGAATCCATATTTTTTTTTAACACACATAAAACATTTGTCATGCCAGATGATATTTTGGAACAAGTCTAAATATATTTAAGAGAATTGAAATTATATAGTTTCTTACCAAATATGAAATTAAATTATAAATCAATAACTGAAAGATATTTGAAAAATCCCCAAATATTTGAAAATAAATAAGCACTGAACCAATGGATAAAATAAAATAGATATTAAAAATATATTTAACTAAGTTAAGTAAACATAACAACATGTCAAAATTTATGGGACACAGCTTGAGGGAAATTTATAGTATTGCTTATATTAGAAATGAAGCAAAGTTTCAAATAAACAGTTAGGGAATTAAAAGAGAAAAACAAAAGTAGGGAGGGCAGCATCAATTCCATTTTACAGTAAATGCTTATTGGCAGCTCAATTTATATTAAGAAGTAAAAATAATTAAAATAATTTTAGATGAACATATACACAGATGACATAGGAAATTAAAATGGATATATCTTATGATTTAAAAAAATATTTTATTTCTACATTAACAATGAATCTCAGATTTTTTTTCTAATAGGAGATTTTAGGTGGTGTGTCAATAAGTAAGGTAAAAATATATATGCTACATGAATTAACTAATTTGAAATCTATTAATTTTATCTTCATAAAACCAGATAATTATATTTATAGTAACTGTAATATTGATCTTTAATCACCCAACCCATTCATTACAAACAATGTAATTAACTAATTTCTAGATTTTCCTCCTATAACCTGTAATTTCTTAGCCATTTTCTTTTAAAATTTCATGCCTTTTTATAAGTCACCCTCAGTCTAAGAGTCTGGTCTTCCTCTTACTCCAAATTTTACTTGCAAACATTTGATATTGATGCAGCAGTTGGCTTCTTTGTCTCATCTGCTTCATGGAAAGGGCAATCCCAACAGTGACTCCCTCCTTTGAGGATCAGTGACTGAATTCAAATGCAGGTGCCTGGAATTTAGGATCCCTCATAAATCACCCTATTTTCCACCCCTCCCCTGCTAGGCTCTCTCTGAGAACCATTGTTTTGTTGTTGTTGTTGTTGTTTTGTTTGGTTTTAATTTTCTGTTTTGATTTTGTTTTATAAAATCAAGGAAATTGGGGAGGGAGGCAATGCAGGCTCAATCATAATTGCCAAGAAATAAAATTTCTATTTTACAGATTAGAAAAATGAGTAAAAAGAAGTTTAGTGACTTGATCAAAAAAAACTAAGAATTTGCAAATTTGCCTCCCCATTTAATCCAAATTATCTAATATACTACAATTTTAATCAGCACCTAATATCTTATATTTCAATCTCTTTTCTTGGTTTTGAAATTTTAGGCCTTTTATCCTTCATTGTTTTAAGTAAATTATAAATATGTTAATTTTATACATTTCATTTTGTCTACAATGAAAATGCAGAAAGCTATATAAGAAGATGCAGAAAATATATAAGTAATATATTTCACTCTTGTGAGTGTTTTAGATGGACCTCAAATAGTATTCTGTTTGCTTTTGATGGATTTTTCTTTATTTTGTCTGGTAAGCTTTTGAAAACATGTAAGGTTGACCTCTTAGCTAGTATTTTTGTACCCATGGAACACTTAGCAACTTTTTCAGTATCACTCAGGAATCAGAAGAAACTTAGGGGTCAAATAATAATTTAAAATATCCAACACACAATAAAATGGAGTCTTTGAATCTGAGAATAATTAGTAAGAGGCAGTAATGACAAAATGCATCTTACTAAGCCTAAAAAAAGTCAGGAATGGAATGCCTAAATCTCCAAAAGAGCAATTTGGCATTAACTATTATCAAATAAGTCATTTTATTTTTTATTTTATAAAAAGTGGAAGATCAAAATTAGACTCTAATTACCAATTTAAAATGATAGCATAGCATATTCAGATAAAATATCCAAGGAAATACTTGACAGGATTGTTCAAATTTGCTGAATCTGATAAAGCATATCTACTTATTGCACTTATTTACAGTAAAAAGGTAATAGACCTCTATTTCTTCTTGAACATGTGTTTTTTAATTGTGGTCAGTTGTTTCCAAACTTTTATTTACCTTCAGTTTATTTTTTCTTAATTTTAATACACAAAAATATGTGGCTTTATTATCCACTGATTTTCACATTTTGTTATATCCTCTAAGATCACCTTCTTGCTTTACTACAGCCTCAAGTTATTCGTTTAAAGATGCTATGTGACTGATAAAATTTTTGTGTCCTTGTATCTTTGAAAACTTCTGAATGTACCTCTAGAAATCTCAGTCAAATATTTGTTCTTAAAGACATTTCTCAATTATTTTCTGAAATTTTTGGTGCTAGGAAGCATCTGATACCAATCTGATTTTTATTTCTTTCTGAGAAAATTGATATTTTTTGGATGATCTTTCAAATTGGCTCTTTAAACAAAATGTTGGAGTATTTACTACTGTGTGTTTAGATGTATGCTTTCAAAAAAAGTATCCTGCTTGGCAGCTGTTAGTCTTTTATTATGAATAATGTTTTTAAATCTTTGAATCTTTGTTATGGGAAATATTGGACTATTTTTCCTTCAAGTAATGCTTCTCTTCTTTCCCCCCATTAGGTCTTTATGTTTTGTTCTTTTTTTAATTTCTTTACTGTGTCTTGGATGGATTTTGGAACTTATAAATTTATTCTAAAATGTTTGAACTTTTCTTTCATGCTGCATTCTGGAAGAATTCTTAGTTCAATTTCCATTTATTAATTTACTCTTCAGTTGTTTTCATGTTACTATTCAATCCAAATATTATTGATACCAATAATTGTATGTTTTTTTTTAAATCTGCAAGTTCTCAATATGTGTCCTTTATATAATCATCTTGGGTGAATCTTCCCAATTCCTAGTAGGTAATGGCAGCCATGATATGAATCTTCATAGCAAATTCTTAAACTCTCTAGTTCCAACTGGAAGATGACACTAGAGTTGCTGTTGCTTATCTGAGGAAGACAAGACTTTGAAGCACCTTTTCCTTCCATGGCAGTGCCCCAAATAAGCATCGTGTTTTCTGTTGATGTCCTTTCTCTAATTCCTAACTTCCACTAACTGTAGGTCCAGAACATGAATATTTAATCTGTTTTGCCAAATCTCTGCAGTTCTGGTTGCCTTCTGAGGTTTATAGACAATCCTTAGGCCCTCAGGAAATATGAGTTACATGTCTTATATTTTAGAACTAAATATATTTTTGTAATTTTTATTTTTGATAAGGTTTTTATGCTATTTCCTATAAATTTGATGTGGGGACAGAAAGAATGTGTAATACATTTATCTCACACACTTGAAAATGAGCATTCTGTTAAAATTGTTTAGATACAATGTTTAATCGATTTTTTTCTAATCATATGAACCCTTTTCACATCAAAAGTATAATTTATATTAAAAGGTAAATACACTGACAGAATTATGAGGGACATTCTCCTATATTTGTGTGGATGTTTTAAACCTATGTATCTTGGTTTACTCTCCCAATTACCTGGAAAACAATACACCAGGAAATGAATCAAAAACATTATTACAATGTAATTTTTGCCTGTAACCAGGAAAACTAAAGAGAAAAATAAATAAATTGCAGCAGATGTCAGTATTGGTTTTAGTAAATGAATAATAAAATCTAAATGTGTAATTTAATAAAATTGTCACCATAAAATGCAGCTATTTATTCTTTCAAAGGCTTACTTAAATGTAGTATCAAAAAGCTGCAAGATGTAATCATGTTGCCTATGAAACTGAAGTCTGTCAAATCTCAGGCTGTAATGTAATACATTATGAATAAAAAACATTTTTTGCATGAAACTTTGAACAACTCCAAAACTGGATGATTTTCAAAAACATTTATAACACATTTTTAAATAAGCAATTGCACTAAAGTGACCACTTGTAATGTATTAAATGTATGAAATTTATCTTCCATTGTACAAAATTAACATTTTGCAAACAGAAAATACTCAGGAACAAATATTTACTTGAAAACTCAAAACTGCTGTGCTTTATTTTACATTATATTGTCATATTTTCTTATGAAGTGTTATATGTATGTATGTATATATATATATATATATATATATATATATATATATATATATATATATATGGTATTATCTGTCTCTGGATATTTCATTAGAGACTGATTATGTTACATTTATCTCAACTTTCCTAGATGAACTTAATATTTACACATAGTACTGAAGCAGTTATGTGTTAGTCTAACTGTCAAATAATTTAAGAATAAACTTTAATCTATGTTGCATACGGAGTTATTCAAACTAGTATGCTCATCTAGACACATAGGTCAGAAATGGGAGAACCTATATCTAACCACAAGAAGAGCGTACAGATCTACAGTAATTTATGAAATAAATAAAACTTCTGAAAAGCAGAATAAAAAAGAGATTTAAAAGCTTATTTTTTATTGAATTGCACTTTAAATTTACACATCAAATTTGTGGAACATTTGGAAATAGAAAAAAAAAATGTTTGAGACAACAATAAAATGATATAACTCACTAGGCAGACTTAATACTTTTTCAGTGGTCTCCCAATATAATTTCTATTAATTATTTTCATACTTAAAGTTATGATTTATATTTATTTAATATGTGACCTGTTCATACTCACTAAATTATGTGTATGTTATATATAATCTGGTAAATCATTACATATATATACTTACTCACATTGCTGTCATTAAACTGAACATAAAATAATTTTATACAATTATTTATTTGCATGAATATAACATGGTATACTGAGTCATTTTTAAAGTACTTAGATAGCTAATTTGCTTCTCTTCCAGTATCGTTGTTTAAGTTTGTAAGTTTACCTTTAAGGATATTTGAACTGCCTTTTATTCTATCATGCAATTTAAAGACTAACTAATAACACTGAATTTGTGTGAGGTTATTTATTGCTTTGTTAGGGCAGGGTGTATTGAAGGCCCAAAGTTTTTGTGAAGCCTCTTTAAAGGTTTAGTATTAAAATTCTTGTGTCTCCCCTGAGATAGGCAGCAGCAGAGACCTCTGTTCAGTTCATTAAGGCTTCCAGTACTGTTTTCCACATGACTCCTTGAATTCAAAGCTGCACATGCATGATTCCTGTTTTAGAGATTGGTTTCTGATAACTGGTAATCACTACTTTTGTTGTTGTTGTTGTTGTTGTTTTGTTTGTTTGTTTTTTCCTTTGTCTCTGGCTACTTCTTGCATTCTTTGTCTATCAGGGGAGTTTTGTTTTAGAAATCATTTACATTTCGTGCATAGTGTAAGAAACTTTTGGTGATCTAATTCTGTTAATCTGCTCCTGTCATTTACGCTATTTTTGTCATATAATTCAGTTCAGTCATTTAAATCTATGTGCCTATTCTGGCTTTCACTGACTGCTAAATGTAACGGTAAGGAAACTGGAGTGTATTTACATTTTCGTTTTCTGGATTATGGGTCACATTTTTCTATTTCATTATGTCTCATAATTTATACTTACATTGGCCATTGCCATTGTTGTGTTGTATAGATCTGGATTTTTATCTTCCTTGGTGACATGTATGATTTTATTAAAGTAGCAAGCAAATTACTAGCTGATGATGTTGATCCTCTCTGGGCTGCGAGTGGAAGTACAGTGCAGTTTGCCTTGGGTCCAAGGACCCATGCCTCAGCCCATAGTGTTTTTTTCCTAAGGCATGACCTCTCTATGGTTTCCATGAAAAGCTCAAATTGATTACAAAATTTTTCTAAATTGACAGAACCTGACTCTCTCCACAAACTGCTGAAGTCTTAGCTCAGTCCTTTCAACCTTTCAGAGATTGCTTTCCCCTAGGATCCTGTGGTCTGCCCCAAGTATGCCCAAAATATGAGCCAGTGAATGATTGGAGAGAGTATATATTCAGAATTTAGGACTTGGCCTCCATGTATATTTTTTTTTCCTTTTCTTCAATTTCCAGCTATTATAGTAGTCACAAACTCTGACCTATGATATTTCTACCCAGTAAGACTATTAACTTCTACTTAGCAGTATGTTCTGTGTGTTAAGCAGACAAGGGAGTACCCTTATGGAAAAGTCAGTTAAACCTAGACATTATCCAGTGGGTTTCCCTTTTCTCTAGGGTCTTATATCCTCCAGTTCAGCCTGATTTGCACACTCTAGAGTTAAAAAGTTAACGTTAAAGTTAACTTTAAAAAGTTAATTGGCATTAGCAAGAGGATTTTTCTGATAAAAGCTACTTAGAAATGATTAGAAACAGGAAGGCCATACTACGTATATGTATTTTTAACTGTACATATATTTCCTTTAATTTCTAGAAAATTTCTAACAGTCCATGTCCATCAACAACATTTAGAAGTATTTTTCCTAAATCCCTAAGATCAAAGATGTTATAGCATTTCTTAAATTTTTACAGCCATATATAAAACATAAAACGATATGTGTTTGTAACTCTAATTTGTATTTCTTTGGTTACTAATCTATTTGAATATTTCTTCATATGTTTGCTGGAAGTTTTGATTTGCTCTTCTATGTTTTTTTTATTCATATTTTTCTAACTTTCTAATGAATTGCTTGTCTTTTCCTTGTTACTGTGTGAAAATTATTTTTACCAGTATTAAACTATGATTTTTACCATCAGAATTTGTTGTACAACTTAAGTGATTTTATAATCATAACTATGTTTAATTAAATGTTAGTATTACTAAATATCACAGGAATTACATATATAAGGCCATTTTAAAGGAAAATACACACATATAAAGAAAAAAACTAATAAATCTTTGCTGCTTATACTACGCTGAGCACAGTGCTAAAATTTTAAACTATGTTTATATATTAAGTCCTCATAACAACCCTATGATGCAAGTACTTTTGTTATTCCCCTATTAATAAAAGAAACTAAGGCACACTGTTTAGTGTCTTGCCCAGGGACTCAACAATGGCTAAGTGGTTAATTCAAATTTTGAATGTGACCAATCATGCTCCATTTCCTGTTTCCTTAGGTACTATATCCTACTGCTTCTTATGTACATCTATAGAGGTACTTGATTGAAAACTTTTCTTGACTGTATTTCCTAAAAGCAGACTACTGTTGATCTTGAAAAACCATAAGGATATTAATTTTAAACCTAATTATCTGTCATTATTATTATTATAAATATATCAAAATATAAAAACACTTTAATGTGTTGATTGTCTGACTTTTGAAAGAAAATATAATTTCTTTTTTTGAATTTTATATTAGTCTGAGCAATTTACATGCATTAGTCATTTTAAAGTTTGAATGTATCTAGAAATAATAGTATACATGATTTTAATTAATTGATTTCCTTATTTTTCATATTTGTTAATTTGATTTGCATTAAAATCAAAGTTCTCACATGTTTTGTTTGGAGTACAACAGGACTAGTCACCAGCAAACGTAATAACACCAATTGTAAAATATCACTTCAAAAATGTGTTAGCATACATTGCTGATGCAGAAGGAAAAAAGAAAAGCAGAAATGAGTCAAATTTAAATGGATCCATGGTAAGACATGTATAAATTTCCTTTTATCACCTATGAAAGGAGTAGAAAGATTTTTGATAAAGAAGGAATATTGATTAAAATGAATAATAGGGTCATAATGTAGGTAATAATATATATTTGAAATGTTGAATTATGCACTTATTTTCATCTTGATAAAGGTAGTGTATCACACCTACATAGCAAAATCTCTGCATGGTTATAGCAAAGCAAAAAATAATAATAGCATGTATGTTTGTGAAAGTTTCTTGGAGTGAGAATAGGAAATTACACTTTTTCCACAAAATGTATGTGTGAAACAAAAAAAAAATTACAAAGACAGAATATGTTGCTAAACATTTTACATAGAGGTATTCATCCTAAAATTTAACCAAAGTAAATATATCATGCTTCTATTAAATTCACAAGTATTTTCAAAGTAACCTTTTATAATATTATTGAGAGCTGGAAATCTTTTCATATTGTCACAATAGTCTCTAGAAATATAGATGTATAAATTGTTTCTAATTTGGAAATAGCCCTACTCAGTATATCTGGGGATTTTTGTTTTGTAAACCAGAAAGATATGATAAACACTTTTCAAATTTGTAAAGCAAAAGCAGAAAGAGTAATTCTCCTTAAGAAATGTATACTGTATTACTATTACACTTAGAAAGAATGTCTTCTTGACTAATTTTACTGTCTGCATCAATGACATGCAAACTTTTCTGTAGCAGGAATACAAGCATAGAAAACACAGTCCTGTTAATGACAGATGACCTTGTATTGGAATAATATTCCTGCAGATAAGAATTATGAAGTTTGGAGAAAACATAAAAAACAAATATTTGAAGACACTAGGAATAATTAAAATTGGAGAGAAACTACAGGAGACTTAAAGAATAAAAGCTCACTGAATAACATCCACATTTATAAGTCCTTTCTCCCAAGGACATGTTCCATGGAACTGTTACAATGAAGAAAGAACTTCTGCAGAAATCTGATGTCAATTTTGGTTAAGGTAGCAGAGGCAAAAGTTCAGGGCTGCTAAAGGGACTGGATATTGTGTAAATAAATGCAAGAAAGTACGGAATCGCAGCTGGTAAGTTTCAATATCTCCATAAAATTCCTATTATGTTCTTGGTTGATATCTTCAATGTACATGTGTGAAGGAGAATTCAATGAGCCAAATAGGATAAAAATACAAACAAAAACAAAATAAAAAATAATGTGATTGGAAGGCTAGAAAAATTGATGAGAGATTTTAGCTTTTTTTTTTTAATATATATCAAAAGAGAAACAGAGAAGTTTAAAGCCCACCAAGTTAGATGGACTTCATATATATCTCAGATTTCCTAAATGTCATACCCTAACAAAGCATAAAATAAGCCTTTACAATGTAAGGGTATCAGCCCATAATATAATTGCCTGATTAAATAAAATCAAGACTAGTCAGAGGAGAATAACCCAATTCAAAATCTTTTTATTGTATTTTTAAATATATCCAGTACACAATAATAGACATGCAAAGAATCAGGAAAATGTAGCTATTATCTAGAAAAAATATAGGTAATAGAAACAGACCCTGAGATGATCAATGGTACAGTTAGCAGCCATGTACTTGGAAGACACTCTAATACATGTGTTCAAAGACTTTAAAGCAAATAATGGTCATAATGAGTGAACAGATGAGAAATCTCATCATAGACAGGGAAATAAATCTGAATTAATGGAATTTTTAGAATTCAAAAGTACAGTTTCTGGAATAAAAATTCTACTCCATGGATTTAAATTTGATACAGTAAAGAAGTAATTAGAAATTAATAACAAAATAATACTTTCAAATTCCCTAAATGTGTGGAAGTCAAAGAAACAATGTTTAAGCTTAACAGCTAGTCAAAATAAAATTCAATGTTCTCTTAACAAAATGACTCTAAGTCACACTGTAATAAAATTGTGAAAAAATAGTGATAAATTTTTAAAAACACAAAGAAAATCAAAAAGCATATTACATACAAGGGAGAAATCATACAAATCATCCTTGCATTTAAGAAATTGCAGACAAAAAGGCAACAGTATTACATCATAACATGCTGAACATAAAATGAAAAAAAAATCAAAAAAATCTTTGATACAGTATTCTATGTGCATGCCAAAAGAAAACAAAACAAAAAAAAATGAGAAAATTTTGTGTTAGCCAACCTGCACTTGAAGAATTGTTTAAAAAAAAAATCTTCTTAAGGAAACTGACACCAGGGAAATCAGGGGTATTTTTAATTTTTTCTCTTTTGTATGTAATTTTTCATTTTGTATCTGTTTGATAGTTTTTCAAAAATTAAACATGCACTTACTATATTGTACATAAATAACATATCAATACATTGTATTAAAATAGAGGCTCCTCTGATGTTTATACTTTACATCAGAAATATTCAATATCTTATTGGACAGATAGTTACAGGATCAAATTATATATATTTATATATAATGCACAAAAGTAGTAAGATGTGAAATACATATGGGTGAATTGTTAGATAGGAGCATATTTATCCAAGAAATTAAATCAAAGAAGTTTTGTACCAGTCTAAGACAAGGATGAACATGAATTCCCAATACAATAGAAAAAAAGGGAATTAAAAGTAAATTTAGCATTTAGAAAATACACTTTTCATCATAGTATAGTAGTACCATTGGTCTGACAATAGCAAAATGTAAGAATTTTTTTAATGGTTTTAGATTTTCAGTTCTGTCATGTGTTATAAATAACCATAATTATTTTCTCCACCTTGACTAGCATAGATGGAATAAAAAACATAGGAGATAGAACCATGATAAAATAAACATGGCATTTTTTGCCTCAGATTTTACTAGATTATTTTTGTGTATTCAAAAGAATAAATTCATTTACAGTATACAATTCTTAGTAGATCAGAGTATAGCATAAACTCTGGCCTCTCAGTCATACATCTTGTCCTATCTGATGAGTAATTGTTTTCTTACTTGGTAAGACTTTTACCTATATGTTATGTAGATAGTTAAATTGCTATTTTTCCTCTTACCTCCTGTTCTATATGAGAATGGGGCTAATAAAAATGCTATATATATATATATATAAACAAGAAAAGGCAAGTTAACATTTTAATTTGTATAAATTGCCACAGCCAACATCATACTCAACAATGAAAAGCTGAAAGCCTTTCCTCTGACATCAGGAATAAGACAAAGATGCCTGCTCATACCACTTTTATTCAACATAATATTGAAAGTCCTAGCCACAGATATCAGACAAGGAAAAGAAATGAAAGGAATCCAAATTGGAAATGAAGAAATAAAACACTCACTGTTTTGTACATAATACTATAAACTATATATGATATGTAGAAAATCCTAGACACCACCAAAAGCTATTAGAACTAATAAATGAATTCCATAAATTTCAACAGGATATAAAATTAATATATAGAAATCTGTTGTGCTTCTATACACTAATTATGCACTATCAGAAAGAGATATTAAGAAAGCAGTTCCATTTATATTTGCATTTACTTAGAAATAGCTCTAACAAAGGAGGTAAAAGATTTGTACTTTGAAACTATAAGATATTGATTAAAGAAATTGAAGACAACACAAACAAATGGAAATATATACAGTGCTCATGGATTGGAAGAATTAATATTGTTAAAATGACATTACTACCCAAGGCAATCTACAGATTGAATGAAAATCTACAGATTGAACTGTACCAAAATACAAATGGCATTTTTCACAGAACTAGAAGAAATAATTCTAAAATTTGTTTGGAACCATAAAATACTCTGAATGCCTAAAACAATCTTGAGAAAGAACAAAGCTGGAGGTATCACAATTCCAGATTTCAAACTATACTACAAAGCTACAGTAATCAAAACTAAGGCACTGGAACAAAAACAGACACATAAATCAATGGAACAGAGTAGAGAGCCCAGGAATAATTCTATGTTTAAATGGTCAATTAATCTACAACAAAGGAGGCAAAAATACATAATGTGGAAAAGACAGTCTCTTTAATAAATGCTATTGGGAAACTGGACAGCTACATGCAAAAGTATGAAACTGGACTACTTTCTCACACCATATACAAAAAGAAACTCAACATGGGTTAAAGACTTAAATGTTAATACCTGAAGTTATAAAACTCCTAGATGAAAACATAAGCAGTATGCTCTTTGACATCAGTCTTAGGAATATTGTTTTTGACCTGCCTCTTCAGGCAAGGGAAACAAAAGCAAAAATAAGAAAATGAGACCACATCAAATTAAAAAGATAAAAAAAAATGATCATGAAGAACCTAGGGCAAGACAGGAATAAAGACACAGACCTACTAGAGAATGGACTTGAGGATACGGGGAGGGGGAAGGGTAAGCTGGGACAAAGGGAGAGAGTGGCATGGACATATATACACTACCAAACGTAAAATAGATAGCTAGTGGGAAGCAGCCGCATAGGACAGGGAGATCAGCCTCGTGCCTTGTGACCACCTAGAGGGGTGGGATAGGGAGTGTGGGAGGGAGGAAGACACAAGAGGGAAGAGATATGGGGACATATATATATGTATAGCTGATTCAGTTTGTTATAAAGCAGAAACTAACACACCATTGTAAAGCAATTATAATCCAATAAAGATGTAAAAAATTTAAAAAGCTTTTGCACTGTGAAGGAAACTATTAACAAAATGAAAAGGCAACCTACTGAAAAGAAGGTATTTACAAATGATGTATCTGATAAGGGGTTAATATCTAAAATATACAAAGAGCTCATATAATTCAACATCAAAAAAACAAATAACCTGATTGAAAAACGGACAGAGGACCTGAATAGACATTTTTCCAAAGAAGACATACAGATGGACAACAAATACATGAAAAGATGCTCAACATCACTAATTATCAGAGAAATACAAATCAAAAGGACAATGAAATACCACTTTACACCTGTCAAAATGGTTACTGTAAAACACAAATAACAACAACAAATAAAAAGTGTTGGTGGGACTTCCGGGGAAGATGGCGGAAGAGTAAGACATGGAGATCACCTTCCTCCCCACAGATACACCAGAAATACAGCTACACGTGGAACAACTCCTACAGAACACCTACTGAATGCTGGCAGAAGACCTCAGACCTCCCAAAAGGCAAGAAACTCCCCAAATACATGGGTAGGGCAAAGTGGAGAGATTCCCGTACAGAGGATCACTGCTGGCTGGCGCTCACCAGCCCAAGAGGCTTGTCTGCTCAGCCGCCGGGGTGGGCAGTGCTGGGAGCTGAGGCTCGGGCTCAGTCAGAGCACAGGGAGAGGACTGGGGCTGGCGGCGTGAACACAGCCTGAAGGGGCTAATGCGCCACAGCTAGCCGGGAGGGAGTCCGGGAAAAAATCTGGACCTGCCAAATAGGCAAGAGACTTTTTCTTCCCTCTTTGTTTCCTGGTGCGTGAGGAGAGGGGATTAAGAGCGCTGGTTAAAGAAGCTCCAGAGACAGGAGCGAGCCACGGCTGAAAGCACGGACCACAGAGACGAGCATGGGATGCTGGGGTTGCTGCCGCAACCAGGAGGCCTGTGTGCGAGCGCAGGTCACTGTCCACACCACCCTCTGGGGAGGCTGTGCAGCCCATCACTGCCGGGGTCCAGGGATCCAGGGACGGCTTCCCTGGGAGAACGCACGGCGTGCCTCGGGCTGTTGCAATGTCATGCCGGCCTCTGCCGCTGCAGGTTCGCACCACACTCCATGCCCCCCTGTCCCCCCGGCCTGAGTGAGCCAGAGTCCCTGAAGTGGCTGCTCCTTTAACCCTGTCCTGTCTGAGCGAAGAACAGACGACCTCCAGCTACCTACATGGAGAGGCGGGGCCAAATCCAAAGCTGAGACCCGGGAGCTGTGAGAACAGACAACAGAAAGGGAAATCTCTCCCAGCAGCCTCAGAATCAGCAGATTAAAGCTCCACAATCAACTTGATGTACCCTGCACCTATGGAATACATGAACAGACAACGAATCATCCCAAATTGAGAAGCCAGGCGTCAGTGCTGTGCCTCTGAGGTGGGAGAGCTGACTTCAGGACACTGGTCCACAAGAGACCTCCCAGCACCACATAATATCAAATGGCAAAAATCTCCCAGAGATCTCCATCTCAACACTAGCACCCAGCTTCACTCAACGACCAGCAAGCTACAATGCTGGACACCATATGCCAAACAACTAGGAAGACCGGAACACAACACCACCCATTAGCAGAGAGGCTGCCTAAAATAATAAAAAGTCCACAGACACCCCAAAACACACCACCAGACGTGGACCTGCCCCCCAGAAAGACAAGATCCAGCCTCATCCACCAGAACACAGACACTAGGCCCCTCCACCAGGAAGCATACACAACCTACTGAACCAACCTTAGCCACTGGGGACAGACACCAAAAACAACGGGAACTATGAACCTGCAGCCTACAAAAAGGAGACCCCAAACACAGTAAGATAAGCAAAATGAGAAGACAGAAAAACACACAGCAGGAGAAGGAGAAAGATAAAAACCCACCAGACCTAACAAAAGAAGAGGAAATAGGCAGTATACCTGAAAACAAATTCAGAATAATGATAGTAAAGATGATCCAAAATCTTGGAAATAGAATAGACAAAATGCAAGAAACAGTTAACAAGGACCTAGAAGAACTAGAGATGAATCAAACAATGATTAAAAACACAATAAATGAAATGAAAAATACTCTACATGGGATCAATAGCAGAATAACTGAGGCAGAACGGATAACTGTCATTGAAGATAAAATAGTGGAAATAACTGCTGCAGAACAGAAGAAAGAAAAAAGAATGAAAAGAACTGAGGACAGTCTCAGAGACCTCTGGGACAACATTAAATGCACCAACATTTGAATTATAGGGGTTCAAGAAGAAGAAGAGAAAAAGTAAGGGACTGAGAAAATATTTGAAGAGGTTATAGTTGAAAACTCCCGTAATATGGGAAAGGATATAGTCAGTCAAGTCCAGGAGGCACAGAGAGTCCCATGCAGGATAAATCCAAGGAGAAATATGCCAAGACATATATTAATCAAACTGTCAATAATTAAATACAAAGAAAACATATTAAAAGCAGCAAGGGAAAAACAACAAATAACACACAAGGGAGTGCCAATAAGGATAACAGCTGAATATTCAGCAGAAACTCTGCAAACCAGAAGGGACTGGCAGGACATATTTAAAGTGATGAAGGAGAAAAACCTGCAAACAAGATTACTCTACCTAGCAAAGATCTCTTTCAGATTTGATGGAGAAATGAAAACATTTACAAACAAGCAAAAGCTGAGAGAGTTCAGCACGACCAAAGCAGCTTTACAACAAATGCTACAGGAACTTCCTAGGTAAGAAACACAACAGAAGGAAAAGACCTACAATAACGAACCCAAAACAATTAAGAAAATGGGAATAGGAACATACATATCGATAATTGCCTTAAATGTAAATGGACAAAATGCTCCCACCAAAAGTCACAGATTGGCTGAGTGGATACAAAAACAAGACCCATATATATGCTGTCTACAGAGACCCACTTCAGACCAAGAGACACATACAGACTGAAAGGAAGGTGATGGAAAAAGATATTCCATGCAAATAGAATCCAAAAGAAAGCTGGAGTAGCAATTCTCATATCAGACAAAATAGACTTTAAAATAAAGACTATTAGAAGAGAGAAAGAAGGACAATACATAATGACCAAGGGATCGATCCAAGAAGAAGATATAACAATTGTAAATATTGATGCACCGAACATAGGAGCACCTCAATACATAAGGCAAATACTAACAGCCATAAAAGGGGAAATCAACAGTAACACATTCGTAATAGGGGACTTTAACACCCCACTTTCGCCAATGGACAGATCATCCAAAATGAAAATAAATAAGGGAACACAGGCTTTAAATGATACATTAAACAAGATGGACTTAATTGATATGTATAGGACATTCCATCCAAAAACAACAGAATACACATTTTTCTCAAGTTCTCATGGAACATTCTCCAGGATAGATCATATCTTGGGTCACAAATCAAGCCTTGGTAAATTTAAGAAAAATTGAAATTGTATCAAGTATCTTTTCCGACCACAATGCTATGAGACTAGATATCAATTACAGGAAAAGATCTGTAAAAAATACAAACCATGGAGGCTAAACATTACACAACTTAATACCAAAGTGATCACTGAAGAAATAAAACAGGAAATTAAAAAATACCTAGAAACAAATGACAATGGAGACACGATGACCCAAAACTTATGGGATGCAGCAAAAACAGTTCTAAGGGGGAAGTTTATAACAATACAATCCCACCTTAAGAAACAGGAAACACCTCGAATAAACAACCTAACCTTGCACCTAAAGCAATTAGAGAAAGAAGAACAAAAACATCCCAAAGTTAGCAGAAGGAAAGATATCATAAAAATCAGATCAGAAATAAATGAAAAAGAAATGAAGGAAACAATAACAAAGATCAATAAAACTAAAAGCTGGTTCTTTGAGAAGATAAAAAAAATTGACAAACCATTAGCCAGACTCATCAAGAAAAAAAGGGAGAAGACTCAAATCAATAGAAATAGAAATGAAAAAGGAGAAGTAACAACTGACACTGCAGAAATACAAAAGATCAGGAGAGATTACTACAAGCAACTCTATGCTAATAAAATGGACAACCTGGAAGAAATGGACAAATTCTTAGAAATGCACAACCTGCCAAGACTGAATCAGGAAGAAATAGATAATATGAATAGACCAATCACAAGCACTGAAATTGAAACTGTGATAAAAAATCTTCCAACAAACAAAAGCCCAGGACCAGATGGTTTCACAGGCGAATTCTGTCAAACACTTAGAGAAGAGCTAACACCTATCCTTCTCAAACTCTTCCAAAATATAGCAGAGGGAGGAACACTCCCAAACTCATTCTACGAGGCCACCATCACATTGATACCAAAACCAGGCAAGGATGTCACAAAGAAAGAAAACTACAGGCCAATATCACTGATGAACATAGATGCAAAAATCCTCAACAAAATACTAACAAACAGAATCCAATAGCAAATTAAAAGGATCATACACCATGATCAAGTGGGCTTTATTTCAGGAATGCAAGGATTCTTCAATATACACAAATCAATCAATGTGATACACCATATTAACAAATTGAAGGATAAAAACCATATGATCATCACAATAGATGAAGAGAAAGCTTTTCACAAAATTCAACACCCATTTATGATAAAAACCTTGCAGAAAGTGGGCATAGAGGGAACTTTCCTCAACATAATAAAGGCCATATATGACAAACACACAGACAACATCATCCTCAATGGTGAAAAACTGAAACCATTTCCACTAAGATCAGGAACAAGACAAGGTTGCCCACTCTCACCACTCTTATTCAACCTAGTTTTGGAAGTTTTAGCCACAGCAATCAGAGAAGAAAAGGAAATAAAAGGAATCCAAATCGGAAAAGAAGAAGTAAAGCTGTCACTCTTTGCAGATGACATGATACTCTACATAGAGAATCCTAAAGATGCTACCAGAAAACTACTAGAGCTAATCAATGTATTTGGGAAAGTAGCAGGATACAAAATTAATGCAGAGAAATCTCTGGAATTCCTATATACTAATGATGAAAAATCTGAAAGTGAAATCAAGGAAACACTCCCATTTACCACTGCAACAAAAAGAATAAAATATCTAGGAATAAACCTACCTAAGGAGACAAAAGACCTGTATGCAGAAAATTATAAGACACTGGTGAAAAAATTAAAGACGATACAAATAGATGGAGAGATATACCATGTTCTTGGATTGGAAGATCAACATTGTGAAAATGACTCTACTACCCAAAGCAATCTACAGATTCAATGCAATCCCTATCAAACTACCACGGGCATTTTTCACAGAACTAGAACAAAAAATTTCACAATTTGTATGGAAGCACAAAAGACCCCGAATAGCCAAAGCAATCTTGAGAATGAAAAATGGAGCTGGAGGAATCAGGCTCCCTGACTTCAGACTATACTACAAAG
This sequence comes from Mesoplodon mirus, assembly GCF_964341445.2. Lineage (NCBI taxonomy): Eukaryota > Metazoa > Chordata > Mammalia > Artiodactyla > Ziphiidae > Mesoplodon > Mesoplodon mirus. The sequence goes on from NC_138993.1 coordinate 38,998,153, forward strand.
ATACAGTAATCAAGACAATATGGTACTGGCACAAAAAGAGAGATAGATCAATGGAACAGGATAGAAAGCCCAGAGATAAACCCACGCACATATGGTCACCTTATCTTTGATAAAGCAGGCAGGAATGTACAGTGGAGAAAGGACAGCATCTTCAATAAATGGTGCTGTGAAAACTGGACAGGGACATGTAAAAGTATGAGATGAGATCACCCCTAACACCATACACAAAAATAAGCTCAAAATGGATTAAAGACCTAAATGTAAGGCCAGACACTATCAAACTCTTAGAGGAAAACATAGGCAGAACACTCTATGACATAAACCACAGCAAGTTCCTTTTTGACCTACCTCCTAGAGAAATGGAAGTAAAGACAAAAATAAACACATGGGACCTAGTGAAACTTCAAAGCTTTTGCCCAGCAAAGGAAACCATAAACAAGACCAAAAGACAACCCTCAGAATGGGAGAAAATATTTGCAAATGAAGCAACTGACAAAGGATTAATCTCCAAAATTTATAAGCAGTTCATGCAGCTCAATAACAAAAAAAAATCAAACAACCCAATCCAAAAATGGGCAGAAGACCTAAATAGACATTTCTCCACAGAAGATATACAGACTGCCAGCAAACACATGAAAGGATGCTCAACATCTTTACTCATTAGAGAAATGCAAATCAAAACTACAATGAGATATCATCTCACACTGGTCAGAATGGCCATCATCAAAATATCTAGAAACAATAAATGCTGGAGAGGGTGTGGAAAAAAGGGAACACTGTTACACTCCTGGTGGGAATGTGAATTGGTACAGCCACTATGGAGAACAGCATGGAGGTTCCTTAAAAAACTACAAATAGAACTACCATATGACCCAGCAATCCCACTACTGGGCATATACCCTGAGAAAACCCTAATTCCAAAAGAGTCGTGTACCAAAATGTTCATAGCAGCCCTATTTACAATAGCCCAGAGATGGAAACAACCTAAGTGTCCACCATTGGATGAATGGATAAAGAAGATGTGGCACATATATACAATGGAATATTACTCAGCCATAAAAAGAAACGAAATTGAGCTATTTCTAATGAGGTGGATGGACCTAGAGTCTGTCATACAGAGTGAAGTAAGTCAGAAAGAGAAAGACAAATACTGTATGCTGACACATATATATGGAATTTAAGAAAAAAAAATGTCATGAAGAACATGGGGTAAGACAGGAATAAAGACACAGACCTACTAGAGAATGGACTTGAAGATATGGGGAGGGGGAAGGGTAAGCTGTGAAAAAGCGAAAGAACGGCATGGACATATATACTCTACCAAACGTAAGGTAGATAGCTAGTCGGAAGCAGCTGCATAGCACAGGGAGATCAGCTCCGTGCTTGGTGGCCGCCTGAATGGGTGGGATAGGGAAGGTGGGAGGGAGACGCAAAATGGAGGGTATATGGGAACATATGTAAATGTATAACTGATTAAATTTGTTATAAAGCAAAAAAAAATTATATGAGTCATATATCATAGAAAACAGTAAATTTCAATATAATCCTTTCTGTTTTTAAACAACACCTCTCCCCCACCCCTCCAGCCAACACTTAGAGTGATCTTCTTTATACTGAGTTGATATGTGTAATAAATTGCATTCCTTTCCAAGGATTTGATCTGCCAATGTTTCAGCTTTACATCTCTCCTCATTAATATTCCAGATCCATTGAAAATGTTCTTCATAAAGGATTTTTAAGTCTCTGAACAGTCTTCAATTTCACTTTTAAGTATATTCCATCTATTATACCTTATATATTTATTATCCTAATGTTGAAGTTAAATAATATCCCTTATTCATATTATATGGGGAACATTTTTCTTACATTTTTATTTCTTCATTTTTGAAATTATTTCATTGTCCTTGTTAGAATTTTCTCTACTTTCTCTTTTAGCACCATCTGTGAGTTTCCTGACTTTTCACTTACTCTCTTTAAACAATAGTTAGGATATTAAATAAGATAAAGACAGCACTAATCCTCATTTTTCCCAGTTGGTTATTTCCAATTTTTGTACTGTCTTATACTAACAAACGTTGTTTACAAGTTATTGGAAAACTTGCAGTAGGTATTCTGAGCCAAATTGCATTTCACACCTTAGGTGTGAAAATATGTGATGGTTAATTTTATGTGTCAACTTAACTAGGCCACAAGGTTCCCAGATAGTTGGTTAAACATTATTCTTGGTGTGTCTGTGAGGAAGTTTCTAGATGAGGTTATCATTGGTATCCATAGACTGAGTAAAGCAGGTTGCTCTCCTCAATGTAGCTGGGCCTCATTCAAACTGTTGAAGGCCTGAATAGAATAAAAGGCTGAGTAAGGAAGAATGTTCTCTCTCTCTACCTGTCCTTGAGCTGAGATAATAGTGATCTGCCTTTAGACTTGGATTTAGGCCAAAACTGACACTATTGGATCTCCTGGGTCTTCCATAAGCCAAATGCAGATCTTGACACTTCTCAGCCTCTATTATAACATGAAATCACTCCTTAAAACCCAGACGAATATAAGCTGTAAAAGGAATATATGTTATAGTTTCTCTATTTTTATCCTGAGCTCACAAGTAAAACAAAACAAACAAACAAAAAAATGTTATTCTGGGAAGTGGTATATAAAGCAGTTAAATTATAAATATATAGAATTTTTTTTTAAAATTAAGGTATTAGCTGTCTAGTTTCATTACAGAATTATATCAATAATTATTTGTGGTTATTTTCTCCTGTATGATGTAGTTTGTAGTGAATCTGGTACTAGTTACAATTAAATGTGCTTTTCCAAAAGGCATTATTCAAGGGGTAAAGCATCACATAGATACATAATGAAGCAAAGATGGACACAAACCTAAAAGTAAAAACGAAATCAATGTTCAGTGTTAGAAGAATCTTTGAGGTAAATTTGAGGTATTGAATATGCCCAGAAGACAGGCTAATAATCAGCCACAGTGTCAGTATCCAAGATAGATTAATAATCTATGTGTTCACTTACAAATATTAATGTAACATTGTGCATGCAAAGCATCATTGATTATGAACTCATAATTTCCAGAGAAAAGTTTAAAAATTATTTTTGGCAATAACATACTTAATGACTATTATATTTTTCATTCAATAACTTTGTTTATGATGAATGCAGCCTACTTAAATATAATGGCCACACTTACCCACTAAGGAACTTGATAAGAAAGATTATATAAGGTTAAATTAAAAAATAAATAATAATAAATATGCACAGATAAATTCTATATTGTCTTTCATAAACACATTTTGATGAATGTCACAGATGTGACATATATCTCAACTAAAAAGGGACCTCAATTTTTCACAGCAACTTTTGTCTATACATCTGTGATAAAACATCAAGGAGTAAGATCTATAAGTGTTAACTGCACTAGTATACTCTCTTATTCTTTTTTCTAGAAATAACTCTTAGCCATATTATCCACAAATGATAAATATAAATAATATAACCACAAAATTTCCTTCCAATGTTAATTGGCTTTTTTTCCACTACATACATATGTCACATCCTTTGAAGTTATGACTACATCTACATAATTAATTTACTAAATAACCAACTCTAAAGGACAAGTGGAGGAATAAACAATGTGGTGTAGAATGAGTGGCACATATATTCTGCACTAACATAGCCAATGAATAATCTGCATCTCTATAGTCAAATTAAAAGAAAGAAAACTATTAATTTTCTGCAAAATATGCAAAAGGGATATAAAATAATATTCTAAAACCCAATATTGGAAAATTAATGCAATTAAGTGAGTCGTGACATTCAACTAAGAAAAAAAAGTGGAGTATTTTAAAGTGTTTCTGCAATTTAGATATCTAGATTCAAGAAACAAATTTGTAGTTATAATACCATAGTACACACATACCCATTTCTTTGTTTTGTTTCTTAAACTAGAATGTTGAAAATTATTACCATTTCTTTTTTTAAATATCTGCAAGTGTAAGCTTTTCCATTATAAATAAATCTTAATGTATAGTTTATTTTAAAATCTTCATAATATATGCCATTTGCATATGAGTTTTCAAACATTTGTAATGGTGAGATCCAGAATTAACTTCATTCAGTATATGGAAATTACATTATTTTCCATATTACAATTCAGCAAAGCATGAGCAAAAATTTTTTAATATATATCCAATTCTCAATTATTCACACTACTGGAGGGAAAACATGTGTATGTAGCATTAAAACAAAGGAAAAATCCTAACTCATTTTTATCCATGTAGTATAATTAAACATATCCATACCTTTCTGTTAGCAGCTCACACTTCATATCTTTCCATGCCAGAATCTAAGCTTTAATATTAGAGATTCAGAAAACGTGACCAGAACTTTTTGAGATGCCAAGGGTATAAAGAATAATTCAGAAAACTTACATTTTACTAAATGTAAACTGGAATTATGTCAATGAAACACATTATTTAGGAGGTTTAGCATTTCTTATTTTAAGAGGTAATAAACACTCCTTGGTAGTCATATATATATATATATATATATGTATGTATGTGTAGAGCTGATTTATAATGTATTTTCAAGTGTACAGCAAAGTGAATCTGTTATACATATAAATATATCCATTTTTAAGGTTCTTTTCCCATGTAAGTTATTACAGAATATTGAGTAGAGTTCCTGGTGCTAAAGTTTGTAGAAGGAAAGAAATGGTAAAGATCAGAGCAGAAATAAATGGTATAAAGATGAAGAAAACAATGGCAAACATCAATGAAATTCAAAGGTTTTCTTTGAAAAGATAAACAAAATTGATAAACCTTTAGCCAGACTCATCAAAAAAAAATAAATAAAAAAGAGAGAGGGTTCATATCAATAAAATTAGAAATGAAAAAGAAGTTACAGCTGACATCACAGAAATACAAAGGATCATAAGAGACCAGTATAGCAACTATATGTCAAAAAAATGGACAACTTAGAAGAAATGTACAAATTTTTAGAAAGGTACAACCTCCCAAGGTTAAACCAGGAAGAATGGAAAATATGAACAGACCAATCACAAGTGCTAAAATTGAAAATGTGATTTAAAAACTTCCAACAAACAAAGGTCCAGGACCAGATGGCTTCACAGGCGAATTCTATCAAACAATTAGGGAAAAGTTAACACCTATCCTTCTAAAACTCTTCCAAAAAATTGCAGAAAAAAAGAACATTCCCAAGTTCATTCTATGAGGCCACCGTCACCCTGATACCAAAATCAGACAAAGATACCACAAAAAAAGAAAATTACAGACCAATATCACTGATGAACATAAACGCAAAAATCATCAAAAAGGTACTAGCAAACTGAATCCAACAATATATTAAAAGGATCACACAACATGATCCTGTGAGATTTATCACAGGGATGCAAGGAATCTTCAATATATGCAAATCAGTCAATGTGATACACCACATTAACAAACTGAAGAATAAAAACCATATGATCATCTCAATAGATGCAGAAAAATCACTTGACAAAATTCAACACCCATTTATGATAAAAACTCTCCAGAAAGTGGGCATAAAAGGAACCTGCCTCAACATAATAAAGGCCATATATGACAAACCCACAGCTAACATCATTCTCAATGGTGAAAAACTGAAAGCATTTCCTCTAAGGTCAGGAACAAGATAAAGATGTCCACGCTCACCACTTTTATTCAACATAGTCTTGGAAGTCCTAGCCACAGCAGAGAAAAAAAAAGAAGTAAAAGGAATCCAAATTGGAAAAGAAAAAGGATTATATATGCTAGATGCCTATAACATCCTAGATAATTTTCCCTGTGCTGAGAATGCAGCATCAAAGTAAACATAGTTTCTGCTCTCATAAACATTACATTCTAATAGTGAGGATCAGACATTAGACAAAAAATAGATACATACAAGTAGAGTTAAGGGCTAAGAAAAGTAAGTAAGAGTGATGAGGTGCCATTTTAGAGAGGTTGTCATGAAAAGTTTACTTCTTCTATATTACTTCAGCAGAGATATGACTGACATGGATAGTCACTCAAGCAAATAGCTAGAGAAAGAATGTTGAATACAGAAGACACAAGAACAAAGGGCTTGTGATGAGCTAGTGCTTGCCATGGTTAGGTCCACATGGTATCTGAAAATGAGTGGGGGAAGGGTACTGTCCTCTTTGTGTTTTATTCTGAATTATATAGGAAGCAATTGGACGATTTTGAGCAAGAGTATGTGATTTGTTTTATATCTTAACAGAATACCTCATGTGGACATTAAGCTGAAGGGAAAGAGGGTGGATTGTAGTAACCAATTATTATGCTATGAAAACTCATGTGGTGGTGGTGGAAGTGGTGAGAAATATTTGTACCATGGATTTAGTAATAGTTGACAGTGTTAGTTTTAGTATAATAAAGTTATTTTGGACCATTTAAAATCCATTATCCTCGGTGGCTATATTCTTTTGACTATTTCACAAAAAAATATTACATGAAAAATGGCCTATGATCACTTGATCAGCTCCCTAGAACCCTACTCACTTCTACTTCAACAACCCCTCTCAACTTTATTAAAATTGCTCTTCCTGAGAACATTAAGGATCAAATTCTGTTAAACCCAGTTTAAACCTGAGCCTACATATTTTTTAACATATTACTTCAGTCTTTTTACTTTAAATTCCACATAGATCTCTTTTAGAGAGCATGCACATGAAAGGAAATAATATTTCTTCTATAGGAATGTGAGTTATGCAAACAAAACTCACATTCCTATAGAAGAAATATTATTTCCTTTCATAATGACATGTTCTTTGTCATCTCAGTACCTTTGCTCCTACAACCACTCCACCTTAAATACTTTCTCACCCTTTTTAATAACTTCTGACCTCAGATGAAATGTGATTAAATTGAGGAAGCTCTCCTTGACCTGAAATGTCAGATCCCCTACTTTTAGTTAGCTGCATTTATTGTATTTGTAATTTCATATTATCCCCTTGGCTATTTGATTTATATCTGTCTCCTCCCACCTTGTTGGTGCTCATGACTGGACTTGTGCCCAGCACTGGACTTGTCACAAATAGAAGCTCTGAAAATATTTATTGATAAGAGATTGAAAAGTGGCACAAACCCATTTTCATTTGTGATTCTGTATTTGGCAGAGTTCTCCAGAGAAATAGAAACAATAAGATATATACAGATACGTGTATAAGAAGATATTTATTATAGGAATTGGCTCACACAATTATGAAGGCCAAGAAGTCCCATAATCTTCCTTCTACAAAATGAAGAATCAGGAAAGTTGGCTGCATAATTCAGTCCAAGTTCAAAGGCCTGAATATCAGGGGGGCTGATGGTTTAACTAGCAACTAAAGGCCACAGGCCTGAGAATGAGGGGCTGCTGGTGTAAATTCTAGACTCTGAAGGCTCAAAAACCAGGAGCTCAGATATCCAATGGCAGGAGAACATCAGTGTCCCAGCTCTAGAAAAGAGTGAGAGCTCACTTTTTCTCTGCCTTATTGTTCTATTTGGGGCCTCAATAGATTGGATGATGCTGCTCACATTGGTGAGGCTGATCTTTTTTACTCAGTCTACTGATTCAAATGCTAACCTCTTCTGGAAATACCCTCACAGTCATAAGCAGAAATTATATTTTACAGCTATTTGGGCATCTCTTAGCCTAGCCAATTTGTTGTCCAAAATTAACCATTACAGATATCATTCAGCATTCCCAATTCTTGTTTCTGTGATTAATTTATTATGTATATTTTCTTTTATTGTTTTTCTCACTAAGGATTTAAAGAAATATATTCTCATTTTACTTCCACTATTGGTTCTCCAAAAAATTAATAAATAGAAAAGTTAATTAGAGTTGGGGGACCAAGATGGTGTAGCTCTCACACCCTGCAACAATACCAGAGCCCCAAAAGAAGAAAGACTCCTCTTCTTTTGTGGCAACAACTCAACCAATGAAAAGTCATGGACTTTTTGCTTACTATGGCCCTCCCAGTGAGTTCACAGCTTTTCTTGTCAACCCTGGAGTTTGAAGGTACATCTTTCTCCTATATCTGAGCTCCTGCTCTCTTTGTGTTTGAAGCTCTTCAGGCTTTATTTGGGATCTATTTTAAAGTTTTGCCCTTTCTGGTTTATGTCTTGTTCTGTATGCAAGAATTCATTCAACACTTTGGTCTGATTTTGAGATCAGATTCTTTCAACTGAAACTGACTGAGAAGCCTTCAGCCCATTCCTTTGGGAACAGGGGTTATTTCACTGAAACTGTGCCATTTTTCAGTGCTGAGCCCATTTCTTTGAAATAGTGGCTATTCTATGGGAACTGGCTGAGAAGCCATTGGCCTGGCTCCTCTAGGACAAAACTGTTTACTTAGAACTGTCTAGAATTAGGCCTGCAGGCTGTTTTAGTTAAAAGCTGCTTCAACTGAGTTACTTGAGCTGTAAGCTGTTTACGCTTTTTGAAAATTATTCTTCTACCCTAGAGAAAAACCTCTGAGAAATGGGATCTCAGTTATCTAAATATTTTTAGGGCAACCCACCTCAGGGACTCCAGCCAATTAATGTTTTAAAATGGTGGTTCTTTCTCAGGTACACTTCTACTAAATTGATTGATTTGACCAAAGGCAATTTAGAATATCAATGACTATTATGACGAACTTCTGAAATCCCCAAACTCAATTTTCTTAGAAACCAATTCGATTACAATAGCTCAAAAATTTCCAGAACTGAATGGTATGCCTATTTCACTTGGTATTTTAAGACTTCCCAACATTATCAGGAGTCTAAAATTACCTGTCTGCAAAATAAGATTTTAAGATTAACTGAGGCAAACAAATTATTTTAAAAAAGATAAAATGACTCCTGAAGTTTCAGGCTCTTTTTCCTTGATTTCTTTGTCTCATGCTCTGTCTCCAGTGTCATGTTTCACCTTCCTTTCTATACCCCCTACACCTCCTCTATATCCTCAGCTTTGCCATACTAATTCTCTAGGTGAACTTCCCTTTTTTGAAATTCTCCCCACTCCCTTTATCTCTGAACTCATAAGAACCTGTTTCTTTAAAAATAAGCCCTTTGAGGATCCAGAGGGTAAACACTTATATTCCCTGGACTAAAGCTGAACTGTGAACCATAGTCAAAGATGTTCCTAAAGTAACTGAAGATCTTCATAGATTTGCTTTGAAATTTAATATAGTCATTCAGACTTATCATCCTCGTTCCTGTGACCTAAACACACTAACTCAAATGCTTTTGGTAAAGGCCATGTCCACCACTGGGTGAAAATGTTTAGCTGGGAAAATCCTGAAAGGTCTCTAGAATTACAACCAGGAGACCGGCCCACTAATTCATTACATGATCATCTCAGGCAATCAATGGGTGACTTCTTCAGGCAATTTTTCGGGCTTTCCCAAAATCTGTTTTCTGAAACAAAATTCAGGCTTTGCACACAAAAAATTGATGAACCTGTTCATGACTATTACAGTTGACTTCAGATTATTTTTAAAGAAAAATTTGGTCTTCCTTCAGATGTTGATTTCACCTGGTTAGCTTTTAACTCTATGTTTATTAATGGGCTGAACTGGGATCTTTCTCTTCTAGTAAAAAGGACAAGCATGGAATGGGAAACTATGTCTGCTACAGATTAAGTTAACCTGGCAAATCAGCTCTCTTGCACTCTAGATAAGCCACCTGAAAGGAAAAACACCAAAATCCTTAATCTTCAACTCCAGCAAATGAAGGCTCCTGAAGAAAACCAAAACTCTCCTTGTTTCTGCTTCTTATTGCAAAGAGCTAGGACACTGGAAAATAGATTGTTACCAATTTAAGTTCATTAGGTGCTTTCAGCCCTCTAACCATCATCCACTTGCTAAAGCTATTAACCTTAAAGGGACAAAGCCTGCCAAAGAAAAGTTGCAGTTTGTCTAAACCCAGGTTTTATATTTAGGGCATCTGATATCAGAACAAGGACTACACTTAGATCCAGAGAGAATTCTTGGTGTCCTAAGTTTCCCAAAACCCAAAATTAAGTGTCAACTGTTAAGTTTCCTTGGGCTGGTTGGTTATTGCCAAAACTGGATTTCAAGTTTCTGTTTTATCGCCAAACAAAAATCACCCCAACCCAATTTTATCAACATAGATTTCAATGTCTTAATGGAGAGATGAGCCCAACCTGCCCTTGGACAACCTGATTAACAAATTCCTTTTTTTTCCCTTTTATATACGAAAAGGAAGAAAATGCCCTTGGAGTACTCACCCAAAAACACGGGGCTCCCATCAACCCATAGCGTTTTATAGCCAGCACCTGGGCCCTGTGGTACAGGGACACTCCCCCCCACCCGCTTACATTAGAACCATTACAGCCGTTAATATTTCAATTAAGACCGCTGAGAAAATTATTGTGGGATCTTCTTTAACCATTTTTGTACCTCGTGGAGTAGAAACCCTCCTGAATTCTCATCACACTCAACATTTCTCAGCCTGCCACCTCACCACCTATAAAGTCCTTTTGTTAACTGCTCCTCACATAATTATTTTATGTTGTAATAACCTTAATCCTCTTTTTCCCTCCATCAGTCAGGCAGTCCCACTTGACTGCTTAATGCTGACTGAACTCCTCCTGAATCCTCATGATGACCTGCAGGAAAAGTATTTGGGTAATGCTGACTTCTGGTTCACTGATGGTACTTATTTTAAAAGTGACAACGGCAAATATTGTGCTGGGTATGTTATTGCAACTCCTTTTGATGTTATTGAGGCAGCACCTTTACCTATGGCTACCATGAGCCAACAGGCTGAAATATATGCTCTTACACATGCTTGCTCTTTAGCCAAGGACAAAACTGCCAATATGTATGCTGATAGTAGATATATTTGTGAAGTAGCTCATGATTTTGGAATGTTGTGGAAGCAACATGGCTTCCTTATTTCCAGTGGAAATAAAATTAAAAACGGTCCCTATGTTCAGGAATTATTTGATTCAATACTTTCACCTGCTGCTTTAGCTATTAAAATTCTGGGGCATCCTAAACTTGACTCTCTGACCTCTCAGGGAACTCACCTTGTTGACATTTCTGCAAGGAATGCTGCCCTTAAAGAAACCAGCAGCAGACAAACAGACCTCTGTCATGGTCCAAAGGAATATTTTCCCAAATGACAACTTAGAAAATCTGGCTAGGGAAGCACAATAATTGGCTTATAAAAGGAAAAAAAATGGAAATTCAACAATTGTTTGTTTGATAAAAAGAGAAAGTTCTATTTTGAACCAAATAACAACTCAGTCCCACTGGAGACTCTAAAATTTCCAGTCCGCACCACTGCATGTTCATTAAGCCATTGGTTCACTTACAAAATGATAGCATTCATGATTCAACACTGGTAGGGAAATATTAACAAGGCTGCAAAAAGTGTCTACCTCACTTATTTCATTTGTCTGAAGTTCAACCCAGGGAAGCCTATTCATACTGTTTCTGGACATTGTAAACTGCCTAATGAACAATTTCAAGGGTGGCAAATAGATTTTATACAACTTTCTCTGTCTTATGGATATAAATATGTTTTAGTCATGGTCTGTATGTTTTCACACTGGACTTAAACCTTCTCTTGCTGACAGGCTACTGCATCTTCTGTAAAGTCTTTTTGGAAAAAAAATCACCCTTACCTGGAGAACTTATCTCAAACTTCATAGTGGTTGAGAAACCCATTTTACTCGCCAGGTACTCTATGTCTGTGATGTTTTAGCCAGTTTTACAACAGCTTGACTGTGCTTGTCACCCTTAATTATCTGATTTAGTCAAATGCACTAACCACATTGTTAACATTCAACTGGCAAAATATGAAGAGGCCCTCCAAACACCTTGGCAAAAACAATGTTGTAGGTCCTTCTAAATCTCAAATCCACCTGTCTGGAACTCATAATCTCTTACCTTTTGAGATAGCCCCAGGACACCAGATGTACTTGGCTCCTGCTTCTTTTGACCACAACTGTTAAAAAGAAAGATAGTCCCATATAACAAAGGCCTAATTGCTTCTATTAAAAATAACCTTGTGTTGCTAAAGCAATCTTTTCACAGTGTGCTCTTGGGAAACAAAGACCTTGTAACCTGGAGATTTTGTCTACTGACAAAAGACACCTGCAGAAGAACTCTCTTCAACCACACTAGAAAGGCCTCTATCAATCACTATTAACCAAACCTTGTACTGCCGAACTCCAGGGAATTGACTAGGATTCACATAACGTACCAAACCCTGACTGGATCTGACATTATCTGGTGATATGAAAGTAAAGATTTTCTGAAATTGAAGCAGAAAATGTCTGATGAAACAGATTTTCTAAGATATCAAGATCAAGCCTGTTGGAAGTTTAATGGCAAAACTTTGATGATGATGTAATGCTTCAGATGGTCTCCAATGTCTATGATTTTGATAACATATGGACTTTATTTATTTATCTTTTTATTGGAGTAAAATTGCTTTACAATGTTGTGTTAGTTTCTGCTGTATAAAAAAGTGAATCAGCTAATATGTACACCTATATCCCCTCCCTCTTGGACCTCTCTCCTCCTTCCCCGCCCCCTATCTAGGTCATCACAGAGCACCGAAGTGAGCTCCCTGTGCTACACAACAAGCTTCCACTAGCCAGCTAATTTACACATGGTAGTGTATTTATGTAAAACCTAATCTCCCAATTTGTCCCATCCTCCCCTTCCCCCCTTGTGTCCACATGTCCATTTTCTACATCTATATCTCTATTCTGGCCCAAAAAAAATAGGTTCATCTGTACCATTTTTCTAGATTCAATTTATATGTGTTAATATATGATATTTGTTTTCCTCTTTCTGGCTTACTTCACTTTGTATGACACACTCTAGGTCCATCCACATCTCTACAAATGATCCAATTTCTTTACTTTTTATGGCTCAGTAATATTCCATTGTATATATGTACCACATCTTCTTTACCCATTCACCTATCATTGGACATTTAGCTTGACTCCATGTCCTGGCTATTGTAAAAAGTCCTGCAATGAACATTGGGGTACATGTGTCCTTTTGAATTATGGTTTTTCAAGGTATATGCCCAGTAGTGGGATTGGTGGGTCATATGGTATGTCTATTTTTAGTTTTTTAAAGAACCTCCATACTATTCTCCACAGTGGCTGTATGAATTTACATTCCCACCAACAGTGCAAGAGGGTTCCCTTCCTCCACACGCTCTCCAGCATATATTATTTGTAGATTCTTTGATGATGGCCATTCTGAGTGGTGTGAGGTGATACCTCATTGTAGTTTTGATTTGTATTTATCTAATAATTAGTGATGTTGAGCATCTTTTCATGTGCCTGTTGACCATCTGTCTGTCTTCTTTGATGAAATGTCTATTTAGGTCTCCTGCCATTTTTTAATTGGGTTGTCTGTTTATTTGATATTGAGCTCCATGTGCTGTTTGTATATTTTGGAGAGTAATCCTTTGTCCATTGCTTCATCTGCAAATATTTTCTCCCATTCTGAGGGTTGTCTTTTTAACTTGTTATGGTTTCCTTTGCTATGCAAAAGCTTTTAAGTTTAATTAGGTCCCATTTATTTACTTTTGTTTTTATTTTTATTACTCTAGGAGGTGGGTCAAGAGAGATTTTGCTGTGGTTTATGTCAAAGAGTGATTTTCCCATGTTTTCCTCTAAGAGTTTTATAGTGTCTGGTCTTACATTTAGGTCTTTAATCCACTTGAAGTTTATTTTTGTATATGGTGTTAAGTAGTGTTCAATTTCATTCTTATACATGTAGCTGTCCAGTTTTCCCAGCAACACTTACTGAAGAGGCTGTCTTTTCTACATTGTAGGTTCTTGACTCTTTTTTCATAGATTGGGTGACCATATGTACATGGGTTTATCTCTGGGCTTTCTATCCTGTACCATTGGTCTATAGTTCTGTTTTTGTGCCAACACCATACTGTCTTGATTACTGTAGCTTTGTAGTATACTTTGAAGTCAAGTAGCCTGATTAATCCAGCTCCATTTTTCTTTCTCAAGATTGCTTTGGCTATTCAGGGTCTTTTGTGTTGTCATAAAAATTGTAAAAATTTTGTTCTAATTCTGTGAAGAATGCCATTGGTAGTTTGATAGGAATTGCATTGAATCTGTAGATTGCTTTGGGTAGTATAGTTATTTTCACAATACTGATTCTTCCAATCCAAGAACATGGTATATTTCTCCATCTGTTTACATCATCTTTGATTTCTTTCATCAGTGTTTTATAATTTTCTAAGTATAAGTCTTTTTCCTCCTTAGGTAGGTTTATACCTGATATTTTATTCTTTATGTTGCAATGGTAAATGGGATTGTTTCCTTGATTTCTCTTTGTGATTTTCCATTGTTAGTTTATAGGAATGAAAGAGACTTCTGTACATTAATTTTGTATCCTGTGACCTTACCAAATTCATTGATCACCTCTAGTAGTTTTCTGGTGGCATCTTTAGGATTATCTATATACAGTATCATGTCATATGCAAACAATTACAGTTTTACTTCTTCTTTTCCAATTTGTATTCCTTTCATTTCTTTTTCTTCTCTGATTGCTGTGGCTAGGACTTCCAAAACTACTTTGAATAAGAGTGGCAGGAGTGTACATTCTTGTCTTCTTCCTGATCTTAGTGGAAATGTTTCAGTTTTTCATCATTGAGTATGATGTTTGTTGTGGGTTTGTCAAATATGGCCTTTATTATGTTGAGGTAGCTTCCCTCTATGCTGACTTTCTGGAGAGTTTTTATCATAAATGGGTGTTGAATTTGTCAAGAGCTTTTTCTACATCTATTGAGATGATCATATGGCTACACTGGAATTGCTATTGAATCAGGTCCTGCTGCTCATAATTTACAAAATCAATACTTTCAGATGTTGGTAGAATGGAAAGGTGTCTTTAATCAGAATGCTGTCAATATGAAGAGATGGTAGAATCAACATCCCCCTAAAAACACCTCTGAATACTTTTGTCAGCCATGAAAGCTTTTAAAGAGAAACAGGGAAGTAATCTCAGTTAATCATTGAGATAGGGGATCAGAGTCATCACCATCCCCCACCATGTGCAGGCTTTTTCACTCCTCATTTTCTTTCTTTAGACACTATCTTGTTCACACCGTTTATTCATGAGATTACTGAAGGGGAAGATGGGGAAGAGATCTGGTCATCTGTTAATTATTTATTCTTCATTTCTACTTCTTTGATCTATGGAAAGACCCAACAAGTTTGGTAAAGTATTGTGTGATCAAAACATTTGAAAGGTGTGCTAAGGTTAGAGATGAGTAGGGAATGGGTGCTCCTGGTTTAAGGTTAGTGACAAGACAAAGGGGTGCCTCCTGCAGAGAGCTCTCTTCTGCAAAAAGCTTTTTTTTTTGCCAAAAGGTGCTTACAGAATTTCCTTATTTGACATGTATGAGTTTTTCTTTATCATTTTTGCTGCTGTTGTTGTTCTACCTTGTTGTTCTATAACAGTGATTGTTCACTGTTGTTGTTCTATAACAGTGATTATGTATTTTAGGAAGTATTTAACTAATTTTCAAAAACAACAATAACTTGTTTTTAGTAGGGTTGCCAGATAACATTCAGGGTACCCAGTTAAACTGAATTTCAGATAAACAACAAATAATTTCTTATTTTATGTGTTTGTATGTTTTTACAAAGATAACTAGTAAGTAGATATGCTTTTCTAATTCAATGATAAACATAGTAATGAGCTTTCTTGTTACAGAAAACCCTTTTCACAGGCCTCTCAGCTACTGCATACAGACATTTTGTCAAATTGCAGACCATTTGGGCAGTTTTAAGTTCTTTTTTACTTTCACACCTTATTTTTCAGACTTAAATTATTGTATAAGAATGCAAATTTTTATAAACTCAATATGTCAATCAACTTTTAAATTATAGGTTTTTATTTTGAAATGTAGTTAATTCAATTTCATAATTATTTTTTCAATGCAGTGAGTAACACAATTTATACTTTTGTTGGACACTTTTTACTCTTGCTTCTGTTACATTTCTTTAGAGCTCCATACACAATTATTGGTTTTATGGCCTTCATATTTGTCATCATTGTGCATGCTTTCTTATTTTTATTTTTATTTTTCTCTAAATTACAAAATGATTTTATAGTGGTCATTCCTGTGGTTTTTCCATCTTTGAATGGGATGAATTACATTACTGCATACTATTTTTCATCCGATAATTTTGCTGTCCCCCAAATACAGTTAATATTTCCTCTTTTATTTAATCTGCTCTGTTGTTTGATGTAAAGCTACATTAAAAATGGTATTATTTAGCAGATCACGGCCATGCATCACACCAGCAGAGTTGTCTGCGTGCTGTCAATAAAACCATTTGTCAAGTCCAATTCTAAAGTATGGTATTGTGGTGTTATTAAGGGCATTTTCCCCCAATTTATGCATTTTGGTTATATGCTGTTTACATTACTGATGATTTCAGAGGTATATTTGGTTTAGGTTGTTGAGGAGGGGGAAATTTTCTTCTCTACCTCTCTTGAGTTCTTGTGGCTGGACTAATATTGAAAATGACATAAAACAGATTAACAAGAGAAAGAGAAACAAATTTGAATTCATACACACTCAGGTCCTATAGAAATGAGACCTAAGAACTGACCAAAGGAGATAGTTTTTATTCTTTTTAGACAAAAAAAAAGTATAATTTTGAAGAATTGACAAGACAAAGAAACTTAGGTTTGTAGGGCCCCATTAGTGAACAATCTAAACAGAGCTTGGGCTTGGGGTAGTAAATTAAAGAAGTGGCTACGTTTGTTTATATAGGCTTCTCTGGCCTGAATTCCTTATCTTTGGTGACGAGGTGTCCTTCTACCTCCAAATGCAGGAAATGCACCTTTCACATGAGAGGTTTATTTACTGCTTTCAGGGAGACAAGGAGGAGAGTCAGAGTGTCCCTCTTGCAATGGCCTTTTCTTATGTAAATTTAATTAATAATAATCAATATTCCATTGAGGCACATTTTGGGGTGGTTTACCCTGGGCCCCAAAAATGCATAGCTGACTCTAGGAGTTTATACTGTCTTTCTCTCTTTACTCTTTTTCTTCTCAGGCTTCCTTCTGTGTAGTTCAGTTTCCTTGTGTGTAGTCATCACATTTTCATCTATTGAACTGAAATATCATTCATATGCCAGAATTGAGGGGCACCAGTAACCTCAGCAAAACAGAGGGCTCCTTTCTTGAAAAACTTATACATCATTCAGGAGAAAGGTAACTTAACAATTCCTTTTGAGTTTAATCTGGAAAACTTGCATAAAAAATGTCAGAAGAAGGGTGTTCTGTGATTCTTGAAGATAATCTCATATATACATATCTATGGCCAGTGTGGGTGGCTTATTGCAATTGTTTTCCCTTTTGTCCCTTCTTTAAAGGAAAGATGTTGGACAAAAAAAAAAAAAAAGAATATCTGTCTCTTTTATATTTTACCCCCTCTCTTCCTAGCCTTCATATATATACCTATCTTAGCATACATGAAATTCTACAAATTTATACATCTAAAATAATAATACCAAAAAAATTACTCAAAGGCAGGAACCAAAGTTATTCCAAGTTTCCAAAATTGAGTTCCAAATCCAGGATTTTGGGGTGCTATTTAGACCCAAAAATTCAGATCTGGAAGTAAATTCTGATTTAGTTATTTTTTTTCCAATAATGTAATCAACAAACACTGATCTTTCTGAAAGCAAAATATTCAGGGCTTGAAGATAAACAAGTTAAATAGCAATGAAAAAATCTATTTGGAAATAGGAAAAGGGAATAGTGTTAGACATTAGTGCTGTTCACCAAGTCACGTTGTCTCCTTCTTGGCATGAAGACGGGATTATACCTCACTGTCTTCTTTAAATGTAGGCATGATGATGTGAATTGTTTTGCCAATGAATTGTAATTTGCAGTTGTGGACTAAGCATGCCACCTGTCATTTCAGTAAACAAAGGATGTTGTGGCCATCAAGCCATCAGCTACTACAGCCACACCGATGGCAAGCCCTGAGGGAACTCACAATGGAAACAAACAGGGTGCCCACCATCAAGCAGTCAGACACTGCAGCTGCCACCAACAGTGCATCCTGAGGAGATTCATGATGGGAAAGAACAGGATATTAGCCCTAGATTGCTGAGGTGCATATCAAAGGAATGATTTCAATGAGCCCAGATTCTTACATCTTCCCATACATAGAAAAGTACTAAATTCATTAACTTGAGATATCTGGTTTTCTTTAATTAATGGTAATCTTTTGATGTTCTGACAACCTGGTCTTATTACAAAACTGTATAACCTGGATCCTCCCTTACCTCTTCAGAGCAGTCCCTCAGAGCTGTTTGAGAGGCTGCCTCCCGGGCTTGAAGTTCTCAAGTCCACTGAATAAAACACAGTTCTCAACTTGTACGTTGTGCATTTCTTTCAGTTTACAAAATCAAGTATGCAACTTTGGGACAATAGTGTTTTCTAGCCAAGAGAACATTCTCAGTCCACAGTGATTGTGACAGTCCATATCCATATAGAGGTGAGAGGTTGAGCTATCAGTTGGAAGATTTGTACAAATCTACTGTGGGCTTTATGTGAATGAGAAATGAACTTTGTTAAGTGAAGCCACTAATATTCCTAGGATGTCTGTGTCTGAATATAACCTAGCTTGAAAATTATAGGAAACAACATATAATTTGCACTAGCTTATGTCACTTATTAAGACTTAACCTGAAGTTGGAGAAAGCAACAACTTCCTCCACTGGTCTCATAGTAAATTCTCTGTCCATCATTGTAGACAACTCTGGTTCTGCCTGAGAAGAGTTGATCAGCACCACAGGCTTCAGCACATTTTGAGGCTGCATATGGTTGCATACTTTTAAGATACTTTATAACAGAGTTGGAATTTCTCTGGCAATAAATTTCCATATAATAATAATCAAATTGTGTTTTAAATTTCTGGGCATAAAATAAATAACAACAAAAATCAGACATTTTACTGTTGTTGTTGTTCAAGCAGGTAACAAATTTTGAATTTGAATACTGTCTGTGATTTTTGTCTTTCTTGGAAACAAGTCTCTAAAGTTTGCCTAAAGCTTAACTGTTTGGATATCTCTATGGCATTTGTTTTGGAATAATAAACTGATATGAAGATGCAGAGCTAATGTAGTCTCCCCCAAGCTGCATCCTAATGGAAGGTGCTTTAGATAGGGCTGAAAATATAGAGACATATTACTAACACCCGGGAAGAAGAAAGTTTCCTTTATACATGAAGATTCTTCTGACTAGTCTGAGAATTAGATTGACATGAGACAAACTAAGAAGAGATTTTTTTTTTAAGTTTCATAACATCTATACATGAGAGAGACCCAGGAAAATTGAGTAACTTGCCAAAATGTTAGAAACCTCACCTTAAATGTCATCTTCAACTGACGACAAAAGTTAATGTTGGGGATAGTGGTTTGGGACTTCAAAGAGGAAGAAGGCAATTCATATGGACATGGAAAAGCAAATATTTGGTAAACACGTTTTCTGGTTCAGGCAGAGACATTGGGACACAGAGTGGATTCTGATCTTTAGGCCCTGCTCTGTTTCCCCAACCACATCTAGTTCATATTTCTTGCATATATCTCTGGTGATAGCTCTATTCTGGGAAGAGACACTATCTAAATGTTTTTTAGGCAGTTAGGGGAAAAGTCAAAGCTTCTTCCTGAGTCTTTTGGGACTTGACACTCTTAAGCTCTAAATAATCTGCATGCCAAAGAGATATTTTGCGGTGGCAAATTTTACTCCCTTAATTTAACTTTCCAAGGCAGGGGGTGCAACAGGAGATATTTTAGGTGAGTGATTAATTCAAGTTTCTTTGACTTTGATAAATCCTCCCAGGTATCTATAGTATCTCTTCTTCTTCTTCTGCCTCCCTGAATTAGAGCATTCACTATAGTTTGGTAAAGTTCTGATACTCAGCAATCAAAGATGTTGGCTCTAGATTTAAAAGGCTAATAAATACCGTGATGTTACTTTTTTCTTTTATCTATACCAAACTAGAGTTTAAAATCCACAAAATATAGCTAAATCCCTCCATGTTACTAATAAATCCTTTAAATCCTCTCTGCCAGCATGTGATCTACACTGTCACTACACAATACCAAAGATTCAATAGGAAAAGATTGGAACTGTGACATGTCTCTCTGAATGGAACAGAGCCCATGAGTTTGAACTGGTTGTCATCATGTATAACTGCAGGCTCAGTTTTTCAGGTTTTCTGAATTTTCAAGGAGAATCAGGGAATTTAGTTTTTCTGTGAATTTTCCAAATTTTTAATATTTTTAATTGAGTCAAGTAAAAAAAAGCAAACTTGCATGTCAAATTAAACATATGTGTAAGCCAAATATGATCCATGAGCTACTAAATTGAAACTTCAGAACTACCAGTAAATCCATTCAACTTTCCTGAATGAACCAATGAGCAAATGAATGAGTGAATTTCTCAACCAATTTGGCATGAAGAGGAAGGTTGGCAGAGACATATGATACTGTGTTCCAAAGCATAATTGGATAATCAAAATGCCTGAGGTTACCTGAAGGGTAGCAGAATATGTCATCCTGCATATAGTCATAGAAGTTCATGACATGTCACACCAAAATATGCTGCTTTGATATATTGATGACTTTGAGTTTTTCAAGTAGGTACTTGAAAAATAGCAAATGCAGGGAGAAGCTTTCTCTGAACTCTCCTTATCTACCTAAAGACAGATCCTCTGAAAGAAACTCAGTTGTCATAAATCCTGTTCCTGGGAATTTCGTCAACCAGGAAAGATTGACTCTCATCACAGTAGAGGAGACTAAAGTGACACCACAAGCAGACAAACTTTGCCACGAACTATCACACCTCCCATTTATAATGCTAAGGAAGGACCCATCTATCTTTCCTAAAAATAATATACCTTCTCTAAGAAGCCTCCATCCTCCCTTCCTTTTTTAAGATGGTATTTAACTCTGAATTCTAAGCCACCTTGGAGAGTTACTTAATTTTCCCTGGGTATTTTTCATATACACATGAGGCATACATGGTAATAAGCTTCTGTTTATTTTATCTTGTTAAACTGTCTTTTATTACAGGGGTCTTAGTTAAGGACTCAGAAGGATAGAGGGGAAATTTCCCCCCCCCTGTATAAACTTACTAGATATCTGACCTTAGACAAATTATAATATATACAATTTCTCTAGCCTTGTTTTCTCATCTGTAAAATGGGAAAACAGCTGTACCTCATAAAATTGTTAAATGGTTTAAGTGATGTAAAATTCAATATTTCAGTGCTAGGCAAAGAAGAGCTTATTGAATTTTAGTTATAGAGTAAAGGGTAGAAATTGAAGATTTTCTGAAAGAAGAAAATTACTAAATTTGAAAATTCAATTGTAGAAAGTAAATGATGATTCTAAGATGACATTAAGTTTTTAATTGAACTTGAACATTCTACAGCTGTTTAGGACAAATTTCACACAAAAATTTGTATCAACACTACTTAGCTCTATAATAGCTCAAAAATAGAAGCTAATCTTCATGATATGTGGGCCTTGATATTTTTATTGTCTACCATTTCTCCTGTTTTCACAGTTTACTGGCTAAAAGATCTGTGAAATTTACATTTATGTTCTAATTCTCATTGATTGAATTTTTGATCCTATTTGTAGGTGACTGAGAGAATCTAAGAAATATTAGAAATGTATTCAGCTACAATAGAAATAGAAAAGAACATAAGAGAAGGAATTGCTGGGAGAAAAGACTATAGATTTATCATTGCTTTAAGTGAGTCCTACTGTATATATTCTTTTCAATGTATTTTTCTTTCAAGAACATTAATTTCCCGTTCATATTCAACAACAATTTTATGGAATTCTGACACTGTGAACACTCTCAGCTTTAAAGGGACACTAATGAGCTGTGTATGGAATGTGAAATTCTGACTACTCATTCAAAATGAATTGCTCATGCAAATTAGTTTTAAAAGGCAATTTCTTTATTTGTTTTTCAATGACAGAATAGTGTGAATAGTACCTAAAAGTTTGACGCTGAAAGCTAATGTACACGAGGGAAAAAAAAGTGCAGTAAGTTATAAAAAGTTATAACTTTTATTTTATCTTTTTAATATATAACATCATAAGAAGTATTACTTATTTGCTAAAGCATTATTTTCTGTAATTGCTGCTAGCTAAAATCTGAAACTGCATTGGAATATGCATTTTTAAATATATAAAAATATATAGAAGAAAGTAAATATTTTTCTCTGATTTATTGACATAATTTGCATACATTCTTACTCTGTGGTGACTTAAGACTTTAGTAATGTTTACATTTTTAATTATAAATCATCACTTAATAAGATGTTACTATGAATTTAAATGTAAATGATAAACTGTATGTATTTACTTAATAATGCATTAGATAAGCTGGAATTTAAGATTTTTCCCTGTGTCTCATTAATTAGGGGACAGTGATTTGGATACAATGTTAATAGGACTTTCTTGTATTTTTGTATTTATACTGTTTGATTATAGGTCTAATTTAACATCATTCCATTTGGCAACTGACTACTAAGGTGGGCATTTAAACATTCATACTTCCAAAAGTCATTATAATTAGTGTCTAATGTTCCACATAAATAAGGTTCTACACAAAATTAGCTAAGATCATGCATGCAAGAAGAAGGGGGTGATTGGTATTTTGGGATTGGCTCCCATCACCCCACTTATGGGTAAATATGGAAAGGAAAAAAAAAAAGAACAACAAAAAAAAGAAGATAAGGACGGAAATGGTTAACTATTTTATAAGAGTCCAAAACAAATATCCTGGAAGCAATAATATATTCCAAAACTTTTTCTACTTATGACCATTTATCTACATTTAAATTACCTGATATTAATCAATAATGCTGTATTGTGACAGATTTCTCCCCCAATAGACTTTAATTTCGATTACCCTATGTGTCTGCAAAGCTCCTCAAATTGTTCCCTGTAACTGACTCTTGAGTATCCCAAACTTGCAGAATATTCTGTTTCTCCTCTTTCTCTAGTGCTCCCTAAAAATACTATCTATAGATTTTAACTCTTCATCCAAGCTTTTTAAACTCCAGAACACACTGAGGTTTGTCACTTTATCATTCACCCCTACACTGACCTATTCAATCTTGTTAGGTAATGCATGATGGAGGACTAAATAGGCACCACAATAGTGAGTCAGACCTGGAATACAGTGACAAATATTGATAATAGATTCAGTTCCAGATATAATCGGCAAGTTTCTGATGTCCAGAAAAAAGCTGATACTCAGATGTGAGTAGTAGGAAAATCTACAAATCAAAACAGGAATTTTTTTTTAATGATGTATGGGAGGAATATATCTGGGGAGGAAACTGAAGTTCAAGAATAAAATAAATAAATAAATAAAAAACCTTCAAAGTGCCAGCATAAAGGGAAAAATATCAAGTAACAAATAAGCAAATCAACAAACTCTTCTGGCAACTGGATGTTTAAAAAGCCATGTAATGTGGGCTATCACTGCTTATGCTATCAGAGCTCTTCATCCAGGTCAGAAATTGAAATTATCTAAGAAACTGAATAGTCAAAGAAATTGTTCTATGTCTTTTCTTCTCATTCTACTAACAAAATATTTTGTTGGCATTGACAGCAAGGTGCACATCATTCAATCCTTTGTGACACATTTTAAGTAATTTTATGTTAACTAAGTAATTCAAAATGTGCTTATGTTACTAGGTAGTAAAAAGTTTTATTAAGTGTATTTAATAAAAGTACACTTGTTTCAAAGGTTTTACTTGTTTTAAAGTTACTTCTTTATATCATTTTAATATACCCCATCATCAGTTCTACATATATGTAACTCCAGCATTTATTAGAACTCTAATCAGACATTGTTCATTTTACCCCAGGCAATGTTTTCTCATTCTTTACTCCTGGCCTCTGTACTAGCAAATGAGAATTTTCAAATTTCTTCTCTCTTTCTTTGTATTAGTTTCCAGAATATTTTACCCTTTGACTATGAGTAGGTTTCCAAGAAAATGATACTATTCTTTTTGTGTTTGTGTGTGTATGTTGCGGAGGGAGAATATTCTTATATTTCTCTTTTTTCCCACCTACATTCCCTTCCTTCTATCTTTCCTTCCATCTTTTCTTCCTGACTTCACAATGAATCTATTGATATTAATTTTACCCTTTGAGTTAATATCTAACAGTACTTTATTATGTTGCTCAAATTGTTCCAGCTTTGACCATTGAGAGTCATTTAGTTGTCTCCTGTATATCTTTTACATACTTCCATCTGTGTGTGTGTGTGTGTGTGTATGTGTGTTTAACAAGCCTCTATTCAATGACACTAAATCTTCTTAAAACATATATATTTTTTATCCCAGTCACAGAATAAGACGTTTATTCAAGTCACTCAAGTTCATTTTATTGGAGAATCACATTAGAAATCAAGACAGGTGTCCTTGTTGCTACTGGGATATTGTTGCATCTAGGCCTTCTTAGCTGAGAGACAAAGGAATATATGCGATTATGCTAACTTGTATATATACACATGAATAATTACTTCTCCACTTAATGTCTGTACCTATATTAAGCCAAACTCAAGTTTACATAAATCTCCAAATCTAAGCCACTACTACATGGATCATTCTAGCCTCCTTCTCTCTTGCTTATCTTCCATTCCCAAAGTGAGGACACTGGTTCCCAGCATTTGTCATTCATATGTTTAATTCATTTCCAGTACACCTGTATAGCAGTATCAGAATTGCTAACCTGAATTGTATCCCTGTAAGAAGCAGCTTTATTAACTAGAATGTGGAGCCCTGTACAGCTCATTTTGTCTAAATCTTCTAGCCTCCATTAATTTCCACAGTTACTTAAGGAAGCACTTCTTCCCCTTTCAGTGAGATCATTTCATATATTCGTCATACAGTTAGATTGTTTTGTCCTAATCTGCATTCAATCCTGGGATCCCCTCATCTTTTTAACAAAAATTAAGTTTTGCATACATTAAGAATCTCTCTTTGTGGTGTGAACTCCCATGGTCTCGGCAAATATACAGTGTTGTGTATCCACCATTAAAGTAATATAGATAACAGATTTACCACTTAAAAACTCTCTATGATTTACCTACCCAAAACTTACCTTCTATCCGACCCATTTCCTCTCTTCTCTGTAAACCACTGATCTCTTTACTATTTCTATAATCTTTCAAAAATGTCTGTAATTGGACTCACACAGTATTTCACCTTTTCACACTGGCTTTTTTCACTTAGCAATATACATTTAAGATTTGTCCCTACATATTTATGACTTGATAGGCCTTTTTAAGTCATTGAATAATATTGCATTGTGTGTAGAATTACCACAGTTTACCTATTAACCTATGGAAGGACATCTTTGTTGCTTCCAACAGCTGACAGTTATGAATAAGTTACTTGACACTTTTTTTTAAAACAACTTTATTGGAGTATAATTGCCTTACAATACTGTATTAGTTTCTGCTGTATAACAAAGTGAATCAGTTATATGTACACATATATCCCCATATCCCCACCCTCTTGCATCTCCCTCCCACCATCTCTATCCCACCCCTCTAGTTGGTCACACAGCACCGAGCTAATCTCCCTGGGCAATGCAGCTGTTCCCCACTAGCTATCTATTATATATTTGTTAGTGTATACATGTCAATGCTACTCTCTCACTTCGTCCCATCTTACACTATCACCTCCCTGTGTCCTCAAGTCCATTCTCTATGTCTGCATCTTTATTCCTGTGCTGCCCCTAGGTTTGTCAGAAACATTATTAATTTTTTTAGATTCCATATATATGTGTTAGCACATGGTATTTGTTTTTCTCTTTCTGACTTCCTTCACTATGTATGACAGACTCTAGGTCCATCCACCTCAGTACAAATAGTTCAATTGCATTTCTTTTTATGGCTGAATAATATTCCATTGTATATATGTGCCACATCTTCTTTATACATTCATCTGTCGATGGGCACTTAGGTTGCTTCCATGTCTGGGTTATTGTAAATAGTGCTACAATGAACATTGTGGCACATGCCTCTTTTTGAATTATGGTTTTCTCAGGCTATATGCTCAGTAGTGGATTGCTGGGTCATATGATTGTTCTATTTAGAGTTTTTTAAAGAACCTCCATACTGTTCTCCACAGTAGCTGTATCAATTTACATTCCCACCAACAGTGCAAGAGGGTTACCTTTTCTCCACACCCTCTCCAGCATTTACTATTTGTAGATATTTTGATGATGGCCATTCTGACCAGTGTGAGGTGATACCTCATTGTATTTTTGATTTGTATTTCTCTAATTATTAGTGATATTGAGCATCTTTTCATGTGTTTGTTGGCAATCATGTGTTTGTTGGCAAAATTTTTTTTTATTCTAGTTCTAGGAAAAATGTCAGTGATAGTTTGATACCTTCTATGGAGAAATGTCTATTGAGGTCATTAGACCTGCCCATTTTGGACTGGGTTGTTTGTTATTTTGAAATTGAGCTTCATAAGCTTTTTGTATATTTTGGAGATTAATCCTTTGTCAGCTGCTTCATTTGCAAATATTTTCTCCCATTCTGAGAGTTGTCTTTTTGTCTTGTTTATGGTTTCCTTTGCTGCATAAAATGTTTTAGGTTTAATTAGGTACAATTTGTTAATTTTTGTTTTTATTTCCGTTTCTCTAGGAGGTGGGCCAAAAAGGATCTTGCTGTGATTTACGTCATAGAATGTTCTACCTAAGTTTTCCTCTAACAGTTTTATAGTGTCTGGCCTAATATTTAGTTCTTTAATCCATTTTGAGTTTACTTTTATATATGGTGTTAGGTAGTGTTCTAATTTGATTCTTTTACATGTAGCTACCCAGTTTTCCCAGCTCCACTTATTGCAGAGGCTGTCTTGTCTACATTGTATATTCTTGCCTCCTTTATCAAAGATGAGGTGACAATATGTGCATGGGTTTATCTCTGGGCTATCTGTATTTCTATTTTTGTGCCAGTAAGTACCATACTGTCTTGAATACTGTAGCTTTGTAGTATAGTCTGAAGTCAGGGAGACTGACTCCTCCAGCTCCGTTTTTCTTTCTCAAGATTGCTTTGGCTACTCAGGGTCTTTTGTGTTTCCATACAAATTGTGAAATTTTTTTTATTCTAGTTCTAGGAAAAATGTCAGTGATAGTTTGATAAGGATTGCATTGAATCTGTAGATTCCAGTAGTAAAGCCACTTTCAGAATATTTATTCTTCCAATCCAAGAGCATGCTATATGTCTCCATCTGTTTGTATCATCTTTATTTTCTTTCATCAGTTTCTTATAGTTTTCTGCATACAGGTCTTTTGTCTCCTCGGGTAGGTTTATTCCTACATATTTTATTCTTTTTGTTGCAAGGATAAATGGGAGTGTTGTCTTAATTTTGCTTTCAGATTTTTCATCATTCGTGTTTAGGAATGCAAGACATTTCTTTTTTTTGTTTAATTCCTTTGTTTTTGGCTGTGTTGGGTCTTCATTGTTGTGTGCGGGCTTTCTCTAATTCTGATGAGAGGTAGATACTCTTTGTTGCAATGTGCGGGCTTCTCATTGCAGTGGCTTCTCTTGTTGCAGAGCATGGGGTCTAAGCATGAAGACGTCAGTAGTGTGGCACGTGGTCTTCAGTAGTTGTGGCTCATGAGCTCCAGAGCACAGGCTCAGTGGTTGTGGTGCATGGGCATAGTTGCTCTGCAGCATGTGGGATCTTCCCAGACCAGGGCTTGAAACCATGTCCCACGCATTGGCAGGCAGATTCTTAACCACTGCACCACCAGGGAAGTCCCTGCAAGAGATTTCTTTGCATTAATTTTGTATCCTGCTACCTTACCAAATTCATTGATTATGTCCAGTAGTTTTCTGGTAGCATCCTTAGGATTCTCTATGTATAGTATCATGTCATCTGCAAAAAGTAACTGTTTTACTTCTTCTTTTCTGATTTGGATTCCTTTTATTTCTTTTTCTTCTCTGATTACTGTGACTAAAACTTCCAAAACTACGTTGGATGATAGTGGTGAGAGTGGGTGTCCTTGTCTTGTTCCTGATCTTACAGGAAATGCTTTCAGTTTTTCACCATTGAGGATGATATTGGCTCTGGGTTTGTCATATATGGCCTTTATTATGTTGAGGTAAGTTCCCTCTATGGCTGTTTTCTGGAGTGTTTTTATCATAAGTGATTGTTGAATATTGTCAAAAGCTTTCTCTGCATCTATTGAGATGATCATATGGTTTTCATCCTTCAGTGTGTTAATATGGTGTATCACATTGACTGATTTGTGTACATTGAAGAATCATTGCATTCCTGGGATAAACCCAACTTGATCATGGTCGATGATCCTTTTAATCTGCTGTTGGATTCTGTTTGCTTGTATTTTGTTGAGGATTTTTGCATCTATGTTCATCACTGATATTGGCCTACAATTTTCTTTTTGTGTGACATCTTTGTCTGGTTTTGGTATTAGGGTGATAGTGGCCCTGTAGAATGAGTTTTGGAGTGTTCCTTCTTCTGCTATATTTTGGAAGAGTTTGAGAATTATAGGTGAGGTGTTAGCTCTTCTCTAAATGTTTGATAGAATTCACCTGTGAAGCCATCTAGTCCTGGGCTTTTGTTTGTTGGAAGATTTTAAATCACAGTTTCAATCTCAGTGCTTGTGATTAGTCTGTTTATATTTTCTATTTCTTCCTGGTTCAGTCTCGAAAGGTTGTGCTTTTCTAAGAAGTTGTCCATTTCTTCCAGGTTGCCCATTTTATTGGCATATAGTTGCTTGTAGTAATCTCTTCTGATCCTTTGTATTTTTACAGTGTCAGTTGTTACTTCTTCCTTTTCATTTCTAATTCTGTTGAGTCTTCTCCATTTTTTTCTTGATGCATCTGGCTAATGCTTTATAAATTTTGTTTATCTTCTCAAAGAACCAGCTTTTAGTTTTATTGATCTTTACAACTGTTTCCTTCATTTCTTTTTCGTGTATTTCTTTTTTTTTTTTTTGTAGTATGTTGGCCTCTTACTGTTGTGGCCTCTTCCGTTGCAGAGCACAGGCTCCAGACACGCAGGCTCAGCTGCCATGGCTCACGGGCCCAGCTGCTCCACGGCACATGGGATCTTCCTGGACCGGGGCATGAACCCGCATCCCCTGCATCGGCAGGCTGACTCTCAACCACTGCGACACCAGGGAAGCCCCTCTCGTGTATTTCTGATATGATATTTATGATTGCTTTCTTTCTCCTAACTTTGGTTTTCTTTGTTCTTCTTTCTCTAATTGCCTTAGGTGTAAAATTAGGTTATTTGAGATTTTTCTTGTTTCTTCAGGTAGGATTATATTGCTATAAACTTCCCTCTTAGAACTGCTTTTGTTGCATCTCGTAGGTTTTCTGTCATTGTGTTTTCATTGTTATTTGTTTCTAGGTAATTTTTTGATTTCTTCTTTGACTTCTTCAATGATCTCTTGGTTATTTAGTAGTATATTTTTTAGCCTCCTTGTGTTTGCATGTTTTACAGCTTTTTTTTTCCTGTGATTGATATCTAGCCTCATAGCATTGAGGTTGGAAAAGATATTTTGTATTATTTCAATTTTCTAAAATATATAAAGGCTTGTTTTGTGATCCAAGACATGATCTATCCTGGAAATGTTCCATGAGAACTTTAGAAGAAACTGTACTCTGTTGTTTTCAGAGACAATGTCCTACAAATATAAGTTAAGTCCATCTTGTTTAATGTGTCATTTAAAGCTTGTGTTTCCTTATTTATTTTCATTTTGGATGATCTGTCCATTTGTGAAAGTGGGGTTTTAAAGTTCCCTACTATTATTTTGTCACTGTCAATTTCCCTTTTATGGCTGCTAGCATTTGCCTTATGTATTGAGGTGCTCCTATGTTGGGTACATAAATATTTACAATTGTTATATCTTCCTCTTGGATTGATCCCTTGATCATTATGTAGTGTCCACCTTTTTCTCTTGTAATAGTCTTTATATTAAAGGCCATTTTGTCTGATATGAGAATTGTTACTCCAGCTTTCTTTTGATTTCCATTTGCATGGAATATCTCTTTCCATCCCCTCACTTTCAGTCTGTATGTATCCCTAGCTCTGAAGTGGGCCTCTTGTAGACAGCATATATACGGGTCTTGTTTTTGTATCCATTCAGCCAGTCTATGTCTTTTGGTTGGAGCATTTAATCCATTTACATTTAAGGTAATTATCAATATGTATGTTCCTATTACCATTTTCTTAATTGTTTTGGGTTTGGTTTTGTAGGTCTTTTCCTTCTCTTGTGTTTCCTGCCTAGAGAGGTTCCTTTAGCATTTGTTTTAAAGCTGGTTTGGTGGTGCTGAATTATCTTATCTTTTGCTTCTCTGTAAAGGTTTTAATTTCTCCATCAAATCTGAATGAGATCCTTCCTGGGTAGAGTAATCTTGATTGTAGGTTTTTCCATTTCATCACTTTAAATATGTCCTGCCACTCCCATCTGGCTTGCAGAGTTTCTGCTGAAAGATCAGCTGTTAACCCTATGGGGATTCCCTTGTATGTTATTTGTGTCTTTTTCCTTGCTGCTTTTAATATTTTTTTCTTTGTATTTAATTTTTGAAAGTCTGATTAATATGTGTCTTCTTGTGTTTCTCCTTGGATTTATCGTGTATGGAACTCTCTGTGATTCCTGGACTTGATTGACTATTTACTTTCCTATGTTAAGTAAGTTTTCCACTATAATTTCTTTAAATATTTTCTCAGTCCCTTTCTTTCTCTTTTCTTCTTCTGGGACCCCTATAATTTGTATGTTGTTGCATTTAATATTGTACCAGAAATCTCTGAGACTGTCTCAATTCTTTTCATTTTTTTTTCTTTATTTGGCCCTTCTGTAGTTATTTCCACTCTTATCTTCCAGGTCACTTATCCGTTCTTCTGCCTTAGTTATTCTCCTATTGATTCCTTCTAGAGAATGTTAAATTTCATTTATTGTGTTGTTCATCATTGTTTGTTTGCTCTTTAGTTCTTTTAGGTCCTTTTTAAATATTTCTTTTATTTTGCACATTCTATTTCCACAATTTTGGATCATCTTTACTGTCATTACTCTGAATTATTTTCCAGGTAAACTGCTTATTTCCTCTTCATTTGTTTGGTCTGGTGGGTTTTTACCTTGCTCCTTCATCTGCTCTGTATTTCTCTGTCTTCTCATTTTGCTTAACTTACTTTGTTTGGTGTACTCTTTTCATAGGCTGCAGGTTCATAGTTCCCATTGTTTTTGGTGTCTGCCCCATTGGCTAAGGTTGGTTCAGCGGGTTGTGTAGGCTTCCTGGTGGAAGGAACTGGTACCTGTGTTTTGGTAGATGAGGCTGAATCTTGTCTTTCTGGTGGCAGGACTGTGTCCATTGGTGTATTTTGGGATTTCTGTGACCTTATTATGATTTTAGGTAGCCTCGCTGCTAGTGGTTGGTGTTGTGTTACTGTCTTACTAGTTTTTTGGCATGGGGTGACCAGCACTGGAGTCTGCTGACCATTGGGTGGAGCTGGGTCTTTGCATTGAGATGGACATCTCTAGGGAAGTACTTGTCAATTGATATTATGTGGTGTCGGGAAGTCTCTGGTCGTCCAATGCCCTGAACTCAGCTCTGCCACCTCAAAGACTCAGGCCAGACATCAGGGAAGAGCACCTAGACCCTGTCATCCACGCAGCTCAGAAGAAAAGGGACAGGGGCTTCCCTGGTGGCGCAGTGGTTGAGTGTCCACCTGCCGATGCAGGGGACATGGATTCGTGCCCCAGTCTGGGAAGATCCCACATGCTGAGGAGCAGCTGGGCCCATGAGCCATGGTCACTGAGCCTGTGCATCCAGAGCCTGTGCATCCGGAGCCTGTGCTCCACAACGGGAGAGGCCACAACAGTGAGAGGCATGTATACCGCAAAAAAAAAAAAAAAAAAAAAAAAAAAAAGGAGAAAAAAATATTTTAAAAAATACTAATAATAATAAAAGAAGAGAGCAACTAAACCAATAAACAAATCCACCAATGATAACAAGCTCTAAAAACTATACTAAGATAAACATAAAAATCAAAAACAAATCAGTCTCAGATAGCAAACCTCAAGTCTACAGTTGCTCCCAAAGTCCACTGCCTCAAATTTGGGATGATTGGTTGTCTATTCAGTTATTCCACAGATGCAGGGTACATCAAGTTGATTGTGGGAATTTAGTCTGCTGTTTCTGAGGCTGCATAGATAAATTTCCCTTTCTCTTCTTTATTCACACAGCTCCTGGGGTTCAGCTTTGGTTTTGGCCTCACTTTTCAGTGTAGGTCACCCTCAGGCATCTGTTCCTACCCATACAATTTGGGGTTAAAGCAGCAGTTGACTAGGGAACTCTGGCTCATTCAGGTTTGAGGGGGGGAGGGGTAAGCTAGTTATCATTGGAATGCAGGGTGAGTCTACAGTGACAGAGGCCAGCGTGGTGTTGAAGCAGCCTGAGGTGCTCCGTTTGTTCTCCTGGGGAAACTGTCCTTGAATCCCAGGACCCTGGCAGTGGCGGGCTGCACAGGCTCCCCAGGAGCAGGTTGTGGATAGTTGCCTGTGCTTACACACAGGATTCTTGGTTGCTGTGGCAGCAGTGTTAACGTTTCATGCCCGTCTCTGGGGTCTGAGCTGATAGTCATGGCTCACTCCTGCTCTGGAGTTCATTTAGGTGGTTCTCTGCCTTCTGTGGGCAGACAGGGAAGGATTCCCCTCTCCTCGCACACCCTGAAACAATGGTCTCTTGCCTCTTAGGCAAGTCCAGATATTTTCCCCGACTCCCTCTGGGCTAGCTGTGACACACTAGCCCCTTTTGGCTGTGTTCACGCAGCCAACCCCAGTCCTCTCCCTGGGATCTAAACCCTGAAGCCAGAACCTCAGCTCCCAGCCCCCACCCACCCCAGTGGGTGAGCAGACAAGCCTCTCAGGCTGGTGAGTGCTGGTCGGCACTGATTCTCTGTGTGGGAATCTCTTTATTTTGTCCTCTGCACCCCTGTTGCTGCACTCTCCTCTGTGGCTCTGAAGCTAACCCACAGCCCATCTGCCATCTCCACCAGTGAAGGGGCTTCCTAGTGTGTGGAAACTTTTCCTCCTTCACAGCTCCCTCTCAGATGTGCAGGTCTCATCCCTATTCTTTTGTCTCTGTTGTTTTATTTTTTCTTTTGCCCTACCCAGGAACGTGGGGATTTCCTTGCCTTTTGGGGAGTCTTGGATCTTCTGTCATTGTTCAGTAGGTGTTCTGTAGGAGTTGTTCCACATGTAGATATATTTTTGATGTATTTTTGAGGAGGAAGGTGATCTCCACTTCTTAATACTCCACCATCTTGAAGGTCATCCCAAAGCTACTAAAAACTTTTCACACGGTTTTGTGCAAATATGTCCTGGATATATTTTGTTTTGTTAGAATTTTACCTGAGTATTTTTTGGTGCCATTATAAATGGTTTGGTTTTATAAATCTCTAATTCCAAGTGTTCCTTGATGGAATATAGGAATTCAATTGAGTTTCTATATTTACCTTGTATCCTAAAATCTCACTATATTGCTTATTTGTTCCAGTTTGTGTGTGTGTGTGTGTGTGTGTGTGTGCATTCTTTGAGATCTTTTAGATAGGCAATCATTTCAATTGAGAACAAAGAGAGCTTTATTTTGTCCTACCCTATATATATATAGCTTTTCATTGTTTTTTGTCTTATTGTACTGCCTAGGTCTTCCAGTACGATGTTTAATAAGAGTGATAAGCAGGAACAATCTTGCCTTAAACCTAGGGAGAAGTAACCGAGTTTCTTACCATTAACTACAATGCTAGGTGTAGGATTGTTGAAAATATTTTTACCAAATTAGTAAAATTCACCACTATTGTTATTTTGCTGAGAGGTTTTATCGTGAATAGGAATGGGTGGTGGATTTTTTCAGATGATGTTTCTGCCTCTACTTATCTAATCATTTGTTTTTTCTTCTTTAACTAATTAATACGATGAATTGTTATTTTTAAATGCTGATCTAGCCTTGCATATCTGAAAGATATCTTACTTGGTCATAGTGTATAATTACTTTTATACATTGCTGGAATACATTTCATAATATTTTTTGAGGATTTTTACATCCTAGTTCATGAGGTACATTGGTCTATACTTTTCCTTTCTTGTCTTAATCTGGTTTACATAGAAGAGTAGTGCTGGACTCATAAAATGAACATATTTCCCTCTGCTTTTATTTTCAGTAATAGATTGTGGAGAATAAAATCATTATTTCTTTTTTTTTTTTTTTTTTTTTTTTTCTTTTTTGCGGTATGCGGGCCTCTCACTGTTGTGGCCTCTCCCGTTGCGGAGCACAGGCTCCGGATGCGCAGGCCCAGCGGCCATGGCTCACGGGCCCAGCCGCTCTGCGGCATGTGGGATCCTCCCAGACCGGGGTACGAACCTGTATCCCCTGCATCGGCAGGCGGACTCTCAACCACTGCGCCACCAGGGAGGCCCAAAATCATTATTTCTTTACCTTAAAAGTTTGGTAGAATTCAACCACCAAAACATTTATGCTGGTTTTTTTTTTAATAAATTTATTTATTTATATTTTGTTTTGGGAAGCTCTGGGTCTTTGTTGCTGCGTGCAAGCTTTCTCTCATTGTGGCGAGCAGGGGCTATTCTTCATTGTGGTGTACAGGCTTCTTATTGTGGTTGTTTCTGTTGTTGCGGAGCACAGGCTCTAGGCAGGTGGGCTTCAGTAGGTGTGGAACATGGACTTAGTTCCTCCACAGCATGTGGGATCTTCCCAGACCAGGGCTTGAAACCATATCCCCTGCATTAGCAGGTGGATTCTTAACCACTGTGCCACCAGAGAAGTCCCTGCATTATTTTTTTTGAAGGTCAATAATTATTGGTTTAAATATATACCTTTTTAGATTATCTATTTTTCCTTATGTGAGCTTTAGAATATTTTTTTCTTTCAAGGAATCAGTTCATATTTTCTATGTTATCAAATTTGTAGGCACAGAGTTGTTCATATTATTTATAATAATATTTTAGTATGAACTGAGCATCCATGGGATCAGTAGTGTTAACTCCTCATTCACTATTGATCTTGATAACTTTTCTTGATATTTTTTTCTTGATTATCCTGGCTAGATTCTTATCAATTTTATTATTCTCATGAAAAAGTCAGGTTTGCTTTCAGCTTAAATTGCTCTTATTTCTCTAGTTTTATAAGGTGAAGACCTAGATTATTAATTTTAAAACTTGCTTATTTCTTAATGTATTCATTTAAATTAATAATTTTTTCTATATGCACTGTTTTTGCTGAGTACCACAAATTCTCATATAATTATTTTCATTTGCATTTAGTTCAAATATTTTAAATTTTTCTTGAGACTTTATCTTTGATGTGTGATCAGTTTAGATGTGTGTTGTTTAATTTCCAAATATTTAAGTATTTTCCAGATCTGTTTCTATTACTTATTTCTAGTGTAATCTCATTGTGGTCAGAGAACATACTTTATATGATTGTTATTCTTTTGTATTAGTTAAGGTATATTTTATGACCCAGAATGTGGTCTGTCATGGTGAATATTTCATGTGATCTTAAGAAAAATATGTATTCTGACACTGTTGATGTAGTATTCCTTAAGAATCAATTAGATCAAGTTTATCAATAGTGCCCTTCAGGTTAACTATGTCTTTACTGATTTTCTGTCTGCTTGGTCTACTAAAGTCTAAAAATTTGTTATGGCAGTCTCCAGTTATAATAATGGAGTTGCTTATTTGTCCTTGTAGTTCTATCAATTTTTGCCTCATCTATATCAATATTCTTTTGTTAGGTGCATGCATGTTAAAATTTTTATTTTTTCTTTGACAATTGACCCCTTTACCATCATGTAATGTCTCTTTGTCCTTGACAGTTTTCCTTGCATTATAGTCTTCAATGTCTCATATTACTATAGTAACTCCAGATTTCTTTTGATTAATGTGAGCAAGGTGTATCTGTCTCTACCCCATATACTTTTAACAAATGTGAATCTTTAAATTTATAGTGAGATTCTTGTAAAAACATATAATTGGATCTTGCTTTTTAAAATCTTCCCTGGCAATCTCAGTCTTTTAATTGGTATATTTAAACCAATTACCTGAAAGTGATTACTGATATATTTGGATGAATATGTACCATATTCAAAACATTGTCTCCTAATTCTTTTCTTTACCTCTTTTCCTGATATCTCTGATTTTAATGGAAATTTTTATAATTTCATTTTCTGTCCCCTCTTAGAATATCAGTTGTATTTAAAATTTTTTTTGTTGTCTTAGGTTTTGCAATATGCATTTATAACTAGACTATGTATAGCTAAACCTTTAAATAATAGTAAACTGCTTAACATGTAGTGCAAATACCCTATAACATATTTCCTTTTCATCACTCCCATCTCGTAACAATAGTGATTCATTTCACTTTTTCATATGGTATAATCACAGAATATATTGTTACTATTATTATTTTAAACACAGCATTACTGTTTAGCTTAATTAAGAATAAGAGAATTAAAATATTTAACTCTACATTTTAAATTCTTTCTTTGAATTCTTACTTTAAGTAGATCCCAATTTATGACCTATGTTGATTTTCCTTCTTTGTGAAAATTTATTTTATTATTTATTACAGGCTAGGTTGGTGGCAATAAACTTCTTTTTCTTGGTCTGAGAAATACTTTATTTCTCTTTTACTTTTGAAGGATAATTTTGTTGGATATAGAACTTTAAGTAGATAGTTTTGTTTCATTCTTAAATTTTTGACACCTTTAATATTTCACTCCACTTTCTTCCTGTTTGCATGGATTCTAACTAGAAGTCTGCTGTAATTCTCATTGCTATTCCTTTGTAACTAAGTTGTCCTCATTCTCACTAGTTTCTTCTGAAATTCTCACAATGTCTTGGTTTTCTGAAGTTTGAGTATGAAGTATCTACGTGTAAATTTTCTTGAGATTACTGTATCTGTGTTTGTTAATTGTTGTCTATTATTAATTTTGGAAATATCTTGGCCACTATTATTTCAATATATCATCTGCTCAGTTCTATCTTAGTTCTCCTTCTGGTATTCTAATTACTTAAGATTACTGATTTTGTAATTAGTTCAGACTGATTTAGTAGTCAAATAATATTAACACATTGATCATAGTTATTTTAAATTCCTGGTCTCATATTTCCAAACTCTATCATATCAGGGTTTGGTTCTGATGCTTACTGTCTCTTCTGACTGTGTTTTTACCTGTCTATTAGCATGTCTTATAACTTTTGGTTGAATGCTAGACATGTGTTGAGTAATAGGAACTGATGTAGAAAGGCCTTTAGTGTGAGGTTTTATGTTCAATTGACTGGGAGTCGGGCTATGCTTACTTTTGTATAACAGTGCTTGCCAAGAGATCCTAATTTATTATCATCCTTATTTTTGACTCTTCTGTTGTGCTGGGTTTCCATAACAACTCCTGCCTAGATAGAATATGTGTATTGCAGATCTTTCATTGTTATCATACTGGAGACATTTTGATATATGGTAATGTGTTAAAAAGCAGAAATGTTTTATATTATAATGAAATCTCAGTCTTTTCATGGATATGTGTCCATGGGCTATTATCTTCACAAACGTTTCTTAGCTTCACCTCCCTACCCCCGACCTCCAGTCAGGTAGGACAGAAAGCTGAACAGAACTTGGTAAATGCCTTTCCCTTTATGTAAGACAAGGTACTGGTAAATTCTTTTTCTGTGGAGAGTAGGCTTTATTATGGGGAATACTCTGAATGTATTTTTTAAATGGTTCATTTTCCCCTCACTTGCCAGTCAAGATTTTTGTTTTTGTTTTTGTTTTTCTTGGCCTTCACTCTAAGAACATTGAGGAGTTCCTGGAATAAAAACCCCAAAATGTGGTGGGTCATCCTAAGTGTGTGCCCCCTCCCAGGATTTTTGTCTTCTCATACTAATGTAAATCAGCCTCCAAAAATTTGTCAAAATTACCAATTAGATGTTTGTAATCATTTATAACTCCAGTGAATACTGCTCTTGGTAAGCAGATCTCAGCTGTGATTCTCTGTATGTGCCTATCTCTCCAGATTTGGGGGTGGTGGTTTGCCCTGCACTTAAAATTCTTTGCTGAGGCCAAGAAAAGTCATTGATTTGCAATTTGTTCATCTTTCTCTTGCTAAAGGGTAGTAAGTTGTCCTAATCCTCACTGGTTTCTTTTGAAACCAGTAGTAGTGAGAATGCCTAAGCTCTTTACACATTAAAGCTGAAACTGGAAGTTTAAAATATGTTATGTTTTAAAGTTACAATATGAAATTCAGAGAAACTTCTGACATACATTGCCATTCTAATGTAGTGTATACATCAGTCAAAATAATCTACACTATGTTCATTTAGATTGAACATGAAATAATTCTCAGAGCTTTATAACAATAATGGTCTACATCTTTCATATGTTATAGGTGAGTTAGTTGTGCCTCTAATCCTAAATTCCATTATTCAAGAATTCAGGTTAAAGAATAACCCCTCTCTGTAACATGGTTTGTCTTGAAGCAAGAAAGAAAAAAGATAGTGAGGCTACATTATTTTTAAAATGTTCTGCTTGGAATTAGCATGTCACTTTTATATTTCATTAGCCTAAATGAGTTACATAGGCAAAGTTGCTTTCATTAGTGAGGGAAATGTCCTCACTACCACTACTGAGAGGCCACATAGAGTGGGTTTCTGAATATTCTGAACAAAAGTAAAATCTAATACAATTAGTAATATAGATGTTCACATGCCAAGGAGGAAAGTGAGCATCATTTCTTAAAGCTATGTCATATTTCAATGTTTTTAATCTGCCTTAAATATTATTGTAGTTCATAGTTAACTGAGTACATAATATCTTATGTCTCCTTAATCTTATGGATCTAACCCCTTAATCTTTTGCTTCATGTACTTTTCTTTTTTGTTCTTTCTTCCTTTTATTATTTTTTTCTTTCTTTCAATCTTCCATAAACCTATAATTTTTACTTACTTACTCAACTAAATTGTTTTTCAAATTATGAACATCTCTGACCTGTATGACAGCAATAGCCTCTTAAGAGTTTACCACTCATTATCTTACTAATTTCCACCATCATAAGCTATTCTCCACAGTGCAGCCATTATGACACTTTTAAAATTGGATCTCTTTTTTTATCCTTCAGAACAATGGTCCAATAGCTTTCTATATTATTTCCAATAGTATCCAAAGTCCATACATGACTTATAGACCCCAACATATCTAGAACTTGGTTGTCTATTAGGTCTCAACACCACCAACTCCTTTCCTTGTGTGATTTTCTGCAGTTGTACTGACACTCTTGTTCATCCTCAAATGTGACAAGCATGCTTCTGGCTCAGAGTCTTAGAACTTTTGTGTTTGATTGTGTGGATGCTCTTCCTCCAGAGGGCCATTTAGCTGTCATCTGTCACTTTCTTCAAGAATCTGCCTAAGTTCTCCTTTACATAGGGCCTTCTTTCTGGCATATGTCACAGCTAGACACATGTATATTTGTTTATTTTTTTTAATAAATTGTCTTTAAGTTGAATGTAAGCTCCATGAAAATAAGGATCAAGTTTTGCATCTTTAATGTCCCTAAAAATTCAGAAACATAGTAGGTGCTCAACAGGTATTTATTAAATAAATAAAAGAAAGAAGATATACTTTTCAGTACAATTTCACATATGTGTTATATGTGTATATGTATATTCTAATGTATTTGCTATTTAAAATAATTAACAGAAAATTCAATTATCTGTTCTCTCAGTTCAGTTAGACTCATTAATATCTTCATAATGATGATCAACAAAACTGATATGTGACATATGAAACAATTTCATTATTTTATTCTTAGTCAAAAGGTATGGTGTTTACTATCATCAAGGCAATCTTCTAACTACTGACAATGTAACACCAAAGAAGAAAAAAGTCTCATCCTTTGAAAGCTACATTTTAGTTGGATGGAGTCAGTAATAAAGAAATAAATGTCACTATACAAAAAAAAATAGCCTCTGATATGTAAAATACACATAATCAAGATAGGGCAATGAGCTAGAAAATGAGTGGATGAGTAGACTGCTGAAGAAAGAAGTATCAGTTCAAAGACAATAATTACCAAAATGTCTTGGTTATGTCTCCTTTTCTAATATATGGTCACCATAGAAAATGGTTGAATGTTTCTTTGGAGAAGCCTAGAAGGAAGCCTTGGAGGATACATTTTTACAGAGTAACAGGGTTCTTCCTCACAGAACCCTGTTTCCTTTTCTTATGAAGGGCTTTGGGACTTTGGCTCAAACTTGGGAATTACTTTAGGGGCTCTTTCTAGTGTGGTGGCTGAAGTCATACTTCCCACTAATAGAACATTGAAAAGTTAAAAAATTATATTATTTCATGTCTTCTTGAATAGCTGTTGGACTTAAAAAAATTCATTCAATAGAAAATGTTAATATTTGATACATATAGGCAAGGAAAATGTGATAAACACTTTACTCCTTTATATAAACTATTTAAATAGGTAACATGGTTAAATTACAATTTTCTATGTATAATTTCTGAATGTGCAATGATTCTGTGGCATTCCCTGTGAGAAAAGATATCTGATTCAGGCATTATCCTCAAAGAATGGCTTGGTTTTGTTTTGTTTTGTTTTGTTTTGTTTTGTTTTTGTTTGTTTGTTTGTTTGTTTTTGCAGTATGTGGGCCTCTCACTGTTGTGGCCTCTCCCATTGTGGAGCACAGTCTCTTGACCTACAGGCCCAGCAGCCATGGCTCTTGGGCCCAGCCACTCCACGGCATGGGGGATCTTCCCAGACCAGGGCACGAACCCATGTCCCCTGCATCGGCAGGCAGACTCTCAACCACTGTGCCACTAGGGAAGCCCAATGGATTGGTTTTTAAGACTCAATATCTGCAGCAAAATTTTTATTTCTATCATCAAACAAGACCTTTGAAAAGCATGGAAGGAGAAAATAACCTAGCAGAAGACATAAAATATGATAATAGAAAGTCTATCAGCTGACCTAAAGAGAATTACATTTTGAATGCAAACTACATACTATAAGAGCATATGTGGAGTTCAGTCATAGGCATGGAAGAAAAAGGGGTGGTGTTTATGAGTGGTTTCATCTATTCTGGTATTTTAACTCTCAGCTCATGGCTGACAAGTTGAATAATTGGAGAATGTGTCTGATGGTTTAAAACAGAATGTTTTATTTTATGTGATTTGGAGCCTGTTTTTCACCTGGACTTTTGAACAGTTTCAGAAAGAAAAATAATGGGCATCTATTCTTAGTTTCCCAAAACTGTAAAAGTAAATTAATTTTCCTTGTGACAAATTGTCAAAAAATAAACTGCCTACTCTTCACATAGCATAGAGGTTTTTTTTTAAACATTTTTTATTAGTTTCCACTTTATAACAAAGTGAATCAGTCATACATATACATCTGTTCCCACATCCCTTCCCTCATGCATCTCCCTCCCTCCCACACTCCCCATCCCACCCCTTCAGGCAGTCACAAAGCACCGAGCTGATCTCTCTGTGCTCTGCGGCTGCTTCCCACTATCTATCTACCTTATGTTTGGCAGTGTATATATGTCCATGCCTCTCTTTCGCTTTGTCACAGCTTATCCTTCCCCCACCCCATATCCTCAAGTCCATTCTCAAGTAGGTCTGTGTCTTTATTCCCGTTTTACCCCTAGGTTCTTCATGACATGTTTTTTTAATTCCATATATATGTGTTTAGCATACGGTATTTGTCTTTCTCTTTCTGACTTACTTCACTCTGTATGACAGACTCTAGGTCTATCCACCTCATTACAAATAGCTTAGTTTCCTTTCTTTTTATGGCTGAGTAATATTCCATTGTATATATGTGCCACATATTCTTTATCCATTCATCCAATGATGGACACTTAGGTTGTTTCCAGCTCCAGGCTATTGTGAATAGAGCTGCAATGAACATTTTGGTACATGTCTCTTTTTGAATTATGGTTTTCTCAGGGTATATGCCTAGTAGTGGTATTGCTGGATCATATGGTAGTTCTATTTGGAATTTTTTTAAGGAACCCCCATACTGTTCTCCGTAGTGGCTGTACCAATTCACATTCACACCAGCAGTGCAAGAGTGTTCCCTTTTCTCCACACCCTCTCCAGCATTTATTGTTTCTAGATTTCTTGATGATGGCCATTCTGACTGGTGTGAGATGATATCTCATTGTAGTTTTGATTTGCATTTCTCTAATGGATAATGATGTTGAGCATTCTTTCATATGTTTGTTGGCAGTCTGTATATCTTCTTTGGAGATATGCCTATTTAAGTCTTCTGCTCATTTTTGGATTGGGTTGTTTGTTTTTTTGCTATTGAGCTGCATGAGCTGTTTATAAATTTTGGAGATTAATCCTTTGTCAGTTGCTTCATTTGCAAATATTTTCTCCCATTCTGAGGGTTGTCTTTTCGTCTTGTTTATGGTTTCCTTTGCTGTGCAAAAGCTTTTAAGTTTCATTAGGTCCTATGTGTTTATTTTTGCCTTTATTTCCATTACTCTAGGAGGTGGGTCAAAAAGGATCTTGCTGTGATTTATGTCATAGAGTGCTCTGCCTATGTTTTCCTCTAAGAGTTTGATAGTGTCTGGCCTTACATTTAGGTCTTTAATCCATTTTGAGCTTATTTTTGTGTATGGTGTTAGGGAATGATCCAATCTCATACTTTTACATGTCCCTGTCCAGTTTTCCCAGCACCACTTATTGAAGAGACTGTCCTTTCTCCACTGTACATTCCTGCCTCCTTTATCAAAGATAAGGTGACCATATGTGCATGGGTTTATCCCTGGGCTTTCTATCCTGTTCCATTTATCTATCTTTCTGGTTTGTGCCAGTACCACACTGTCTTGATTACTGTAGCTTTGTAGTATAGTCTGAAGTCAGCGAGCCTGATTCCTCCAGCTCCATTTCTTGTTCTCAAGATTGCTCTGGCTATTCGGGGTCTTTTGTGTTTCCATACAAATTGTGAACTTTTTTGTTCTAGTCCTGTGAAAAATGCCAGTGGTAGTTTGATAGGGATTGCATTGAATCTGTAGATTGCTTTGGGTAGTAGAGTCATTTTCACAATGTTGATTCTTCCAATCCAAGAACATGGTATATCTCTCCATCTATTTGTATCATCTTTAATTTCTTTCATCAGTGTCTTATAATTTTCTGCATACAGGTCTTTTGTCTCCTTAGGTAGGTTTATTCCTAGATATTTTATTCTTTTTGTTGCAATGGTAAATGGGAGTGTTTTCTTGCTTTCATTATCAGATTTTTCATCATTAGTGTACAGAAATGCCAGAGATTTCTGTGCATTAATTTTGTATCCTGCTACTTTACCAAATTCATTGATTAGCTCTAGTAGTTTTCTGGTAGCATCTTTAGGATTCTCTATGTAGAGTATCATGTCATCTGCAAACACTGACAGCTTTACTTCTTCTTTTCCAATTTGGATTCCTTTTATTTCCTTTTCTTCTCTGATTGCTGTGGCTAAAACTTCCAAAACTAAGTTGAATAAGAGTGGTGAGAGTGGGCAGCCTTGTCTTGTTCCTGATCTTAGTGGAAATGGTTTCAGTTTTTCACCATTGAGGACAATGTTGGCTGTGGGTTGGTCATATATGGCCTTTATTATGTTGAGTAAAGTTCCCTCTATGCCTACTTTCTGCAGGGCTTTTATCATAAATGGGTGTTGAATTTTGTCAAAAGCTTTCTTTGCATCTATTGAGATGATCATATGGTTTTTCTCCTTTAATTTGTTAATATGGTGTATCACATTGATTGATTTGCATATATTGAAGAATCCTTGCATTCCTGGAATACACCCCACTTGATCATGTTGTAGGATCATTTTAATGTGCTATTGGATTCTGTTTGCTAGTATTTTGTTGAGGATTTTTGCATCTATGTTCATCAGTGATATTGGCCTGTAGTTTTATTTCTTTGTGACATCCTTGCCTGGTTTTGGTATCAAGGTGATGGTGGCCTCATAGACGGAGTTTGGGAGTGTTCCTTCCTCTGAAATTGTGTGGAAGAGTTTGAGAAGGATGGGTGTTAGCTCTTCTCTAAATGTTTGATAGAATTTGCCTGTGAAGCCATCTGGCCCTGGGCTTTTGTTTGTTGGAAGATTTTTTATCACATTTTCAATTTCAGTGCTTGTGATTGGTCTATTCATATTTTCTATTTCTTCCTGATTCAGTCTTGGCAGGTTGTGCATTTCTAAGAATTTGTCCATTTCTTCCTTGTTGTCCATTTTATTGGCATAGCGTTGCTTGTAGTAATCTCTCATGATCTTTTGTATTTCTGCAGTGTCAGTGGTTACTTCTCCTTTTTCATTTCTAATTCTATTGATTTGAGTCTTCTCCTTTTTTTTCTTGATGAGTCTTGCTAATGGTTTGTCTATTTTGTTTATCTTCTCAAAGACCAGGTTTTAGTTTTATTGATCTTTGCTATCGTCTCCTTCATTTATTTTTCATTTATTTCTGATCTGATTTTTATGATTTCTTACCTTCTGCTAGCTTTGGGGGTTTTTTGTTCTTCTTTCTGTAATTGCTTTAGGTGTAGGGTCAGGTTTTTTCTCGAGATATTTCCTGTTCCTTAAGGTGGGATTGTACTGCTATAAACTTCCCCCTTAAAACTGCTTTTGCTGTGTCCCATAGGTTTTGGGTCATTGTGTCTCCATTGTCATTTGTCTCTAGGTATTTTTAAAATTTCCTCTTTGATTTCTTCAGTGATCACTTCATTATTGAGTATTGTATTGTTTAGCCTCCATGTGTTTGTATTTTTTACAGCTCTTTTCCTGTAATTGTCTCATAGCATTGTGGT
Organism: Mesoplodon mirus; assembly: GCF_964341445.2. Lineage (NCBI taxonomy): Eukaryota > Metazoa > Chordata > Mammalia > Artiodactyla > Ziphiidae > Mesoplodon > Mesoplodon mirus. Next base: position 39,043,112 of record NC_138993.1, read on the forward strand.
CGCGAAAGATACTTGATACAATTTCAATTTTCTTAAATTTACCAAGGCTTGATTTGTGACCCAAGATATGATCTATCCTGGAGAATGTTCCATGAGTACTTGAGAAAAATGTGTATTCTGTTGTTTTTGGATGGAATGTCCTATAAATATCAATTAAGTCCATCTTGTTTAATGTATCATTTAAAGCTTGTGTTTCCTTATTTATTTTCATTTTGGATGATCTGTCCATTGGCGAAAGTGGGGTGTTAAAGTCCCCTACTACGATTGTGTTACTGACGATATCCCCTTTTATGGATGTTAGTATTTGCCTTATGTATTAAGGTGTTCCTATGTTGGGTGCATCAATATTTACAATTGTTATATCTTCTTCTTGGATTGATCCCTTTATTATTATGTAGTGTCCTTCTTTGCCTCTTCTAATAGTCTTTATTTTAAAGTCTATTTTGTCTGATATAAGAATTGCTACTCCAGCTTTCTTTTGATTTCCATTTGCATGGAATATCTTTTTCCATCCCCTTACTTTCAATCTGTATGTGTCTCTAGGTCTGAAGTGGGTCTCTTGTAGACAGCATATAGATGGGTCTTGTTTTTGTATCCATTCAGCCAATCTGTGTCTTTTGGTGGGAGCATTTAGTCCATTTACATTTAAGGTAATTATTGATATGTATGTTCCTATTCCCATTTCCTTAATTGCTTTGGGTTCGTTATTGTAGGTATTTTCCTCCTCTTGTGTTTCTTGCCTAGAGAAGCTCCTTTAGCATTTGTTGCAGAGCTGGTTTGGTGGTGCTGAACTCTCGCAGCTTTTGCTTGTCTGTAAACGTTTTAATTTCTCCATCAAATCGGAATGAGATCCTTGCTGGGTAGAGTAATCTTGGTTACAGGTTTCTCTCCTCCATCACTTTAATTATGTCCTGCCACTCCCTTCTGGCTTGTAGAGTTTCTGCTGAGAGATCAGCTGTTACCCTGATGGGGATTCCCTTGTGTGTTATTTGTGTTTTTTCCCTTGCTGCTTTTAATATGATTTCTTTGTGTTTAATTTTTGACAGTTTGATTAATATGTGTCTTGGCGTATTTCTCCTTGGATTTATTCTGTATGGGACCCTCTGTGCCTCCTGGACTTGATTAACTATTTCCTTTCCCATATTAGGGAAGTTTTCAAGTATAATCTCTTCAAATATTTTCTCAGTCCCTTTCTTTTTCTTTTCTTCTTCTGGAACCCCTATAATTTGAATGTTGGTGCATTTAATGTTGTCCCAGAGGTCTCTGAGACTGTCCTCTGTTCTTTTAATTCTTTTTTCTTTATTCTTCTCTGCATCAGTTTTTTCCACTATTTTACCTTCCACCTCACTTACCCATTCTTCTGCCTCAGTTATTCTGCTATTGATCCCATCTACGGTATTTTTGATTTTATTTATTGTGTTTTTAATTGATGCTTGATTCATCTTTAGTTCTTCTAGGTCCTTGTTAACTGTTTCTTGCATTTTGTCTATACTATTTCCAAGATTTTGGATCTTGAAAATAGAATCTTGGATCATCTTTACTATCATTATTATGAATTCTTTTTCAGGTAGCCTGCCTATTACCTCTTCATTTGTTAGGACTGGTACATTTTTATCTTGCTCCTTCACCTGCTGTGTGTTTTTCTGTCTTCTCATTTTGCTTATGTTACTGTGTTTGGCGTCTCCTTTTTGCAGGCTGCAGATTCGTAGTTCCTGTTGTTTTTGGTGTCTGTCCCCAGTGGCTAAGGTTGTTTCAGTAGGTTGTGTAGGCTTCCTGGTGGTGGGACTAGAGCCTGTGTTCTGGTGGTTGATGTTCGATCTTGTCTTTCTGGTTGGCAGGTCCACGTCTGGTGGTGTGTTTTGCGGTGCCTATGACCTTATTATGTTTTTAGGCAGCCTCTCTGTTAATGGGTGGGGTTGTGTTCCTGCCTTGCTAGTTGCTTGGCATAGGGTGACCAGCACTGTAGTTTGCTTGTCACTGGATGAAGCTGGGTGCTGGTTTTGAGATGGAGATCTCTGGGAGGTTTTTGCTGCTTGATATTATGTGTAGCTGGGAGGTCTCTTGTGGACCCGTGTCCTGAAGTTGGCTCTCCCACTTCAGAGGCACAGCACTGACTCCTGGCTGCAGCACCAAGAACCTTTCAACCACCCAGCTCAGAATAAAAGGGAGAAAAAGTAGAAAGAAAGAATTAGTAGAAGAATGAAAGAGAGAGAGAAAGAAAGGAAGAAGGGAAGATAGGAAGGAAGGAAGGAAGGAAGGAAGGAAGGAAGGAAGAAAGAAAGACAGGAGGGAGGGAGGGAGGAAGGATGGAAAGAAAGAAAGAAAGAAAGAAAGAAAGAAAGAAAGAAAGAAAGAAAGAAAGAAAGGAGGGAGAGAGGGAGGAATGAAAGGAAAAGGAAGAGTGAATGGAAGAAGGGAGGGAGGGAGGGAGGAAGGAAAGAAAGAAAGAAAGAAAGACAGGAGGGAGGGAGGGAGGAAGGAAAGAAAAAAAGTGAAATGAAGAGGGGTGGGAGTGAGGGAGGAAGCAAAGAAAGAGAGAAAGAAGGAAAGGAGGGGCGGAGGGAGGGAGAGAGGAAGGGAAGGTAGGAAAAAAGAAAGCACAGGTAAAGTAAAATAGAATAAAGTATGAAATATAGTAGCATTATTAAAATTAAAAAGTAATTATTGAAAAAAAACGGACAGATAGAACCCTGGGACATATGGTGGAAGCAAAGCTATACAGAGAGAATCTTATACAGAAGAATACACATACACATTCACAAAAGAGAGCAGGGGGAAAAATCAAAAATCTTGCTCTCCAAGTCCACCTCCTCAATTTGGGATAATTCGTTGTAAAAAGAGGAAAAGGGCTAGAAGTCTGACATCTTGCTCTCTAAGTCCACCTCCTTAATTTGGGATAATTCATTGTAAAAAGAGGAAAAGGGGGGAAAGTCTTAAATCTTGTCCTTAAAGTCCACTTCCTCAATTTGGGATGATTCGCTGTCCATTCATGCATTCCACAGACGCAGGGCACATCAAGTGGACCGTGGAGCTTTAATCCGCTGCCTCCGAGGCAGCACAGAGAGAGTTCCCTGGTCTCTTCTCTGCTCTCACAGCTCCCAGGTCTCAGCCTTGGACCTGGCCCCACCTCTGCGCTTAGGTCACCAGAGGGCTTCCGTTCTTCGCTCAGACAGGAAGGGTTTAAAGGAGCCGCTGATGCGGGTGCTCTGGCTCACTCAGGCAGAGGGGAGGGAGGGGCGCGCAGTGTGGGGCGGGCCTGAGGCGGCAGAGGCCAGCGTGACATTGCACCAGACCGAGGCGCTCCGTGCGCTTTCCCGGGAAATCCGTCCCCGGGTTCCGGGACCCCGGCAGTGGCGGGATGCACAGCCCCCCAGAAGGCGGGGCAGATAGTGACCCGCGCTCACACACAGGCCCCGCGCCAGTGGCAGCAGCAGCAGCCCCAGCGTCCCACGCCCGTCTCCAGGGTCCCCGCCTTTAGCCACGGCTCACGCCCGTCTCCAGCGCTTCCCAAAGCAGCCCTCTTAATGCCCTCTCCTCGCACACCAGGAAACAAAAGGGAAGAAAAAGCTTCTTGCCTCTTCGGCAGCTCCAGACCCTTTCCCCGGACTCCCTCCGGGCAAGCCGTGGTGCACTAACCCCTTCAGGCTCTCTTCCTCCGCCAGCCCCAGTCCTCTCCCTGCGCTCCGACTGAAACCAGATACCCGAGCCTCAGCTCCCAGCCCCGCCCGCCCCGGCGGCCGAGAAGACAAGCCTCTTGGGCTGGTGTGTGCCTGAGGGCACCGGAATCTCTCTGCTTTGCCCTCCACACCCCTGTTGCTGTGCTCTCCTCCACTACTCCGAAGCTTTCCCCCTCCGCCACCTGCAGTCTCCGCCCGCGAAGGGGCTTGTAGTGTGTGGCAACCTTTCCTCCTTCACGGCTCCCTCCCACTGGTGCAGGTCCCGTCCCTATCCTTTTGTCTCTGTTTATTCTTTTTTCTTTTGTCCTATCCAGGTATGTGGGGAGTTTCTTGCCTTTTGGGGAGTCTGAGGTCTTCTGTCAGGGTTCAGTAGGTGTTCTGTAGGAGTTGTTCCACGTGTAGATGAATTTCTGATGTATCTGTGGGGAGGAAGGTGATCTCTGCGTCTTACACTTCCGCCATCTTCCCAGGGTCTCTCAGCATAGAGTTTTGAAAACTGTTTCTGATCTGATAAAAATAAAATACTGGTGAGTGGTATTTAGACATTTTTAGTGACATATGTGTTTTTATTTTTTATAAATGTGCTTGCATGACACGATAATTTTTTTCAGATAATTACTTATTATTGATGAGCAACATAATTATTCTTTGAGCAAATGCATGTATAATTTAGTGCTCCTTATGCTACCACAGCTGCTGCTACTGCTATACCATACAAGTTTTCATTGCTCTTTTAGTATTTTTTTTTTGTCTTATCCATAGATAGGAACATCTATTTTCCTTTTCTCTCCTTCTATCTTTCTTTCTTTCCTTTTTTTAAGAGCACTGCACCACCTTTCCACATAATGAAAAGCTATCCAGTTACCATATGTGTGAGGATAAATTACCTAAGCCTTGCTTTTGATGAGAAAGGATAAATTACATAGTTATTGTCTCATTCCATAAAATCTTAGCTAAATGACAATTATGAGGTTACACACTGTTTTAGAAAGTTCTGTTAAATTGTGTTAGATATCACTCTTCACCCATATTACTTATCCATATGAGGAAAAAAGATAGTGATAGAAGAAAGGAGAAAGAAAAGGAGAGTGGAAGAAAAAAATGAAGAAAGAATATTAATAATGCAAATAATCATATACAAAATATATTCTTAGTGGAAATAAAGTAATACGTGGCATTCAGTGAGTTAATAGTTTAAAGCAATAATTATTAGAAACAGAGGTTATTTTGTCTGATGCTACTTGTATAACTAATCATTCTTTTTTATATATTTTAAGGTGGAGTTGTTGGGGCAGGGGAGCAATCATTAAAAAGTGTAAATATTTTTAAGGAAAACAAGAAAAATTAAAACAATAAAATATAAAATAATCATTTCATAGAATGTATGGATTAATCAGGTCAGAGTGAATAATACTAACCCTTTGGATTAATATGCTTTTAGAAAATATATTAAATTCATTTCATCATTGATTCACACAGCATTTGTGTTTGTTTTCCCAGTTTTTTTAAGCTAATACTATTTAACACATCTTGGGTCCTGTCCTAAGCTTCTCATGTGTGATATCTCATGTCACCATCATACCCACCTAAAGAGCTGGGCTCTACAATGCCCTTTTTAATACAAATTCAACTGACTCTATCCTTGATTATTACTGCAAATGGAACTCAGATGCAGGTTTATAGATTTCTAAACTTTGACTTTTCAAAATGCATGTTAATATTTCTAATAAGGATTATAACACATTAAATACAAGTCTTGGATTTAAAACATTATTCACGATTTAAAGCTAATATCATCAAAAGAAACAATAACAAAATAATTTATATTTTCAGTAATTTGGCAAACCATTTTCACTTTTTGGCATTTCCATCTTTGACCAAATTCATTTAAGCTTTTACATTGTGATATAATTATTCACATATAATTTTGCAATGTACATTTAAACATTTTTATCCAACATCATGTTTACACAAGAATGCCCTGTGTGAGAATCAAGACATACATTTTAACATTTTATATTTTCTTAAACTGCTATTTACTAATTATTTCTAATTTACGAATAATTTACATTATTTCTTACCAAGAAGGCATTTATTAATTTCATATAATTGATTCCAATTTAATAAGGGATGCCATTTGGATTATAATTATATTATATTTTAGATATGTATTAAAAACTATGGTGAAAGCAATCAATGAGAGAAAATTAACATTTAATTTGAAAGATATTTTCCTTTTCCTTGAAAATTAGAATTATCTTAATATAGTTGAAAAAGGCCCTCCCCCTTTTTTTAATACCAAGTCTTCCTGTCTAAATTTGAATTGGCTTAAAAAGGCGGTTAAGAGTCGGAGCGCAGGGAGAGGACTGGGGCTGGGGGTGGCAAGAGAGCCTGAAGGGGTTAGTGCACCACGGCTAACCTGGAGGGAGTCCAGAAAAAAGACTGGAGCTGCTGAAGAGGCAAGAGACTTTTTCTTTCCTCTTTGTTTCCTGGTGTGCAAGGAGAGGGGATTAAGAGCGCTGCTTAAAGGAGCTCCAGAGACAGGCGTGAGCCGTGGCTAAAAGTGCGGACCGCAGAGATGGGTGTGGGATGCTGGGGCTGCTGCCACCGCCGTGAGGCCTATATGCGAGCACAAGTCACTGTCCACGCCCCCCTTCCAGGGAGACTGTGCAGCCCGCCACTGCCAGGGTCCCGGGATCCAGGGACAGCTTCCCCGGGAAAGCACACGAAGCATCTAGGGTGGTTGCAACATCACGCCAGCTGCTGCCGACGCAGGCTCACCCCACACTCCGTGCCCCTCCCTCACCCCTGGACTGAGTGAGCCAGAGCCCCCGAATCAGTGGCTCCTTTAAACCCGTCCTGTCTGAGCGAAGAACAGACGCCTTCCGGGACCCACACCCAGAAGTGGAGCCAAATACAAAGCTGAGACCCGGGAGCTGTGAGAACAAAGAACAGACAGGGAAATCTCTCTGTGCAGCCTCAGAAGCAGTGGATTAAAGCTCCACAAACAACTTGATGTACCCTGCATCTGTGGAAAACATGAATAGACAACGAATCATCCCAAATTGAGGAGGTGGACTTTGAGAGCAAGATTTAAGACTTTTTCCCCTTTTCCTCTTTTTAAAATGAATTATCCCAAATTGAGGAGGTGGACTTTTTTTTTTTTTTTTTTTTTTTTTTTTTTTTTTTTGCGGTACGCGGGCCTCTCACTGCTGTGGCCTCTCCTGTTGCGGAGCACAGGCTCCAGATGCGCAGGCTCAGCGGCCATGGCTCACGGGCCCAGCCGCTCCGCGACATGTGGGATCTTCCCGGTCTGGGGCACGAACCCCTGTCCCCTGCATCGGCAGGCAGACTCTCAACCACTGCGCCACCAGGGAAGCCCGAGGAGGTGGACTTTGAGAGCAAGATTTATGATTTTTCCCCCCTGTTCTCTTTTTGTGAATGTGTATGTGTATGCTTCTGTGTGAGATTTTCTCTGTATCGCTTTGCTTCCACCATTTGTCCCAGGGTTCTAACTGTCCAATTTTTTAAATTAATTACATTTTTATTTTAATAACGCTACTATATTTTATCATACTTTATTCTATTTTACTTTATCTTCTCTCTTTCTGTTTTCCTACCTTCCCTTCCTCCCTCCCTCACTCCACCCCTCCTATCTTTCTTTCTTTCCTTCCTCCCTACCTCATTCCACCCCTCCTTTCTTTCTTGCTCTCCTTCCTCCCTCACTCCCTCCCTCCCTCTTGTCTTTCATTCATTCATTCTTTCTTTCTTTCTTTCTTTCCTTCCTCCCTACCTCCTTTCTTTCTTCCTTTCTCTCTCTTTTTCTTACCTTGCTCCCTCCCTCCCTCCTACCTTTCTTTCTTTCTTTCCTCCCTCCCTCCCTCCTTTCTTTCTTTCTTTATTTCTTCCTTCCTTCCTTCCTTTCTTTCCTTCTTTCGTTCTTTCTTTCTTTCTTTCTCTCTTTCTTTCTTCTACTAATTCTTGCTTTCTACATTTTCTCCCTTTTATTCTGAGCCGGGTAGATGAAAGGCTCATGGTGCTGCAGCCAGGAGACAGTGTTGTGCCTCTGAAGTGGGAGAGCCAACTTCAGGACATGGGTCCACAAGAGACCTCCCAGGTACACATAATATCAAGTGGCAAAAATCTCCCAGAGATCTCCATCTCAACACCACCACCCAGCTTCATTCAACGACCAGCAAACTACAGTGCTGGTGACCCTATGCCAAGCTACTAACAAGACAGGAACACAACCCCACCCATTAGCAGAGAGGCTGCCTAAAAACATAATAAGGCCACAGGCACCCAAAAACACACCACGAGACGTGGACCTGTCCACCAGAAAGACAAGATTGAGGCTCAACCACCAGAACACAGGCACTAGTCCCCCCACCAGGAAGTCTACACAACCTACTGAAACAACCTTAGCCACTGGGGACAGACACCGAAAACAATGGGAATTACCAATCTGCAGCCTGTAAAAAGGAGACTCCAAACACAGTAAGATAAGCAAAATGAGAAGACAGAAAAATATGCAGCAGGTGAAGGAGCAAGATAAAAACGTACCAGACCTAACAAATGAAGACATAATAGGCAGTCTACCTGAAAAAGAATTCAGAATAATGATAGTAAAGATGATCCAAGATTCTATTTCCAATATACAAAATCTTGGAAATAGAAGAGACAAAATGCAAGAAACAGTTAACAAGGACCTAGAAGAACTAAAGATGAATCAAACATCGATTATAAACACAATAGATGAAATGAAAAATACTCTAGTTGGGATCAATAGCAGAATAACTGAGGCAGAAGGACGGATAAGTGACATGGAAGATAAAATAGTGGAAATAACAGCTTCAGAGAAGAATAAAGAAAAAAGAATTAGAAGAACAGAGGACAGGCTCAGAGACCTCTGGGACAACATTAAATGCACCAACATTCAAATTATAGGGGTTCCAGAAGAAGAAAAGAAAAAGAAAGGGACTGAGAAAATATTTGAAGAGATTATACTTGAAAACTTCCCTAATATGGGAAAGGAAATAGTTAATCAAGTCCAGGAGGCACAGAGGGTCCCATACAGAATAAATCCAAGGAGAAATACGGCAAGACACATATTAATCAAACTGTCAAAATTTAAACACAAAGAAATCATATAAAAAGCAGCAAGAGAAAAACACAAATAACACACAAGGGAATCCCCATCAGGTTAACAGCTGATCTCTCAGCAGAAACTCTACAAGCCAGAAGGGAAGGGCAGGACATATTTAAAGTGATGAAGGACAAAAACCTGCAACCAAGATTACTCTACCCAGCAAGGGCCTCATTCAGATTTGATGGAGAAATTAAAACGTTTACAGACAAGCAAAAGCTGAGAGAGTTCAGCAACACCAAACCAGCTTTACAACAAATGCTAAAGGAGCTTCTCTAGGCAAGAAACACAAGAGGAGGAAAATACCTACAATAACGAACCCAAAACAATTAAGGAAATGGGAATAGGAACATACATATCAATAATTACCTTAAATGTAAATGGACTAAATGCTCCCACCAAAAGACACAGATTGGCTGAATGGATACAAAAACAAGACCCATATATATGCTGTCTACAAGAGACACACTTCAGACCTAGAGACACATACAGATTGAAAGTAAGGAGATGGAAAAAGATATTCCATGCAAATGGAAATCAAAAGAAAGATGGAGTAGCAATTCTTATATCAGACAAAATAGAATTTAAAATAAAGACTATTAGAAGAGACAAAGAAGGACACTCCATAATGATCAAGGGCTCGATCCAAGAATAAGATACAACAATTGTAAGCATTTATGCACCCAACATAAGAGCACCTCAATACATAAGACAAATACTAAAAGCCATAAAAAGGGAAATTGACAGTAACACACTCATAGTAGGGGACTTTAACACCCCACTTTCACCAATGGACAGATCATCCAAAATGAAAATAAATAAGGAAACACAAGCTTTAAATGATACATTAAACAAGATGGACTTAATTGATATTTATAGGATATTCCATCCAAAAACAACAGAATACACATTTTTCTCAAGTGCTCATGGAACATTCTCCAGGATAGATCATATCTTGGGTCACAAATCAAGCCTTGGTAAATTTAAGAAAACTGAAATTGTATCAAGCATCTTTTCCAACCACAATGCTATGATACTAGACATGAATTACAGGAAAAGATCTGTAAAAAATACAAGCTCATGGAGGCTAAACAATACACTACTCAATAACGAAGTGATCACTGAAGAAATCAAAGAGGAAATTAAAAAATACCTAGAAACAAATGACAATGGAGACACGACGATCCAAAACCTATGGTATGCAGCAAAAACAGTTCTAAGGGGGAAGGTTATAGCAATACAATCCCACCTTAAGAAACAGGAAACATCTCGAGTAAACAACCTGACCCTGCACCTAAAGCAATTAGAGAAAGAAGAACAGAAAACCCCCAAAGTTAGCAGAAGGAAAGAATCCATAAAGATCAGATCAGAAATAAATGAAAAAGAAATGAAGGAAACAATAGCAAAGATCAATAAAACTAAAAGCTGGTTCTTTGAGAAGATAAAAATAAAAATTGATAAACCATTAGCCAGACTCATCAGGAAAAAAAGGGAAAAGACTTAAATCAATAAAATTAGAAATGAAAAAGGAGAATTAACCACTGACACTGCAGAAATACAAAAGATCATGAGAGATTACTACAAGCAACTCTATGCCAATAAAATGGACAACCTGGAAGAAATGGAGAAGTACTTAGAAATGCACAACCTGCTAAGACTAACTCAGGAAGAAATAGAAAATATGAATAGACCAATCACAAGCAGTGAAATTGAAACTGTGATTTAAAATCTTCCATCAAACAAAAGCCCAGGACCAGATGGCTTCACAGGCAAATTCTATCAAACATTTAGAGAAGAGCTAACACCCATCCTTCTCAAACCCTTCCAAAATATAGCAGAGGGAGGAGCACTCCCAAACTCATTTTACGTGGCCACCATCACCTTGATACCAAAACCAGGCAAGGATGTCACAAAGAAAGAAAACTACAGGCCAATATCACTGATGAACATAGATGCAAAAATCCTCAACAAAATACTAGCAAACAGAATCCAACAGCACATTAAAAGGATCATACACCATGATCAAGTGGGGTTTATTCCAGGAATGCCAGGATTCTTCAATAAATGCAAATCAATCAATGTGATACACCATATTAACAAATTGAAGGAGAAAAACCATATGATCATCTCAATAGATGCAGAGAAAGCTTTTGACAAAATTCAACACCCATTTATGATAAAAACCCTGCAGAAAGTAGGCATAGAGGGAACTTCCCTCAACATAATAAAGGTCATATATGACAAACCCACAGCCAACATCATCCTCAATGGTGAAAAACTGAAACAATTTCCACTAAGATCAGGAACAAGTCAAGGCTGCCCACTCTCACCACTCCTATTCAACTTAGTTTTGGAAGTTTTAGCCACAGCAATCAGAGAAGAAAAGGAAATAAAAGGAATCCAAATCGGAAAAGAAGAAGTAAAGCTGTCACTGTTTGCAGATGACATGATACTATACATAGAGATTCCTAAAGATGCTACCAGAAAACTACTAGAGCTAATCAATGAATTTGGTAAAGTAGCAGGATACAAAATTAATGCACAGAAATCTCTGGCATTTCTGTACACTAATGATGAAAAATCTGAAAGTGAAATCAATAAAACACTCCTATTTACCATTGCAACAAAAAGAATAAAATATCTAGGAATAAACCTACTTAAGGAGACAAAAGTCCTCGATGCAGAAAGTTATAAGACACTGATGAAAGAAATTAAAGATGATACAAATAGATGGAGAGATATACCGTGTTCTTGGATTGGAAGAATCAATATTGTGAAAATGACTCTACTACCCAGAGCAATCTACAGATTCAATGCAATCTCTATCAAACTACCACTGGCATTTTTCACAGAACTAGAACAAAAAATTTCAAAATTTGTTTGGAAAAACAAAAGCCCCCAAATAGCCAAAGCAATATTGAGAACGAAAAACGGAGCTGGAGGAATCAGGCTCCCTGACTTTATACTACAAAGTTACAGTAATCAAGACAGTGTGGTTCTGGCACAAAAACAGAAAAATAGATCAATGGAACAGGAGAGATAGCCCAGAGATAACCTCACACACATATGGTCAACTTATCTTTGATAAAGGAGGCAGGAATGTACAGTGGAGAAAGGACAGCTTCTTCAATAAGTGGTGCTGGGAAAACTGGACAGGGACATGTAAAAGTATGAGATTAGATCATTCCCTAACACCATACACAAAAATAAGCTCAAAATGGATTAAAGACCTAAATGTAAGGCCAGAAACTATCAAACTCTTAGAGGAAAACATAGGCAGAACAGTCTATGACATAAATCACAGCAAGATTCTTTTGGACCCACCTCCTAGAGAAATGGAAATAAAAACAAAGATAAACAAATGGGACCTAATGAAACTTCAAAGCTTTTGCACAGCAAAGGAAACCATAAACAAGACCAAAAGACAACCCTCAGAATGGGAGAAAATATTTGCAAATGAAGCAACTGACAAAGGATTAATCTCCAAAATTTATAAGCAGCTCATGCAGCTCAATAGCAAAAAAACAAGCAACCCAATCCAAAAATGGGCAGAAGACTTAAATAGGCATTTCTTCAAAGAAGATATACAGACTGCCAACAGACACATGAAAGAATGCTCAACATCATTAATCATTAGAGAAATGCAAATCAAAACTACAATGAGATATCATCTCACACCAGTCAGAATGGCCATCATCAAAAAATCTAGAAACAATAAATGCTGGAGAGGGTTTGGAGAAAAGGGGACACTCTTGCACTGCTGGTGGGAATGTGAATTGGTACAGCCACTATGGAGAACAGTATGGAGGTTCCTTAAAAAACTCCAAATAGAACTACCATATGACCCAGCAATCCCACTACTGGGCATATACCCTGAGAAAACCATAATTCAAAAAGAGACATGTACCAAAATGTTCATTGCAGCTCTATTCACAACAGCCCGGAGATGGAAACAACCTAAGTGTCCATCATCGGATGAATGGATAAAGATGATGTGGCACATATATACAATGGAATATTACTCAGCCATAAAAAGAAACGAAACTGAGCTATTTGTAATGAGGTGGATAGACATAGTCTGTCATACAGAGTGAAGTAAGTCAGAAAGAGAAAGACAAATACCGTATGCTAACACATATATATGGAATTTAAGAAAAAAAAATGTCATGAAGAACCAAGGTGTATAACAGGAATAAAGACACAGACCAACTTGAGAATGGACTTGAGGATATGGAGAGGGGGAAGGGTAAGATGTGACAAAGCACGAGAGAGGCATGGACATATATACACTACCAAACGTAAGGTAGATAGATAGTGGGAAGCAGCTGCATAGCACAGGGAGGTCAGCTCAGTGCTTGGTGACCACCTGGCGGGGTGGGATGGGGAGGGTGGGAGGGAGGGAGATGCAAGAGGGAAGGGATGTGGGAACAGATGTATATGTATGACTGATTCACTTTGTTATAAAGCAGAAACTAATTTAAAAAGTGGCTGTTAATGCACTAATCACAAAGATGTGGTCAGCTATAAGATTTTTAAACTATATTACAATATATACCTAATGAAATATCTGTTAATCACATATATATGTTCTTACATAATTTACTTGCTGCATATGCTATTAAAGTTCTTCACAAATCAAACATTTTTAAGTTTTCTTTTATGAGAATGCCTGATTCTTTCAGCAAATAGCAAGAAAATTCTAATGCTAAGCTTGAAAACAATACCTATGTAAATTTAACCCTTTGAATTTTAAATGTAGTAATAGAAAATGCCTACATTCCAATATCTATATTATGCTTTAAGGAAAAATAAAATTATCTGCTACTGTAATAACTATATACATTGTCACACATTGTTACTAATTTCATTAAAATTTATCAATTAAATTTTTCAAAGAGGAAGAAACTGATGAGAAAATGAAATGAAGTCTTGAAACAGCTTTTGTATTTCCATGTAAAATGTTTCTATATAACGTTGATAAGGTATTAATATCTATCTACATTTTAAACATAGGATTTGGTGTCAATTAAGTTAATACTCCATTTCTGTAGTTATGAAGCCTGATCCCCTGGCCTTTTTATATTGATCTGATATCTTATTAAACATTGTTTCCTATTTAATAGCAAACTGGACCATGAAAATGATTGTTAGATCCTTCTTGTCAGTTAAATTCTCTTTTACTTACATACTATAAATCTTTAACAGGTCACATTTATTATCACTGATGATTAAAAAATATTTTGCCAGGACAAAATATATACAATATGCTACATTTATTTGATCCATTGTTGTAATCTAGGATAATTCAGATTATAGTTGTACTATCCTAGTGAAACACTGCCTCATTTACTACATTTCTTTGAATGAATTTGTATTAAATACACATATTGAGTGGAAATTACTATTTCTTGTCAGTCTCATATTATTCTGTTTTCTCATAAATTTGGTTGGGAGGCCTTGACAAGTTAGAGCACTAAAAGACAGTACACATCTTTTCTATTAAAAAGGGAAATTTGTACTTCATACAATCTCCCATATTTTATATTTATTGCCATAATTATTTGCATGGTTCCTATTTGTGTGTTTATATAGCTATAAGTATTGCCAATATTTGTCCCTTGCATTAATGAACTAGTCTTTTATTGCATTTGTAAATTACAAAGGAAATAGAAAGTAGGAGAACTTTTTTTTTTATTTACATCTAGCTAGTATGCTGAGAAACATTTAGGAAAATATAGTGCAACATTAAAAGTAGTAGACTTTAGTTATAAATCTAATCATTAGTAGGCACAAAGCTGATTTTGCAGTAATACCTAGTTAAATTGTTTGAAAAAATGCCCCCTTTAGGATTTCTTTTAATATTGTTTTGTAAACTAATCTTTTGGTTACGTAAGAGTGGAGTTAATTAAGCAAGTTCTACCTTGTAAAGAGAGCAAACAAAAGATAATAAAATATTTCCTACTGTGCTGATTAAGACAGAGGGTAATTTTCTTGATATAACATTTAAAAGTATAAAGACATTTGTATAAAATCTTCTGTGCCTGTAACACATAAACTGCAATGAGGAAGCAATTCTTCCACTGGAAGGGCTTTCAACGTCAATGGCTAATGTGATTTTTTTTTTTTTTTTTTTTGCGGTACGTGGGCCTCTCACTGTTGTGGCCTCTCCCGTTGCGGAGCACAGGCTCCGGACACGCAGGCTCAGCGGCCATGGCTCACAGGCCTAGCCGCTCCGCGGCATGTGGGATCTTCCCAGACCGGGGCACGAACCCGTGTCCCCTGAATCGGCAGGCGGACTCTCAACCACTGCGCCACCAGGGAAGCCCCAATGTGATTTTTTAAATTATATATTACTTAATTTTGTTTAAAGCCTGAATATGGTTAGTGGCTTAAAGCTGCCTTGCCAATCTATGTCTTCAAAAGACTTGATTCTCCATTCAAATATTCACTGGCCTTGGCCCATTAATAAGACATATAAAACTGTTTTGAATGTAAAAGTAAATTAAATACCAATGTGTAATAATGATTGATTAACATAAAATAAACATAAAATAAAAAGTATCAAACTTGCAGACCCCTGGGATGAGGTTCATTCATATCAAAATCTTCTTAAAATTTTCTGCAACACCTTCATCAGTTGATATTTCCTCTAATATTCTGTACTTCCAGAAATATTACAGTTTTAAGGAGCTAAAAATGAATCTTTAGCTAAATGTATAAGTAAGAATATAATTAGATATATTAATAGAAAAATTGAAATGAAGTGACTCTTCAGTCTTTATTCTTGCAGTGTTCTCATTCCTGTAATTGTTACATATATCCATAAGCATATGTATTTGGCATGAATAATATTATATATAGTATAATCTTTCTCTCACAAACACACCACACAACACACACACACACACAGACATACACACACCATACATATTATTTGAAAGTTTTCTCTTAAAATACATAGCAGCTGTATTTTTTAAAGTTTTATTTATCACAGGTAAACAGAATCTATGAGATTTCAAGACTCTACAAAACTCCACATTGCTACTTCCCACACAGTGGCGTATCTAATAATTAAAGCTGTTCAAAATAAGAATTATAAATAAAAACAAACTAACAAAGAATACTTAATAGAAAATACAAATGAAAGGAGGAAAACAGTATGAACACAAGGCCAACAGTGAAAGAAATTTCCTAAGAAAAAATAAGTTTTCAGAATAATACTTCATCACAGTTTCAGAGAAATTTATTCATAAATTATCTCTGAAAAATATTCAAAGAAGAAATACATGATTTTGGGATGATTATAAAACTATGGAGAAGGTAAATAAAAAAGCCAGTGATCTTGGTAATCATTGGAAGCTAAAATAATTTTAAAACACAGATAAACATATCATGTTAAAAAATTTAGAATATGCTTGAATAAACACAAAATCTTGATCAGAGAACAGATTTGAAAATATCAAAAGAGGTAAACTAAAATGGTGGAAAATATGAAAATTGTTATATGGTCCACCATTGAAGTGGAAGTTAATGGTGACAGAGCATGTGCATTATTGATGTATTGCAATGAGAGATAAAAAATGGAGCAGAGGGCCTCCCTGGTGGCGCAGTGGTTGAGAGTCCGCCTGCCGATGCAGGGGATATGGGTTCGTGCCCCGGTCTGGGAGGATCCCATATGCCGCGGAGCGGCTGGGCCCGTGAGCCATGGCCGCTGGGCCTGCGCATCCGGAGCCTGTGCTCCGCAATGGGGGAGGCCACAACAGTGAGAGGCCCGCATACCACAAAAAAAAAAAAAAAAAAAATGGAGCAGAAAAATATTACTGATATGATAAAAAGAAGCTCTTCTTCATTGAAGGTGATTTTTTTTTTCCGATACGCTGGCCTCTCACAGTTGTGGCCTATCACACTGAGGAGCACAGGCTCCAGATGTGCAGGCTCAGCGGCCGTGGATCAGGGGCCCAGCCCCTCCATGGCATGCGGGATCCTCTTGGACCAGGTCACGAACCCGTGTCCCCTGCATCGGCAGGCGGACTCTCAACCACTGTGCCACCAGGGAAGCCCTGAAGGTGGTTTTGAACTTGCAGATTAAAAGGGCAGATCATATTGTAAGAACAATATATAATGTATTTAAATTTCTAAAGATTACCGAGATAACCAGCAGGGGAGGAGCGTTATTCCAGAATGGAATGCAGACTGTGACAAATTAACCTAAATATACTACAAGAGTATGTAGGTATAACTTCATCTTAAGGGGGTATGGAAAAAAATGTTCTCACCTAAGTAGCTTTGAAAAATGGTATTTTGCCTAGAAACTGCAAAAGTTAACATGAAAATAAGTGTAATATATATATATATATATATATATATATATATATATATATATATATATATATGGATTAAACAAATAACTAATAAATGGCAAATTATGGGAACCAGAGTTCTCAGTGCTTAAGAAGGAGGCTGAAGATAAGCAAGAAAATGATGTGAGGCTACAATCAACCATGTGGTACTGGATTAGAACTTGGGATATCAGTGTGAACTCATTCTTAGCTTGATACAGATAGAAATGGATAAATTCAAAAGTAATTATAGATATCTGTGTATATAAGAGTTAGTACATATATAATAAAAGCATAGTTCTGGCCAGTGAAATAGGCTCACTTCGCTGCTCTTAGTGACTTAATACCAGTGAATAGTGTTAGTCAGGAAACTCTAGAGAAACATAACGAAGAAGTATATATATATACACACACACACACACACACACACACATACATATATAATGAGAAATTGGCTCACTTTGGAAGCTAACAAGTCCCAAGGTCTGTGGTCAATAAGCTGAAGATCCAAGAGAGCTGATGGTATAGTTCCAGTTCAAGTCTGAAAGCCTGAGAACTAGGAGAGCCAATGTTGTAATTTCCAGTCCAAAAGTTATCAGGTTTGAGACCCAAGAAGAACCAATGTTTCAATTTGAGTACAAAGACAGAAAAAGGCCAGTGTATCAGTTCAAACAGTCACACAGGAAGAGTCCCCTCTAACTCAGCTTTTTTTTTTTTTTTCTATTCAGGTATTCAGTTGATTGGATGAGTCCCACTCACATTAGAAAGAACAATCTGCTTTGCATATCAATTTAAATATTAAGCTCATCCAAACACACTCTCACAGAAACATTCAGAATAATGTTTGACCAAATATCTGTGCACCCTGTAGCCCAGTCAAGGTGATATATAAAATTAACCATCACAAAGAGAGTATAAAAAAGATGGAGAAAAAGTAACTTTGTATTGGGTGGGCCAAAAATTGCCTTCAGTTTTTTAAGTAAAAATAAAAGACACATTTTTCTTTTTCACCAAGAACTTTACTGAAAATCATATTCACCATTTTGTTCCACTACCGTCTTCCATTTTTCAGGCAACTTCATAATTCCTACTTCCCAAAACGTTTTATCTTTTTGAGCAAAGAACTGTTCCAGGTGCCTTTTACAGTCTGCCAGGGAATTGAAATTTTTTCCATTAAGACAACTTTGTAAAGACCAAAATAAATGGAAATCTGAAGGTGCAATGTCTGGTGAATACAGCAGATGAATCAGAACCTTCCAGCCACGTTGTAGCAGTTTTTGCCTGGTCACCAAAAAAAATGTGGTCTTGCAGTACCCTGATGGAAGATTATGTGTTTTCTGTTGACTAATTCTGGATGCTTTTCATTGAGTGCTGCTTTCTGCTGGTCTAATTAGGAGCAGTACCTTTGGGAATTATTGGTTTGCTTTTCTGGAAGGAGCTCATAATAGAGGACTCCCTTCCTCTCTCACCGTGTAAACAACATCACCTTCTTTGGATGAAGACTGGCCTTTCATGTAGTTGGTGGTTGATCATTTCACTTGCCCCCACGATCTCTTCCATTCCACATTATTGTACAGTATCCACTTTTCATTGCCTGCCACAATTTGTTTTAAAAACAGAACATTTTCATTATGTTTAAATAGAGAAATACGTGCAGAAATACAGTCAAGAAGGTGTTTTTTTTTTTTTTTTCTGCTTAACTTATGTGGAACCCAAACATCAAAGTGATTCATCTAACCAAGCTGGTGCAAATGATTTTCAACACTTGATTTGGATATTTTGAGTATATTGGTTATATCTCATGTGGTATACTGTTGATTGTTCTCAATTACTGTTTTTATTTTATTGCTTTCAACTTCAACTGGTCTACCCAAATATGGAGCATTGTCCAGTGAGAAATCTTCAGTCTGAAGTTTCACAAACCACTTTTGACATGTTTGATCAGTCACAGCACCTGCTCCATATACTACACAAATCTTTTTGTGTGTGTGTCAGTTGCATTTTTACTTTTCTTGAAATAATAAACATAATATGCCAAAAATGTTGCTTTTTTCCTTCCATCTTCAATATTAAAATGGCTACACAAAAATTCACCAATTTTGCTGTCTTTTTTAAAAGAACGCTGATATAACAGCTGTTGCATACAATCTAACAAAATTGTTTCAAATGAAGTTAAAGACAACTAAGTGCTACTAGAGCCATCTTATGGGAAAAAAATGAATGAACATTTTGGCCCACCTGATAGCAGAGAAATCTGGCAAATTGTACTTAAGTCAGGTGATCAAAGTCAACATCAACAGTAATAAGACATTGTGACAGTATGTACTCTTGATATGAAATGTTAAAAATGTTCCTTCATCTTTAAGGTCATCCTTTCAAAATCCATAACCCAAGTCTAAGAATGGAAAAAAAATTAGTCAAACCAAAATTGTGAGACATTATACCAAATATCTGACTAGCACTCCTCAAAGCTTATGGTCATCAACTACAATGAAAGTCTGATAAACTGTCACAGACCAAAGAGGACTAAGAAGAAATGAAGATTAAATGTAAGGTGGTGTACGTTATGGAATTATAGAATAGAAAATGGACATTAGGGGAAAATCTAATAACATATGAACTAAGTATGGAGTTTAATTAATAGTAACATACCAGTATCAATTCCTTAGTTGTGGCAAGCATATGTGATATAAAATGTTAACAACAGAGAAAAGTGGATGAGGATTTAAGGGAGTCCTCTATATATCTTTGTTTCTTTTTAAAAGAATCTAAACTATTCTAAAATAAAATGTCTATTAAAATAGGCAGAATGGAAATTATTAAGATATAATCTAATAAGTCATTGTATCTTGAGGAAAGATAGATAACCCTACAGATATCCTAGAATTAGGCTCACCTCAAACTTCTTCAAAAATACTCACTGTTTGAAAGGATTTGAGGACACAGTGGGGAGGGGGATAAGAAGATGGGATGAAGTGAGAGGGTAGTACTGACACATATACATTACCAAATGTACAGTGGATGGCTAGTGGGAACACAGGGAGATCAGCTTGATAATATGTGATGACCTAGAGGGGTGGGGTATGGAGGGTAAGAGGGAGGCTCAAGAGGGATGGGATATAGGGAAAAAAATCCTAAAAAGGATTTCTTAGGTTGAAAAAGTACATATAGGGCTATCAATCCTCTATGGATGATATTTAGCTGGATAAATATAGGGAAAAAGTCAGATATTTTTCCAAAGTAATAAAATTTTATGAAAAAAAAAAACTCATTGCTTAAGAACAGAGGGAAATATGTTTAGAATTTGAGAAAAAAATTAAACCAAAACATGTTGTACCAGAAAATCTTATTCAAGTGTAAGCAGGTCCAGAGACCTACCTAGAGTTATGGGAGGGCCTCTGGGGAGGCAGGGGTTGACCCTGGCTCACACTGTGAGCAAGGCCACTGACAGAGGAGGCTCCAGGAAAATATTCTTATTACTATTATTCTTTTTTGTTTCATTTAACTCAGTTTGTTGGTGGTGTTGTCTTTATTATTTTTAATGCATATTTTTAAAATTTTTAATATAGTTTTTATTTTTCTATTTTTAATTTACTTTTTGTTGTATTTTTTTCTTTCTTTGTTTCATTTTCTTTTGTCTGTCTGCTTCTTTGTTTTTGTTTAATTGGTTTTGTTTTTGTCATTTCTCTCAGGCTTGGTTTGCCTATTTTCTTTCTTCCTTTTATTGTGTGTGTTGTTGTTGTTGCTATTGACTTGTTTTGGCTACTTGTCTTGGGTTTTTTTTTTTTTTTTTTTTTTTTTTGCTGTACGCGGGCCTCTCACTGTTGTGGCCTCTCCCCCTGCGGAGCACAGGCTCCGGACGCACAGGCTCAGCGGCCATGGCTCACGGGCCCAGCCGCTCCGCGGCATGTGGGATCCTCCCAGACCAGGGCACGAACCCGTATCCCCTGCATCGGCAGGCGGACTCTCAACCACTGCGCCACCAGGGAGGCCCTTGTCTTGGGTTTTGATTGTTTGTTTTCTTTTCCTTTTTTTTAAATTTTATCTCTAGCCATGTTATATGGCTTGTGGACTCTTAATTCCCCAGGCAGGGGTCAGACCTGGGCCTCCAGTGTGGGAGCACTGAGTCCAGGATGATGGACCACCAGAGAATTCCCAGGCCCAAAACTTAATCAGCATGTGCTCTCCCAGAGGTCTCCATTTTGACAACAGGACACAGCTCCACCCACCTGCCTGCAGGCTCCAAGGCTGAACACCTCACACAACACAACCAGCAAGATAGAAACTCAGTCCCACCCATCAGTCGACAAGCTGCAGAATGCTGTACTAAGCTCACAGACACCCCAAAATTCACTGCTTGGCCCGGCCCTGCCCATCAGAAGGAGAAGACTCAGCTCCACACACTAGACTGCAGGCACCAGTCCCTCCCTCCAGGAAGCCTAAACAAGCCCCTGGACCAAACACAACCACCAGGGGACAGACAAAAGAAGCAAGAGGAATTATGCCCATGTAGCCTGGAGAAAGGAGACCATAAACACAGTGAGACAAAATGAGATAACAGAGAAATTAGTTGCAGACAAAGGACCAAGGTTAAAAACCCACAAGACCAAATAAATGAAGAGGAAATAAGAAGTATACTTGAAAAAGAATTCAAAAGAATAATGATAGTAAAGATGATCAAAGATATCAAAAATAGAATGGAGGCATGGATTGAGAAGATACAGGAAATGTTTAACAAAGACACAGAAGAATTTAAAACAAACTATTAATGATGAACAACACATTAACTGAAATGAAAAGTGCACTAGAAAGAATCAATAACAGAATGACTGAGGCAGAAGAACAGATAAGTGAGATTAAGTGAGCAGGAAGATAAAATGGTAGAAAAAACTGCTGTGGAGAGCAAAGAATAAACAATGAAAAGAAATGAGGACAGTTACAGATACTTCTGTGACAATAGTAAATGCACCAACATTTGAATTATAGGGTTCCCAGAAGAAAAATAGAAAGAAAAAGAGTTTGAGAAAATATTTGAAAAGACTATAGTCAAAAACTACCTTAACATGGGAAAGGAAATAGTCAACCAAGTCCAGGGAGTGCAGAGAGTCCCTTACAGGGTAAACCAAAGGAGAAACACACTGAGACACATTAATCAAACTAACTAAAATTAAATTCAGAGAAAAAAATATTAAAAGCAACAAGGGAAAAGCCACAAATAACATACAATGGAATACCCATAAGGTTATCAGCTGATTTTTCAGCAGAAGTGGCATGATATATTTAAAGTGATGAAAGGGAAAAATCTACAACAAAGATTACTCTACTCAGCAAGGATCTCTTTCAGATTTGACAGAGAAATCAAAAGCTTTACAGACAAGCAAAAACTAAGAGAATTCAGCAACACAAAACCAGCTTTACTACAAATGCTAAAGGAAATTCCCTGGTGCGAAATACAACAGAAGAAAAAGGCCTACAAAAACAAACCTAAAACAATTCAGAAAATGGTAATAGGAACATACTTATTGATAGTTACCTTAAATGTAAATGGATTAAATGTTCCAACCAAAAGACACAGATTGGTGAATGTATACAAAAACAAGACCCATATAAATGCTGACTACAAGAGATGCACTTCAAACCTAGGGACACATAATAACTGAAATTGAGGGGATGGAAAAATATATTCCATGCAAATGGAAATCAAATGAAAGCTGGAGTACCAATATTCATGTCCCGACAAAATAGACTTCAAAATAAAGACTATTGCAAGAGAAAAGGAAGGACACTACATAATGATCAAGAGATCAATCGAAGAAGAAGATATAAAAATTGTAAATATTTATGCACCCAACATAACAGCACATCAATACATAAGACAAATGTTAACAGCTATAAAAGGGGAAATCAACAGTAACACAATAATAGTGGGGGACTTTAACACTCCACTTAAACCAGTGGATAGATCATCCAGACAGATATTAATAAGGAAACACAAGCCTTAAATGACACATTAGAACAGATAAACTTAATTTATATTTATGAGACATTCCATCTGAAAGCAGTAGAATGTACTTTCTTCTTAAGAACACATGGAACATTCTCCAGGATAGATCACATTTTGGGTCACAAATCAAGCCTCAGTAAGTTTAAGAAAATTGAAATTTTACCAGGCAACTTTCCAACTACAATGCTCTGAGATTAGAAATCAATTACAGTTTAAAAGTATTGGAAGAAACATGAACACACGGAGGCTAAACAATATGCTAAATAACCAAGAGATCACTGAAGAAATCAAAGAGGAAATCAAAAAATAAGTAGAAAAAAATGACAATGAAATCACGATGATCCAAAACCTACAAGATGCAATAAAAGCAGTTCTAAGAAGGAAGTTCACAGCAATAAAATCCTACCTCAAGAAACAAGAAAAATCTCCAATAAACAACCTAAAGTTACACCTAAAACAACTAGAGAAAGAAGCACATAAAAAACACAAAGTTAGTAGAAGGAAATAAATCATAAAGATCAGGGCAGAAATAATTGAAATAGAAATGAAGAATAAAATAACAAAGATCAATGAAACTAAAAGCTGCTCTTTAAGAAGATAAACAATGTTGATAAAACTTTAGCCAGACACATCAAGGAAAAGAGGGAGAGTACTCAAATCAATAAATTTAGAAATGAAAAAGGAAAAGTTATATATGGAGGGTAAGAGGGAGGCTCAAGAGGGATGGGATATAGGGAAAAAAATCCTAAAAAAGGATTTCTTAGGTTGAAAAAGTACATATAAAGGCTATCAATCCCCTATGGATGATCTTTAGCTGGATAAATATAGGGAAAACGTCAGATATTCTTCCAAAGTAAGAATTTTCTGCAGACACTGAAGAAATATAAAACATCATAAGAGATTACTACAAGCAACCCTATGCCAATATAATGGATAACCTGGAAGAAACGGACAAATTCTTAGAAAGGTATAACCTTCCGGGACAGAACCAGGAAGAAATAGAAAATATGAACAGAGCAATCACAAGTAGTGAAATTGAAACTGTGAATAAAAATCTTCCAAAAAACAAAAGTCCAGAAACAGATGGCTTCACAATTGAATTCTGTCAAACATTTAGAGAAGAGCTAACAGCCATCCTTCTCAAACTCTTCCAAAAAACTGTAGAAGTAGGAACACTCCCAAACTCATTCTACAAGTCTATCATCACACTGACACCAAAACAATACAAAGATACTACAAAAAAAGAAAATTACAGACCAATATCACTGATGAATATAGATGCAAAAATCCTGAATAAAATACTAGCAAACAGAATCCAACATATTAAAAGGATCATACACCATGATCAAGTGGGATTTATCCCAGGGATGCACAAGTTCTTCAATATTCACAAATCAAACAATGTGATCTACCACATTAACAAATTGAAGAATAAAAACCATATGGTCATCTCAATAGACGCAGAAAAAGCTTTTCACAAAATTCAACATCCATTTATGGTAAAAAAAAAAAAAATTCTCCAGAAAATAGGCATAGAGGGAACCCAGATCAAAATAATAAAGGCCATATATGACAAACCCACAGCAAACATCATTCTAAATGGTGAAAAACTGAAAGAATTCCCTCTAACATCAGGAATAATACAAGGATGTCCACTCTTGCCATTATTATTCAACATAGTTTTGGAAGTCTTAGCCATGGCAATCAGAGAAGAAAAAGAAATAAAAGGAATCCAAATTGGAAAAGAAATAAAACTGTCACTGTTTGCAGATGGCATGATACCATACACAGATAATCCTAAAGATGCCACCAGAAAACTACTAGAGCTAATGAATGAATTTGGTAAAGTTGCAGGATAAAAAAATAATGCACAGAGATATCTTGCAATTGCATACACTAACAATGGAAGATCAGAAACAGAAATTAAGGCAACAATCCCATTTACCATTGCAACAAAAAGAATAAAATACCTAGGAATAAACCTATGTAAGAAGGCCAAAGACCTGTACTCAGAAAAGTATAAGACACAGATGAAAGATGACAGAAACAGATAGAGAGATATACCATATTCTTGGATAAGAAGAATCAATATTGTGAAAATGACTATACTACCCAAAGCAATCTACAGAGTCAATACAATCCCTATCAAATTACCAATGACATTTTTCATAGAATTAGAACAAAAAAATTTAAAATTTGTATGGTAACACAAAAGACCCTGAATAATCAAAGCAATCTTAAGAAAGAAATCAGAGCTGGAGGTATCAGGCTCCTTGACTTCAGAATATACTACAAAGCTACAATAATAAAGACAGTATAGTACTAGCACAAAAACTGAAATATAGATCAAGGCAACAGGATAGAAACCCCAGAGATAAAATCACGCAAATATGGTCACCTACTCTATGACAAAGGAGGCAAGAATATACAATGGAGAAAAGACAGTCTCTTCAATAAGTGGTGTTGTGAAAACCAGACAACGACACGTAAAAGAATGAAATTAGAACACTTCCTAACACCATCTACAAAGATAAAATCAAAATGGATGAAAGACCTAAATGCAAGGCGAGACACTATAAAACTCTTAGAGGGAAACATAGGCAGAACACTCTTTGACATAAATCGCAGCAAGATCTTTTTTGACCCACGTCCTAGAGTAATGAAAATAAAAATGAAAATTAGAAAATGGGATCTAATTAAACTTAAAAGCTTTTGCACAGCAAAGGAAACCATAAACAAGATGAAAAGACAACCCTCAGAATGGGAGAAAGCATTTGCAAATGAAGCAACTGACAAAGATTAATCTCCAAAATATACAAAGAGCTCATGAAGCTCCATATTAAAAAAGAACAAACAACCCAATCAAAAAAATAGGTGGAGACCTAAATAGACATTTATCCAAAGAAGACATAGAGGTGGCCAACAAACGCATGAAAAGATGTTCAACATCATTAATTATTAGAGAAATTCAAATCAAAACTACAATGAGGTATTACCTCACACCAACCAAAATGGCCATCATCAAAAAATCTACAAATAATAAATGCTGGAGAGGGTGTGGAGGAAGGGAACCCTCTTGCACTGTTGGTGGGAATGTAAATTGATACAGCCACTATGGAGAATAGTACGGAGGTTCTTTAAAAAACTAAAAATAGAACTACCATATAACCCAGCAATCCCATTACTGGGAATATACCCACAGAAAACCATAATTCAAAAAGATACATGCACCCAAATGTTCTTTGCAGCACTATTTACAATAACCAGGACATGGAAGCAACCTAAATGTCCATCAACAGAGGAATGGGTAAAGAAGGTATGTTACATATATACAATGGAATATTACTCAGCCGTACAAAGGAACAAATGTTTTTCATTTCCAGAGACGTGAATGGACCTAGAGACTGTCATACAGAGTGAAGTAAGTCAGAAACAGAAAAACAAGTATCGTATATTAACATATACATGTGGAATCTAGAAAAATGGTATAAGTGATCCTACTTACAAAGCAGAAATATAGACACAGATGTAGAGAGCAAACATTTGGATAACAAGGGGCAAAGATGGGGGATGGATGAATTGGGAGATTGGGATTGACATGTATACACTACTATGTATAAAATAGATGACTAATGAGAGCCTATTGTATAGCATATAGAACATTACCTGGTGCTCTGTGGTGACCTAAATGGGAAGGAAATCCAAAAAAGGGTATATATGTGTACCTATGGCTGATTCACTTTGCTGTACAGCAAAAACTGAAACAGCAGTGTAAAGCAAGTGTACTCCAAAAATTATATATATATATATATATATATATATATATATATATATATATATATATATATATATATATATATATATAAATATATAAATAATCAGGCAGCCACTGTTAATATTGGCATATTTCCTTCCTGGTTTTCTTTCATGTATTTTCCATTTCACATTGTTAAAATTATAGTATATATATATATATATATATATATATATATATATATATATATATATATATATATAATTTGTGTATATAGAATTAGTGATTCAAATAATACTGACATTTTTAAAGTTCTCAAGGCAAACACCCCATTGATTTATAGAAAGTTTTATCAATTTTCATTTCTTTTGGAAATAAAAGAGCTTATCTCTTTTTCACCTAGCTAGCAATGACTGGAGATTCTGTATATATTTGTCTGTGTGTCTACATATATTTCATATATACAACAATTTTCTTAATTTGATTGGAGAAAAATGTTATCTTGTTTTAAGTTTTGATGTTTGCAGAGCTCAATATTTTCTCAGATGAATTTCTTCTTTTGCAAATTGTCTTAGTTTCCTTTGCCAGTTTAGACTGTGTCATCAATTTGCATCAGCTTTTTATATATTAAAGATATTAACATTAAAAAAAACAATAAATTCAGAAGAAAGAAGAGAAACTATGGGAGAAGTATATATATATATATATATATATATATATATATATATATATATATATATATATATATATATATTTTACTGTGTACAGCATCTGTACACAGTACAGATATATATATATATCTGTACATATATATATATATATATATATATATATATATATATATATATACTTTCTGATCTTCAAAGCCCTGACAATAAATTTTAAATTGAGATATATGCCTTATACTGTGT
This sequence comes from Mesoplodon mirus, assembly GCF_964341445.2. Lineage (NCBI taxonomy): Eukaryota > Metazoa > Chordata > Mammalia > Artiodactyla > Ziphiidae > Mesoplodon > Mesoplodon mirus. Next base: position 39,070,943 of record NC_138993.1, read on the forward strand.
ATTAACCAAAACTGCCATTTGTACCCTATTTCTAAAGCCCACCCAGGCCATGTCTTATTCAAATATAAATTCATATTAGGTAAGGTGCTGCTTTTTGTTGTTGCTGTTGCTGTTATTTGTTCAGGTCCAGAGTTTGCCCTATCTCAAAGATACTTGTGCACAAGAAATTACAGAGAAAGACAGTGATTATACGTTTTCCTCACTTGGACAGACACTTCGAAGTGTGACATCTGGCTAATCATTCTTGCAATCTGCCACTTTACTTCTCTCTTCATAAACTAATCTTTTGATCTCTTGTATCCCTTCAGAGACATGTCCTTATGAGTCTATCCATCAAATGACAAACTCCTGGCCTTACTAATATTCTGTGACAGGCAGGCATTGCCTGACCCTGTGAGCCTACTTAGAATCCTGATTTTAAAACTCCTCAGTATTATTTCTTCTTGTGTCTGGTAGATTTATTGTTTCAAACAACAATATATGTTTCACATACACATCCAAACTTCAAATATCTGCTTATTATCAGGCCAGAGAGTATATGTGTAGACACACGACACAAACACACACACGTGCACACACACATTCATACTCATACCAGATGCTGTACACAGTAAAATTTAGCTGATGTGGGTATATATTTTTCCTATACGTTTTAGTGTTTATAGTAATAATGTTAAGGAAAAATTTCACCAGAGTAAAATAGTCAAGGAAAACTTTATTTAAGACAATTGCAATTGGATCCACACCATTGCAACAGGAGAGACTGAACTCAACTCTACTGAAACCAAAGGAAGCCCAGAGGAATTTTAAATGCTGAAACTGAGCTAAAGGAAAATACATTAGGGGAGAAGTTTTGTCAAAATGATTAGGCTACCTGTGCTTGTTAACTGTCGCTGATCCAAGTTAAGCTACTACTCTCCCACAGAGATTGGAAAATAGGGGCACTATCTTTTTTGATGATTACATTTCAAAAGAATGGCTTCCAGGTCTTTGAGAAAGATATAGAAGATTTACATCCCAGGAGTGCAGAAAATTCACAATTACAAGTTTTCTAATGTAAAAATTCTCTAAGAAAAGAGAGGTCAGTGGCTTACAGTCAGGAGAAACTGTCTAACATTTAGTGAAGCAGAGAGAAACATTAAAGCTGTTTTGGTCAATAACAAGCCTCCTGCATAATTATATTCCTATTTCTACATCCTACTTCACTTGCCACCATCCTAGCATGCACACCACCCATTGCTTCAGCCAAACTGAATTACCTGTAGTTCTAGATAAATCGTACTTTTTCCATGCTTCTATCCCTTCCACCATTTTTCTTTCTCGTATTACTAACTCTTTCTTTTATATCAAATATTAAGTACATGGTTAGGGCCCTTGGACACTTTCCTTGCTTTAATAATTTGATGCATATACCCTTTATCTATCTCCCTATTGCAACTATATCAGTATGTTATAATGTTAAGAGTGTGGATTCTAGAGTTATATTAGTCAAGGTTAATGCTGGCCTAACCACTAATCAGTTGCAGAATTTGGGAAGTTACTACATCTCTTGGAATCTTGGTGTATCATTTGTAAAATGTAGATAATTATAACACCTATCTTGCATGCTTTTGTTTTTTCTTTCCTTTCTTTAATGTTTTGGTTAGGATAAAATAAAATTAATGTGTGCAAAATGAAGAACAGAGTATTGTTTTTGTCATGCCACTCTAACCTTCCACTGTTGTTAATTTTTATTTGTTTCTCCTTCTAAACTGTAAATTACACTATAATAGGAAGAAACTGTATGTGTTTTGGTGTACCTGTGCCTTGAATGGTAATTTTTATTTAGTATTTTTTATTAAATACTTGTTGATGGCAAGTTCAACTACTGAAATTTTATATTCCAACCTATAAAATGTTGTATTTTCAAAATGATATTAAAGACATATTTTTAATGGATACTGAGATGCATTTAAAAAATTATTTTGTGAAAGTAAATGAGTGAATGAAAACTTCTCTTCATTTGTTTATCTGTGCTTAAATGCCTTATTTCATTTTAAAATCTGAGTTTAGAAAATAATGACTTTTTAATCCTCTAGGAGAAAAATACAGTGAAAGAAATAATAATAAAAACTATGTGTGAGTGATTTAAAAGAGCAAACATGACCAAGGTATATGAACTATTTGTTTTTTGTTTTTTGTTTTTTATCATTAATCTGAAGTTTGAGTAGAAAAGGGAAAAATGACAATGTTTTCCCTCTGTGTATCTTAAATGTCAGTCAATTTGATTATTGTTGACATGTACTTTTCACTGACATAGATTTTCCCTGAGGACATGAGTTGTTCCCAAGATGAGATAGTCAGTATGACCAAAACATGGGCTGGACAAGCCACAGAGAGAGTCTGAAGTGGAAACAGGGCCAAACAGTATCTTGACACTTTGTGAACAATTTGAAAAACTCAGTAAATTCAGAGAATACAAAGTATATATTCTAGGACGGCCCAAAGCTTCAGCATCACCATAAGCATCTCAGGTTGCTAGATTAATTAACTGATAATATAAACTCGAAATAAAAATATCGTTAAGCTAACACATGAGAAGAATCTTTGGACAGAATCTAGGTATATACTGAGTGGATTTTAACAGAACCATAATATTTCAGAGCAGGTAACTGGTGTAGACTTTTGCTAATTGAAGTTAGAATAAAAACTACTTTAATGTAATATAACTATAAGGGGCAGAAAAAGTTTTCTTTTATGTAATAGATGTTTATTTAATATTCACATGGAGATGTAGTTGAATATATTGATATTAATTAAATTCTATAGCAGCAGATAAATGCTAAAATTTTAAGTTTATCCACTAAAAATAGAAAAATAAGGAAAAATATAATATGGGAAACTTTCAGAGACTATATATTGGTCAAAAATTTAGCAGACACAATTTAGCTATATGTCATTTTCAAGTCTCATTTTAAAAGAAAATAATAGGTTTATAAAAAACAATATTAAAAGAGTAAAATACTCAAATATGAGTTTCTCATTCATCTTGAGCTCCAGAATTCTGTGTGCCAGGGACAACCACTCTTATTAATTAACTACATTTCTTTCTGAAGATAATTTATATACATTAAAGCATATATATGAAGGGCAGCATGCCAATTAAAAGAAACACACAAATAAGGTGACAGATATTTAGAAAATAAAAAATAGGTGTAATTTCATTCCTTTTAACATGCTAATAAAAAGTGATTAAACATTGGTTATTGTTGGATAAAATAACACTGTAAAATTCATAAATAACATATTCAGATAAAATATATTAAGGAGTTCAGCTAATAAACTAATCTATTATGAGGAAGTATATTGTCTTCAAAACTGTCCCACACAACAAAGTAGTTTTGGTGTAATATTTTTTAAAGTAGCTCTTTTTATTCAGTAAAGAGTGTATTAAGATTTTGTCATGTCTGTAAAAGTTGTAGTTAAATTCTAGTATTCTATCTTTGTCAGCTTCTACTGAAAGAGAATTTTCACCTCAAAAAGATAACTTAAAATCTTCCCTTTGTTCTCTCTCTCTCTCTCTCTCTCTCTCTCTCTCTATATATATATATATATATATATATATATATATATATATATATATATATTAGTGTATGGTCGGGCCACTCAACATGGCTGTTCTCTTGCTCTCTGCACATCCCCTGCATGACAACCAAAGCCTGCTTCACTGACACCCTATTCATATCATATAATTGACCTTCCTGGGTACTTGCCCCAAGCTCCAATTAGTGATTGTTTTTATCAAAGGGATAGTGAGGGCCATGCCTGTCTGCTGGTTTCCCTAGTAACTAATGAGCCATCCTGATGTAACTCCCCCTATAAATAGCATAGTCCCCTTCCCTCTACCCCCCTAGAGCGAAGTCAGCCACCACATCCTGCCCACCAACTGCCCTACATGGTGAGGTGTCTCTTAAGGACCTTGCTTCATATGTGTAAGCTCCTCTATCCATTAAACTATTGAGGTATGTGTTGCTGACTCCCAGCTTTTTCTTCTGTCTTGAAGCTGGGCAAGCACAGGATTTGCAGGGCTGTGGGGTGCAGTCCAACATTATTAATATCAAATAAGGGATTTTTCTATAAATAAGCAGAAGAATGTACTCTGATATCAGAAAGTACAGAAGTCCAAACCCAGCTAATAATCAACTTGCTTGCAGTTGAAATCTTGTAATTGGAGGTCAAAATTTGAAAGTAACTATTATAACTCTCTTCAATAAAGTTAAAAAAATAAATGCTCACTATGGATAAAAAATATTAAAAATATCATAGCAGACAATGAGAAATGATTTTGCAACTAAAAAATATAGTATCTGAACTATAAAATTTACTAAATGGACTGAAAGACTGCATATTACAAAGAGTAAGTGAATTTGACAATAGGTCAGTATACATTATCCCATGTGAAACACACAAAAAAGATTTTTTAAAAAAACGGTGTCAGAGATCTTTGATATAATCAAGTCATTAAACTTGTGCTTAACTGGTGTTACTGAAGAAGAGGAAAAAGAAACTAGGGCAGAAAAAATTTATTGAAGAAAGTGGCTGAAATTTTCCCAAATTTGATGAAAGTCAGAAATTTATAATTCCAGTTTAGCTGAATATGTTAATATCTCCACTTCATTCTCAAAAGTGTCCTATATTACATAATAAATTATATATGGTCACTTAACTATAAGGAAAAATTTGCATGAAGTTAAGCTTACACTTTATTTCTTAAATTGCCCTCAAATTGAAATGTATACAACATAGGACACAATGAATATGAGAATGTCCAATATACAAATTAAGTTAATTTCACACTAACCTACACATTTATTAAACAGAATTGTTTTCTAATCTATACAAACTATAAACTACCACTTGCTGACTTTAAATAAACAGAGATTTGCACATCCTGGGAGAATTTTCTTATGTTATGATATATTGGAAGACCAGGTTTCATGTTCATTCATATAATCTACCTGTAATATGAATGTTCTTTCAATAAGTCCAACAAAGATAATTTTGCTTCTCTTATTGTCAAATTATGTTTTCCTGTGTTGAGCACCAAATGAAACAGGTTAATTAAACTTGGTGCCCATTTTATGTTATTATTTTTTCTTACATGTACAGTTTGTCTTACAGGTACACGATACATACTCACTGAGATTGGCTGAAGAAATAGAGATGCTACAGTCCCACCTCACATCACATTATTTTAAGGGCATAGGTAAAGTTTACATTGCAATGAAATGTAACAGAAGGTTGTTATGTTTAAGGGAAAATGTAATGTGTAATGTGTTTTAAGGAAATGTGTCCTAGGGAAATGGGATAAGATAAATGTTATAATCAGTAAAACAATTAATAGGATATCTATATATCAATCTGAAAAATGAACTCTAAATATTTGCATATATATATATATTTCAAAAGCAATAAATAGTTATCATTTGCTTGAAAATGGATCTAATAACAGATACACTATACTTTTATGAAAAAATTACATCATATTGAAAGGTCTAAGTTTTAAAGATACTATTGAAAGAAAAACGTTTAATGTAGTTGGAAAAATCTATGTTCTTGGTTGGGAAGATAATATTACAAAGATAGAAATTATCCCCAAATTATTAATTGAACACAATTCCAATTATATTCTAACCATAGTATTTTATAACTCTTAACAAGTATACCCTAAAATAATTTAGAAGAAATATAGACAAGATATTTGTGAAGGAGAAAAGTAATAAGGGGACTTCCTTATCAGATAGTGAGTCTAATTTTAAATTTACAATAATTTTAAAATGTGCTATTGAAGAGATCAATAAGTAAATGAATTGGAATAGTTATCTCTTATCTAATTTTTATTTAAATCAGCATATAAATTGGAACTTTGTATATGACAGGAGCAGCATTAAAAATTAGTGGGAAAATTAATTAAATATTCAATATATGGTGCTAAGACATTATGGAAGAAAAAATAAAACAAGTTCTCTATATCATAAATATAAATTGTGTATAGAAAATGACCTAAAATAAAAACAAAGTACAAAATCTCAGATAAAAATACAGAAGACTATTAATGTGACATCAAGATAAAAAATATTAATTGAAGGTATAAAATTCACAGATTTCAAATGTTAGTAAATGAATATTTACATCAAAAATATCTAAATACAGAAACTATAATTTGGGGACAAGTAAAGGGTTTTATGTATGTCTAATAAAGGAACTATGATTTGGGGGACAAGTAAAGAATTTTTGTATTTCTCTAGTTTCTTCTTTTCTTGTTTGTTTCACTTTTGAACTGAAAAACCTTGAACCTGCTTGTTGATCAAGCCCCAGTAGAAAGGTTAAGATAGAAATAATTTGCAAAAGAATGTAAAAACCAAAAAAATGAGAAAAATCGGTTGAAAATTATAAATATTCAAAATATACATTGATTTCATAGAAATTATTTCAACAGATACAAGTATTTTTACATGAAAATGTTAATTTTTTATTTAAACCTTGTTTTTTAAAACTTTGATAAAAAACTATACTGTTCCAATGCTGAGAACTAAACTATTCCAACTAACTAACTATTGTAAGTTAATTTTTTTGAAGTATTTACAGTTAGTATAACTGCAAATATCATTGATTCTCATATATCTATTTGCTCATTTTGGAAACAAAAAAACATATTTCACTTACTAATAAATCTCATCCTCTCTGTAGAATACACTATGATTTCCATGTTTTATATAAATAAGGTTGTGGAAAATGATTTCACTGAAAATTTTCTCACATTTAACCTTGATGTGGACTGCTGTATTTGGGGGACATAATATGAATAGAAAATAATTTTACCAAAATAAATCCATTATAATTATGAATGAGACACTACAGTGTCTTACCTTGAGCTCTCTAGAAAAGAGAGACTGAACTACAAATTTACCAACTACAAATTTACCAACAACACTTTATTGATGAGTGCAAACCCTCAGAAACAAGAGAACAAAAAATAGGAGTGAGGTTGAAAATAAGAAGAATATATATAAATTCTTTTAATTAAAAATTTCTCAAACTATTTCAGAGAGATTATGGTAATAGAATTCATGGCTGAGGATTTTCCAAAGGATTGCTTTTCTTCCTTAATTTGGCCCTCTCTATTTTTCAGTTTTGCTTCGTGAATACTTTAATACAAACATGTTTTTCTATCTTGTCTGTGTATTTGTACTTCCAGATAAGGTGGTACACTTCACATTATTAAAAAATCCTTGCTCATTATTTTTATTTCTACCTTTGGACGTCCCAGATGAATTTCAGTAATGTTCACAACTTTGACTAATTCTTTAAGCAGAAGGATCATGACAGTGCACTAGACAATTCAGAGCCAGTAAATCTCACAGAGAGCAAACAATTTAGGTTCACAAACCGTGTGAATTTAAGAGCTGATAAATGAGATATTAGCTTTCGGATAGCAATTCAAAGGAATTAAAAAGCTAAAAACAATGTATTCATTTTGTGATTCATTGTTAATATACCATAGTGTTAAACAATTAATATTAAATACATATTATCTTAAAAAATATATGCATATGGGCTGTTCAACCAGGAAGTATACAGATTTTTATAACATTAATTATTAGTGAAAAATGACTATATTCACTTGTATATGTATTTCAAATATTTATATAAACAACTTACATAACAATAGTCTTCTATTATACTTTCAGTATAGTTAAATTTAAGAGCTGTTGGTAAATGATTATGTATGTTTAATATATACTGAGTGCTGGGATATTTAATTTGATACTCATGTATGTTAACTCCATTTCACAGATAAGAAATCAGTGGCTCAGAAATATTACTGTATGCTCACTAACAAAAGTCAGTAACTCAAGATTTGAAACCAGGTTTGGGGAGGGGTACAAATTTATAATGAATACCATTCAATTACTTTGTTTAGTATAATATATGTTTTCTCTGATATAATTTTAAAGTATAAATTTAGTCATATTTGTTCTCTATAATATTGTCTTTAAATATGATTAAGAAAAATATATTTAGTAGGTTATTTCAAAATAAAACAATTATTTAATTCTAAGTTTCAGGCTAACAACTCCTTGTCATAGCATTTAGTCACTACACTCAGGAGAGGCAGTTTCAAGCAGATCTGGATTCCAATTCCAACTTGACCACTTATTGAACAACATGCTGACACTGTGAGTGCCTTGGTTTACTTTCCTGAGACATAACACTTGATATTGTTATGAACATTAAATAAGATGATGTAGTGTTGAAATTATAATGAAGCTGAATTACAAACTATCTTTCTCCAAAGTATAATGAAATGAACAAAACGTTTTAAAAACACCAAAAATATGGTGAAAAGTTGCAATTTAAACTGAGGTGAATCAATTGTGGGCTAATAATGATTAAAGTAAGGGGCACTTCACCTTGATGAGCACCTTCCAAAGCTCTCTATCTAATTAACCATATATAGTTCTGTATTCTGTGTCTTACAGAAGGTTCCCATACTGCATAAAGTTCAGAACTGGCTATACCTGGATATCTCCTTTTGCATAAAATAGAAACAGGAAGTTCTAGAATTGTACTAAGCTCTCCTAATCTCATTGTCACCAACTCAATCCCTAATTGTGAAACATAAAACAATTCTTATATAACTCTATATAGAAATGCAATAGAGGAGGAAAATTATATTTCCTCCCTTTTGATAGGTTGTTAACTGATAGACAGATGTAAAAAAGACAGATGTAAAAAAGGAAATGAACAACAAAGACCGACTAATCTTTCTAACAGAATTAAAATTTGCTCCAGGTTATTTAAGAAAAAAAAATGTCATGAAGAACATAGGGGTAAGACAGGAATAAAGACACAGACCTACTTGAGAATGGACTTGAGGATATAGGGAGGGGGAAGGGTAAGCTGTGACAAAGTGAAAGAGTGGCATGGACATATATACACTACCAAACGTGAGGTAGATAACTAGTGGGAAGGAGCCGCATAGCACAGGGAGATCAGCTCGGTACTTTGTGACCGCCTGGAGGGGTGGGATAGGGAGGGTGGGAGGGAGACGCAAAAGGGAGGGGATATGGAAACATATGTATATGTATAACTGATTAAATTTGTTATAAAGCAAAAAAATAAAATAAAATAAAATTTAAAAAAAAAATGTAAAAAAAAAAAAAAAAAAAAAAAAAAAAAAAAATTTGCTCCAGGTTGACTTTGGCAATGATCTGAAATCTGAAGGAATTCAATCTTTGGGATACAGTCCGTGAGTAAATTGAAGTAATCTTAATAGAGTACATTTACCCATTCAGAACTTTGGCCAGAGCTGAGGAGAGTTTTCGTGTGTGTGTGCGTGTGTGCGTGTGTGTGTGTGTGTGTGTGTGTGTATTGTTTCTCTATCTTCTCCATCTTACTGGGAGTCTGACCATGAGGAGTTAAGGGAAAGAGGACAAAAGATGGTGACAGGGGTGGAGTTTGAGAATAAAAAGATGTGGAAGAAGAGCCTGAAGCTTCGGGAGTCACTTTATTGTTCTTAATTGTTTGTCTCAGTTAATCTTAAAATCTTACTTTGCAGAGAGGCAATTTTAAACTAATAATGTCGGAAAGCCTCAAAATACCGATTGATTCCATTCAGTTCTGGGAATTTTTTAATCTATTTTAATCCAATTCAATTATAAGAAAATTAAGTTTGGGGTTTTCAAAAATTCCCCAAAATGGCCACTGATATTCTAAATTGCCTTTTGTCAAGTCAATCCATTTAGTCATAAATGCACATGAGGAATAACAGTGGTTTCTAAATATAAATTTGACCAAAGTCCCTGTAGGGGGGATGTCTTCAAAATATTTAGATGACTGAGATCCCATTGTCAGAAGTTTTCTCTAGAGTAAAAGAGTAATTTTCAAACAGCTTAAGCAGCTTACAGCTTAAGCAACTCAATTCAAAAAGTTTGCAACTCAAACAGACTGCAGGCTTACCACTAGCCAGTTCTAAGAAAATAGCTCAGTCCTGGAGGGGCCAGGCCAAAGACTTTTCAGCCTGTGGCACAGTGGGTGAGAGTCTGCCTGCCAATGCAGGGGACACGGGTTCATGCCCCACTCTGGGAAGATCCCACATGCTGTGGAGTGGCTGGGCCCGTGAGCCATGGCCGCTGAGCCTGCACATCCGGAGCCTGGGCTCCGCAATGGGAGAGGCCTGCCTACCGCAAAAAGAAAAAAAAAAAAAAAAAAAAATGAGACCAAAGTACCAAACAAGTACCCTCTCAGAATAAAGCCTTAATCAGAAACAATGAAACTTAAAATATGTCCCAAATAAAGCTTGGAGAGCTTTAAACACAAAGAAGGCATGAGCTCAGATCCAGGAGAAAGATATACTTTCAAACTCCAAAACTGGAGAGAAAAGTAGTGAGGAGATAATGGGTACCACACCTGTATGTTCACAAGCCTCAGAGCCTTCAGGGGTCTTCTCTGGTCCCTGTACAGGCCACCAAAATGTGTTATTCCTCCAGCAAAGATGAGTTTATTCAGGATCTGCAGATAATTGCAATTCAGGGCCTGCAACCATGGCAAGACAAGTGCAAGTCCCTGATGATTGGGAAAGGAGAAGTCTTTTACAGAGGGGAATGGAATTTGGGAGGGCTATAGTAAACAAAGAGTCAATGGCTTTCCATTTGTTGAAATTTTTTTTTTAAGATTTTTTTTTTGATGTGTACCATTTTACAATTATTTACTGAATTTGTTACAATATTGCTTCTCATTTATATTTTGTTTTTATGGCTATCAGACATGGGGGATCTTAGCTCACCAACCAAGGATCAAACCCACACCACCTGCATTGGAAGGTGAAGTCTTAACCACTGAACCATCAGGGAAGTCCCTCCATTGGTTGAATTATTGACAAGAAAGAAGAGTCTTTCTTCTTGTTGGTCTCTGCTATCAACACAGAGTGTAAGAGCTCCCCCTGCTGGTCTTCAAAATCCATTTTAGTGAAGTTTCTGTGTATTAATTTTTTACAGATCAGTAAACCAGTCAAGTGGATCAGGGCAGATTGTCTCATCCTTGAAGGAGCCTCAAAGAAAGAGTGGAAAAGTACTAAATACTGAGTTGGAGTAGAAAAGTGACTTAAAGTTTCCCTTTTATCCCCCACCACCTCCCCCCTCAACAAGCACAAGAACACCTCTGCTGAATTGCCTAAACAAGACCTCTGTCCAAAGTGTCAAATTAAAGTACCTTGGAATGAGAGTACTTGGATGTAAATATACAAATGTATATTTGTAAGAGTATGACAGGGCAGCGGGCTTGAGTCTTTGACTGTGTAACACCTTACTGAGACTGTGATGCACAGGCTCTGCACCAAGTCTAGTGGGAGGACAGTTTTTCTGATGAGACCTACCTTACAAAATATTTGTTGTTGCCTGTGGTTGAGTCTGAAAGATCACACAAAGTTTTCTAACCAGGAGCTGGACTCTTTATGTACCAAAAAATGTAAGCAAGTGAAAGAGAGACAGGGTGACTAAAATGGAATCATGCTAATAAATACATAGAAATAAAACAAAAGGAAGAAATGTAGTGAGCAAAACAGACAGAAAAATTGGTATAAAAATGAAAAAATCACTAGAAAAGAAATTCTGCAAAGCAGTTTATGTTATGAAACAGCTTAATACAGGGATAAAAATCACTGTCAAAGTAGGGGTTAGGTGAAAATGATTAAAAAATATATATAATAAATATTTTGCTACATAAATTTTCTTTAATTTTAACCCAATTTAAATATACTGAAACTTAAAAATGATAAGGTTTTCTTTACTGAAAGCTGAAATTAAAAATGAAAGGAGATGCAACAAAAGGATAAAAATTAAGCACCAGGACTTCCCTGGTGGCACAGTGGTTGAGAATGCTCCTGCCAATTCAGGGGACGTGGGTTCAGGCCCTGGTCTGGGAAGATCCCACATGCCACAGAGCAACAAAGCCTGTGAGCCACAACTACTGAGCCTGTGTGCCGCAACTACTGAAGCCTGCGCACCTAGAGCCTGTGCTCTGCAACAAGAGAAGCCACTGGGATGAGAAGCCCATGCACTGCAACAAAGACCCATCACAGCAAAAACAAAATAAATAAAATAAATAAATTTAAAAAATAAATAAATAAAATAAAATGACATGCTAAACAATATATTTTTTTTAAAAAAATTAAGCACGAAAATCATATCTTTATAATTATGGTAAATACATTATAAATGTTGAATAACAGAACTGGGAAAGACAATATGTTCAGTGAACTACAAATAATCCAAAGTAAAAATAGAGTATCTGAGGAAGAGAATACACAAGTGAAATGGGAAAGGAACTCAGAAGTATAATAAAAGAAAAATTTAATAAAAACTGAGTTTCCAGTAGGAAAATTACAGGGTGCTGATGTACATCTGATTACAGAACGACAAATGTCCATATGTAAGTACATAAAATAAATAGATTAAGAGAAGTTATTCAAGTATCTAAGGAGAAGAAAAAGAAACAATTCACTTATAAAATATGGAGATGGTTACTCAGGTTGACCTCAGTTTCACTCATAATATAACTGAAATCTAAGGAGACAGGATATTCCAATGTGTATAAAATGTTGAGAGTTCCTGTGATTCTAGAATATTCTACCCAGTCATAATGCCATTTGATTAGAAATATAACAGACATTAATTTTCAAATATGCAATAACTCAGGGTTTAGAGCACTAATAAACAGTTGTGAGAAAAAGAAATTCATAGCAAAATTCAATTATTTAAGAAGTAATAAAAATTAATAGATCACAAAGGGATAAAAAGAGTGTCCATTAAAATTGAGTAGATTGAAATTTGGAACTATATTAACAGTTAATGTAATATTTTAAAAATAGAGAATACATGTTTTAATAATTATGATAATTTATAACATAATTTTTCTAAAAGTGAGAGAAGGTATTGGCAAGAATTACAGTGGTAATTTTAACTTTATTATTAAGAGAGAATCAGTATACACTATTTTATTATATATTTGTACATTATTATACACACATACATGCAAACTGTACATTGCCAGCCTCTTAATACTTGTTATAATCTACTTTTCCCTAGCCACAATGCTGTCTTAGGAAATAACATCTTCTTAGATAAAGGTACACTGAAATATCTATAACTTGATTCTGAAAATATATATAATATAGAAGCCTTTTTTTGTGAATGGCATCAGTTGTACTGAGAAAAATTTCTCTTCTAAAGTGCTGAATCAGATATCATAAAAATGACACAATATTATAAAAGGTAATCAAATAAGTGAACATTCAGCTAGGTATTTGATTTAAAGCTGAGGTTTCTATTTTAATGAGTTCTTTGTTTGTGGACCATCAACAGTATATTGTATAAAATATGTCCATAACATACAGTCAGGAATTTGTCTCCATATAGTCAACTTTGAGCAAGAAATTAAAATAAATTTATGAAGTATTCTGAGAAAAAAATATTGCTATTCATTCCAATATTTGACTATTATTTTACCCACATATTCCTTAATAGTGGTGTTTAATTCTATTAATAATATATTTGAAAATTAAGTTGTCTTCACAGAAAAAAAATTATATTCACATTGTTTTCATAGAAAAAAACTATGTTCACATCAATATTTTATCAGTTTATATAATATTTGATAAGAATCACAATACATTACAACTCTCACAAACAAGGAAGAAAACACAGTACATCCTTGGGAAAATTCAATTCAATTTACATAACTATAAAGTACAGTACATGCTAGTATGCTCTGGCACAAAAGGTTTGAAACAAATTAATGTACACTCAAACACAAAATTATGTTATTTGAAATGATAAAAGTTGACTTATTTAGAAATCTAGTTCTGAATATATTTCTATATTATCTTTAAAGAGTTAATATTAGGCAAAAAATATACAATCAATCATGTGTTTAAAATACAGGTTTCACTGTGATTTTAAGTCACTCAAAGGATGAGATCCCCTTTTAAAAGATTAAGGTCTACAGTAGGTACTGAGGTTTTCATCTTTGTTGCTGAATCAGGATTATGCTTTCTTGCTGATTGATGGATTATGTAGGTCAATGACTGGTTAGAATAATTATGATGCCATTATTAATGTACCAGAGTGGAAAACACCCTGGATCTCATTTACTATTTTGTTAGCACTTTTAGGGCTAAAAACAAACCAGACTATTCTCAAAAGTATATATGTGCTTAAAGATTTTCTTTCATAAAATAATTAATTTATGTTCGTATTTCTTTTAAAATAATGCAAATTGTACTGGGTACAAAATAATGATAACAATATCAATACTAATAATACAAAATAATCAGGACTTCTTTGAAATAAGAAGAAAAGCACGTTCCTAAAGACAGGGGTGCTATGCAAATATTTTATGACTTGGGTACCAGCCAGAAAATAAGCCTCAGGAGTCAACAGGGATGCTGGCCTCGAAAAACTGGCATGGTTCTTCAGCAATATACAGATGCTCATGTTAATAGCTCTCGTATCATATAACAAATTAGTAATATCTTAATTGTAATAAGTATGGCCCATGGGCAAATGTAAGACCAAATTTAAGACAGATTAAAGTGGACCAATCTGGAGCATAAAAGAGAAAAGAACATCCTGTGCTCCTGTGATGAAAGGATAAAATGTCTCCATTTTCTTACTCGTATCTCATTCTCTTCCAATGCTTACTTATCCTTATTTCTTTCTTGTCCAATTGTCACTCTCATTCAAGGACAAGCTTTATAAAGTTACTTCCTGTTACCTTTTGTTCTCATCTAGGCACCTTTCTCCACACATAACAAATTTCCCCTCTTCATGGCAGATCTTCTTCTCTACCAATATTCTAGACATATGATACCCTCCAGTTAATAAAATTTGATCTTCACAATGTTTTGCTTCCTTCTGTTTTATCTCTATGTTGTCAGTTAGCTTTTCTTGACTTGTGTACTTAATAAAACAAGGTGTTTCCAAAATTATAGAAACCAAATGAAATTTATGTAATATTTTGTAGATTCTTCCCAAGAATGTAATTAAAATCTTTTTTCCCCTAATCATGAACTCCTTTGTATGTTAACAAATAATTTTTATTCATCTTTGTTAAGAATGTCTTTCTATACAAGTTTTAAATTGAGTTAATATTTCCTAAAAATATATTATTTTATAAGGCTCTTCATTGACAGAATTCTGTGTTTTTCATGTTTTTGTTTTGCAGTTTCGTTTTTCGATTTTTGAAAATTTATCTTTTAAAAATTGAAGTGTGGAACTAAATTTTTACATCCCTTATTTTATTATATACTCATAATCTAATAGTTTCATAAAAATGCCCACATATATATTATTGCATACATTCACACATCTTTTTACACACATTCACAAAACATAAACATATATACTGTTATATATACATACATAAAATAATATCATACCAGATAGTTTCACTGCCCTAAAAATCAATGTTATGGAAGCAATCACTTTTATGATTTTTATTATTATAGATCCATTTTGCCTACTCTATTGTAGAACTTCAGATAAATGGAATTATATTACATGTACTCTTTACTTTTTGACTACTTTAACTCAATGAAATGCTTTTGAGATGCATCCATGTTGCTGCATTGCATCGGTAATATTTTTGTCTTTATTGTTGACATTATTCATTGTATGAAGGTATTGAAAAATTTGATATGTTATATTATGTGTGGACATTTGAGTTATCTTTCTTTTTAATCATTTTAACTATAGCTGATATGAATATTCTCTTCCCAGTTTTCTTGTGGGTGTGTGTTTCATTTCTGTTGTGTAAATGCCTAGGTATAGAATTGCTGAGTCATGATATAGACATATATGTTTAAGTTTAAATTTAACTGAATTACCAAACATTTTTCTAAAGTAGTTGTCTAATTTTACATTCTGAACAGCAGGATAACAATGATCCCAGTTGCTCCAAATCCATACATACATTTAATAATATTAGTTTTTTAAAGTGTTAACCATTCTGTGGGTATGAAATATTTGCTATTTTACCTTTCTTCATTGTTTTCCTAAATTTCAGAAACTTCTTCCTCATTCATGCTCAGCAAAAGGCTGACCTTGTAATCTAAAGGAAATAATTCAAAAGGAATTTCTTCTATATGTATACAAACATCCCTGTATTTATATGCACCTTCTTTTTTCCATAGCTTATTAATGTAAAATTGACAAATAAAAATTGTATATACTTAAGGTGTACAAGGTGGTTTTGATATATTGTGAAATGATTACCACAATCAAGTTAATTAACATATCCATCACCTTATATAATTACCTTTTCTTTTTTAATAAGAACACTTAACATCTACTCTTTTAGCATATTTTGTATGCAATATATTATTATTAGCTGTAGTCATTAAATCCCTAGAACTTATTCATCTTACAACTGAAAGTTTGTACCCTTTAAGCAGGTCTCCATTATTCATATCCTCCAGCCTTGACAATCACTATTCTACTATCTCCTCCTATGAATTTAACTTTTATAGATTCTACATATAAGAGAGATCATGAAGTACTTGCCTTTCTTTCTGTGACTTACTTAGCATGATATTCTCAGGTTGAGCCATATTGTTGCAGGCAACAGGATTTCTTTCTTGAGGCTTAAATATATATAAAATATATGTTTATAGGTCTATATTTATAAATATATATTATTTTATCTAAAATATATGTTTTTATTTTATTATATATTTTGTGGCATTTTGTATATTTTGTGGTACTTTGTAAAAATGTGTAATATATGTCATATTTCCACAAAATACCACAAAATATATTTAAAAACCACAAATGTTATATATAGAGATCACATTTTGCTTATATATTCATCTGCTGATGAACACTTAAGTTGTTTCCACATCTTGGCTATTGTAATAATGCTGCAACCAACTTGGGAGTGCAGATATGTCTTCAACATCCTCATTTTATTTCCTTTGGATATATACCTAGAAGTGGAATTTCTGGATAATAAGGTAGTTCTATTTTAAATTTTTTGAGGAATCTTCCTAGAGTTTTTCATAATAGTTCTACAAATTTATATTCTCATTAAATAGATACACAAAATTATATTCTCAATAAAATGTAAAGGTTTCCTTTTCTCTACTTCCTTGCTAACACTTGTTATCTTTTGACTCTCTGATAATAACTATTCTACCAAGTGAGAGGTGAAATTTCATTGTGGTTTTGATTTTTATTTCCCTGATGATTAGGGTTGGTTAGCACATTTTATACAACTGTTAGCTATTTGCTTGTCTTATTTAGAAAAATGCCTATTTAGGTCCTTTGTCCTTTTTTAAATTGGGTTATTTGCTTGGTTTTCATTTTGGTTTGTGCTTCTCAGTTATAAGAGTTCCTTACATATTTTACAATTATAAATATATGTGCAACCAACATTGGAGCACCTAAATATATAAAACAAATATTAACAGACCTATGGGATAAAGAGACAGCCATATAATAATAGGAGGGAACTTTGATGTCCCAATTTCAAGAATGAATACACGGGGGACCTTCAAGATGACAAAGGAGTAAGATGTAAAGATCACTTTCCTCCTCATAAATAAATCAGAAATACATCTAAGGCTTCCCTGGTGGCACAGTGGTTGAGAGTCCACCTGCCGATGCAGGGGACATGGGTTTGTGCCCCAGTCTGGGAAGATCCCACATGCCATGGAATGGCTGGGCCTGTGAGCCATGGCCACTGAGCCTGCACATCCGTAGCCTGTGCTCCACAACGGGAGAGGCCACAACAGTGAGAGTCCTGCATACTACAAAGACAAAATAAAACAAACAAACAAACAAAAAATACATCTACATGTGGAACAACTCCTACAGAACACATACTGACCACTGGCAGGCCACCTCAGACTTCCCAAAAGGCAAGAAAATCCCATGTACCTGGCGATGTGGCTGACAGGGTCTTGGTGCTGAGGCCTGGTGTCAGGCCTGAGCCTCTGAGGTTGCAGAGCTGAGTTCAGGATATTGGACCACCAGAGACCTCCCAGCATCATGTAATATCAATTGGTGAGTGTTCTCCCAGATATCTCCATCTCAATGCTAAGACCCAGCTCTACACAACGGCCAGCAAGCTCCAGTGTTGGACATCCCATACCAAACAACTAGCAAGACAGGAACACAAACCCACCTATTAGCACAGAGGCTGCCTAAAATCATACTGAGTTCACAGACACCCCAAAACACACTGGTGGATGAGGCCCTGGCAAACAAAAAGACAAGATCCAGCCCCACCGACCAGAACAGAGGTACCACTCCCCTCCACCAGAAAGCCTGCACAAGCCACTGAACCAACCCCACCCACAGTCTCACACATTGGGGCAGACACCAAAAACAATGAGAGCTATGAACCTGCAGCCTGTGAAAAGGAGACTCCAAACAAAGGGAAACAAAATTAGAAGACAGAGAAATAAGCAGCAGATGAAGGAGCAAGGTAAAAACTCATCAGACCAAACAAATGAAGAGGAAATAGGCAGTCTATGTGAAAAAAAATTCAGACTAATGATAGTAAAGATGATACACAATCTTGGAAATAGAATGGAGTAAGTACAAGAAACGTTTAACAAGGACATAGGAGAACTAAAGAGCAAACAAACAGAGATGAACAACACAATAAATGAAATAAAAAATTCTCTAGAAGGAATTAATAGCAGAATAGCTGAGATAAAAGAATAGATAAGTGACCTGGAAGATAAAAGAGTAGAAATAACTACTGCAGAACAGAATACAGAAAAAAGAATGGAAAGGATTGAGGACAGTCTCAGAGACTCTGGGACAATATTAAATGCACCAATATTTGAATCATAGCGGTCCCAGAAGAGGAAGAGAAAAAGAAATGGACTGAGAAAATATTTGAAGATATCATAGTGGAAAACTTTCTTAACATGGGAAAGGAAATAGTCAATCAAGTCCAGGAAGTGCAGAGAGTCCCATACAGGACAAATCCAAAGAGAAACACGCCAAGATGCATATTAATCAACCTATCAAAAATTAAAAACAAAGAAAAAATATTAAAAGCAACAAAGGAAAAGCAACAAATAGCATACAAGGGAATCCCTATAAGGTTAACAGCTAATCTTTCAGCAGAAACTCTGCAAGCCAGAAGGGATTGGCAGGACATATTTAGAGGGAAGAAAGGGAAAAACCTACAGCCAAGATTACTATACCCAGCGAGGATCTTATTCAGATTTGATGGAGAAATTAAAACCTTTACAGACAAGGAAAAGTGAAGAGATTCAGCACCACCAAACCAGCTTTACAACAAATGCTAAAGGCACTTCTCTAGGCAAGAAACACAAGAGAAGGAAAAGACCTACAATAAAAAAAACCCAAGACAATTAAGAAAATGGGAATATGAACATACATAGCAATAATTACCTTAAATGTAAATGGATTCAATGCTCCAACCAAAAGACATAGACTGGATGATTGGATACAAAAACAAGACCTGTATATATGCAGTCTACAAGAGACCCACTTCAGATACACACACAGACTGAAAATGAGGGGATGGAAAGAGATATTCCATGAAAATGGAAATCAAAAGAAAGCTGGAGTAACAATTCCCATATCAGAAGTGATAGACTTTAAAATAAAGACTATTACAAAAGACAAAGGTGGACACTACATAATGAAAAAGGGATCAATCCAAGAAGAAGATAGAAAAAAATGTATATATTGATTCACCCAACATAGGAGCACCTCAATACATAAGGCAAATACTAACAGTCATAAAAGGGGAAATCAACAGTAACACAATCATAGTAGGGGACTTTAACACCTCACTTTCACCAATGGACAGATCATCCAAAATGAAAATAAATAAGGAAAAACAAGCTTTAAATGGCACATTAGACAAGATGAACTTAATTGATATTTATAGGACATTCCATCTAAAAACAACAGAATATATTTTCTTCTCAAAATCTCATGGAACTTTCTCCAAGACAGATCATATCGTGGATCACAAATCAAGCCCTGGTAAATTTTAGAAAATTGAAATCATATCAAGTATCTTTTCTGAACACAAAGCTATGAGGCTAGATATCAATCACAGGGGGAAAAACAAACAAACAAACAAAACTAAAGATACAAACACATGGAAACTAAACAATACACTTCTAAATAACTAAGAGATCACTGAAGAAATCAAGAAAGAAAGAAAAAAAAACCTAGAAACAAATGACAATGAAAATCTGATGACAAAAAAACTATGACACACAGCTAAAGAAGTTCTAAGAGGGAAGTTTATAGCAATACAATCCTACCTCAAGAAACAAGATAAATCTCAAATAAAACCCAAAACGTAAAGCAATTGGAGAGAGAAGAACAAAAAACACCCAAAGCTACCAGAAAGAAAGAAATTATAAAAATCAGGTCAATAATAAATGAAAAAGAAATGAAGGAAACAATAAAAAAAGGTCAATAACTAAAAGCTGGTTCTTTGAGAAGGTAAACAAAATTATTAAACCTTTAGTCAGACTCATCAAGAAAAAAGGAAGAAGACTCAAATCAACAGAATTAGAAATGAAAAAAGAGAAGTAACAACTGATATTGCAGAAAGGATCAGGAGAGATTACTACAAGCAACAATATGCCAATAACATGGACAACCTGGAAGAAATGGACAACTTCTAAGAAAAGCACAACCATCCAAGACTGAACCAGGAAGAAAAAGAAAATATAAACAGACCAATCACAAGCACTGAAATGGTAACTGTGATTAAAAGTCTTCCAAAAAACAAAAGCTCAGTATCAGATGGCTCCACAGGTCAATTCTATCAAACATTTAGATAAGAGCTAACATCTATCCTTTTCAAATTCTTCCAAAATATAGCAGAAGGAGGAACACTCCTAAACACATTTACAAGGCCACAATCACCCTGATACCAAAACCAGACAAAGAAGTCAAAAAAAGGAAAAAAAGAAAAAAAGAAAATCACAGGCCAATATCACTGATGAACAAAGATGTAAAAATTCTCAACAAAATACTAGCAAAAAAAATCCAACATCACATTAACAGGATCATGCACCATGATCAAGTGGGGTTTATCCCAGAAATGCAAGAATTATTTAATGTACACAAATCAATCAATGTGATACACCATATTAACAAATTGAAGGATAAAAACCATATGATAATCTCAATAGATGCAGAAAAAGCTTTTGACACAACTCAATACCCATTTATGATAAAAAATTCTCCAGAAAGTGGGCATAGAGGGGACCTACCTTAGCATAGTAAAGGCCATATATGACAAACCCACAGCAAACATCATTCGCAATGGTGAAAAACTGAAACCACTTCCTCTAAGACCAGGAACAAAACAAGGATACCCACTCTCACCACTATTATTCAACATAGTTTTGGAAGTTTTAGCCATGGCAATCGAGAAGAAAAAGAAATGAAAGGAATACATATCAGAAAAGAAGAAGTAAAACTGTCACTCTTTGCAGATGACATGGTACTATACATAGAGTATCCTAAAGATGTTATCAAAAAACTACTAGAGCTTATCAATGAATTTGGTAAAGTAGCAGGATACAAAATTAATGCACAGAGATCTCTTGCATTCCTATACACTAAAGATGAAAAATGTGAAAGATAATTTAAGGAAACACTCCCATTTACCATTGCAACACAAAGAATAAAATACAAAGGAAGAAACCTACCTAAGGAGACAAAAGACCTGCATGCAGAAGAGTATAAGACACTGATGAAAGAAATGAAAGATAATACAAACAGATGGAGAGATATAATATGTTCTTTCATGGGAAGAATCAATATTGTGAAAATGTCTGTACTACCCAAAGCAATCTACAGATTCAGTGCAATCACTAACAAACTACCAATGGCATTTTTCACAGAACTAGAACAATAAATTTCACAATTCATATGGAAACAAAAAGGACCCCGAATAGTTAAAGCAATCTTGATAAAGATAAACGGAGCTGGAGGAATCAGGTTCCCTGACTTCAGACTAAACTACAAAGCTACAGTAATCAAGGCAGTATGGTACTGGCACAAAAACAGAAATATAGATCAAGGGAACAGGATAGAAAGCTCAGAGATTAACCCACGCACATATGGTCACCTTATCTTTGATAAAGGAGGCAAGAATATACAATGTAGAAAAGACAGCCTCTTCACTGAGTGGTGATGGGAAAACTGGACTGCTCCATGTAAAAGAATGAAATTAGAACACTACCAAACCCCATACACAAAAATAAACTCAAAATGGATTAAATACCTAAATGTAAAGCCAGATACTATAAAATCTTAGAAGGAAACATAGGCAGAACACTCTATGACATAAATCACTCAACATTCTTTTTGACCCACTTCCTAGAGAAATGGAAGTAAAAACAAAAATAACAAATGGGACCTAATGAAACTGAAAAGCTTTTGCACAGCAAAGGAAACCATAAACAAGACGAAAAGATAACCCTCAGAATGGGAGAAAACATTTGCAAATGAAGTAACTGGCAAAGGATTAATCTCCAAAATATACAAGCAGCTCATGCATCTCAATATCAAAAAAAAAAAAAACAAGCCAATCAAAAAATGGGCAGAAGACCTCAATAGACATTTCTCCAAAGAAGATACACAAATTGCCAACAAACACATGAAAAGGTGCTCAACATCACTAGTCATTATAGAAATGTAAATCAAAACTACAATGAGGTATCACCTCACACTGGTCAGAACAGCCATCATCAAAAACTCTACAAACAGAAAATTCTGGAGAGGGTATGGAGAAAAGAGAACCTTCTTTCACTGTTGGTGGGAATGTAAATTGATACAGTCACTGTGGAGAACAGTATGGACATTCCTTAAAAAATTAAAAATAGAACTGCTGGATGACCCAGCAATCCCACTACTGGGTATATACCCTGAGAAAAGCATAATTCAAAAAGAGATATGTACCACAATGTTAATTGCAGCACTATTTACCATAGCCAGGGCATGTTGAAGTGTCCATAGACAGATTAATTGATAAAGAAAGTGTGGTACACATAGACAATAGAATATTACTCAGCCATAAAAATGAAATGAAATTGAACTATTTGTAGAGAGGTTGAGGGACCTAGAGTCTGTCATACAGAGTGAAGGAAGTCAGAAATAGAAAACAAATACCATATGCTAACACATATATATGGAATCTAAAAAAAAAAAAACATAAAGGTTCTGATGAACCTAGGAGTATGACAAGAATATAGAGGCAGATGTAGAGAATGGACTTGAGGTAACAGGGATGGGAAAGAGTAAGCTGAGATGAAGTGAGAGAGTAGCTTTGACATGTCTACACTACCAAAGTAAAATAGATAGCTAGTGGGAAGCAGCTGCATAGCACAGGGAGATCAGCTTGGTGCCTTGTGACCACCTAGAGGGTTGGGATATGGAGGGTGGGAGGGAAATATAAGAGGGAATGGATATGGGGATATATGTATACATATACCTGATTCACTTTGTTATACAGCAGAAACTAACACAACATTGTAAACAATTATACTGCAATAACAATGTTAAAAGAAAAGAATGAATACATTTTCCAAACAGAAAATCAATAGGAAAACTCGAATAGCACTATAGATCAAATGGTTCTAACAGACATATACAGAATATTTCATTCAATATCAGCAAAATACATACTCTTTGCAAGCACCCATAGATCAATCTCTAGAATAAATCACATGTTAAGCCACAAAACAAGTCAATATATTAAAAAAGATTGAAATCATACCAAGTATCTCTTCTGAGTGCAATGGTATGAAACTAGAAGTCAATAATTGGAGGAAACTTGGAAAATTCACAAATATGTGGATATTAAACAACACAGTCCTGAACAACCAATGGGTCAAAGATGAAACCAAAAGAAAAAAAATAAATATGTAGAGACAAATGAAAATGGAAACACAACATATCAAAACTTATGAAATGCAGCAAAAGCAATGCTAAGAGGGAAGTTAGCAATAAACACATATATCAAGAGAATAGAAAGATCTCAAATAAACAATCTAATTTTGCACCTCAAGGAAACCAGATAAAGAAGAACTCATCCCAATTAGCAGAAGGAGAATGGTAAAATAGAGAGCTGTGAAGAAACAAATGAAATAGAGACCACAAAACAATAGAAAAGATCAATGAACCTAAGAGTTGGTTTTTTGAAAAGGTAAACAAATCTTTAGGTAGACTAAGAAAAAAGAGATATGACTCTAATAAATATAATCAAATATTAAAAAAAGAGACATTATAATTGATACCACAGAAATACAAAGGATCATGAGACTGCTAGGAATAATTATATGCACACATCCCTTTTATTCTCTCACTATCACAATATAAAGTTACACTCTTTCTAATTAATAACTATTTTTACCCACATTTTCTGCTTACTGTTCTAGTGTGTCTCCTTAGTGGAAAGTTTGTCATGTTGATTTCACTTTATCTTCTTTTTCTTCAAATTATATTACAGTCTCCTCAACAATGTTTAAAGAAACTTAAATATTTTTAATTAAAATCTAACATCATACCTACCCTCATCCTTTTATCATATACTCTTCAGTGCTAAATATTTTTGTTCAATAAACATATCTTCATAATTCAATACCTCATTATCCCATCCAACCTACTATTGTTCCTACTTCTGCAAAGACACAGTTCTCTTGCTAAAAACTCCTGTGACTTCTATGTGGCTACATCCAAGTTTTATTTCAGAATTTGTAACTTTCTTATCTTCTCAGAAGTATTTGACAACTTTGTCTGCATCCCTTAATGAAGGCTTCTATGCCTTTGTTGCTACATATAACAAACATCTCACTCTTTTGGTTTTCTTTCCACCTTCCAGAATATCCATTCACAATTTCTTCTGTAGATGGCTCCACATGACCCTTAAATGAGTCTTCTCTTTGCATTCTACACTCCTGTTTCATTGTGTTAGAACAACTTGCATTAGTGTTCAATCCTAATAACTGAGAGATATCAAAATATACATAACTATCTAACTCTAACCTATCATCAATTCAATCACAATGGATTGCTTTTTAAATATCCTGTTGTGCTTCACTATCCATAAATCCATTTCTAATTTACCATCTTATGTTGAGTGTACCTCCTATATATTTAGAAACTGTTCACTCATTTTTATCCTCATAGTAATGCATCATTTCTTCCTCCATCATATCTTACCTAGCATATATCTTTCTAGACCTTATTATGTGTAATCCATTCCATATCCACTGTCATCTTTAAAAAAATATGAAGTAGAATATGTCACCCCGATTTTAAAAAAATGTTTTAGTGACTTTCCTTTGTCCTTGCCATACATCAATCTCACAATTTTGTGCATGTTCTCCTCTTCAGTCTTCTTTTTCACTTTTTTCTTACATTACTCAGTTTATCAAAACACCTCTTACTTTTTAGAATGTGTTAAATTGTCTCTAATGTATAAGCCTTCACATGATTTGTTTTGAAGGAAAGTTTCTTTCATTCAACGTCTTATACTAAATTCACAAGGTGACTGCCACTCATCCTTCTGATCTCAGCTTAGCAGTTAGTTATCAGATTAAACTTCAGTTCTTCCATACTAGTTTAGTTCCTACACATTGAATTTTTCCACCAGACTGTAAGACCCACAAGGGCATAAAATTAAAACCCTTTTCTTCATTGATAAATTTGTAGCATCTACACAAGTGTTTGGTAAAGAATGGACACTTACAAATTAGATATTAGATAGATCAATAAATCACAATTCGTTTATTAGTTACATTCGGCAGAGACAAAAAACCTTAATCTTGCACAAGTTAAACTAGTACAAAACAGGTTTATGATCACTTTTTGTCAGGCTAAGAATCTAATTCAGCAACTCACTAACTTAAAATAATTAATCGGGCTTCCCTGGTGGCGCAGTGGTTGAGAGTCCATCTGCCGATGCAGGGTACACAGGTTTGTGGCCCAGTCCAGGAAGATACCATATGCCGTGGAGCAGCTAGGCCCGTGAGCCATGGCCACTGAGCCTGCGCATCTGGAGCCTGTGCTCTGCAACGGGAGAGGCCACAACAGTGAGAGGCCCACGTACCACCAAAAAAAAAAAAAAATCATTAATCTGTCATGTTTCAAAGTTTTAGAGCTCTGATCGCAAAGGATAAAAATATATATTAATAGATGTTAAAATGTCTCTCATCAGTTAATGAATGCATAAAACAAAATTATGTTTATTGGCTTTAAATCCATTCCATTTTGACATTTTACAAATACAGTAAACATAACTGTTTTCCCACAATTGTAAAAAAAAATCTAATTTACAGAAATATTGTTTCTTTAGAGATTTATGTCAACAGTCATGCTAATTAATCATTGATGGGCCAAAATTGTCTCACTAAGTAGAAAGGATCATCCACTGAAATGCTCAGTTAGAGAGTGAGCACTACATAATATATCACTCAGCTAGAGATATTTCTTGTTCCTTTGAAAGTTGAATATCATTCAATGTAATAAATATGAAGAAGAATTAATTTTATAAATGAACACAGGCAATTTAGAGTCACTTGTACTTTGAATCATAAAAACACAATGAAATTAATGCTACTAATTGCAGAAGTGTTATAATTTTGTGACATATTTAAAATTTCTGACAAAAAATATTCTTTCAGTATTTCCAGGAACAGGAATCAACATTGGCATCCAGAAAAGCCATAAGAAGTGACTTTTCCATAAATGATTTATCTGACAAATTTATAAAGTAACTTTGTATATATACATAATTTTTCCTACCTGTGAAATTAGTGTATTGGAGTCGATGAGACATAAAGCATCTCCAGGGTTAAAGGTTCCTTGACTTGATGATTTATACCTACCACTTTTGTCACCAGGATCAATGCTCACTTCATGTGGAGGAAGGTCTACCCATGTGCTGTGATCCACCCAAATTTTTTCTTTGACTTCTTCTCATGACTCTTCAAGTACTGAAAATTCATTGCTATCAACAGAGGAAATCCTTTAAGGTGAGTCATTTCCCCCTAAAGATCTTTGAGTAACACATTCATCCAACAATATAGTTACAACCATCTAACCTGAAGTAAGAATACTGTGTAACTTAGAATACTTATATTTTTATGGGGAGGCAGGAAGGAAGAGGTCTTTGAATATCTGCAGCATAACGCAAAGCTAAAATGGCTATATATGCCTAGACTGACAGAGGGTTCTCATGTATCACTGAGAAGGTGTCAAATGAAAACAATTTTTAATAAAAAGTAAAATTATTTTCTAAATTTTCAAGTTCCCTAACTTTCTTCTTTAACTTTTTTTTTTTTTCTGTACGTGGGCTTCTCACTGTTGTGGCTTCTCCTGTTGCAGAGCACAGGCTCTGGACGCACAGGCTCAGCGGCCATGGCTCATGGGCCTAGCCGCTCCATGGCATGTGGGATCTTCCCAGATCGGGGCACGAACCCACGTCCCCAGCATCGGCAGGCAGATTCTCAACCACTGTGCCACCAGAGAAGCCCTTCTTTAACTTCTTTCCAACTCAGTTTATCAATTTGTAAAATAAACCTAAAATGGTCTCTGTCCATTTCAAAAAAATAAAATACTCTGACAATATCTTCTAGCCAAAAACCACCAGGAAAAAAACTGTAGATGAATAAATGTGTTCATTACTAACTGCAGAGAGAGAGAGAGAACACACACTATAAGTAATGGTAGCAAGTCTCAGAAACAAAGCATTAGAAAGAACCTGCAATTGAATTCAGTCTTTTATTGGGTAATTTTTTTTTTTTCAGTATGCGGGCCTCTCATTGTTGTGGCCTCTCCTGTTGCAAAGCACAGGCTCTGGACACACAGGCTCAGCAGCCATGGCTCACGGGCCCGGCTGCTCTGCGGCATGTGGGATCTTCCCGGACTGGGGCACGAACCTGTGACCCCTGCCTCAGCAGGCAGACTCTCAACCACTGCGCCACCAGGGAAGCCCTACTGGGTAATTTTGGAATGAGAGTATGGAAGTGAGGATCCACCTTGTGTTGGTTGCTGCCAGAAAGCAGCAGCTGTTCTATGATTGAACATTTCCATACAATTTATCCATCAGGAGGGCAGATTAGAACAAGAGTAATGCTGTAGTTGGTTAAAAAGTAGCAGTCCTTCATAAGAGCTGAGGAATGGGGATGTTTACTACTTCGTGGGTTATGCAATGATCTTGTTTTTTTCTCACGTTACCATCGTGTCTGACTGATCTTGTCTGATGTTGGTATCTATGAGATCATGTATGTCATATCTACAAGGGATTAATGTGGCCTAGCTAAGAATATTGCACCATATTTAACAACACTGAGACCCACTTCCCAAATGCAAGTGGCTGCTTTATTCTTCCTCACAAAAAAAGATACGGAAAGCAAATTAATGAGGAAATTCATGACAAAGAAAAATCAAGGATATACAACATAACTATTATTCTCTATTATACAAATTTGTTCATTTCTATCACAGTACTTAATAGAAAGTCATTATGCTAAGCATTTTCGTTAAGTACCATTTTTATATATAAAGAGTACATATCTGTATTATTTACAAATATTATCCACAATCCCTTCCAAATACCTGATACTTATTAATCACTAAAATAATACTTGATGAAGAAGGATCATATGGTGGGCACCATGCTGAGGGATGATATGGAGAATTGTAACATTATGAGAGAGGCTGATCTAGAAATGGACAAGATGGGCTAATTTACAGTGGAAGAGAAATTACCCTAATAAATCATTAACTAAATTTTCAAACTACCTTCATATATTGCATCAAATACTCCACTTACTCCCATATTTTTATGGTTATTATTAATGATTTTTTATTCCCAACTTATTTTTGTTTTTCTCTTTTAACGCAAGGACCCACAAATGGTCAAGGCAATTGTGGCTGTCATTCAGTTGTCTGAACAATCCCTTAAAACAATCCCCACTGTTTAGAAAGGTCTTCATTGTAATGCATAGTCCATATTCTACTCAAGTCAAGAGTGGAGCAGGCAAGAATATGACAAAAACAATAGACATGGTATTTATTGTATTTCTGTGGAATAAGAACTTAATCTGTAAGAGTAAGTTATCAAGGAAGTAGAAAAATAAAAATAAGAGAAGCTATAATAGTTTACCTGTTCAGAGTGTCAACAGTATAAAACATTATCAAATAAAAATATATCTTGTTAACTGAAAACACCAATTATACTCCAATGATAATACTATCAATATATTAGAGAAATAGTTTAAAAGAAAAAAATATATATATATTTTAATTCATATTAAATGGTATAAGTATGGCTGTATTTAATGCATTTAGATGTTAGATTTATATAGATATATTGAGGTATTCACACATCTTGAATTTAACTAAATTTTCATATGTGGTCCAGTAACTTCTTTCAAAGGATTTTTTCCCCTTATGTTTGCTCAGTGAGCTGAAAATTTCCTAAATTGTCCTAGAGATTTTTACCTTAGCCTTGAGATCATTGACTTTCTAAAGCTATTGGTGTGTATATTAAAAGAAATTGTGTGTGCATTGTTTAAATTAACTGTCATTATTATACACAGAATAATGAGACTGCAAGCAAATCATGTCATTAGGAAGTGGTTTCACATCAGAATCAAATTTCTCCTCTGTTTACTGTTAAATGTGCAATTTACCTAAAGAGGGAGTGAAAGGGAACAATGAGACAAGAATTGAGTGAATATTTGTGTTGCAAATTCTCTGACCCAGGAATGTTAAAATAACAAATTTTAAAATACTTACTACAAAAGGACTATGTGTAAAAAATAAATAAACATAAAATGTCAAATATGCAGACATCTAACCACAAGAAAAGATGGACTGCAAGCAAAATGTCATAGTTTCTGATGAAGTGCTGATATTGAATTATAACCCAAATATTTCTTGAAGAGTAACAAAAAAGTTATTTTTAGGAATTTTGTAGGGGAATTCAGTTGAATAAAATGCAGTTGAATTTCAATAAATAAATTGAAATCGTTTCTTTACCTAATTTCCTACCTATTCTTTAAATTATCTGATGAATGTTTCTCAGGGTCCCAAGCTTTTACTTATTGCTAGTCATTTCTGAATCTCACATATGCACTTCTGCAGATGTCAATTTATTATTTTTTAAAGTATGTTCTTACATCTAACATTCATTCTATGAAGCATTGAAAAAGGTATAAAATTTAAACTTAGACATTTACGTTTCAGTCATAAATTTACCATCTAAAAGCTGTATGAATTTAGACATGTTGATTAATCATTCTTTGTTTCAGAAATGTTTATTTAAGATGGCATAGTTCTTCACACACTAGTCACAAGCATTAAATAAGAGAGGGAAGAATGTGTTAATGACCTTAAATAATACCTATCACAAAATAGGCATTAATTAAAAAATACTTTCCTTTCCCTCTCTCTTCCCTTGGTTTTCAACTACTAGAGCTAATCAATGAATTTGGTAAAGTAGCAGGTTACAAAATTAATGCACAGAAATCTCTGGCATTCCTATAAACTAATTATGAAAAATCTGAAAGTGAAATCAAGAAAACACTCCCATTTACCACTGCAGCAAAAAGAATAAAATATCTAGGAATAAACCTACCTAAGGAGACAAAATACTTGTATGCAGAAAATTATAAGACACTGATGAAAGAAATTAAAGATGATACAAACAGATGGAGAGATATACCATGTTCTTTCATGGGAAGAATCAATATTGTGAAAATGTCTATACTACCCAAAGCAATCACTAGCAAACTACCAATGGCATTTTTCACAGAACTAGAACAATAGATTTCACAATTCATATGGAAACAAAAAGGACCCCGAATAGTCAAAGCAATCTTGAGAAAGATAAATGGAGCTGGAGGAATCAGGCTCCCTGACTTCAGACTAAACTACAAAGCTACAGAAATCAAGACAATATGGTACTGGCACAAAAACAGAAATATAGATCAAGGGAACAGGATAGAAAGCTCAGAGATTAACCCACACACATATGGTCACCTTATCTTTGATAAAGGAGGCAAGAATATACAGTGGAGAAAAGATAGCCTCTTCAATAAGTGGTGCTGGGAAAACTGGGCAGCTACATGTAAAAGTAGGAAATTAGAACACTCCTTAACACCTTGGATTTCAAAAATCATCATGGTACTCTTTGATTTACCATCAGCTGTTCACATACTTCAGACCAGCTTTATCCATTGACATGTTTGTCTTTTAAAAAAATTTCATACACTGTGTTTTTATTTTCTTCACCTCTGTTTCACTTTCCATTCTTCCAATCTTATTGTTTCCTTACACTTACACCAATAGAACAGTTGAGCTACCAGAAAGAAATATGCTAGGTAAATATATTGGGAAAGTTAAATGAAATAGGAATTATTGAGATGCAGACCAAGCTGAAAATAGGTAAGGAAACACTCACTATCTTGGATTGTATAGACATTCAATGGAACAGAAGGAGGTTCCTACTTGCCTCCTTTACTGGTCTTTATCAATAGCTACTTGGGCAACAGAAAATTCTAAACTCCAAAGACCATTTATTGATTGGCCAAAAGCCCAAAACATTAACTTTCCCTGCATTTTGTGTCATGAAACAAATACATATGATGAGTTGCTGTGATAGCAGGTATTAGAAAGAACCCTTGTGTTAGGGATCTGAGAGCACCCCAGGTTCACACCCATTCTGACTACTCTTGGCATGATTTTACTTTTTGTTGTCCATGAGATTTTATGAAATTCATTTTTATTGTGTTAATTTATTCATGTTTTGGTTGTTTACAGTTAACTTCCTCTATGACAGATTTATCATAGGTTAAAAAGTTGTTTCAAAATCCAATATAGTAAAATTTATAATTCATATTTTATTACATATTTGTTTGTCTTTTAGGTGAGTACCTCATACATCTCTCATCAAGCTTTGGCCCACCCAGCAGGATGAAACAGAATTCTGGTCAAAGCAGAAATATTGAACCCCATGGACACTTTAACATAGGTGTTTCTGACTACTGCCCTTGCTTTTGCTATACAATATTAAGTTTCATGTAATAAATATTCAATATGACAGAAATCTATATGCTGTATGTTATCTAAAGTAAAGTTGAAAAAGTTAGTAATTCATAAAAAAATATACTTATCCTTTGATCTATTCATTCTTTCTTTCATAATTTTTATCTCCTAAATGACAATGTGGTAAGAGTAACCACTTTAACTGCACCATGTCTACTTATAACATTTCACAAATTAGTAAGAAGTTGATTAATACAAAGACAGTGTGATTAGTGGAATTTTGATGTAAAACACCTAATCCGTAGTCTTTTATTAGATATATGCATTAATGTGAGATTTGTTAATGTGCTTCAATCTTTAAAAAATGCATAAGTATCATATATATTGTTATTAAATAAAATGTTAAAATGTGCAACTGAAGAAAGATGAAAAGTATTCATCACAAACATACATGTGGTATGTTAAAAATTTTATTTTGTGCATCATCATATTACATATATATTTGATTACAACACAAAAATAATAAACTTATTAAAATTAGTTGATTTATTTCATTCTTATAATTTTAACAATGGCATAATGATTTTATTGTTTTGAAGAAAATAATTAATAATGAAAAACTACTATAATTAATTTATTGTCTCCAGAGTGACTATGATTCTAAATTCAATATAATAACTTATCCAAAAGAGAATAATGAAGAAGATACATTTTGTCAATTAAGGTGTAATAAAGTCCTTGAAAAGACAGATACTTGAAAGGAAGTAAATTTAAACAGTCTATCTACAGATTAATAGATCCATGTATTAATATCCATGTATTAATAGATCCATGGAAATATATATATTTTAATGATGCTTAGTACTTGGATCCTATGTACAATAATTAAAAGTTATTCAATTACTGCACTTGGTCTAGGCAACCCAGTTTGTTTCTCTGAGGTTGTTGTGGACTGAATTGTGCTGATGTTTTAACAGGAGTTTAACAGTTCATGATATTATTCACATGGACTTTATTTTTATCTAATACTTCAGAGGAGGAAAGTATAATAATATGGGGTCATAGAGGAATAAAAATCAGAAATCAGATCACAATTATACCTCTCAAATTAACTATTTGTAATTTTTTTGGCATTCATATTAGATTGTTGTGTCTGAAATCTTTGAAAAGGAACTAAGCTACTAGCTTTAATGATGTGGCAGTTCAATTTAATTAAACATGCAAAGAATTGTTGCATTTATGTTTCTATTTTCTATTTATCTACACACACACATACACACACTCATACAAAATTATGTATATTTCCAAATACTATTTTAGGACTTGTGGAAACAAAGATGGCCTTTGTTTTCGAGAATTTTACTGGCCATTTGGAAGATAAAACATTCTTCTGTGAATAAGTTACATGAAAATCTTAGTCCATCTGAAAGAAGTATGTAAATACAGGAAATTCATTAGAACTGAGGAAATTGAAGATAAAGAATGTTTTGTACCTTTACAACTTTATAGAATAATGTAAATGTTGAGTTAGAATGTACATAAAGAATAAAGATCAATATCTGAAAATATTGATGCCTTCACTATTGTCCTTTACATTAGTGAACTAATAATAAGAAGTAGCTATCATTGGAGCAGGCCAAAGATAGATTTCTGTGTTCAAAGACAGTTATAAAGGATAATGTGTACCACTATTCTGTTCTTCAGAAATGAAGGAATTATTCCCCCAACCTGCATGGAGAGCTGCAGACAGCTGGCCTTTTGCTCTCAGCTCTCCTGTAGAATTTCCTGAAATAAAATCTCATTCCCAGGGGTGCCAGTCCTACATGAGGGTATAAAGGTCCAGCCATCTTGTGCCAGTTGGGAAAACTCTGAAGGGCCATATTCACCTTAGAGCTCCTCAAGGACTATGCTCTTGCTGAGACTATACCACATTATAATTTTTTTTTCTCTGAATAATCTTTTTTTTTTCTCTTTCTTTCCATGGGCTGATCCCAAGGGCATCCTCTAATCAATTCTCCAAACTCTAATCTATCTGAGAGTTTGCTTCCTGGGGAACTCAACCTGTAAAGAGTCAGTGTCTTAACTGAAGTATTTGGACCTAATTTTAGAGAATAGCAGAAATTACGTATGAGAGGTAACATAAAGAAAGTAACAGGCTTCCCTGGTGGTGCAGTGGTTAAAAATCCACTTGCCAAGGTGTGGGACATGGGTTCGAGCCTTGCTCCGGGAAGATCCCACATGCCACAGAGCAACTAAGCCCATGGTCCACAACTACTGAGCCTGCACTCTAGAGCCCAAAAGCCACAGCTACTGAGCCCACATGACACAACTACTGAAGCCTGCACACCTAGAGCTGGTGCTCTGCTGCAATGAGAAACACACACACCACAATGAAGAGTAGCTTCCTCTCAAAGCAACTAAAGAAAGCCCACGTGCAGAAACAAAGACCCAACACAGCCAAGAATAAATAAATTAGTTTTTTAAAAAAGAAAGTAACATTTTAGGGAGTCTGTTTTATGAATGTGATCATAGCATTAAATTATAGAAAAACATAGACTTTACTTCTTAAATTTGTAGTTAAACCAGAATCCAATTAAATTAATTTGAGCAGGTAGTGTGATGGTTAATTTTATGTGTTGATGTGACTAGGCTAAGAGATGCCCAGATAGGTGGTAAAACATTATTTCTGGGTACATCTGTGAGGGTGTTTCCAGAAGAGAATCTGTAGCATTTAGCAATTTTACTTGATAGACTGAGTAAAGAAGACTGCTCTTACCATTTAGGTAGGCATCATCCAATCCACTGAGGGCATGGATAGAATAAAAGGGCTGAAGAAGGGTAATTTTTGCCAGGGAATTCCCAACTAAGAATGATTTTTATAAAGAAAAAAAAAGAATATTTTAAGGAATGAGTTATTTAAGAAAATATAAGTTCAGAATAGAACATTTAAATAGGCACATAGTGGGTGAATATCAGTGGAATAATTTAAATTGACTGTAGACAGTTTATGAACTACAAAATAAGTAATTGGCATGATGATGTAGGCAAAAGTTACAAGTCACTTGATTAAAGAGTTTGCTTGTGAAAGAATATAAATGTGACATATCATGAAATTTTTTATTATACATAGTTTTCCTGTCACTAAAGAATCACGTAATTATATAATAAAACTACTTTGATTATTTCTCAAGTCTTTCCCATTTTTTTCTGATAGTATCTTGTTTCTTTCAGGTTTAATTTTTTTTCTTGTATTTATGAACTGTATTTTAGCTACCTAATAGTTTTCTCCAATGATATTTTATAGCAATTATTTATTGATGAATTCTACAGGTTTTTAAAAATATTTATTCACATCCATTTATGGTGCAATTGTCTGTGTTTTAGTAACTTTAGATGATGAGCTCTTTAACTGTCAAGTATTCTTAGTCAAAGCCCTTTGTAGTCTGCATTAAGAATATGTTCTTTCCGAAATTTTGTATTTGCTTCTTCCATGATCTTTGGGAGCATTTGTACTATGGCTTAACTTTTATGTAAAATTTTCAACTCACAGCTTCTCAGACTATGTAGAACCATAAAGTAGACCTTGAAAACTATGTGAGGGTAAATTCCTGAGAAGACCCAACATCTGTCTTGTGTTTAACAAGAAGTATAATTAGCTTCTGTTTAATTTGATTTTTCTGATATGTATTATTATTTTCTCGTCTCCCTTTTTTCCAAGTGTGTAGTCCTTTGAATGCCATCACTTTTTGTATGAGTTTCATTTCTCCAGCTTATAAGATACCAAATGTTTTCTTCTTTTCTCTTCAGGCTGGTATGTCTAATTCCCTTTGTTACTTCTTTCTATTCTCTGCCCTTAATAATATATTTCTTATTTTCTTACTATCTCAGTTATGCATTTATATGTCCCATTGCTATATTTAATACACTATTTTTAGGCATTTGTTTTCATATCATCAGAAATAAACGTTAATCATTGGAGATTCCAAATACTGATTTCAAGATACAGAAGATTCCCAACACTCATTAACATGTACCATAGATTTTGGCACTTTGCCTTTTAGTGTGGTCTTCATGACCACTGCCTTCTATGTTCTAGTATCATTCAAAGGAATGACAAATGTGTTTGCTTATTTATAATTACTAACAACTTCCTTAAGGTATATTCCTAGACAAAATATACATCCTACATTTATCTAATTGATTGAGTTTTACTTTATCACAAGCTTAATAAATTTGTACTCTCTTAAATTTATTTATTTAATTTTTCTCTCAGCTAGTCACTTTCACAGTTGTTTTATTTGTAGAATTATTATTCTGGCTTCGGATGAGAGTGTTTTGCAGAGGTTTATGGCATTTGTTTCTGCCAGGCACTTGGCAGTGCTGTGAACCTGGGATCTCCATAAATTATAGTCTAATTTTAAAAATTCTTTGACTGCTCAGGTATTACAAATGAATATTGCAAACCCATTAGAAGTCCAAAATGAGATCCCAAGTTCCCAGCGATGATCCCCCCTCAAACTCAGGTAATAGTCAAATGTAATTGAATTTCCTGACAATTCTCAGGGAGCTAAGAGATTAGTTTTCATTTAAACTTACAATGAGAGTGTATTTTTTCGGAAGTCCTAGCTTTATGGGGGAAATCTCTTTCTAGACTTCTCACCTTGGCTGGGTCTTGTGCTCTGTTTTCTCTTTTCTATGCCCTACGGAGCTCAGTTTTATCTGGTTATACTAAAACATTCACGATAAACTTGAACCTTGCTACAGTACTCTACTTAATTTTCTGGTTTCCCACCTGTTCTCATTCACAGTGAGGAAACCCTTGCATTCTTCACAGCTCATCAATGCGTTTGTACAAAGAAATTTACATATCTTATACTGAATCGCTTTTGTTGTTTACATCAGAGGTTTCAATCCAAGTTTCTAGCTCATCATTCAATCAGAAATTCTCATTATTTCCTGAACTCACTCCACTCAGGTTTTCATGACCACCAGTCGATTGAAGCTAGTTTAGAAGAGATTGGCAATGACTTTCACATTGATAAGTCCATGGGCAATTCTCAGTTCTCATTTTTCTTTTAAATATCATCAGCATTTGAAAAGTTAATTTATCTCTCTTCTTTGGAATATTTTCACCATTTGGTTCCCAGGAAACCCCACTCTCCTGGTTTCCCTTCTGCCTCAGTGGAAGTTCCTTATCAGTATACATGCTAGGCTCCTCCTTAACATTCCCAATTTTCACATGCTATTGTGCCTTAAGGCTTAGTACTGGGAACTTTTTTCTTCTCTATATACACCTACATTTTTGTTGATTTTTTTGAGTCCAAGGGTTGATATTAACCAAACCATCCTGTATCTAACCCTTATTTGATGTCTCCACATAAGTGATTAATTGGCATCTCAAACGCAATATGTCAAAAACTTCTGCAACTCAGTAAATAACTATGTCCTTCCAATTGCTCATGCTGAAAACTTGACTTTTAACATCTCACATTCAATTCATCAGCAATCCTTTAGATTCTTTATAAAAGATATAACCATTATCTGAGCATTTCTCACAACCTCCATAGCCACCACTTTCATCCAAGCCACCAGATGTTCCTTGAACCACATCCACTCCCTCCCAACCGTGTTCACTCCATCTGCCCAGATTGCCTATAGGCAGTGTAGGTCTCCACATTATCATTGGGAACAGACCATATTACTCCTCTGTTTCAAACTCCCCAATATTTTCACATATTTACAGGATATTTTATCCTTAATTACTCTCTAATGTCATATCCCTCTGTGCATCTCTAGCTTAATCCACTTTGACTGCACTGGACTATAAAGTGTTTCTCAATTTAACAAAGAATGTTCCCAATTTAGGGACTTAAAAATTTCTGTCCTCTTTAACTATACCCCTTTCATAATATATCCTTCATCTACTTCAGATTTTTGTAGAAAAATCACATTTTTCAATCTCTGATAAACATATAAAAACTCAAATGCCCCTCCCCAAGCACTCACTAAGACTCCTTCACTACTTCAAATTTTTCTACTGCATTTATTACATGAAATTTTTATGTTTTAATTCTTACATGCTTCTGTCTTCCCCAACTATAATGAACGCTTCATAGATAAGACATTCATTTTTCTACTTAGCTCATCTCTGTGTCTGTTTCACAGAAAATTGACTAGCATCTAGCAAGTGCTAGATAAGTAAGTATTTGTTGATAAAATAATTAGGCAATCGTCTCACAAAGATGTTTGATGTCTGAAAACCTATTGATTATTAAAGAAAAAGTAGATATGTCTTTCAATAGATAATTGGGTAGTGATAATTTTAAGCAATTAAAGGAAAAATTAATAGAAGAGCAAAAGTCGATATACAGCAAATGAATGTATTAACACAATTCTTAAAGAAAATACAGGACAGGATACAAGAATTTCAAAGAATAGAAGAACATTGGACTTTGTCAATCTTAAATTATATCTATCAATCTTTACACACTATCAATAATACTTTGTTATAACAGGCTTGCTGCAGTTAAATAGAATTATTTTCCTAATAAATCATTGGAAAAACTTATAATGCAATAGCAATCACACTTCGTCTCTCAAGGTAAATGAAAAATATTGTTTCCATTACATAATATTTGGGATGAAATAAAATAGTAAATAAATTTCACATTCAAACCCTGATTATGTAAAACAACTTTCATAACTTTCAAAGTATTAAATGATTAGTCATGCATTTATCTACTAGGCATTTTCTTTTATTATTCAGAGCATTTCCAAACACTGCCTTCTGAATTAAAAAAGAAAAAGAAAAAGAAAAAAGAAAAGAAAAATAGAGGGACTTTCATATATTTGTACTTATTTTGCATTTAAAATATATAACTTGACAAATGTCCCAGATTCTTACAATTTATTCATGCTTCCAATTGCTGATAGTTCATAGACATTAACCTTACATTATTTTTCACTTGTAACACTATTCAACCTACCACTAATTTACCACCTTCTGTTTTCTTCCAAACATCTGTCAAAACTCTTGCCCTCTAATTAAATCCTGTAAACCTTACCAAGACCATGGGTAATAATATTCAGTAATTGGTTATAATTTGACACATTCCCCCTTGGCTTAGTTCTCCTAAGTCTGATTCTTTGCCTCAGAGACCAAGAATATACTTTTTTATTAGCTAGAAGGGGAAAGAAAGAGAAAAATGTCACCACTTCATATTTCCACTCAAGAAGTCAGGTGATATGCTTGATGTTCTTTGCGTGTTTGTTCAAGTGTTCCTATTTCTTCCATTTCTTTATCATTCTCCAACTTCCTGTGATTATAGTTGGTCATTATTTTTCACACATTTTCTTTTTGTTACAAATCTCTGAATATTATATGCATAAATTGAAGTAATTTGAAATAAAAATGATGTTTACAAACATGTCATAGAGGAAATTTCTTAATGTGCATTTATTTTTAATACTTTCAACTAAGGAACAAAATACCAGTGCTGTGAAAATGGGCACCCTTCAATCAAGATGGGTCTCCTAGGGTAGCAATTTATAATTTAAAATTAGATATTAATAGATAAGTTAATATTATTTATTACTAACTCTCCTTCTTTTTAGCTCCTTGGTTGAAACAATGAGGAATGCCTAGGTACTCTAAAATTTCAACATAGTTTTCATGTTACCATTAACCACCAATTCTTTAAAATTCTATGTCATTCCTGAATAAGACTTATGAGGTCTTCATAATATATTTTTGTTTAGATTTACAGAGTCCTATTATTTTTCTTAGGAGACTCCCAAGAGTGGAAAACTTTGTAATGAAACTTCTCTCTCAGAACTTCCCTGCCGGTGCAGTGGTTAAGAATCCAGCTGCCAATGCAGGGGACACAGGTTCGAGCCCTGCTTCAGGAAGATCCCACATGCCATGGAACAGCTAAGCCCATGTGCCACAACTACTGAGCCTGAGTTCTAGAGCCTGTGAGCCGCAACTCCTGAGCTCAATTGCCACAACTACTGAAGCACACATGCCTAGAACCCATGCTCCACAACAAGAGAAGCTACCACAATGAGAAGTCTGCACACTGCATTGCAGAGTAGCCCCTGCTCGCTGCAACTAGAGAAAACCCGTGTCAGCCCAAAAATAAATAAATAAATAAATAAATAAATAAATAAACTTTTCTCTCTCTCTCTGTGTCTCTCTCTCTCTGCCCATAAGAATGAAGTATGTGGTAAACTCTAGTGTAGAGGAAATAACTAAGCAGATTGTTTTCAGCTTTTTTGGGTTATTTATTGTCAAGCATTCAGCAGAACAAACACAAAACAAAGCATTACACTGCTAAAGTTATTAATAAGACTAAAAGTGAGTCCATACACTTTTTATTTAAGAATGCTGGATTAGAAAGAATATTATTGATTAATATGATAATTTATGGGATTTCAAATTTACTGAGTACAAAGGTTTTTAATCTGATACTTTTAGGATTTTTTTTATCTTTTTAATTAAAATATTGTTATTATTAATATTTGTGTCATTTGGGAAATTTTTTCTTCCAGTTTTATTGAGACAAAACTGACATACAGCACTGTGTAAATTTAAGATGTACAGCATAACTATTCAACTTACATACATTATGAAATGATTACAATAAGTTTAGTGAACATCCATCATCTCATATGGATAAAAAAAATTAAAGAAATAAAACAATATTTTTTTCCTTGTGATGAGAACTCTTAAGATATACTCTATTAACAACTTTCAACATGCATGGACCTAGAGTCTGTCATACAGAGTGAGTAAGTCAGAAAGAGAAAAACAAATATCGTATATTTACACATATATGTGGAATCTAGAAAAATGGCATAGATGATCTTATTTGCAAAGCAGAAATAGAGAAACATACACAGAGATCAAACGTATGGATACCAAGAGGGGAGGGGTGTGGGATGAATTGGGAGATTGGGATTGACATATATACACTATGGATACTATGTATAAAATAGAAAACTAATGAGAACCTACTGTGTAGCACAGGGAACACTACTAGTGCTCTGTGGTGACCTAAATGGGAAGGAAATCCAAAAAAGAGAGGATATATGTATACACATAACTGATTCACTTTGCTGTACAGAAGAAACTAACACAATATTGTAAAGCAAGTGTACTCCAATAAAAATGAATTTTAAAAATTTCATATATAGCATATAGTAGTATTAATTATATTTATCATGTTGTACATTAAATCTCTCCTAGTTATTTATCTTATAACTGGAAGTTTGTACCTTTTGACTACCTTCATCCCAATTTTCCCTTTCCCTAATTCCACCTCTGGTAAACACAAATATGATCCCTTTTTCTATGAGTTGTTTGTTTTGAAGTATAATTTAAAAAGCACTATATTAGCTCCTGTTACATGACATAGTGAGTCAATATTTATGTACATTTCAAAATGATCTCCATGATGTTATGACATCTGTCACCACACAAATGTATTATGTAATTATTGACTATATTCCCCACACTGTACATTTCATACCTGTCACATATATTTTGTAAATGGAAGTCTGTACCTCTTAATTTCCCTCACCTATTTCTCTCCTCTCTAGCCCCCTCCCCTCTGGCACCCATCTCTTTGTTCTCTGTATCGATACCTCTATTTCTGTTTTGACATGTTTGTTCATTTGTTTTGTTTTTTAGATTCTACATATAAGTGAAATCATACAGTATTTGTCTTTCTTTTTCTGACTTATTTCATTTAACATAATACCTCTAGGTCCATCCATGTTGCCATAAATGGCAAGATTTTATTTTTATTTATAGCTGAGTATTATTCCATCATATATACAACTTACAATCCCATCAACATTACAAGAGATCTCTTTTCTCTACATCCTCACCAACACTTGTTATTTGTTGTCTTTTTGAAAATATCCATTTGAAAGGTGTGAGGTGTTATCTCATTGTAGTTTTGATTTACATTTTCCTGATGATTAGTGATGTTGAGCATCTTTTCATGTGCCTGTTGGCCATCTGTATATCTTCTTTGGAAAAATGTCTTTCAGTTCCACTGCTCATTTTTTAATCCAGTTGTGTGTTTTTTTGAGATTGAGTTGTATGAGTTCTTTGTTTAGTTTGGATATTAACCCATTAACATATAAATCATTTGAAAATATCTTCTCCAACCCAGTAGACAGCCTTTTTGTTTTGTGCAAAACAGCTTTAGTTTGATATAGTCCCATTTTTAAATTTTTGCTTTTATTTCCCAGCCTGAGGAGGCATATCCCCCCAAACACTGCTAAGGCCAATGTCAAAGATCATACTGCCTATGTTTTCTCTTAGAAGTTTTATCATTTGAGGTCTTTGATTTGAGTCTTTCAAAGATTTTGAGTGTATGTCTGTATATGGTGTGAGAAATAAATCCAGTATGATTCTTTTGCATGTAGATATCCAGCATTTATTGACAAGATGCTTTTCCCCATTGTATAGTTTTGCCCCTTTTTTAGTAGAATAATTACCCATATAAGTGTGGGTTCATTTCTGGACTCCCTATTCTGTTCTATTGATTTATGTGTCTTTTTGTGCCAGTAGTACTATTTTGATTAATGTAGCTTTGTAGTATAATTTAAAACCAGGGAGTGTGATACTTCCAGCTTTGTTCTTCTTTCTCATGATTGTTTTGGCTATTCAGTGTCTTTTGTGTCTCCATACAAAGTTTAGAATTATTTATTCTAGTTATGTTAAAAAAAAAGTGCCATCATGATATTTTGATAGGGATTACACTGAATCTGTAGATTGCCCTGGGTAGTAATATCATTTTAACAATATAAGTTCTTTCAATCCATGAGCAATGTACATATTTCCAACTGTTTGTATCATTTTCAATTTCTTTCATCAGTGCTTACAATTTTCCAAGTACAGGTCTTTTAATTCGTTAGTAGATCTATTCCTAGGTATTTTATTCTATGTGATGGGATTATAAGTGGAATAGTGTTATTAATTTTTCTTTCTGATAGGTTGTTACTAGTGTATAGACACACAAGAGATTTTTGTATATTAACTTTTCATCCTGAAAATTT
Source organism: Mesoplodon mirus (assembly GCF_964341445.2). Lineage (NCBI taxonomy): Eukaryota > Metazoa > Chordata > Mammalia > Artiodactyla > Ziphiidae > Mesoplodon > Mesoplodon mirus. Next base: position 39,114,127 of record NC_138993.1, read on the forward strand.
ACTGAATATTTGGATGAGTTCTAGTAGTTTTTAGGTAGTATCTTTTGGATTTTCTATGTATATATCATACTATCTCTACACCGTAACAGTTTAACTTCTTTTCCAATTTAGATTCCTTTTATTTCTCATTCTTGTCTGATTGTTGTGGCTACACAACATTCTTTTCTGATTGTTGAATAAAAGTGGTGAGGGTGGGCCTCCTTGTTTTGTTCCTGATCTTAGAGAAGATGCTTTCAACTTTTCACCTTTGAGTATGATGTTAGCTCTGGGCTTATATATGACCTTTATTATGTGGAAATGTGTTCACTCTAAACCCACTTTGTTGAGAGCTTTTATTATGAAAGGATGTTGGATTTTCTCAAAGACCTTTTCTACATCTACTGATATGATCATATGATTTTATTTTTCAATTTCTTGATGTGATGTATCACCTTGATTGATTTGCAGATATTGAACCATATGGGATAAATCCTACTAGATTATGGTATACTATCACTTTAATGTATTGTTGAATTTGGTTTGCTGGTGTTCTTTTTTTTTTTCTTTTTAATCAGAGTATAATTGCGTTACAATGTGTTAGTTTCTGCTATACAATGAAGTGAATCAGGTATATGAATATATATATATATATATATATATATATATATATATATATATATTCCCTCTCTCTTGGTCTACTCTCCCACCCCCACCAGTCCCACCCATCTAGTTCATCACAGAGCACCAACCTGACCTCCCTGTGCTATAAAGCATATTATTCCCACTAGCTATATGTTTTAAACATGGTGTGTGTTTATGTCAAACCTTATCTCCCAATTCATCCCACTCTCCCATTTCCCCACAGTATGCATGCGTCCCTTCTCTATGTCTGAGTCTCAATTCCTGCCCTGTAGATAGGTCTAACTGTACCATCTTTCTAGATTCAACATATATACATTAATATATGACATTTGTTTTTCTCCTTCTGATTTACTTCACTTTGAATGACAGGCTCTAAGTCCATCCACATCTCTACAAAAGACCCAATCTCATTCCTTTTATGTCTGAGTAATATTCCATTGTATATATGTACCACATCTTATTTATCCATTCCTCTGTTGATGGACATCTAGGTTGCTTCCATGTCCTGGCTATTGTAATTAGTGCTGCAATGAATATTGGGGTACCTGTGCCTTTTTAAATAATGGTTTTCTCAGGGTATATTCCCAGTGGTAGAATTGTTGGGTCATATGATAATTCTATCTTTAGGTTTTTATGGAACCTCGATATTGTTCTCCATAGTGGCTGTATCAATTTACATTCCCACCAACAGTGCAAGAGTGCTCCCTTTTCTCCACACCCTCTCCAGCATTTATTGCTTGTAGATTTTTTGATGATGGCCATTCTGACCTGTGTGAGGTAATACCTCATTGTGGCTCTGATTTGCATTTCTTTAATAATTAACAATGCTGAGTATATTTTCGTGTGTTTGTTGGCCATCTGTATGTCTTCCTTACAGAAATGTCTATTTAGTCCTTCCTCCCAATTTTTTATTGGATTGTTTGTTTTTTTAATATTGAGCTGCATGAGCTGTTTGTATATTTTGGAGATTAATCCTTTGTCAGTTGTTTCATATGCAAATATTCTCTCCCATTCTGAGGGTTGTCTTTTCATCTTGTTTATGGTTTCCTTTATTGTGCAAAAGCTTTTAAGTTTAATTAGGTCCCATTTTTTAATTTTTGTTTTTATTTCCATTACTCTAGGTGGTGGGTCAAAAAGATCTTGCTGCAATTTCTGTCAAAGAGTGTTCTTCTTATGTTTTGCTCTAAGAGTTTTATAGTGTCTGGACTTACATTTAGGTCTTTAATCCATTCTGAGTTTATTTCTGTGGATGGTGTTAGGGAGTGTTCTAATTTCATTCTTTTACATGTAGCTGTCCAGTTTTCCCAGCACCACTTATTGCAGAGGCTGCCTTTTCTCCATTGTATATTCTTGCCTCCTTTGTCATAGATTAGGTGACCATAGGTGCATGCGTTTAACTCTGGGCTTTCCATCCTGTTGCAATGATCTATATTACTGTTTTTGTGCCATTACCATACTGTCTTTATTATTGTAGCTTTGTAGTAGAGTCTGAAGTCAGGGAGTCTGATTCCTCCAATTCCATTTTTCTTTCTCAACATTGCTTTTGGTATCCAGGGTCTTTTGTGTTTCCCTACAAATTGTAAAAATTTTTGTTCTAATCCTGTGAAAAATTCCATTGCTAATTTGGTAGGGATTGCATTGAATCTGTAGACTGCTTTGGATAGTATAGTCATTTTCACAATATTTATTCTTCTAATCCAAGAACATGGTATATTTCTCTATCTGTTTGTGTCAACTTTGATTTCTTTCATCAGTGTCTTACAGTTTTCTGAGTATAGGTCTTTTGCCTCCTCACATAGGCTTATTCCTAGGTATTTTATCCTTTTGGTTGCAGTAGTAAATGGGATTATTTCCTTAATTTCTCCTTCTGATCTTTTGTTGTTAGTGTACAGGAATCCAAGAGATTTCTATGTATTAATTTTGTATCCTGCAAATTTACCAAATTCATTGATGAGCTCTTGTAGTTTTCTGATCCCATCTTTAATATTTTCTATGTATAAGGTCATGTCATCTGCAAACAGTGACAGCTTTACTTCTTCTTTTCTGATTTGTATTCCTTCTATTTCTTTTTCTTCTCTGATTCCTGTGGCTAGGACTTACAGAGCTATGTTGAATAATAGTGGTTACAGTGGATACCATTCTCTTGCCCCTAATCTTGGAGGAAATGCTTTCAGTTTTTCACTACTGAAAATGATATTACCTGTGGGTTTGTCATATAAGGTCTTTATTATGTTGAGGTAGTTTCCCTCTATATCCACTTTCTGGAGAGTTTTTATCATAAATTTGTGTTGAATTTTGTCAAAAGCTTTATCTGCATCGTTTGAGATAATCATGTGGTTTTTATTATTTAATTTGTTAATGTAATGTATCACATTGATTAATTTGCATACACTGAAGAATTCTTTTATCTCTGGGATAAATCCCATTTGATCATGGTGTATGATCCTTTTAATGTGTTGTTGGATTCTATTTCCTAGTATTTTGTTGAGGATTTTTGTGTCTGTCTTTATCATTAATATTGGTCTATAATATTCTTTTTTGTGATGTCTTTGTCTGCTTTTGGTATAGAGTGACAGTGACCTCATAGAATGTGTTTAGGAGTGTTCCTACCTCTGCAATTTTTTGGAAGGTTTTGAGAAGGATAGGTGTTTTCTCTTCTCTAAATAGTTGATAGAATTCACACATGAAGTCATCTGATCCTGGACTTTTGTTTGTTTAAAGATTTTTAATCACAGTTTCAATTTCATGACTTGTGATTGGTCTGTTTATATTTTCTGATTCTTCCTGGTTCAGTCTTGGAAAGTTATATCTTTCCAAGAATTTCTCCATTTCTTCCAGATTGTCCATTTTATTGTCATGTAGTGGTTTGTAATAGTCTCTTATGATCCTTTGTATTTCTGTGGTGTCAGTTTTAATTTCTTCTTTTTCATTTCTGATTATGTTGATTTGTGTCCTCTTCCATATTTCTCAATGAGCATGGCTAAAGTTTTATCAATTTTGTTTATCTTCCCCAGGAACAAACTTTTAGTTTTATTGATCTTTGTTATTGTTTTCTTTGTTTCTATTTCATTTATTTCAGCTCTGTTTTTTATGATTTGTTGACTTCAAACTTCTTTTGTTGTTGTTGTTGTTCTTTGTCTTTCTCTGGTAACTTAAGGTGTCAGTTTAGATTGTTTATTTGAGATTTTTCTTATTTCTTGAGGTGAGATTGAATTGTTATAAACTTCCCTCTTAGAACTGCTTTTGCTGTATCCCATAGGTTTGGGGCTGTCATGTTTTTAATTGTCATTTGTTTCTATGTATTTTTAAAATTTCCTCTTTGATTTCTTCAGGGATCTCTTTGTTTAATATTGTTTAGCCTCCCAGTGTTTGTGTTTTTTACATTTTATTTTACTGTAACTGATTTTTAATCTCATAGCATTTTGGCTGTAAAATATGCTTGATGTGATTTCAATTTTCTTAAATTTACCGAGGCTCACTTTGTGGCTCAACATTTGATCAATCCTGGTGAACGTTCCATATACACTGGAAGAATGTGTATTGTGCCACTTTCAGGTGGAATGTCCTATAAATATCAATTAAATCTATCTGGTCTATTGTGTCATTTACAGCTTGAGTTTCCTTATTTATTTTCTGTCTGGATGATCTGTCCACTGGTGTAAGTGGGGTGTTAAAAGTCCCCCACTATTATTGTGCTTATGTCAAGTCCTCTTTTATGGCTATTAGCGTTAGCTTTATGTATTGAGGTGTTCCTATGTTGGATGCATAAATATTCATAATTGTTATATATTCTTCTTGGATTGATCCCTTGATAGTTATCTACTGTCCTTCCTTATCTCTTGTAACAGTCTTTATCTTAAATTATATTTTGTTTGATATGAGTATTGCTACTCCAGCTTTCTTTTAATGTCCATCTGTATAGAATACCTTTTTCTATTCCCTCTCTTTCAGTCTGTATATGTCCCTAGGTCTAAAGTGGGTCTCTCATAGACAGCATATATATGGGTCTTGTTTTTGTATCCTCAGCCAGTCTGTGTCTTTTTGTTGTAGCTTTTAATCCATTTACATTCAAGGTAATTATCAATATGTATGTTCCTATTACTATTTTCTTAATTGTTTTGGGTTTGTTTTGTGGGTCTTTTTCTTCTCTTGTGTTTTCCACCTGGAGAAGTTCCTTTAGCATTTGTTGTAAAGCTGGTTTAATGGTTCTGAATTCTCTTTGCTTTAGCTTGTCTGTAAAGCTTTTGATTTTTCCATCAAATCTGAATGAAATCCTTGCTGGGTAGACTTATCTTTGTTGTAGGCTTTCCCCTTTCATCACTTTGAATATATCCTGCCACTTCCTTCTGACCTCCAATGTTGCTGCTTAAATATCAGCTGATAACCTTATGGGAATTCTCTTAAGTCATTAGTGCTTTTCCCTTGTTGCTTTTAATATTTTTTCTTTGAATTTAAATTCTCATCAAAAGTGTATAAGGGTCCCCTTTTTTCCACTTCCTTGCTAACACTTGTTATCTTTTGACTGGGGACTCAGGGGTTGTACAGAATTCTGTGTAGTGGTGAGTGGAATTTTGCTCCCACCCAGCTAACTCCTTGGCCTAGAGTGTCCCAAGACTGGTGTTTCTTGCCAGTGGGTGGGGCCAATTTCTAGCACTAATAAGCTAAGGGAAGTATTTTAAAATGGTGCTTGGCAGCACCAGTAACCTTGTGGTAAAATGAGCTCCTCAAAATGGTTGTTGACAGGCTCTGTGTTCCCATAGTGAGTACCAGTTTCCTTCTGCCTCTCTGGGAGCTCTCCAAGATTGACAGGTGGGTCTGACCTAGGCTCCTTTCAAATTATTGCTTCTGCCCTGGGTCTTGGAGCTTGTGAGAGTTTGTGTGTACCCTTTGAGAATAGAGTCTCTATTTCTTATCCCTCTCTAATGCTCTTCAAAGTAAACCCTGCTGTCCTTCAAAGTCAACCATTCTGGGGGCTCTTATTCCCATTAACAGACTCCCAAGCTGATGAGTTCAGTGTGGAGATCAAACCTTTTGCTCTTTGGGGACAACCTTTGAAATTGTAATTATCCTCCCATTTGTGGGTCACCTGTCTGTGGTTGAGCTTCTTGACTATTCCTCATCTCAGGCTCTCCTACCCATCTCATTGTGTTTCCTTCTTTAGATTTTTGGTTGTAGGAGATCTATTAGTCTTCTGCTTGTTCTTAATGATATTTGCTCTGTAAATAGTTGTATTTTTGGTGTGAATGTGAGAGGAGATGAGTTCATGGTCTTCCTACTCTTCTATCTTGGTCACTTCCTTAGCTATATTTATTTTTCAAATATACTTTATAACCTTCAGGGAAATAATGCCCTTCTGGGTTAAGAAAAGGTACAATTGCCATGAGCAAAAACAGTATTAAAGGCCAAAGAAAAATATTTGGGTGTGTCCAGTGTTTAATCTCTCAGTCTAAAAGTCTAATACATTCAAAGATTTGCAAATTTTATTGAGAGAAGGTTAGGATTCATTTATCTTTGTGCTCAAATTTACCTTTCTCACATTATATTTTCATGTATTTTACAAAATAGCTATTTGATGAATGTGTAGTCAAATACATATCACCAGCATATTATAAACACTCAAAGTTTTCTATTTAGATATTGTATAAAGTTCAAGTTCCCCATACAAAAGATATATGATCTAGGTGCACTTCTCTTACTCTTCTATTCCCTCACTAAGCAAAATTGAAGAACCCACAGTTTCCCAAATTTAGGATACATTTTTAGGTCATTTTTACTTGACATGTTCTTTCCCTGTGTTTGGCATACTTTACAAGCAGACAAAATTCTTTCTATCTTTCAAACTCTGCTCCTGTCTGTCATCATATCTGCATATGAGAGTTTATGCTTATCATGTATTAGGCCAATAAAAACTATTTTATCAAAAAAAAAAAACGAATTAATAGGGCTTCCCTGGTGGCTCAGTGGTTGAGAGTCCGCCTGCCGATGCAGGGGACACAGGTTCGTGCCCCGGTCCGGGAAGATCCCACATGCCGCGGAGCGGCTGGGCCCATGAGCCATGGCCGCTGAGCCTGTGCATCCGGAGCCTGTGCTCTGCAACGGGAGAGGCCACAACAGTGAGAGGCCTGCATACCGCAAAAAAAAAAAAAAAAAAAAGAGTATTTTAAGGAAGTTATTCTAGCTAAACTCTATAGATAATTGTAAGTCAGCACTGACTGCTGTATACTTACATAGAGTATACTCTAGCTGGATTTTTATGTTATAGTTGAGTTTTTCAAATTAAATATACTCATTTTGACCTCTATTTAAGCCTTCTTTGAAACCAACATTTTATCGGTTTTAACTTTACTGATTTTTCAACTGAAGATAACGTGCCATTCATATGAAAGCTCATTTGTTATAGCTTTCCATTTATAAGCCCCTGAGTCTTGGTTTAATGTTATTTTCTTGCAGAAACTAAAGTTTGTAGGTCAATCTTGAAGTATAAGAATAGCCATAAATAAAGCAGATGCCTCATAAAATTATCTTGTACTGCCTCTCTGTGACCTCTGTCAAGGAAATAACATTCAAATCTGCGTCAGCATGAACAGCTGTGGATGCCGCTGTTAGATAGCCATGACCTATCCTCCCAAGGGTAGTGCCCAAACTGGAGGGAATTGTGATTTTCACAGAGCCAGTGTTATTAACGCCAACATAAATCAGAAAATACTGCTTCAAATCTAAAAATTAGATGCCACAGTTCATTAAAAGAGGCAAATTCCCTTATAATAAATCAAACTAAGTTCTATGTAGATGTTCATGGAAATGATAATGACAATTGTATAAGGATTTTTATATCCCTCAAAACTTCATTCACAATAAGTCTGTAAATGGACATATAAATTGCAGATTTCTTTTTCAGAGAAATATGTAAGAAATTGTACTTTTTTCTGCTGAAAGATCATTTTAGCAGAACGTTATAGTGTGGAGAGTGATAATAGTAAGCATTACAGCTATTTTTATTGTTTCACTGCTATCCGCAACTTATCTTGCTAGATCAATTCTTAAGCAGTGAAGAAAATACAAATCTAGGAATTTTATTCACATGCTTAATGTGTTCACTAAAGTTTAGTTTTCCATGTTATCATTTTTCCATTTGATTAATTGCCCTTTCTATATATAAGCCCATGTTTATTTATGGGTTTATATATAAACCCATAAATAAACCCATGTTTCATTTATATATAAGTACCTATAAAATACTATATTAATTAATATATTCTATATATATTGATAATACATATTACATATAAATATAAATAAGACAAATACACACATTTACATTCATACCATACATACATACACTTTAATACACTCTGGTTTATCTGGATTTAGATCCTCTTATTACTTCTAAATAGCTTTAAGTTAGTACTACATGATATTTATGATAAAATGCAGCCCAAGCAAGCTCTGAATAAAAAGAAAATAGCTATACATATTTAATTAGCAATATTTTTGTTTCAGTTTAAGCATGTTACACTCGATCATTTTCCATGAGTTTAGGAAGATAAATCAAAATAACCAAATAATTTTGTACATTGAATTGTGCAGAAGAAACCTTTTGGCTGCTAGATAGGACACAGATATCAAAAGAAGTTTTGGCAGAACATTTTCATTAGCAATTCCAAGAAAATGCAGTCTTAAACTATCCACAAGTTTTTATCTGGGGTTTTGCTCCCCAGGTGTCCAGGAACGAGAGAGTCTCTTAAAACAAACAACAAAACAAAACAAAACATAGACAAAGCCATCACTCTTGGGATTTTTAAAACCTGTTAGGGGCAACTGACAGTGTACAAATAAATGCTATTTTATGTAAAGAGTAACATTGTAAATAAGTTAGGTAAGATACAAGGGTAATTAGAGACAGCTTATATTTTAGATAGATAGGAATTTTTTTCTTAATGAGACCAAAAAAAAGTAGAATCTAGAGGTATCAATATTTTGGAAGACAAAATCTAAGTAAGGGGACTGCAAGTGTTTCTAAAGTGTTTGCTCCATATGATTGAAGCAAAACAAAGAGGCCAGTGTAATTGCTGCAGAGTAAGCAAAGAGGGTTGGAGCAGGAAATGAGGTGAGAGCGAGCAGCTGAGGGACCATGGTGACCTTTCAGCCCATTTCAGCGCCTTTTGGTCTAGGTGAGAGGGGAACCCATTGGAGAGACTGGAACAGAGGGGTGACAGGGGAATTATTAGGCTTTATGGGATTACTTGTACTACTCTGGGGAAAATAAATAAAAAGTGGGCAAATGTAGTGTTATGGAGACGAGTTTGTATGTTCCTGCAATAAACCAGGTGAAGAAGATGGAGGTGGAGGTGGGGAGAACTCAGATCCCAGGTATATTTTGAAGGTTTTGAAGGTGGAGCTGACATGAATTGCAATAGATTGGACGTGAGGTGGAAAAGAGCAAGATCTTTCATATTATCTGCTTTCCCCATAGTTCATTTATCCCCAAGTAACTCTTTTTCATTCAGACTTTTACTACCTGAACTCTGTGACTCATTTCAAACAAAAGTATGTGAGAAACAAAGAGCCATGCTGAGCACAAATAGAAAATAAAATACACGATCAGTTTTCTCCATATTCTAATTTTTCCCCATAATTAATTCAGGATCCCCATATAATCTTTTTGGTAGATATCTATTTTATGAAATCTGAGAAAAACCTCAATTGTCTTCGGCATCATTCCATGTTTCTTTTTGAAAGGCATTAACTTTGAATCCTTCCCTTTCCTGAAAGAACGGAACTCTCCTTTTTCTATACCTGGCTATTCACAGTCTCTTCACAAAGGCCACCCTGTTTAATCCTGTCTACTAATCTAGGCAGTTATGTTTGTTAAACAGTGTATCCCAGGCACTCTTCTGTTCACTTCACAATTAATCCACATAAGAGCCATATAACTTAAGTTCTCTTTTATCCACATTTTATGAATAAGAAAACTAAACAAAAGAGTGGTTAATTCATTTGCTTAACCTAACAACCCTAGTGAGAATAGACCAGAATTCACATCCTGGTAACCTGGATCTAGAGTTTGTTCTCTTATCCTCCAGGCAATGGGGCCTCACACATAACCACCACCCCCACAACCAGTAAAATTTACTGCGTGTATATTCCTCCAAGTCCTGCTTTTCTTTGGGAACACAAGCCTGGTGAAACTTTTTATTAGGTAAATTACATGCAGCTAATCTACTCTCCAATTAAAAAGCAAATAAACAAAAACAAACATAAAAACAAAAGAAAACCTTCTGTGCAGCACCAATATACCTCAATCCAATTAAAATGGATAAACTGTCAAAATACCATTCTACTTAACAATTCCACAGGCTACTGGATAACACTTTTTTGATTAGATGTCTTAATGTCTTTGTTCATTTGCAAGGAACAAGAGCTCCTTTCAGCCAAAAATGAGACTTTATTACAAGCTATCAACATACTTTATTGGGTACATAAGAAAAAGAAGTGCGTTGAGACCTCATTAGAAACTTCAGCAGAAGTATTAGAAAGCTTGTCTCTCAATCAACTTCTCTCTTTAGAATATAGTCTGGTTGTTGTTTCTGGCATACAGCATTATCTCTTTATCACTTTAAGAAAATTGAATTTTCTCTTCTTAGACATGGGTAAATGACAATTAATAGCCACATATAAATTATTCAGTGTATATGGTCTCAGTTTAAATAATCAGCAAAAATTAATCATGGCCTGTAAACCCCACTGTCAAACTTTGGAGAAAAAATCTGTAATCAAAGCTTGAGTCAGGCAAATACCTGCAGCATTATGTTATAGCAGCATCAGTATCTGGTCTCTGTGCTGTGGAAATTTTCTAAAATAAAATTTCTAAACTATATATATATATATATAGTATATATATATGTATATATATACTATATATATATATACACACACACACACACACACACATATATATATATATATATATATATAGTCTGAAACACGAAACAAGCCCTTTAGTTCACACTCAAAAGCTCCATGAAAATAATTTACACTTAAAAAGAATGGTTTTTACTTTTTGATGCTCTTATAAGATTGGCTTTTCTGTTAAGCCTATTTTTTGAGGAGGGATGACCTTGTTGAAAACTGTGATTCATGACTATAGCTATTTAGAGAATAAACCATCACCTAATTAATTTCAGTTAGGTAAGTTTCAAGGAAACAGTTAACTATATTTAGCAATATTAAACAAGGAAACAAAAATGTACTAATGAAAAGTAAGATAATTTAAAAGTAATATTCATTTAAACTCACAATGGATTGCTTAGTCTCTGACTGAATTTATTTCAAAAAGTAGAGCTTGGAGCTCACTCAGTAAACTGGTATTCCTATAAGCACCATTCTTTTAATTTACCAATTTATTTATCTATGTTCTTACTGTGTGGCAGAGTAGAAGTTTTACTATTACCAGGGATTAAGTTCATGCAATACAAACAAGGGCATTCTGCCTTGTAAATTTCCCTGTTGTCCTGTTCTGGGTTCCAACCATTTCTTCTGTTTGGGATCCATCTCATAGTAAAATGTAAAATCCCTGAAAAATATTTTTAAATGTGAACATGATAAATATATTGCAAAGTAATAAGTGAATAAGGCAATAATTCAATTAACATGAATCATATTGTTTGAAGGAGTATATCTGGGAATAACTTTAAGTGACCAAAAGTTTTATTATGTATTAAATAGAAATATTGAAAGCCTACATGGTAACCCATTGAAACAGTGCTAGATTTTAAATGCAGTGACATCCGTTATATGCATGTAGATGATTGAAAATATATGTAAGCATACAGGCATACTTCAGAGATATTGCAAGTCTGGTTCCAGAACATCACAATAAAGTTAATCACAGAAAATTTTCAGTTTCTCAGTGTATATAAAATTTATATTTACACTATACTGAAGTCTATTAAACCTTCAATAGGATTATGTCTATAAAAAATGTACATACCTTAATTTAAAAAAATTTATTGCTAAAAAATGCTAACCATCATCTGAGCGTTCAGCAAATAATAGTCTTTTTCTTGGTGGAGGGTCTTGCCTTGCTGTCGAAAGCTGCTGACGCATCAGAGTGGTGGTTCCTGAAGTTTGGGGTGGCAGTGGCAATTTCTTAAAATAAGGCAACAGCGAATTTTGTCTATTGACTCTTCTTTTGAGGAAAGATTTCTATGTAGCATGCAATGTTGTTTAATACATTTTTACCCACAGTGGATTTTCTCTCAAAATTGGAGTCAATCTCTCAAACTCCCTTCTGTTTTATCAACAAAGTTTATGTAATATGCTAAATTATTTATTGTCATCTCAACAGTCTTCACAGCATCTTCACCCTGAGTATATTCCTTCTCAAGAAACTACTTTCTTTGATCATCTGTAAGAAACAATTCCTCATCCTTGAAAGTTTTATCATGAGACTGTAGCAATTCAGCTACATCATCAGGCTCCAGTGCTATCTCTTGTTCTCTTGCTATTACCACATCTACAGTCACTTCCCCCACTGACGTCTTGAATCCCTCAAACTTATACATGAGGGTTGGAATCAACTTCTTCTAAACTTCAATTAATGTTGATATTTTGACCTCTTATGACAAATCACAAATGTCCTTAGTGGCATCTGGAATGACAAATCATTTCCAGAAGGTTTACAATTTACTTTGTCCAGATCCATCAGAGGAATCACTATTTATGGCAGCTATAGCCTTATGAAATGTATTTTTTAATAATAAGACTTAAAAGTTGAAATTACTCCTCAATCCATGGGTTGCAGAATGAATGTTGTGTTAGCAGGCATGAAAACAACATTCATCACATTGTACACATCCATTAGGTGACCAGGTGTATTTTTTAAATTAATTAATTAACTAATTTTTGGCTGTGTTGGGTCTTCATTGTTGCACATGGGCTTTCTCTAGCTGTGGCGAGCGGGGGTTACTCTTCATTTCAGTGTGTGGGCTTCTCATTGCAGTGGCTTCTCTTGTTGGGGAGCATGGGCTCTAGGCACGTGGGCTTCAGTAGCTGTGGCACATGGGCTCAGTAATTGTGGCCCCCAGGCTCTAGAGCACAGGCTCAGTAGTTGTGGTGCATGGGCTTAGTTGCTCCACAGCATGTTGGATCTTTCTGGACCAGGGCATGAACCTGTGTCCCCTGCATTGGCAGGTGGATTCTTAACCACTGCACCACCAGGGAAGCCCCAGATGTACTGTTAATGAGCAGTAATATTTTGAACAAAATATTTTCTTTTTCTTAACAATAGTCTTAACAGTGGCTTAAAATATTAAGTGAATCATGTTGTAAACAGAAGTATTGTCATCCAGGCTTTGTTTCATTTGTAGAACACAGGTAGAGTAGATTTAGTATAGTTCTTAAGTGCCCTAGGATTTTCAAATTGGTAAATGAGAATTGGCTTCATTGTCACCAGCTGCATTAGTCCCTAACAAGAGAGTCAATCTGTCCTTTGAAGCTTTGAAGCCAGGCAGTGACTTCTCCTTTTTAGCTATGAAAGTCCTTCCTAGATGGCATCTTCTTCCAATAAAAGGTTGTTTTTTCTGCCTTGAAAGTCTGTTATTCAGTGCAGCCACCTTTATTAATTACCTTAGCTAGATGTTTTGGATAATTTGATGTAGGTTCTACAACAGCACTTGCTGCTTCACCTTGCACTTTTTATGTTTTGGAGATAAATTCTTTCCTTAAGCTTCATGAACCAATCTTTGCTAGCGTCAAATTTTCTTCTGTAGCCTCCTCACTTCGCTTAACCTTCATAGAATTGAAGAGTATTAAGGCCTTGCTTTAGATTAGGATTTGGCTTAAAGGAATGTTTTGTCTGGTTTGATCTTCTATCTGGACCACTATTACTTTCTCCATATCAGAAATCAGACTGTTTTGCTTTCCTATCAGTTTTATGCTCACTGGAGTAGCACTTTTAATTTCCTTCTAGAATTTTTCCTTTGCATTCACAACTTGGCTGTTTGGCACAAGAGGCCTATCTTTCAGCCTATCTCGGCTTTTGACATGTCTTCCTCACTAAGCTTAATCATTTCTAAATTTTGATTTAAGTTGACATATGTGTGAGTCTTCTTTCATTTGAACACTTAAAGACATTTTAGGGTTATTAATTGGCCTAATTTCCGTATTGCTGTGTCTCAGGGAATTGGGAGGCCTGAAGAAGAGAGAGAGATGGGGAACACTCAGTCAGTGGAACAGTGAGAATGTGCACACAGCATTTATCTATTAAGTTTACATCTTATTGGGTGTGGTTTGTGGCACCCAAAACAATTAAAATAGCAACATCAAAGATCTCAAGTAACTGTAAAAATATGATAGCAATGAGAAAGGTTGAAATATTGTAAAAATTACCAAAATGTAACACAGAGACACAAAGTGAGCAAATGCTGTTGGAAAAATGGTACTTATAGACTTGCTCAACACAGGATTGCCACAAATCTTCAATTTGTAAAAAAAAAAAAAAAAAAAAAAAAAATTCAGAGAAGCACAATAATAAAGCAATGTGCAACAAAATGAGACATGCCTATATATATTACTTATATCCCTGTGTTTATCTTTCATATTCAGGAAATATATATTTAAAATATCTACTTATCTATTTATTCAGAGAGGTGAATAAAGGAGGTGAGCACTAAGCTAACTCTTGTCTCTATGTGTTTGCTCTGCATTCTAACTTATGGTTTTATTCCTCAAAATGCCCTGTTTTCTCCTTTTTTTAATTGAAATCTAAGCCAAGTAAAATTTCACTATACTGTGATGCCTTCCCTTGACTATCTCAATTTACTATTTTCCCCATAGCATGAAGCATAATGTTACATGCATAACACTTCACAGGTACCTTTACATTTAACAAGAACTCAGTAAACATTTGGTGAATTAATCAAATGTAGCTAATAGTATTTAAATATTTCTTTCTCTATTTTTGAATTTTCATCCTATGATCTCTGCCCTAGCTCAGGACTCTATTATCAACCAACTGAATTCAAGATTATAGGAATGTGATAATCAAAAGTTCCTCTGCTTCTGGATATTTCTCTTTCTCTCATCAGTGGCTTCTCAGATACTACATTTATTTGATGGCATATCAAAATTATGTACATAGAACCTTCTACCCAAACACCAATTATTCTTTGCTGCATCAACAGTAGATAGGATTTGCATGTAGTTTAGGCATAAACATAACCATAGATATGCTATAGTATCTTTATGTAAATATCTTATCATAACTACTGCTTTTATCAGTCTATAAACCCATTATTATCCCTTAGGATAATTTCACAATAAAAAATAACGTGTCTATAATGTGGAATTCAATTTCCTCTCTCTTTCTTAGGTTCTATTGCCTTGGCATAATTTCCCTCCCCTTTACTTCCAAAATCCTTTTGCATTAAAAAACTCTTATAATATATTGCTAAAATTTTCTGTATGTGTTTGTGTCTAGGTGTGAATATGATTTATGTGCAAGTGTGTATCTCAAACCAATTTGAGAACCACTGTTTTATTAATTTATATTTATGTAATTATTTATTAATAATTATTTTATTTTATTCAATTTCTATTTCTAATACATTTCTTTTTTTATTCTCTTTTTCCAATTTCCATTTAAGTTACTATAATTTTTCAACTGCTTTGTTGAAAGCAAATAGATTACAGGTTTACATTTCTGCTTTATCCATGAGATTTTTAAGACTCACATGTATATATATATATATATATATATATATATATATATTTTTTTTTTTTTTTGCTATACGCGGGCCTCCCACCACTGTGGCCTCTCCGGTTGCATAGCACAGGCTCTGGACGTGCAGGCTCAGTGGCCATGGCTCACGGGCCCAGCTGCTCTGTGGCCCGTGGGATCCTCCCGGACCGGGGCACGAACCCATGTCCCCTTCATCGGCAGGCGGACCCCCAACCACTGCGCCACCAGGGAAGCCCTCACATGTATATTTAATATAGTTAATAATACATTATTTGGTTTGTTAAGGTTATCAACATCTTCATCATCTCCATAAATGAAACAAGTGTTCTTCTTACTTCCAGTCTTTCTCAGACCCTATCCACAGTTGATCATACTGGTATTGTTCAGAATTTAATTCTGGATTCCCATGGATATACTATTTAGCTTTATTTATAAATGGACAATTTTATTATATTTTTATTTTACACCCTGAATTCAAAAACCACATAGAGTTTCTGTGATTCACTTATATTTTTGTTAGGGTATATTTACCAAGAAAAACAATTGAAAACAATATTTTGCTACTATTACTTAAAAAGCTTTTCTTCATCATTTTTTCCATCAAATTTGTACAATAGATTAAAAGGACACAAAATTATAAGATTATTTATTTGTCAAAAACTAGAAATTATTAGTCTCTGTATTTGTTTTCATTCAGTGTCACCGTTCTTATGTGAATTTCTTTCTTGTATATTTTTGAGGAGATTATTTTGCTGTAAGATTTTTAAAGTATTTGCCATTTCATGTTCTTAAATTCTTCATTATTGATAACAAGTGTGTTTTTTTCTTATCTAATTTGCCTTCTACTTGACAAGACTTTTCAATCGAAAGTCTTACATTTTCCCTAATTCTATTAAATTCTGACATGTAACTTTAAATATTTCCCCAAATTGTTTTTACTTTTTCTAAGATTCTCCTTAGATGGAGTCTGATGTTTCTACATCTACCCTTCATATCCAGGATATTTTTTAATGCTTTTTACCTCTTCATGTCTAATTCATTCCTGAAAGCTTCAAGGTGCCAGTGTTTATTTCATTTTTGGCATTTATCATACTCAGTATTTCAACTTGATTTTTTTCTTATGACTTCTTGTTCTTGCTCTATATTTCCAGTATCTGCTCATATCTCTTTGAGAGCATTTGATATCTTGATTATAAATTTTTATTTCATTTGGTTCATTAATACTAGTTCAGGTGCCATAGTTTCATTTTTAATATGTTTATATATCAGTTGAATTCCTCAAATATTCAATTTTGTTTGTGAGCTCGTTTCCTCTGTATATAACTACTCACTTGGCAATGTAAAAGAAGAGGCTTAAACTGACTACAATGAATTTTAGGAAGGGAAGAGAACCATTGATGTAATTAAGTTGACCATTCTATAAATCCACCAACACTGCCTCAGAGATAACCTCCAATTTTCTCCCCAGTGCTGATATTTTCTAAGAACTATCTCTACTGGTTGTAATCACCTGACCCTCTAGGTTTCCATCTACATTATGCGGCTAGGGCTTGCCAGAGTCCTGCATTAGTTGTGCTCCTGTCCCAGTCAACCTCAAGCACAAACTTTATGTTACTTACTCCATGCTGCAGGCTAGCAATGGGCTGCTGAGGGTTTTTTTTTAGATCTTCCATTGATGATAGGAATGGGAAGGATACACAAAGAGCAATATTGGGAACAGGGTATAACTAAAATACCTGCTCTGTCCCATATGTGACAGTCATGCTATTTCTAACCAAGAGATTACTAATTAATTCTCTGGTTTTAACCTTGGTTCACACAGTGTTTTCTTACAGTTTTAATGTTAAAATTATTTCCAATATTCAGTTAAGGTGAGAAACTAAAGTCTAGAATCAACCAATCAAACACACACATTATTACACTGTGACAATGAACATGATTTATGACTGTCAAAGGTATGTTTCATTATTAATATATTTAAATATTAACAATATAAAAATGTAGTGTGTTGATAGTTATAACTTATTATACTCACCTCAAATATCTCACAGTGTCCTTTCATCTAGGAATTTGTTTTTTACCATACTTTCTCAAAAAATGAATTTAAATTACAATCATAGTTTATACAGTGTAAAAGATGGTTCTATGATTGAAAAATATGATAATGAAGCTGATCCATGATAAAAGAATATAAAATAGATGAAAATATTCTAATAACTGACCCTGAGCTTTGTAGATCAAGAAACTTTAGGTTGGGGTGTACAGTGACTATATTAGTCTCCTCTTGACCAGTACTACTAATTGCCAATTAGGGTTCTCCTCTCCAGAATTAGTGTACCTCAAAAATTAAATAAATATTGAGAATACTGCTTATTTAGCAGAGATTCCAAGAAAGGAGTTGGATATCTTCATAAAAGATAATCCCTTTTCCACAAGAGAAGATACCTCCACCTTCAACATTAATCATTGATCACAAACTTGAGTTTTTGTGTTCTTTCTTTGGATAAAGCTGCATTCTGGACATTGAACCATAGCCTACTCTTGTGAATATGTTACTTTTCTGTGCTTCCACTACTGATCATGTATTCTCAGTCAACTTTCTTTACATATGTTTTCATACAGGGAAGCTTTCACCATCTTAATATTCATGTGCTGACTCTGTTAGTTGATTTCAAGGTCAGAGGGAGAATTACTATTTGGGGCATTAGTTGACAGTACCAGGAAGAGCTTCTCATGTTTTTACTTGTGTTCCACCATGCAAAATAAGAAAAAAAAAAATATCCCGCTAGTCAAGAAATCTACATTGAAACTTTGGCTTTGTTATATAGTTAGGTGGGATCCTTTAGCTTCTCTATCCTTCAACTTCCTCTTGGTCAAATACATCAACATCTAATATAATGTTAAGAACTAAAACCTTCTAAGGCCTTGCTACAATATCAAAGTATAATTTATGGCACAGCAAAACATGTCAATAATTTGTATGTATATAATCAAGAGAAAATACTATTTTTCTGCCTGATATAGAAAACCCTGCATAATAAAACTGTACAACACAGTAATACCTCATATATTAGAACAATGTATGGCAAATGAAAAACACAGAAATGTATATTAAATATTATATACAAGCTAAAGTAAGTCCCCTACATACGAACCTTCAAGTTGCAAACTTTCAAATGTACAAACATGCATTCTTATGTCTAATTAAGTAAATTAGTTCATGTGTCTGTCGTACATTGTCACATGCATGCATCTTCTACAAGTGGTTGTGCTTTTGTGTACTTTATTGTACAGTACTGTATGGAGTACAGTATCTTTACTCCAAGCCCAGGATGACTAGAAGCAAGCGTAAAAGCATCGGTGATGTAGCTGGTACTGCTAAGAAGAGATTCACGATGCAGGAAATGGCAAGGGGATTTTCTTTACTTGAGGAGGCACTGTTTGGTTTTGAGACACAGGACCTGAATGTAGAACGGTACACAAATGTTGCAGCAGCCATTCAGAATGCAATCCAATGCTACTGTGTCATCTATGATGAGAAAAAGAGAACTACTACCCAGACATCACTGGATCGTTTTTTCAAGAGGGTAGATAGAATTGAATCCAGCAAGGAACCAGAACCTGTGCCATCAGTGTCAGGCATGAGTGAAATTGCAGCTTGCCCTCCGTCTCCTATTGCTGATGATCCTTCAGTTCTACCATCTCCCACCTCCTCTCCCTCCTCCAGTCAGTAACTCTTCTTGTCTGTTCACTCAATGCCAGCCTCTGTATGTCAGATGTTGTACTGTACTACTGTACTTTTTAAGGTATTGTACTGTAAGTTAAAAATGTTTTCTTTATTTTTTGTGTTTGTTTGTTTTTATGTATTATTTGTGTGAAAAGTATTATAAACCTATTACAGTACAGTATTATATAGCCGACTGTGTTAATTGGCTACCTAGGCTAAATTTTCAGACTTACGAACAAATTGGCCTTACGAACTTGCTCTCGGAATGGAACTCATTTGTATGTAGGGGACTTACTGTATTTCAAAGTATAAGTGCAACAGGAACATGTGTACATTTGTGTATTACTCTTGGTACTTGTGCTTCCTGTATAACATGTGGAATGATTTTGTTCAAGAGATTATCAGATATAGTCTTATCTTAATATCACTAGACTTATCATTTGATTGTAATATTAAATTTTCAAATCAGTGAGATTTTCTGTGTTTTAGTGCTGTAATGCTTCAGAGGAGCATGAATTATTTTTTGTTGCTCTGGGGAAAGAGTAACTATAATTTAAATATAAGTCCTCTTATTCCTATGAAATTAATCCTCTGTAATTATTCATTAGAAAAAAAAGGTTTACCAATATTTATCACAGCAATGAAGTCACATGAAAGCAATATACATAATCATAACTGTTATTTAATAATTTTCTCAATTTAGTAAAACTTGGATATTAAAAGTTTTTTTTAAAGAAAACTCACAAGCATTGTATACATAATACAGATGTTTATTAATTTATAAAACTTTGTAATGATATATGATTTTTTAAAGTATCAAGTTTATTATTCCATGTTTATTCATATTTCACTCTCATCATTAGTTAATTTTAATATAAAGTAGTTTTATGTCTTCAAAATACATGGGTGAAATGCTTTATTTCCTTGTGGAACAAACTGGGATCCCAGAGCAGCAGCAGCAACATCACCTATGAACTTATTAGAAATTCAGAATCTTGGGTCTCTCCCCAGATCTACTGAATCAGATTCTGCATTTTAACAAGATCTCCAGTTAATTCCATACATATTAAAGTTAGGAATGCACAGTTTTTGTTTGTGAATCTTGTGTAGCAGCTGTAAATAAATTACTACATGAAAGAAATACAAGGTTAGATGGGTAAAGTCAGCCTTGTGTTACTTACTACTTGCATAATTAATACATATTTCTAACAAGAGTTATAGTTTTTAGGCAAGTGATGCCTACTTGGTTGTCAACCACACTAATTTCTTCGTTATTAATATCTTGTTGATTTTACTTAGTTACAGCAACCAAGTGTTTTATATGAGTGTGCTTTTAAAAATCATTATAGTAATATGTTTTTCCATCAGAGGCATTTAGCAGGTTCATATGATTCTTAGCCATATCTAATGTCAGCACTCCCCAGTTAATGTAGTGAAGTTCAACTCAGAAATGTTATAGGTGTGCAGATGTATTGATATTGTGCAGCCTTTGAGTAGGTAAACCAATGGTCACAGCCTAACATTTGTTTTACCCTTTTTACCCCTGTATGCCTTTTAACAACACCATTGTAATTTTATGTATATCTTGAGACAGGTTATATACTGCTCTATGCCATTTATGAATTATATGGTTTTGTATATTATGTATATAAATTAACATATTTTATTGAAGGCTATTTTTTATGTGTATGAAAGAAGACTAAAGAAAAAGAGTACAAATGTGATTCATTTGTTCTTTTGGTGGGCTGGATGTGGCAGGAAATAAAACATACTTAAACTCTTTTTTTTGGTTTTTGTTTTTGTAGTACAATAACCTTAAAATTTCAGAGAGAGACTGTAGTCCAAGTGTCACTCTTGCTGTCCATACATTGTTACAGTAATGTATGGTTCTGACTTTTATCATCAGCCCTAGACCACCATAGAGTCTAATTTTTTTTAATTTCTAAAACATTAATAACCCCTTTAAATGTTAAAAAGAAGAATATCAAGAATATAAGGAAAACTATTTAAAGACACTTGTAGTTTGCAAAGAGATATAATGACTACATAATTTGCAAGATAACTGAACCATTGACTCATGGGCTCACACAGTCATCTCTGAGTAATTGTCCCTGCCTTATTCTTAGATCAGATCTAATGTCAATACCTTCATGTGTCGTGGGATTAAAGAACAGAAGAAAAACTCAGACCTGTGCATCACGGGAAATTATGTGTATTTTTTTAAAGGAGAACATATTTTTTATAACAAATAGGAGTTGAGTAAAATCATTTGACAAGTATATATAAATATAGAATGGAATTTTACCCCAAATCCCCCCGACCCAGGTAGTTTGGAATAAGTCCATTGTCCCATTCATAGTTAATTTAGACATTAAGCACTGTAGGCAGAGTTTAAGCCCTATAAACTTTTTGGGACTTCTGAAAGTGCTTGAGCAGTAAACATAGAATGTTTGACTAATCAATGTACAATCATGTTTACAAAATGCAATGTTATTCAACCTATACAACTCCAACACAACTTATTTTATTATTTATTTCATTATTTATTCATTTTTTACATTTTTATATTGGAGCATAGTTGATTAACAATGTTGTATTAGTTTCAGGTGTAAAACAAAGTGGTTCAGTTATACATATACATGTATGTATTCTCTTATAAATTCTTTTCCCATTTAGTTTATTACAGAATATTGAGCAGAGTTCCCTGTGCTATACAGTACGTTCTTGTTGGTTATCTATTTTAAATATAGCAGTGAATGCATATCAGTCCCAAACTCCCAATCTATCCCTCCCCCCCACAAACTGTCCCCCGGTAACCATATGTTCCTTCTCTAAGTCTGTGAGCCTATTTTGGTTTTGTAAATAAGTTCATTTTTACCATTTTTTTTTTAGATTCTGCATATAAGCAATATTATATGATATTTGTCTTTCTCTGTCAGACTTAATCTCCAAGTCCATCCATGTTTCTGCAAATGACATTATTTCATTCTTTTTAATGGCTGAGTAATAATCCATTGTATATATGTACCACATCTTCTTTATCCATTCATTGGTCAATGAACATTTAGGTTGCTTCCATGACTTGGCTATTGTAAACAGTGCTGCAATGAACATTGGGGTGCATGTATCCTTTTGAATCATGTTTTTCTCTGGATGCCCAGGAGTGGGACTACAAGTCTTTTTTCTCCATAGGTAGGTTTATTCCTAGGTATTTTATTCTTTTGATGTGATGATAAATGGGATTGTTTCTTTAATTTCTCCTCCTGATCTTTCGTTGTTAGTGTATAAGAGTGCAAGAGATTTCTGTGTATTAATTTTGTATTCTGCAACTTTACCAAACTCATCGATGAGCTCTAGTAGTTTTCTGGTAGCATCTTTAGGATTTTCTATGTATAGGATCGTGTCATCTGAAAACAGTGACAGTTTCACTTCTTCTTCAATTTGGATTCCTTTTATTTCTTTTTCTTCTATGATTTCCATGGCTAGGAATTCCAAAACTATGTTGAATAAAAGTGGCAAGAGTGGCCACCCTTGTCTTGTTCCTGATTTTAGAGGAAAGACTTTCAGCTTTTCACCATTGAGTATGATCTTAGCTGTAGGTTTGTCATATATGGCCTCTATCATGCTGAGGTATTTTCCCTCAATGTCCCCATTCTGGAGAGTTTTTATCATAAATGAGTGTTGAATTCTGTCAAAAGGTTTTTCTGCATCTATTGAGGGGATCAAATGGTTTTTATTCTTCAATTTGTTGATGTGGTGTATCACACTGATTGATTTGTGGATATTGAACAATCCTTGCCTCACTGGGATAAATCCAACTTGGTTATGGTTTATGAGTCTTCTAATGTATTGTTGGAATGGGATTGCTATTATTTTATTGAGGATTTTTGTGTCTATGCTGATCATTGATATTAGCCTGCAGGTTTTTTTGTGGCATTTTTGTCTAGTTTTGGTATCAGGGTGATAGTGGCCTCATAGAATGAGTTTGGGAGTATTCCTTCCTCTGCAATTTTTTGGAAGAGTATCAGAAGGATAGGTGTTAACTCTTCACTAAATGTTTGATAGAACATTTAGTTTATTTGCGATTTTTCTCGTTTCCTGGGGTAAGATTATATTCCTATAAACTTCCCTCTTAGAACTGCTTTTGCCACATCCCATAGGTTTTGGATCATCCTGCTTTCATTGTCATTTGCCTCTAGGTATTTTTTTATTTTTCTCTTTGATTTCTTCAGTAATCCATTAGTTGTTTAGTAGTATATTGTTTAGCCTCCTGGTGTTTGTGTTTTTTACAGTTTTTTTTTTCTTGTAGTTGTCTTCTAATCTCACAGCACTGTGATCAGAAAAAGTGCTTAATATGATTTCACTTTTCTTAAATTTACTGAGGCTCACTTTGTGGCTCAACATGTGATCAATCCTGGTGAATGTTTGATGTGTTCTTGAGAAGATGTGTATTCTGTGGCTTTCAGGTGGAATGTCCTATAAATATCAATTAAATCTATCTGGTCTATTGTATCATTTAAAGGTTGAGTTTCCTTATTTATTTTCTGTCTGGATGATCTGTCCATTGGTATAAGTGGGGTGTTAAAATCTCCCACTATTATTGTGTTACTCTTGTTTTCCCTTTTTAAGGCTGTTAATATTTGCCTTATGTATTGAGGTGCTCCTATGTTGGGTATAAATACTCATAAATGTTTTATCTTCTTCTTGGATTGATCCCTTGATCATTATGTAGTGTCCATCCTTGTATATTGTAACAGTCTTTATTTTATATTTTGTCTGATATGAGTAGTGCTATTCCAGCTTTTGATTTCCATTTGCATGGAATACATTTTTCCATCCCTTCACTTTTAGTCTGTATGTGTCCCTAGGTCTGAAGTGGGTCTCTTGTAGACAACATATACACCGTTTTGTTTTTGTATCCATTCAGCCAGTCTTTGTGTTTTATCTGGAGCATTTAATTCATTTCCATTTAAGGTAATTATCGATATGTATATTCCTATTGTCATTCTTAATTGTTTTGGATTTGTTTTCATAGGTCTTTTCTCTTCCCTTCATTTTTTGTTCTCTTCTCTCATGATTTGATGACTAACTGTAGTGTTGTGTTTGGATTCCTTTTTCTTTTTTGTGTGTGTATCTATTTTATATTTTTTGGATTACCATGAGGTTTTTTTGTAGCAGTCTATATATGAACAGTATTTTTTTTTAAGTTGCTGTTTTTTAAATTTCTAATGCATTTCAATATCCTGCATTTGTACTCTCCTCAGAATTGCTGGTTTTGATATCATATTTGTGTGCAGTTTATTTCTTACCTTTACTTTATGTTTGCCTTTATCAGTGAGCTTTTGTATTCATTTTTTGTTTGTTTGTTTTTAGTAAAGACATTTTATTTTCTGCTTAGAGAAATTCCTTTAGCATTTGTTGCACAGCTTGTCTGGTGGTGCTCAATTCTCTTAGCTTTTGTTTGTCTGTAGAGCTTTTTATTTCTCCATTGAATCTGAATGAGAGTCTTGCTGGGTAGAGTATTCTTAGTTATACATTACTTCCTTTCAACACTTTAAATGTAATGTGTCTTTTTTTTTTTTTTTGTGGTACGTGGGCCTCTTACTGTTGTGGACTCTCCTGTTGTGGGGCACAGGCTCCGGACGCACAGGCTCAGCGGCCATGGCTCACGGGCCTAGTCACTCTGCAGCATGTGGGATCTTCCCTGACTGGGTCATGAACACGTGTTCCCTGCATCGGCAGGCGGACTCTCAACCACTGCACCACCAGGGAAGTCCCTGCTGTCTCATTTTGCCTAACTTTCTGTGATTGCAGTTTCCATTCCACAGGCTGCAGGAATGTAGTTCTTCTTGCTTTTGTTGTTTTCCCTCTGGTGGATGAGGCTGTCTAATAGGTTTATTCAGGCTTCCTGGTGGGAAGCTCTGGTTCCTGACCACTGGTTCGTGGAGCTGGGTCTTGTACCTGGGGTGGGCAGGGCTGTGCTCAGGAAGACTTTAAGCAGCCCGTCTTCTGATGTGTGGGCCTGTATTCCTGCCCTATTAGTTATTTGGCCTGATGTGTCTCAGCACTATTGGGTGAGGCTAGGTTTTGGGGAGGAAATGGTGGTCTCCAAGAGGGCTCACGTCAGTGAGTACTCACCAAAACTGTGGTTGCCAGTGTCTTTGTCCTCACAGTGAGTTACAGCCACTCCCCAACTCCTCAGGAGACCCTCCAATACTAGTATATAGGTCTTATCAAGTCTCTTATGAGGTCACTTCTTTTTTCCCTGGGTCCTGGTGTGCATGGGACCTTGTGTGCACCCTCCAAGAGTGGAGTTTCTGTTTTCTCCAGTCCCTGGAATTCTTGTGATCAAACCCCACTGGTTTTTAAAGCCAGATTCCCTGGGGACTCCTCCTCCTGTTGCCAGGCACCCAGTCTGGGAAGCCTGACTTAGGGCTCAGGACTTTCACTCCTCTGGGAGAACTTCTGTGGTATAATTTATTTTCCATTTTGAGTGTTGCCCACCCGGAGGGTATGGGATTTGATTTTATCATAATTGAGCCCCTCCTACCATCTCATTTTGGCTTCTTTGTATCTTTTTTGGTCGGTTCCAGCATTTTTTTTTTTTTGGTCGATGGTTGTTCAGCAGTCAGTTGTGATTTTTGTGTTTCTGTAAGAAGGGGTGAGCTCACATCCTTCTACTCCCCCATCATGCCAGCCAATCTCCCAACTCATATATTTAGAGATAAGTTTTATTTATCATGGATGGATGTATATTTTTATGTTATATAGCTGATCATCATCAAAATAAATAGTGCAGCAATATCTCAAATTGTCTTACTATGGTTGTGGTTCCATTTTCATTTACAAGGGCTGTCTTCTAAGTAAAGCTGAGTTTCTTTATCACTTCTACTTCATTTCAGGTGAAGTATCTACATTTCATATTTGGCATCCTCCTTTCCCAAGGAGGCTCATCTGTGGAGCTTGTTCTGATCTACATACAGATGTTTCTGAATCGACATGGTACTTTTCTCAGGAGAAAAGTTATATTAGGAAATGCTAATAAGAAAAAAAATTAAATTGTGCGATTTAAGCCATCTGTGAGACCAGTGGAAAAACTTGGGTCCTGTGAAGCTTTGATGAAGTCTAATCCTGTGTTACCACCTATACTACTTATGTGCTCAAAACAACTATACTTGACATACCACATAACCCAGATATATTATAGTTTGGTCTTCTAGACATACATTAGACACTTTAAACATACATTATTGGTTTTGTTATTAATCTTCTCTATCATATGTGGTCAGTTTGGTGCTTTTTTTGACTCTTCCCATTTCCCAGAATAATTTATTAGTTTAGGGGCAAAATGAAGGACCAGGACTACTAAAGAACTAATGACAATTGTGTTGGGTGAGAAAAGCAAAAATAAGTGAAATCTTAGAATAATTAAAGGTCTTTTCTATCCAATTTTTCACCTTTGCCTTCTCCTCTCTCCTGGTGTCCTTCATCTCTCATGCTTAGAAAGACAGTGAGCAACTCTTGGATTCAATGTCATACAAAAGTGCCAACTAAACATCTCACTGCTCAAGTGTTTAACACTTCCATATTATTTATCCATTCTCCTGACACCATAAAATCCCCAATTCTTTTGATACTATTAGAAGGACAATCTGATTAAGCATACAAGAGCTCTCTTAACACTCTCTGTAGTGTGTGATTATTCATTAGATATCTTTGTATAATATGTGAATATTTGGGTAAATATTCTAGATTCATAAGTGCCTTTCTCCTCATAGTAGGTATTCAATAATGTTTGTTTAATTTTTGATTCATTCTATTATGAAAGGAAACAAAACTTAACTAAACAACCTCTAAGAAACGTCAAACTTTTCATAGAATCACTGAATTTGCTATATGCAAATCAGATCTAAGTTTTAATCCTTGAAGAATCAATAATCAAGAGATAATTGATCAAAGTTCTACAGGTTTCCAGTCAAAAATTTAGACTCATGATGTAATAGCATGAGTAGGGAGTGGACACCACTCCCATTTTCAGGTAAACTAGACCCTTATGACTTCCAAATTCATGGACCATATTGGAAGCAGTCAGAAATGTCAGAAGCAGGTGCAGGTGTGTACTCAGTGCCAAGTGAGTGTCTTTTCTTCATCAGGGAAAGTTTAGTTTTGAAACATGTGAATGTCAGCCAAAGGCTTGGTGGAAAATTTTGGCATAGGCTAAATTAAGCAGAGCTTCAAAAGTGTAATATATTCAATAACATATATTTTCCCAATTTCTATTCTAACTACTTTAACTGTTCAGAGTTACTCAGCTAATTGGTTATAAATGTTATTTTCTCTTCCATTTCTTATCTTCACATTTTCTCTTTTGGAGAGAAGATCTAACAAAATTATGTCTCTTTCACGTATTTCAGATGATCTCACTGTCTGTATAGTAAATAATGTCAATGAATAAGTGAGAGAAGGTTATGAGATGATCTGTTGCATACAGAAGGGGAAAACAATCTGAAGGTGGAAGGAAAGGACTCTTAGGGAAGATGAGCTTATTTTTGTGCCCTATGAAAATAGATTTTCATCACCCCAGGGCCCTGACATAGATACCCAGAGTTCTTACAGTGGCAAATAGATTTTTTGCTTGAAATACCAGATAAATACTATTCCACTTAGTGAAATGACAAATAGTAAAAGGAGAATTGGTGTTCATGTAGTAAAAAAAAATATATAGATAGATAGATAGATAGATAGATATAGATATAGATATGTTTTAGCAGTTTATTTATTTATTAATAAATAGTCAATTTTATTTTATACAAATTATACCTCTAAAATTGATTTAAAAAATATTACAGGGTGAGAGATGATTCTTTACAGTAAGAGAATCTGTAGGATGGACTAGCAGGCCCAAACACACTAAATGCCACTCAATCATGGTACATCCCAAAAGACTTGCCTCAAATTTCCAAAACACACCCTAGTGAGTAATATCACATCCACTGAGAATATGGCATGTTTTCTTTTAGTAGGATATGAAGTCACGAGTGGGTTTTGAGCTGAGGAGTGATGGGATCAGAATTTTTTTTTTAATTAAGGTATAGATTTTTTTTTAAATGTTACATTAGTTTCTACAGTACAACGAAGTGGTGTTCCCTGTGGTATACAGCAGGTTCATATTAGTTATGTATTTTATATATATATATATA
The DNA here is from genome assembly GCF_964341445.2 of Mesoplodon mirus. Taxonomy (NCBI): domain Eukaryota; kingdom Metazoa; phylum Chordata; class Mammalia; order Artiodactyla; family Ziphiidae; genus Mesoplodon; species Mesoplodon mirus. The sequence continues at coordinate 39,142,415 of NC_138993.1, forward strand.
TATATATATATATATATATATATATATATATATTACTGTATATATGTCAATCCCAATCTCCCAATTCATCCCACTCCCCACACCTGCTTTCCCCCCTTGGTGTCGATACATTTGTTTTCTACATTTCTGTCTCTATTTCTGCCTTGCAAACCAGTTCATCTGTAACATTTTTCTAGATTCCACATATATGCATTAATATATGATATTTGTTTTATACTCTATGACTTACTTCACTCTGTATGACCATCTCTAGATCCATCCATGTCTCTACAAATGACCCAATTTTATTCATTTTTATGACTTTATATTCTGTTGTATATATTACCATATCTTCTTTATCCTTTCCTCTGTTGATGGACATTCTGGTTGCTTCCATGACCTGGCTATTGTAAATAGTGTTGTAATGAATATTGGGGTGCATGTGTTTTTTGAATTATGCTTCTCTCTGGGCATATGCCCAGTAGTGGGAATGCTGGGTCATATGGTCGCTCTATTTTTAGTTTATTAAGGAACCTCCATCTGTTCTCCATAGTGGCTGTATCAATTTACATTCCCACCAACAGTGCAAGCTGGTTCCCTTTCTTCACAGCCTTTCCAACATTTATTGTTCGTAGATTTTCTGATGATGTCCATTCTAACTGGAGTAAGATGATAACTCATTGTAGTTTTGATTTGCATTTATCTAATAATTAGTGATGTTGAGCAACTTTTCACATGCCTCTTGGTATGTCTTCTTTGGAGAAATGTCTATTTAAGTATTTTGCTCATTTTTGATTGGATTGCTTGTTTTTCTGACATTGAGCTGTATGAACTGTTTATATATTTTGGAGATTAATCCTTTGTCCCTTGATTCATTTATAAATATTTTCTCCCAATCTGAGGGTTGTCTTTTCATCTTGTTTATAGTTTCCTTTGCTGTGCAAAAGCTTTTACGTTTATTTAGGTCCCATTTGTTTATTTTTCTTTTTATTTCTATTACTCTAGGAGGTGGGTCAAAAAAGTAATTGCTGTGATTTATGTCAAAGAGTGTTCTTCCTTTGTTCTCTGCTAAGAGTTTTATAGTGTCTAGTCTTATATTTAGGTCTTTAATCCTTTCTGAATTTATTTCTGTGTATGGTGTTAGGGAGTGTTCTAGTTTCATTCTTTTATATGTAGCTGTCCAGGTTTCCCAGCACCATTTATTAAAGAGGCTATCTTTTCTCCATTACATCCTTTCCTCCTTTGTCATAGATTAGTTGACCATAGGTGCCTGTGTTTATCTCTGGGGTTTCTATTCTGTTCCATTGATCTATATTTCTGTACTTGTGCCAGTACCATATTGTCTTGATTTCTGTAGCTTTGTAATATAGTCTGAAGTTAGGGAGTCTGATTCATCCAGCTCCATTTTTTCCCCCTCAAGATTGCTTTGGATATTCGGGGTCTTTTGTGTCTCCATACAAATTTTAAGATTTTTTGTTCTAGTTTTGTAAAAAAATTCCATTGTTAATGTGATAAGGATTGCATTGAATCTGTAGAGTGCTTTGGGTAGTATAGTCATTTTCAGAGTATTGATTCTTCCAGTCCAAGAACATGGTATACCTCTCCATCTGTTTCTTTCATCTTTGATTTCTTTCAACAATGTCTTATAGTTTTCTGAGTACAGGTATTTTACCTCATTAAGGAGGTTTATTCCTAGGTATTTTATTATTTGTTTTGCAATGGTGAATGGGATTGTATCTTTAATTTATCTTTCTGATCTTCCATTGTTAGTGTATAGGAATGCCAGACATTTCTGTGCATTAATTTGATATCCTGTAACTTTACCAAATTCATTGATTAGCTCTAGTAGTTTTCTGGTGGTATCTTTAAGATTATCTATGCATGGTATCATATTATCTGCAAACAGTGACAGTTTTACTTCTTCTTTTCCAATTTGGATTCCTTTTATTTCTTTTTCTTCTCTGGTTGCCATGGCTAGGACTTCCAAAGCTATGTTGAATAATAGAGTCGAGAGTGGTCATCCTTGTCTTGTTCCTGATCTTAGAGGAAATGCTTTAAATTTTTCACCATTGAGAATGTTGTTTGCTTGTTTTTTGTCATATGTGGCCTCTATTATGTTGAGGTAGATTCCCTCAATGCCCACTTTCTAGATAGTTTTTATCATAAATCGGTGTTGAATTTTGTCAAAAGATTTTTTTGCATTTATTGAGATGATCATATGGTTTTTATTCTTTAATTTTTATTATGGTGTATCACATTGATTGATTTGCATATGTTGAAGAATTTGTGCATCCCTGGGATAAATTCACTGGATCATGGTGTGTGATACTTTTAATGTGTTGGTGGATTCTGTTTGCTAGTATTTTGTTGAGGATCTTTGCATCTATATTCATCAGTGAAATTTTCCTATAATTTTCCTTTTTTGTAGTATCTTTGTCTGGCTTTGGTATCATGGTGGTGGTAGACTCATAGAATGAGTTTGGTAGTGTTCCTTCCTCTGGAATTTTTTGGAAGATTTTGAGAAGGATGGAGGTTAGCTCTTCTCTAAAAATTTGATAGAATTTAATTGTGAAGCCAACTGGTCCTGTACTTTTTTTTTTTTTTGGAAGAATTTAATCAGTTTCAATTTCATTACTTCTGATTGGTCTGTTCATATTTTCTATTTCTTCCTGGTTCAGTCTTGGAATGTTATACGTTTTTAATACTTTGTCCATTTCTTCCAGGTTGTCCATTTTATGGGCACATAGTTGCTTGTACTAGTCTACTATGATGCTTTTCATTTCTGTGGTGTCCATTGTAACTTCTCCTTTTTCATTTCTAATTTTATTGATTTGAGTTCTCTCCCTCTTTTTCTTGGTGAGTCTGGCTAAAGGTTGATCAATATTTTTTTATTTTCTCAAAGAACCATCTTTTAGTTTTATTGATCTTTGTGACTGTTTTCTTTGTTTCTATTTCATTTATTTCTTATCTGATCTTTTTGATTTCTTTCTTTCTGCTAACTTTGGGTTTTGTTTGTTCTTCTTTCTCTAGTTCCTTTAGGTGTGAAGTTAGATTGTTTATTTGAGAGTTTTCTTGTTTCTTGAGGTAGGATTTTATTGCTATAAACTTCCTTCTTAGAACTGATTTGCTGCATCCCATAGGTTTTGGGTCATTGTATTTTCATGTCATTTGTGTCTAGGTATGTTTAGATTTCCTCTTTGATTTCTTCAGTGATCTCTTTTTTATTTAATAATGTATTATTTAGCTTCCATGTGTTTGGGTTTTTATACGTTTTTTTTTTTTCCCTGTAATTGATTTCTCATCTCATGGCATTGTGGTCAGAAAAGATGGTTGATATGATTTCAATTTTCTTAAATTTACTGAGGCTTGATTTGTGACCCAAGTGGTGATCTGTCCTGGAGAATGTTCTGTGTGCACTTGAGAAGAAAGTGTAACCTGTTGTTTTTGGATGGAATGTCCCATAATTATCAATCAAAAAGGTTTGGTCTATTGTGTCTTTTAAAGCTTGTCTTTCCTTATTAATTTTCTGTCTGGATGATCTGTCCATTTGTGTAAGTGAGGTGTTAAAATCTCCCACTTTTATTGTGCAACTGTCAATTTCACCTTTTACAGCTGTTAACATTTGCCTTATGTATTGAGGTGCTCCTATGTTGGGTGCATATATATTTATAATTGTTATATCTTCTCTTGGATTGATCCCTTGATCATTATGTAGTGTCCATCCTTGTCTCTTGTAACAGTCTTTATTTTAAAGTTTATTTTGTCTGATATGAGTATTGCTACTCTATCTTTCTTCTGATTTCCATTTGCATGGAATATCTTTCTCCATCTCCTCACTTTCAGTCTGTATGTGTTCCTAGGTCTCAAGTAGATCTTTTTTAGACAGCATATATATGAATCTTGGTTTTGTATCCATTTAGCCAGTCTGTGTCTTTTGGTTGATTCATTTATTCCATTCACACTTAAGGTAATTATTGATATGTATTTTCCTATTACCATTTTCTTAATTATTATTATTTTTTTTATTGTAGGTCCTTTTCTTCTCTTGTGTTTCCCAGTTAGAGAAATTCCTTTAGCATTTGTTTTATAGCTGGTTTGGTGGTCTTGAATGTTCTTACATTTTTCTTGTCTGTAGATCTTTTGATTTCTCCATCAAATGTGAATGAGATCCTTTCTGGGTAGAGTATTCTTGATTGCAGGTTTTTCCTTTCATCACTTCAAATATATCATACCACATCCTTCTGGCTTGCAGAGTTTCTGCTGAGAAATCAGCTATAACCTTATGGGAGTTCCCTTGTATGTTATTTGTTGTTTTTCCCTGTTGTTGTTAATAATTTGTCTTTGTGTTTAATTTTTGTCAATTTTATTATTATGTGTCTCAGCATGTGTCTCCTTGGGTTTAGCCTGCTTGGGACTCTCTGTGCTTCCTGGTCTTGGGTGGCTATTTCTATTCCCATGTTAGGGAAGTTTTCAACTTTAATCACTTTAAATATTTTCTTGGGCCCTTTCTCTCTCTCTTCTCCTTCTGGGACCCTTATAATCTGAATGATTGGTATTTAATGTGTCCCAGAGGTTTCTCAGGCTGTCTTCATTTCTTTTCAGTCTTTTTTCTTTATTCTGTTCCACAGCAGAGATCTTCACAATTCTGTCTTCCAGGTCATTTCTCTGTTCTTCTGCCTCAGTTATTCTGCTATTAATTCCTTCTAGTGTGTTTTTCATTTCAGTTATTGTATCATTCTTCTGTGTTTGTTTGTTCTTTAATTCTTCTAGATCTTTGTTAAACATTTCTTGCATCTTCTCAATCCTTGCCTCTATTCTTTTTCCAAGGTCCTTTGTCATCTTCACTATCATTATTCTGAATTCTTTTTCTGGAAGTTCGCCTATCTCCACTTCATTTAATTGTTTTTCTAGTGTTTTATCTTGTTTCTTCATCTGGGACATAATCCTCTGCCTTTTCATTGTCTATCTTTCTGCAACTGTTATTTTTATTCTCCAGGCTATAGGATTGTAGTTCTTCACGCTTCTGCTTACTGCCCTCTGGTGGATGAGGCTATCTAAAAGTCTTGTGCCAGCTTCCTGATGGAGTGTTTGGTAGTGGGTAGAGCTGGCTGTTGCTCTGGTGGGCTGAGCTCAGTAAAACTTCAGTCCACTTGTCTGCTGATGGGTGGGGCTATGTTCCTTCCTTGTTGGTTGTTTGGTCTGAGGTAACCCAACACTGGAGCCTACAGGCTCTTTTTTGTGGCTAATGGTGGACTCCGGGAGGGCTCACACCAATGAGTCCTTCCCAGAACTTCTGCTGCCATGACCTTGTCCCTGGGGTGAGTTACAGCTGACCCCACCTCTTCAGGAGGCCTTCCAACACTAACAGGTAGGTCTGGTTCAGTCTCCTATGGGGTCACTGTTCCTTGCCCCTCAGTCCACACTTCTTTGTGTGTGCCCTCCAACCATGGAGTCTCTGTTTCTGCCAGTCCTGTCAAAGCCCTGCAATCAAATCCCACTGACCTTTAAAGTCCAATTCTCTGGGGATTCCACCTCCAGTTGCCGGAACCCCAGGTTGGGAAGCCTGACTTGGGGCTCAGAACCTTCACTCCACTCAGTGGATTTCTGTGGTATAATTGTTCTTCAGTTTGTGGGTTGCCCACCAAGTGGTTATGGGATTTGATTTTATTGTGATTGTGCCCCTCCTACCATCTCATTTCAGGTTCTAATCTTTGTCTTTGGATGTGGGGTATCTTTTTTGGTGAGTTCCAGTGTCTTCCTATTGATGATTATTCAGCAGTTAGTTGTGATTCCGGTGCTTTCACAAGAGGGAGTGAGTGAAAGTCCTTCTACTCTGCCATCTTGAACCAATCTCCTGTTTTAGTAATTTACATTTGAGATATTTACTAAATCAGTTAGTAATGTGAGATTGAAAACCAAGGAGTGAGGTTCATACTGGAGATATAGATTTTAGCATTATCAGCATATTGATGTTGAGTAGAGTTATGGCAGTAGAAAATATTTCAATAATAATGAGTAACATGCATTGGGATCTCACTAGGTGTCAAGGGTCATTCTAAATAATTTTATTAACATATTTCATAAAGCAAGCCTAAAAAGTAGACATTATTATTGTCTTCACTTTAGAGGCAAGAAAAATTAGATCCAGACAGATTAAATATCTTACCTCAGGGCCACTTGCTTACAAGTGATCAATCCCAAATCCCAGTCAGGGCAGTTTGGCTCCAGATCCCATGCACTGAATCACTGTATGCCAACTTTTATGTGCTAAGGATTACAATAAATCATAAAAAATAAGTCCTCAGAATAAGTTTTAAGGTACTTAAACATTCTAAAATAAGATATGAAAGAAATAGCCAACAAAGGATTCTTAGAATAAATGACAAAAAAAGGCAATAAATAAGAAAAATACAATATTTTGGAAGCAAGTCAAAGGACATGTTTTAAGCAGAATAAAATGATCATTTGTGTTAAATGCTGCCAAGAATTGATCAAGATGACACCTAAGCAGGGCTATACAGATTTTATAAAACAAATTATTTGGTTTACTTGATATGATTAGTTTCATCAGAGTGATATAAATGAGAGAGTTTCTGGAGTGTAGTGATGGGCCTGGACAGCAAGATGTGAAGTCAGTGAGTATAAACAACTTTGGGGGTGAGATATTTATAAAGGTGAATCAGATGGTTTTTGTATTTCAGGAGAGGAATACAAAGTCAAGGAAGGTTTTATTTATGAAGGAAATACAGCATGTTTTTACAGAATGTTGTTGGGAAAGATACAGAGGGCATAAAATACTTGATGGTGCTGGAAAATTAAAGGATAGTTGCAAGACTGAATAAACAACAGAAGTATGATAACTGTAAATGTGATTTGATTGGATTAAGATCAAAACCAGACTGATTTGTAAGAAATAGAAAATAAGAATGCATGAGCCGAACTGTTGAAAAAATGATAGATTTGGATATGGAGTGCTAAAGTAAATCTTTTTATGTTTCTTTTTCTTTTAAATGGTATTAGAATGAACAATTTCAACAAAGAGTAGGAAGAGGGAGCAATGTTAAGTAGTTGAGATGGAAAGAAAAGTGTAAAATAGAAATCTTAGAAATACGGAAAATGAATTATTAGGAAAATATAATAGGACATCTTGGCAATACTGAAGGTCTACAATCATGAATGTGAAGTAGTAATATTAATCATCGTAAATATGTAATTTTCTTTAGCCATGGTCACTGCTAGCTTTGAGGAGTATGCCAGTATGTTTAAATTAACCAACATTGGGATTTACAAGTGAGTTCGGAGGAAGTTGAAGATTTAGGAAAGGAGGTTTATTAGTTTTCTATTTCTTCTGTAACAATTTGCCACAAATTTACCAGCTTAAAATAACATCTATTTTTTGTCTAACAGTTTTGTAGGTCAGAAGTCCAGAATTCTCTGAGGGGTGATTTGCTCAGGGTCTCACAAGGCTAAAATAAAATGATGTCTAGTTTGGGCTCTTACCTGGATGCTCTGGATTCTCATTCAGATTGTAGGCACAATTCAGTCCTTGGCAGTTATAAGACTGAGGTCTCCACTTCTTTGTTGTCAGCCAGGAGTCATTCGCAATTTCTAGAGTCCATCTGCATTTCATGGTTTGTGGTGCCAGAAGATTGTGGCATGGAATTCACTACTCAGAAGTGGAGAAGGTCAAGGGAACTTCTGAGGGAGAGAGGGATTAGAGAGGAGGCTTGCGTAAGGTCACTCAACAGCATGGTGGAGAGTGTCTGTGTCAGAATTTTCAATGACAGCAGTGTCTTGGGGTCTTATAAATACAAGACCCTATCTTATCCATAGGTAACAGCTGTCAGGTGAGTTTTCTTGGGATATTAGGTAGGCTCTAAATCACTAAAATCTGCTAGTTTTTGTTATTTTTAAAATAATTGGATGTGTAAAAATTTGAGTTTGGCACCAGCAGAATTTTTAACTAAAAATTCTCAGCCTACAGTGAAGAAATAAACTACCTACAGGTCAGTATACAAAGGTAATCTTTGGCTCATTTATATAACTATCTATCCCCTGGCCTCAGGTTCTATTATAATCTAAGTTACATGTTATTTCCCAATGCTCAAGTTTGGAGCCAGTGATAACGCATCTTTAGACCTAGAATTCTTTGAAGTCACAAACTGCAATTTTAAAGAGCATTTGCAGCCAGTCTATCCATTTCATGTGGGGACCTTAGCCAAATCTATACATTTAGACCACTTATCCATGTTATTTTAAATGTCATCTGTTAAGATAATGAGATCTAGTAGAAGTTCTATAATAAAAGGAATAGACGTGTTTAACTCTCTATAGTATACAGTTAGCATCCACTAGTTAGTAGTGGCTTTAAGCACAGGTCATACCAGGGAACTGAAAGGTGAGATGGTGATCATCTTTACCTCTCTTTTAAAACCAAGACAACTATGATAGACCATAATCCTTCAGTACCTTGAATTAGCAAATACTGTTGTGTATTTATCACCTGAATCTGTAGGGGAAAGTTAACTGGTTCCCAGCATGCAGTGCCTGCTAATAGTATAAGAGGTTACCTGTGACTGAGAAATTTTGTTCCACTGTTCCAATGATAAGAAAGGGATAGTTTCAGGGTTTACCAATCAGGAAAGAAGCATCTTTTAGTAAAACTGGACAAATGTTAATAGTTAAGCAGGTAGTTAACCTTTTAAATAATCTTCCTTCCAAGACAGTCAGTTCCCAGGCAGGGACATTGGGGCTGGAGTGAGAGGAAGATGGGGAGAGGAACATATTTCCTCATTTATATAACTCATTGTTTTAAAGTGATAGGAGTTTTAAAGTGAGAAGAGATGAAATTAAGTCTAAAATCAACAATTTTAATTACATCTGAAAAGTATCTTTTGCTATATAAATCAATATAATCCCGGAAGTAATTTGGGGTGACTTTTATGGGGACCAATGTACAGTCTACCAAGAAAGTAATTGCAACTGTAGATATGGAAGATTATATCAGTAATAAAGGAAACAAGAACATGATTCATTTATCATATACTCAATGCCTTTAGGTTGAAATATTATAATGTATTCATTTGTAACGACTTTCATATGAGAAAAAAACAGGTAATACTATAAATTTCTTAAATATTAGTCAAATTAACAAATGAAATAAAATATGGATTAAGATTTCAACTAAGTTAACACTGTATAGAAAAGGTCAATTATGACAATTTTTTCACAGGCATATGCTTAAAGGTGTAATTATTGTGATTCTCTAACCAATTTGGCTTTATCACACCTTTTTATTGTATTTGTTTCATGAAACTTCAAAAGAAAAATCTACATGTTGTATTGAGTAAAGATGTAACATTTTGTCTCTAGCCTTATGATGGTAAATTCTAATTGTCAACTTGACTGGCCTAAGAGATACCCAGACAGTGGGTAAGACATTATTACTGGGAGTGTCTGTAAAGGTATTTCTAGAAGAGATTAACATTTAAATTGGTAGACTGAGTAAAGAAGATCACCTTCACCAATGTGGGTGAGTATCTTCCAAATCACTAAGGGCCCAAACAGAACAAAAAGACAGAGGAAGGGAAATCTGCTCTCTCAGATTAAACTGGGACATCTATCTTATCCTGCTCTTGGACATTAGTGTTCCTGGTTCTCAGACCTTTGGACTCAGACTGACACTTACTCTATTTTCACTCCTGGTTCTGTCTTTTGGGTTTGGACTTGTACTATGCCATTGGCTTTGTTGGACCTCCAGCTTTCAGAGAGTGGACAATGGGTTTTCTCAGCCTCCATGATCACATGAGCCAATCCCTGATGATAAATCTCTTTCTGTATCTATCTATATATCTTCTACTGGATCTGTTTCTTTGGAAACCTCTTCTACATCCTTGTCATGAAATAGAAAAAATGTTTTGTCTCTTAGGAACTGTAAGATACATCTGTGTCTCTATTTCTGCCGTGCAAACAAGTTCATCTGTACCATTTATCTAGATTCCACATATATACATTAATATACGACATTTGTTTTTCCCTTTCTGACTTACTTCACTCTGTATGACAGCCTCTAGGTCCATACACATTTCTACAAATAACCCAATTTTGTTCCTCTTTATGGTTGAGTAATATCCCATTCTCTATATGTACCACATCTTCTTTATCCGTTCATATGTTGATGGACATTTAAGTTGCATAGCTGATTCACTTTGCTGTAAAGCAGAAACTAACATAATATTGTAAAACAACTATACTCCAATAAAAATGTTTTAGAAATGATTAAAAGTACTTTCTCAGCCACTGACTTCTCATCATACAGATAAGAAATCCCTTCAATATTTCCTGACTCCAATATGAGGATATCTCACAAGAAATAAAAATAAGTAGTATTTCACTTTTTGAATTTAATTACAAATAAATTAATAGCATCACATATTTTTATCAACTCAACAGATCAACAATAAAATACAATATTTCAATTTTTATTTGGAATGTTTATCACAGGTTCTAGTCCTTCCTTATGTTAGTAGGGAGAATCCTTCTGTGTTGCTCAACTTTTTTTAACATCTACCTACTTAAGCTATTTTATTTTGCCTCATCAATCTTGCAGTGCTCTTTGCAGGAAGATATGATCCATGACAATCCAGGCATGAGAACATCTCATGCTCAAAGAACCTGATATTCCTGATGTGATTTGTACTAGCTAAGCATGGAATTTTCAGTCCATATGCACCTTATCAGTACGACTCTGGCACAAAAAATAATCATCTTTTATTATATTTTTAAATTCAACAAATATATTTTAACTTCTTCATTTAATGTATTATATTAATTACAGAGTAATAGTTAAGGTGCTTTGGAAGCTCAATGCATCTTCTTGCTTTTAAACATTTCAAAATTAAGTTGATTTAAGAAAAACTATGTAATAATTTCATACCATTATTTCATTTTTATGCTACAAATAAATGTTCATTTCACATGATTAGAGAACAGAATGAGTATAAAGCAGTAAAAAGGGGTTTTAATGAAACCACCAATGATTTTTCAAAGTTATATACATTTGAGTGGAAAGACAACTTTGGAGGACACTCATGCACATATACACATGTACACTCACAGTTCTATCTGGCTGAAAAGCCTAAATGAAAGTTTGTTAGAATATAAAATCCATGTCTATTACTTCTTTTTAGGTGCTGGATAGAGTAACTCTTTGTAACATTTACCATTTATATTTATTCTCTAGAGGGGATAATGCTCTTGGAGAAATCTAACAGCATTCATAAAGCATGGAATTGTTTAACACTAAGAAAAAACTCTGGAGAATATTAGAGGTATCCAAATGAGGGTCAGTGAACATACTCACTGAATCAGAAAATATGTTCATTATGCTGTACTTTGTGAAGAAAATCAGCCAAGGAGCAATTAGTATATGTATTTTGGAGTTCCACGCTTCAAAGATTGTAATTCAGTTGTTGAAGGATGAAGAAAATTTACATTTTTCAGTGATGTCTAATTAATTCTGATTTATATCCAAGTATGAAAACCATTGTTCCATACTATTTGACAATTTAAATATTTGTATTAAAACTTTGGTAATTATGTGAATAAACTTTAATTTGATTTAGTTTGAATTTATAAAATAATCCAAGGAACTACATATTCCTTTTATGTAATAGTTTTGTCTATTACTTCTTTTCAAGTGTTAGGTAGGATTATTCATTGAATTTACCATTATCTAACATCATGTCTTCAATAACTAGTCAAGTTTCACTGTGGCCATATTAGGAAAGTCATACTTGAGTATCTTGTGTCTAGGGACAGATGTATGTGTAATTTGTTTTTGTGTATGTCCATATATTCTTTCCATTCAAAACCAAAACTAGTAACACAAATAAAATTAGAAGAAAGTATCACATTGCAAATGAATTACAGGCTTACACACTGAACTTTTCCTCAAAAAGTTTAGGATGTATAGTCCAAAATGAAGAGAAAGTATACTAATTGTCAGATAAATAGTATGAAGAAAGGTTCATTACAGGTTGTCTCATCTAATTCTATGATTATATCATTATTTCATACAAAATACACTATCTAAAAATTATATTACATTTTCTAGGATGCAGTATTTAGGACAAATAGAATGTTTCTAACATGAGAATATATACGGAGGATGAGAAAATATGTACATAATAAAAATTAAAAGCACAGTGAGCAAATATGCTTAGGCACAAATGAAAAGTTTATAGTAGCCAAGAATTTCCTTGGTTTCATTCCTGCTTCTCTCCTTTGTGTCCACATCTGGCACTGATTCTTCTAAAAGCACTGCCAAGCAAGCTAATGAAATGCTTCTCTGAATAGGTATTATTTGGTTTTCATAGATAAACAAATGGTTATGTATTTCGTATTGCAATTAAGCTCTACCAAATTATGCACATAGTCTCTGAATATGCAGTGACTGTTATTGTTAATATTTAGGCACATCTGTGTTCTCCAATCATATCATCCACAATTGAAGAAATGCTAGAGCACACAAAACAGGAGCATTTGTCACCAATTCAGAAATTAACCATCATTCAAAATTGTGTCAATAAGCATATTGAATTTTGCTTTAAAAACTTGTTTTAGATGCTTTCTTATTAAGGAATTTCTTGGTAGAAACACATAGAATAAATGTTCAAGTAAATGAAACTTTAAAGAAAATATTTTTAATATTCTCTAAGGAAATAAACGAATTTTGTTGAATGAATATGCTGGAGTTTAACAAAAGACAAATACCCATGGAAATCTTTATATTTTACCAAAGAGTACATCTTGAAATTTAGAGGAAATTTTATATTCCTGTGAAAATTACCCCAATTTTTAAATACTTCAATTGGATTGCAATTGGAGAATCTCAGGTTTGTGAATTTATGGTAATAGTTTCATCACTTATCAAGCTTAGACTTTGAAATAAACCCTCTGGCTTTGCTAGTTAAGCAACAGATATATTTAAATTCTGAATAGATATTAAGTAAGAATTTCACTTTGACTCGAGGTTAATTATTTTCTACTATGTTTTGGTTTTCATAGAAGTCAAAAATAGTAATTCTGGACTAGCATATAAACCAAACTATGCATCTACATCTATATGTATTATGATAATGTATAATCTATATGTATTTCTATATTCAAGTCAAAACTCAATCCATACTTATACTTATCTCTATATCTTTTTCTAACTTTATATTGTTATTTAAACAATGCATAATTCATCTGCTGAGAAATTTTATAAAACTTTAAAAAATGACCTTAATAATAGTAAACCTATAAATTTTCAAGGGAATTAAAATTATTGTATTGTTTCTTTTTTGTATTAGGTAAGCTATGTTTGATTGTGTAAAATGTTATTGCTTGCTTACTTATGCCAGAAACTATGTTAGGTTTACTGCTTTCTAGATATTTATAATCTATTAGAATATTCAGACACATAAACTAATTGTTTTAAACATAATATACTTAGGTTAAGGGTTATGATATTCACTCTTTAAGAAAGGAGAGAAGAATTACAAAGCTTGGAGGAATTGGATTGGAAAATTCCCAGAAACCAAAGGTTAAATTGACTTTTGATGGATAAGTTGGAATTGACTAGCCAGCAGGACTTTAGAGAAAGGAAGAATTTTAGTGCATCCTTCTTCTTCCTCTCTCTTTAGAGAGAGGAAGAAGAAGGATGCACTAAGGCAGGATGATGTCACTGGTGGGGAAGGCAAAGCCCAGACTATGGAGGCCATGAGTGATTTAGATTGTTAGCTTGTTTAGAAAAATGTAGTAAGATATCAGGTGGCTCAAGGCTGTGAACAAGGGAAAGCAATGTACAGGCTATGCAATACTCTAAGTGACATGGTACTGTATCTTCAGAAAAAACAAGCAAGAAAGATTTTGCCAAAGAGACACAGAGGTAGGCAGGAGAGAAAAACTAGCCCAAGTGTTGATTTGTTGTAGAAAGTGAGTAAAAGGAAGGTAAAGTGAAAGACTTCAAGATTGATGGTTTGGTTGGTTAGGCAGATGGTGATACACAGGAAACAGGAATCTCAGAAAAATAACCATATTTGGGAAATAAGTGTGGAGATGCTGTATTCTATTTTGAACTTAATTGCATGGTTTTTGTTTTTTTGTTTTTTTGTTTTTTGCAATGTTGAAGTATAATTTTTTGGCAGATCATGTTTAAGGGTAATGGAGAAATTTTGAAACAGTATGGTACAGTAGTGAAAGCACAAGAACTAACTACTGCTTTATTTTCTAAAGGAAGCTCAGCATCTTATATTGAAGGAACACGTATTAACATCTTTCTGTCTCTTCTATGTGCTAGAAACAGTATTACCTATATGACCTTGGATATGTATTACATCTCAGAGATGGAAGTAAATTAATACGCTCTATTCTCTAAACATATCTGTGCCTCAGTTGCCTCATCTAAACATTGAGGACAATGTTAACAGGATCAAATAAAGTAATATATAACATCTAATGTCTAAAAACAACATATAAAATATTAAGCAAATATTAAGTATTGCAGTCAAAAGAATAAGAGGTAATTATTCATTACAAAGTTGCTTCAGAAGCAGACATTCCATTTCCTTCTTCAAGGGAGCGTTTTACCTTTTCCTGGAGGTAGGAAAAATAAGAATTTTATCAATCACCATCCTGAATCGTTCTAGACCTAAACTAAAGGATTATGGGCAGGTGTCCTCAGGAAGTCACACTCTGCTTACACACAGTCACTAAGCGAGAGCAAAATCTATTTACACTTAATGTGAGTAGTGTCAGTCTAGTTTGTAGAAGGGAAAAACAATGTAAGGATATACCTTCAATAACTATGAACAAACTTGCTGCATAAAAACATATATCTCCTCCTTTGCCAGACTATTGATGCCCACTCATATGTGGGTGAATGGTAAAGCTAAAACTGATAATGGCTTCGCATTGTAACATATTTGTCTGTGTTCCATTTGATCCTGAATAACAAGGTGAAGGGAAAATATGTGTTCTCTTAGGGTTTACTAATTTTCCAAGACTGACATAACATGTACTTAAACTCTGTTTCCTAAAACTTTCTGTTCTGATGAGTAGTACTGATTGATTGTTGGATTTTCTAATACTTCCCATGTATTTGAATTAAGCCACTTGATAAAGAATTATAAGGAATCTGTCCACCTGCCAATGCAGGGGACACGGGTTCATGCCACCACATGTCGCGGAGTGGCTAGGCCCATGAGCCATGGTCACTGAGCCTGCGCGTCCAGAGCCTGTGCTCTGCAACGGGAGAGGCCACAAGAGTGAGAGGCCCACGTACTGAAAAAAAAAAAAA
The DNA here is from genome assembly GCF_964341445.2 of Mesoplodon mirus. Classification (NCBI taxonomy): domain Eukaryota; kingdom Metazoa; phylum Chordata; class Mammalia; order Artiodactyla; family Ziphiidae; genus Mesoplodon; species Mesoplodon mirus. The sequence continues at coordinate 39,157,737 of NC_138993.1, forward strand.
AAAAAAAAAAGAATTATAAGGAATCTCAATTCAAGTATTTCTGGAGAAAACATACTACATCAGCAAGAGAGATTAATATTTAGTAGTCAATAATTTTTGATTCAATGAATTATAAAGGATGATGTTGTTTTAAAAAGTAAGAGATGCGCAGTCTCATTGACTTAAAATTTAGAAATAAAAGTTTTATCATCTCAAGATTTGCATGTAAACATTATGCCTTAGTCCATTAAAACATTTCACTCCATTTATCATGAAGAATACATTTTACCAACAAAAACTCCTTACATTTACTCAACCAAATATACTTAATTGCTTTTCCATTCTAACAAGCTTACAAAGCTTTCATAAATGATAAAGAGATAAAAATTAAAAAATGAAAAACATTTAAAGATAAAGTGATAACATCAGAGATTTAAGATCAGTCCAAAATATTTTTAGCAAAGCTAATTTGTAGAAGCATTTAGTCACACGCTGACTAATATACCCTCAAAAATTAACAAAAAGCATGGAAATGGGTAATTGGTCTCTTTGGATCAAATAAAGCATTATTATTCTTTACTACTGAAATATTTCTTCAAAGTATATTTTGAAAGAAAATTGAAATATTGTCATTTCCACAAAAAAGTCTGTAAATGATTTTATGAACATTATCAAATAAATATTCTTAACAAAACAACCAGAGATTTCAATTAGTCTATTAAAATATTTTTTTCTTCTGATGAAAAAAGCCTAGAGCTGTGCAGATTTATAAACTGAGGGCAAACAGTTTTTAAGAAGATTTTGAGAACCTAATGAGAACTTCAGTTTCTTTTGCCTTTCTGTTAACTGATTATATCAGTTACAAGACGGCAACACTAGAAAAATCTGAAGAACATAAGTGTCTGCTAAATATAAGCACTGGCATTGTCCCTAAGGTCTAATAGGGAGCAAGGAGCATGTCAGGGAACTGGTATGGGACACAGCATAGCCAGCGCTTTGGGAGATAATACAAGTCAGGTGTAGGCAGTACCCTGGGCCATAATGGGTATGTGGAGTCAGCAAATACAGTTGCTAAAGGTCAATGGTTGGTATCAGGGATAGTTGAAATCAGAAAGTCAAGGTCAGATCAAGCTGAGAAGCTGGCCTGTGATATAGAGTGTTCTGGTTGAAGGGACTGGAGATAAATTAATTTAAAGCAGCCTTCCCCTAAATAGATGACTCCCAAAAGATGTTCTGACTGTATCTGGGGACAGACTGAAAGTAGCTTCAGACATATTCAGGTGATTCAATTTTCTGGTTGACAAAGTTTTTTTTTTTTTTTTTTTTAATTTGTATTATTTTACATTTCTTTATTTTATTTTAATTTGTATTATTATGGATGGAAAAGAGGTGGTCAGGCTAGTGCATATAAAATTAAAAAGCCATAGCATCTTAACTGGAAGTGCCTTACAGTTCAGGCCTTGGAGATGCAACTTGGGATTGTTGGCCATAGGAAAGTACCCGTCTCCTTGGTTAGGGTAGTGACATTTCCAGGGAGAAGTCTCTAGCAAATAAATCTCATGATTTCTTTTTATTGCCTTTGGTTGGATTAATCAATCATTCTGAAATAGGAAATATGAGGAGGAGGATGTTGTAGGTATTCAGGTTGGTTGAATACGGCTTAAATGGGTAGAATCAGACAATGCATATTTTTCTATCAAATTTGATACATTAGGATCTAGTGATTTCTGGAAACTAATTTCCAAGGTAATTTGGAAAGTCATTGATTAAGTACAAAATCTGAACTGCAATTTGAAGTAAACGACTAAAAAGGAGCAATAGTAGAGCTAAAGAAGTATCTGATTGGTCAGTATATAGAAATAAAATAAAATCACTTCAACTAGTATTAAGTTTAATCTAGCCCATATTAAACACATAAAATGTGCATAATTAATATGCAAAAGTACACTACAGGTCTGATGACTGCAAATTAACTTGCAGGTAACAGAAATTTCCAAGGTGCAAAGAGAAGGAAACAAACCACAACCTAAAATTTTAAACTGAGAATGGTATAAGGGCTACAGTTCAGACCTTTATTTCTGGAATGGAAATGATTTCATGATGACATATATATGGTAACATTGCCAATGACATAGAGGAGTATGCAACATAACCACAGCAATAACCATTAGAAACAGATTTCTCCCTTCAGCAGTATGGCATTTAATTGATTCATTGAGTTAATAGCTGTGCAACATCTATGTCAGTACACACTTCTGCAAATTCTCCAAGTCAATAACATAGAGATATATTATATATTATATTAAATAAAATATTTTCTAGCTCATGATGTTTTCCATCCTACATCTGCTAAGTTATCAATCAGCAAATTCAGGGGTGTACTTTCTACAATTAAGCTCTTGAAAAGCAATATTTTTATCCTAATCATTGTTGTATCCCCATTGCTTAACATTACCTAGTGCAAAATAAGTATTTCAAAAGTATTTGTGGGCTTGAATTTAAGATCATTCAACATTATTGAGAACATATATTATTTCTTCATCCAGAAGTACAGAAATGAACAAATCTTTTCTTTTCCCTCATGAAATTAATAACTTAAGTTCATTAATTAAATAATAAGCAAATAATTTTAGAAATATAATGTGAAAACATATGTAAATCTTCATAGAGATTATCCTAATTAAGAAACACTAAAGTGGTTTGTAGAGAATGTGTTCACCATGCTTGGAAACTCATAATTTTAAAAATAATAATCTCTGTATTTAAATATATTTTTCTTCATTCATGACCATGTAGGGCCAAGTAATCAGCTTTTAGTATATTCCAAATTTATGCCTGGGTGTGTATTCTGTTTCCAAGTTCAGATAAGCACTTACCATAACTACTAGCTTACTTAGAATGTCTCTAAAATCCTATTCTTTCCATGACCTAACATTGATTTTTTATTCATTTGGATATAATACTGTGCAATCTGGGTTGTTTTCTGTACCTAGAAGGCAAAATCTACAATACTGGTATCTACAACAGTACCTTTTACATGTTAGGTTTCAATAGTTTAAAAGCCATGAAATTTGCTCATGAAAAGGAGACCAGCAACTAAATAATTTGATGCAAGAAATTTTCTCCTGTATATTAAAAGTCTGTGTAGCCACATCAAAATCAATAGGCATCAGATCAATATACATATTTAATAAGTTTATAAATGAAGGGAGACTGAGCCTTTGACTTTGATATCACACAGTATATCTTTTCTTATCTCTAGACTCCAGAATTAATGAAAGAGAAATATTACCAATGAGTAAAAAAATGAATCTTTCTTAGGTTCTGAAAAAAATGTATCTTTTAAGTCACATTTAAAGAGCTATTTACACAACTCCTTATTTTGAAAATTGGTAATTACAGAGAAAAATAAACATTTTACTACTTTCCATTTTAAACTGTATTTCAGGGTGAATCTGGAAATGTGGTCCAAGATCCTGAGTGCTGAGCTACCAAGCAGTTGCACCATATCAGGCACCTCCTAAAATGTAAATGTACTACCCCTTCCTATTCTGTGATTTATCCTAGTAATATTCCAAATATTCCAATCTTTAAAAAATAATAAATTTGATGTAATTATGTGTTGTTTATAGCCAAGAACACTTAACTAATACAAACTTTATATACAGATTTTCATGTTTCCATTAGGTGTATGCCTCCCCCACAAAAAAAAAAAAAAAGATTTGCAACTAAATAGTTACATATCAGTTTGCATTTTAATCTGTTCACCAGAATTTTAGGCACTGAAAAATCCAATAATCATTTCATGTAAATCAGTGGCATGT